>NC_138658.1:47446756-48646756 GCF_964273445.1 Streptopelia decaocto | reverse complement strand
CCCTGCTCCCTGTCCTGTGCAATAACACTCAGTATCATGGCCAGGGATGGGGTCCTGTAGCCTGTTTGATTAATCAGTTTGAATGTAGCGTAGCATCGCTCTGTCCTCTCACTGTTCTCCCTCCCTGGTACAGATCAGCCATTTCCCTTCAGATCTTTGTTGCAATTCCTGTCAAAACATGGAGATCCTAACCTATAGTCTACTGGTGCTCAAGAAGAGCATTCTACACACTTTTTTTGATTTAAAGGTTTTGGGGGGGGCTACATTTTAACCACGGCTTTCTACTCCTTATTTCAGGTGCTTTTGCTGCCATTGGTGACTCTCTCCAGGCCTAAAATCTCCAAGTCAAATCAACAGAGAAACATGTTAGCTTCTCCTCCCTGCCAGTGATGTGTAGTGTAACAACAGTTTGCTTCCAAGGAAAAATCAGTAGGTCCTCGTAAAGTGAGCTGTGTGGGTAAGTCTAAAACGGTTAACCATTTCAAAGTCTCTTAAATTTCTGTTGTGTATTTTGGGTGATCTTACTGGTATTTAATCTCAATTCAGAGACCAAACAGAAGTGAACCTACAGCTTTAGTAAACTAAAGAATGTGCATTTTCTAGATGAGAAGTGAAATTCAGAAAGACGATTTGTTCTAAAAAGAGAAAAGAATGTGTTGTCAACAAGTGGAAACCTCTGGTGAAGACCCAGCTGCAAATTACAGACAGTTCCCTTCAAAATCCGGTTAGTTCCGTAATTCCCTATTTCAGTACCAAAACTACCACCTGAGAAAGCTGTGGCCAGCAGAATAGCAACTCAGTACATACTACCCCTGTGACTTCAGAGAATCCCCCTGTTCAGCATGGGTGTTCTTGAGATGGAAAGTTATTAGGGAGCTATTGCCTGGAATGCAGAAGAGAAACTTTTGAGTGAGGCTGTGCTCTCTTCTGCCTAAACCTCAAGTAGCCTGAAACTGCAAGGGGCTGGAATAGCAGTTCATTAACTTGTCAGGATTTTCCCCAATATCTTTCTCCTTCCTAGACAGCAAATTGAAATGTTTCAGATATGGAAAGAGAGTAAGATTCCCAGGACCTAATTGACTTAATTCCTATCCAGAGCACAGCCTAGCAGTGCTTTCATACACCTGCAATTCTGTGGGCTGGGGAGGAGGCTGAGACCAGAGGAGGAACAAGGATTTAGGAGAGCAGATTTGGGGTACAACATGATATACTGTCTGTTCTTCTATCCTCCAAAGCCAAATTTTGAAGGCTTTCTGATCTCTTAATCAGATATCTATCACAGCATTGGCTGTAAAGCCTCCTTTGTGAGCAACATACTGTTTGAAGCTAGAGATGGCCTTTGAAAAAGATCTTTTAGGTGCACTCTCCAGATCATTGCATCATTGTTCTTCAACACTGACTTCCATTTCTACTTGCATTGCTGGATCTGAGTTTGCTCTTGCTCATAGGAGGCTGCAGAAATTTATATTCTGGAATGAAGTGGTCGAGGGAGAAGTTTTTGGTGAGAAGGTGGTATACATGGGTAGAGATTTGCCTATCCCATTCTGCTGTTGAGGCACCCATAACAGTAATAGGGGTTTCTCCCAGATCTTAAGAAACTTCTACTTAGTTTTAGGCTAATTTCTATGGGAGTGAAAAAAGGCACAGTTTGGACTAAGGCTCTTGTTCCAGACTGAGAGGACTCTGCAACTCTTCAACACATGCTGTGGCTTGGATTTATTTTTAGTAAGGTTCTCTTCATTCTTTTTTTTTTTTTTTTTTAAATTATCTTTTCATAAAACTAAATTAAACTTGCAAAGAAGGGAGAGAAAACCAGTTTTGTAATGAAGTATATTTCATTCTGTTACTTTAACTTAAAAATGGGCAAAGGTAGAGGAACAGAAAAAAGATCTTGGAATATAATGGATCTATGAGCCATCTCTTAGAACAGCTTCCAAAAAAACTCCCTTCCATCAATTCCTTTTAAATAAAAAGGAGCAGAAGAAACACTTTCAGCATTTCAGTGGAGTAAGTATTCAGGAGGAATACCATGGGAATAAGTTTAGAAATATTAAGAACTCAAACTTGGACTCCTTGATGTTACAAGCTTTTCTTGCTGACAAAGACCTGTTTTCTCTTCTTGTGCTAGAAATCCCCACTATACACATCTGCAGATAACACAAGACCCCTCTCATAGCTCTGATGCAGTTTGGACAGGAGGGTCTAACTGGAGTGCGCTGCATGTGTTTTCTGCTCCTTGGAGTCAGAAGGAATTAAACTAAGCTCCCCCCCCCCGCCCCATCCCTATGAAACGGGTTGATGGGTAAGAAAACAGAGCCCAATGCGTTGGGTTGTGATGAGCATTTTGGTTTCTTTGGTTCTGACAGTTATAGGATATGGGGATGTGTGGGAAGAGCAGGAGCACCAGGGACTAATGAGAAAAGACAGAGACATCCCTATAGCCCCAGGAAAATAGTTTCTGCTGGGAGCTCAGAGCACAAGAAGTCTGACATATTCATAGTACTTCTGGTAGACAGTTCAGAAGAGACACACAGTATTTAAGGCCCAGCATATTCTGAACTCATCTGCCCTCTGAAGAAAGAAAAAGATGAAAAAGGTGCATGATCTTGTAATGGATCTTGGTCCACTGTGGATATGGGGAGGCTGTGGAAATACCCTCTTTCAATACTGTCTGCTGTAGAGCTGCTTTTGGTTATAGCCAACATGACACCTGTGCCCTGCCTTTCAGTGGTGCATGATCCATTGTGTGGAGGGTCTGATGGGATGCTCGCTTATTGTATTTCTTTCTGTCCTGTATACCAGATACTGGTTTTAAGCAGCAATTCAAAAACATTTCTTGGTGGTTCTATTTTTACAGTGTTTCAGTCTCACTCAATATGCTAAAATCACATGAAGACTAAACTACACACACCCATTTCCAAACTTTCTGTGTCATGGTCTGCACAGTACATGAAACTAATAGTAGCCATTGTATTACGTATTTCAAGCTCAGTAACTCAGACATCAGAAGACACAGATGTTTGTTTGTTTGCTGGTTTGTTTTTTTTTTTTTAATTCTAACTAGATTTGTAATGCACCTGGTAAATATCTGCCCTTTCAGAAACACATTTCACTTCTGCCAAAATAAGCATTAAGAATACTAATGCAGGTCAAGTGGTTTACTGTTGGTCTGAGCAACAGCATACATAACCTGTAATTTGAATCTAAAATGAATAATGAGTAGGTGCCATTGTATGATTTAAAACTCTCTAAACAAAACAGGAGGCAGTAAGGAAATCCAAGAAAAAGGTTCTTGAAAAGACAAAAGAAAAGAACGTTACAGTTGAGTTGCTTTTCTTGCTTTAGCTGTGACACAGAGGTGGGAAAGCCACTGCAGAGGTGAGTGGAGCCTCAGATAAAGGACTGGAAAACCTGTAGAACCTGACGAGAACAAAGAAGCCCTGAATCTCTGCATGAACACTTTTGAGCTTAAGGAGCTGAATCTGAAATAGACGACCTCCAGTTTCCCACATCTCCTGGGCTAGCTGGTCAAAAGACTGGTAAGACGCTGGTAAGAGAGTGTGTATAGTCAAATTTGCCATGTGTAGACAAAACTTTTATCTGAACCATGTGCACTGCACTGTTCCAGTCTGTTTTAATCTGTTTCTAAGTTTTGATTGGCTAAAGCAGTCTGGGACAGGGATTAGTGTCTAGGAAACTAAATTGAGCTCTAGCTTATCGTTGACTTCATTTGTGTTGTGGGACAGATAGTTTGATCTCCTGTGACACGATGATTGTTAGTAACTTAATAGAGGAAGAAAAGTTTGTGCTTTCCAAAGAGAAGTATGAGCAGTAGACACCTGCAGTTTCCTTGACCTATGAAAGGACAAGGAACTGTGTTTAGTGTACAACTGTGCTGTTGACTCTCTTTTGCCCTCTTTTACCTTTAGTTGTCTCTAAAGCTGAATTTCAGTTCATACTGGAGACATTCAGTGAAGTGCATTTTTATTTATATGCTTCAATTCAGATCAAAATGTCAAAGCACTATAGGAAAGTAAATTTCCTAAGTTTTAGCCACAGAGAAGAAATGCATATACTTGAAAAGCATTGTCCTTGTGAAATGTCCGCAGCACTTCTGCAGAAGCAGGAAATTTAAATACTATCTGAGTACTTTGTCCTGCAAAGAGACTGACATTGAATAATAATTAGTCTTTGTAAGGTAAATAAATCCAGCTCTCCTTCCCTGAATGCCAAATAGTGTCATATGGCTTCAGGATGGTGGGATGCAGCTTAGGGTCCAAGAACATCTATAGTGCATGGATCACAGCAGTCCCAGAATGCTTGTGTTCCTCTGCCTCCAACATAGTTATGCACAAAATTATGTCATGTTGTTTCTGCTTGGCATAGTTATTTTTTTAACAAATCCTCTATCCCTTCACTACCAAAAAAAACCCTCAACCACTACTTCTGCTACTCAAAACTGACATTACAAAACAAGGGAAAGGAAGGTTGATACCCAAATGAAACTCCACAAAGAAACTGTATGAAAAAAAGGTGTTCTCACTCTGATTTATAAAGTTAACAATCTCTCTGTGTTCATCTTTCTTCCAAAATTTTGACCTTTTTTTTTTTTTAAAGCCAAAGCTAAAAAATGTATGAAATACAGCTCACAAGTGTACAGATTTTGCCCATCCTTACTGTCACTTGGCAACATTTCCAGCTGACGTAATTGATGTGGTTGGCCCATCTATGGATGTGGGATTTTGAGTTGCACTTCTTGGAGAATGGGCCTACTTAGGTAAGACAGGACATAGATTAATGGCAGAACCGGCACCTTAAGATGCCCTGCATTTTTATGTGGATTTCTTGGATCTACCATTGCATTTCATAATAATTATTTTTCAATTAAATTTTCTACAACATCATTACAGTTATATTTCACTGTAGTCTCTGACAGTGAAACAAGAATGGAATTTCACTTTCTCATGGTCAGTTCTTCTTGCTTTACCTCTTTGCAACAACTATATTGTAATCAGAAAGACTCATACTGGTGAGGTGAACATGAGTTGTCCTGTAAAGCTTGGTTATAATACTTAAGTATTAAATAATAGTGCTTAGCACTTATGCAACTTAATGCCTCATAATCTTCAAAGCACTTTACAAATCTTAACTAGTTAATCCCCCCAGCAGCTCTGCGTGATAGGTTATGAAGGCCACACATTAAAAATCTCCCACAATATGAGCTTGCCTGCATACTAAGCCTATGTGAAAAAATATCCACACAGTTATACCCCCAAAGTCATGAGTGTTTGATTTTACTGGACTGTAACATGCCTTGCTTTCAATGAATTAGTTCTGCTCTCTTATTCCATTCTAAGTAAATCTATTATACACTGCAGCATGGCTCAGCACACAGTATTATCACAATTTTCAGGATATTTTTTTGTTATTAAAACTCTTGCAAGCAAATAAGAAGCAGACAATCTGAATTTTATTTAAGAAAACAAGTTTGTAGTGCGAATGATTGCAAAGAAAGTATATGGGAAAGGATCAGAAAGTCTCTAAAAACTGAAGCACTCAGGAGAGTAGCTGCCATTTTTAGTGACTTCTTTTAAAATGTGAGTTTTGTGATATCAACGCTAACTGGCCAACAAAATACGCTTACACTCAGTTTCACTGGGGAACTTAAGCCTTCAGAGATCCCACTTCATTTAGGAAACAGTATGTTTTTCTAGCTCAATTTTTCTTTGAATTCTCATGTTCCAGAAAAAAAAAAGACTAGTGAGTAGTTATTGCTTTAGCCTGATTCAGGTCTAAAATTTCCCATGAAGTAGAAATATTGCTTTTAGTCCACTGTAATAATGCTAACTCATTGGTAACATGACAAACACCACTGGTTCCAGTTGTTAGTGCTGCTGGAAAACTTTTTAAAACAACATTACAGTTTGAAGGTAAGGTTGTAATTCTATGTAAAGACCAAACTCACCAACCAAAGATGTACGTTATTAGCTCAAATATCTCCATAGAAAATAAGCCTCTGAAAAGTGTTTGTTCTTTGTAACACTTGGCACAGAGAGGAAACAATGGCATTGACTGGTGAGGCCTTCTTCTGAGAGAAGCAGATAGAAATCAGAGTTTTTGTCACAAATACAAAAAAATCATTGCTGAGACAGTGCAGCAATATTTATAAATACTGTATGATACCCTCCAAGACATCAGGCAACTGAATGCCTTGCTTTTGCTTTCATCTACAACTGTCTCTCTCTGTAAAGCTTGCAATTTGAGAGCTGATCCTTTGTAAGGAGGAAGCTCCATGATACTATGAGACTGACCTCAATTCCTTATTTCCCTTCTGCTTCAACCTGCACACTCTTGTCTCCTTGTTTTTCACTCTCTTTCTTCCTGTCTTCGTTTTCCTTCCTTTCCATTTTTTCTCACCTTTGAAGAACAATCACTAATAACCTTTGAAAGAATACTTTGTAATTGCTGTGACTCTATAGTAAAAACCTTTACCTCATTGACTACTAAAGTTATTATCTGAGGGTAAGAGTTTCAGACAGACCAAAGAAAGATAAATTCCACATGAGAGGTGATAAGGGATGAGCAGAAAAGAGACCCTAGAAGGTAAAGGAATCAATGGATGGGAACACAGGAGGAGAGATTATTATCCAGCCTCACATGCTCGCCACGTTATAATTTCAAATGTTCCAAACGGAGCCTGGTGCTCTACAGACAAGCACATAATTAAGTACAGGGTTGCAATGCACATGCACAAAATGTCCGAATTAAGGTTTCATGGCTAGCCTTCTGGCTCCCCCAACCTTCGGTCACTTAATTTAGTGACCTAAATCCTTTTTAATATAAAAAAAAATTGATTTTGATGAGGTCTTTTAATTGTTGGGAGAAGGGGTTGTTAAGGGCTGCAATTTATTATGTAATTGTAGATGCATAGTACTTCAAAGGAAAAAGTATTCTATTTTCATTCTGCCTTGTATACCATGTTGAGACCTTAATACCTCTGAGTTTTGCGTGTTTGTTTGTTTGTTTGTTTTCTCCTAAAGTGCATTAAGCTACATGACTAACATTTCTTTTGAATGCATCAGAAGCAGGAAGTCTGCCAGAGAATCTATAGGTCCACTAGATAAAATGGTTTTAAAGAGCAACCAGAAAAGATGAGGTTGTAAGGGAAAAGGCTGTGTGAAATTACCACAGGGGACTTTTAAGAGAGTCTCTATCAGAATATTTTTCTAAGAAGGTTAAAACTGAGGTAGTTTTTTCAAACTGAAAAACATTTATAACAAGTCAATAACTCTATCAACAAATAACATGGACCAGATGGTGTTTACACATGAGAAATTTTTAGGAAACTGACATGCAAAGTTAATACAGGTGCTGAACTATGAACTGCTATGTGCAGCCTTTTGCTGAAACCAGCTTGGTACCTGAAGGCAGAATGAGGCAAATATGATTGCATCTTGCAGAAAAGATATCAGAGAGAATCTGGGACTGGCAGATCCTAATTTGTCTGCACCAGTCGATTCAGCTGACACCACGTTTCAGAATGAGTTTAGCAGACACACATAGAAGTGCAGAATAACAGGGACAAGTCAACACAGTGTTTGTGAAGGACAGTCACGCCTTATAGTTCAGGCAAAGCTCTTTGAACGAGTTAAAAAGGTTAGTTATGATTTAGCCAACAGCCCTGATTGTTGAATACCTTGACAATAAAGACCATCAGCTTCATTGTTACTCCGTGACTTTGTATACTTAACAGAATATTAGGTTCTTATGTCTTCAGTGTACTTTTTCTCAGCTTGTTCTTATAATCTTCCTGGGTCACTATTGTTTCACTTTTTTTTTTTTTTTTTTTTTTTTTTTTTAGTGCAGGTGGGATTGTCAAAGTAAAAAGAATTCCTGAGTAAAAGTAAAAGGTTCCTGAGCAATTTTGTCAGTTTTGAAAATTCCATCAGTTCACAGTCATGTTCCCATTATTTCCCCATAATCCTGTCTCAAGGCACCCTCAAAGCTGATTGGGAGCAGAAGGCTACACATAACAGTAAATAGTTCAGTACCTTCAGTACTTTGCGTGATGCTGTGCTGAGTTCCCCGCCTGTTGTACTGGCTCATATTGTTTCATTGCATTTTCCTCTATCTATAATCTCTTATACATAATTTATAAAGTCTTGGGACAGCTATCTCTTTAGCTTGTGTTTATAGCGCTAATAGTATTGGGGTCCTGGTGCATTGCTGGGGTTCTGTGTATTTGTCTGGTAGACACCTATAAATATACAGAAGTATAGAAACGATCTACCATGTTTAGGCTGCTTTAACAGGAATTGGTGCTGGAGTAGTGGGGCTAAAAAATTATCCACCCTCGGCACTCTCGGGATGGGAAGCCTTTGCAGGCAGGACCTAGTCGCAAGGTTCGCTTTGAGCTTAACCTTTAAATGAGCAAGAACTAATCCTCCTTGGCGGCTTTGATCACCAGCAGAGACAGCACGGCTCCCATCGACCTCGGTTTAGAGGAGCTCGGGGACCCTGCTTCTTCCCCCCCGCAACATCATCTCCATCAGCACCACCCTCCTCATCTCCTCACAGGAGACGCCCAAGGGGAAGAGTTAACAGGGAAATCGATAACCCGGCCCTTTTTCCCCGCCTCCTCCTCCTGCCTGCGGGGAAGCGGGGGGGCATCGGGACCTACAGATAGGGGGTGGCCCCCGAGCGGAGGGGCGCGGGGAGGGCTTCCCGCGCCCCTCCGCTCGGGGGCCACCCCCGCTGTACGGCCCGGCCCGGCCCGGCCAAGCGCCGCCTCCGCGGCGGGATGCAGCCGCCGCCGCCCCGCCGGTGCAGGTAAGGAGCGGGGCGGAAGGGACACGGCGCGGGGGAAGGTGGCAGCACAGGGTTGGAGGGGGAGGGATGCGAAGGGCAGACCCCCCCCTCTTCACCTCGAGCTGAGGCGGGGGGGGAGATTGAAAAATTATATAAATTAAAAAAAAATCACCCTTAATCCACCCCCCAAAACAGCGCCGCTGAGGGCTGGCGGCGATGGATTTTTGCAAATTGTGATGATTCTCTTAAAAGCGCTGCACGGCGAGCCGGGAGTAGCCCCTGGGGCACTGATCCACCCCGGGACGGAAGGATTTCGAGATGGAACTAATTTTTTTATTCGCCCCCCCCCTCCCCTCCCCATCTTAATTGAATGGAGCCGCGGCTTCCAGAGCTGGGAACGAGCAGGGATGCTGGCGCTGAATTCGGCGTAGCAGTTGGGAAGGGTAGTTTTTAAGAGACATGGGCGGAATTTGCAACAGAAATAATAAGTTTCTCTGTGATCGCCTGATTAATTAAAAATGAAGTACACATTGTGCATTGGCAAACAGTCCTGAACAATAATCTGGAGCAATCCTGAACCATAATAGTTAATAATTTTTTTCCTAGAAAATTCAAAATACCGAAGTATTGCCTCTGTAAATCCACATAGAGCCCTCAGAGTTGCAGAATGTTCCCTTCTTAATGAATGTTTGTAAAGGGATTTTCATTCCCACCGAATGTTAGTGGGAGCAGCCAGAGCTCAGGGAGTCACCTGCTCCTTTTCTTTTGCAAAGAAAGAAGGAACAGAATTACTTCAGCAGCACTGCTGTGCTCATGTGGTGCACACCATGACATTCCCTGCTGATGTAGCTGTTCAGGTGAAGCATGCTTCTAGAGCTTATGATTTTGAGCATGAAACTCGAGAAACAGATAAGAAAAACATGCAGCACTCTCTCCATGAAAAGGTCTTCTGGGACTTTTTAGTGCTCTATCACAGACCTCAGGGGCTTAGGTTTCATTTCTGTAATTTGTTTTCAGTCTAGTATGTCAATACATTTATTTCAGTTCTATATGCTATTTATAGAGCATCTCTTTGAACCAGTGCATTTTTATTTACTGATTTCCTTCTCACATTGTGTATTTGTAACAGATTGTGCACTGAGATATTTCAGTGGTGCTGCTGTTTTTTAACTTACGGAGATGTGCATTTTGGGCAAATTAGATACATGTAGGTAACTGTGGCTACATATTTTAATATTGCCTCTGGCAAGGAGATCTTGAAAGGCATAAAACGCTTTTGGACATATAATGCTAAACTGAACTTGGTGAGAAGAAAAAATACAAGTAACTCTTAATAATTTTCTGCATATTCCCCAACTGAAGTTATAAAGCAAATTTAGAGTTTGGAATCAGCCCTTCATCAAGGGATAAACACTTCCCATGCAAACACCCAGATTTGCAGGTATTCTGCCATCCAGTCAGGATGGATGAATCAGAGTATGGGACGGTACAAACAGCATAAGGCTCTGTTCTGAAAAAAAACTATGTGCAAACTCCTGCTTTTAGTTGTTATTAATAGGCTACCTGAGGTCAGTAAGATGATTTACAGTGCATAAAGTTAAGCAGATATCCACGTTTTTGCAATACAAGGATCTACATAAGCATGTTTGTATGTAATAATAGAACATGAGAAAACCACACCTTGAGGGCTGCACATCTCTTTAATTTATAAAGATTAAAGAGACTGAAAAAAATCCTTCACACTTTTATATGCTTGTGAAGTAATTTTAAAATATTTTCAAAATGAACAAGAAACTCCTTATGTATAGAAGTGCTTAACAGTAAAGACATTGGTTCTTTAAAAGTTATGTACATACCTTCATAAATGGAGATAGAGGTATCAACTGAATTACTGGGAGAAAAAAAGTCTGACTATTGAAAAATAAAATAAATATGTGTGTCATATCCAGGCTCTATGTGACACAGGGTCTTGCCTGACTTTTTTTCCTCAGAAAAAAATTAAAAATATATAGTTGGACTAAAGGGACTGTGTATTTTGGGTTGTGTTTTTCTGTTGAAAATTATTCCATTTTGAAGAAAACTTTAGGTTGAGATCTACATGTAGTCATTTCAGAAAAATTAATTACTTATGGGCCCAATTCTTCTAAGAAAATATTTCTATTGATGTTCCAGATACTGATTTTTGTGAGTATCAACTCTTGTTCCCCATTGTATAATACTTGCCCAGAGAATATTGATTTTAAGAAAGAAGATTGCATCTAAAAAAGTCATGGTATTAAAATATTTTCCAAACGGAGAGCTTCAGTGGTGTTTCTATGAAATTTCAGCTCCCTCAGGGAGCTTTTCCTTTCCATGCTTCAAGAGGACAAATTGCTTTATGTAAAGGCCTTTCTTTGCCTTAAAATAGAGGGCTTGGAAATATCAAGCCATGTAAAAAGTTATCACTCATACTAGAAAGCATTTTAAATGAAACAATCTTTCCATGAAATTGGTGGATTTATGGAATAAAGAGTCTTGTTCTGGGGATTTTGACTACAGGAATGCCGAGCCTTCACACTGATTGGTCTACTACAGCTATGACTGGATGGAGGGTTACACCTTGACCTTTTAGTAACAACATAATGCAATTTTTCTGTCTCTAAGTCTAACTCTGAATCCTGATAGGATTGCTGTTGTATCTTCAGTTGCCTTTGTCAGCTGCGTAAGCACCCAATTACTTACTGCTAGATAGCACTCTAACCTTTTGTCTTTGAGCACTAACCTCAAAGACATATAAGATAGTTTTTCTTTTTCAATAAAGTAAATATAAATACATGACTTTATTTGATTAACAGTTACAAGAAAGTAAAAGCTAATCAGTCTGATTTTTGAGTTTTGTAGGATGATGAAATGTGATACTGTCTTTGCTCTCATTCTGATGGTCATCTATGAGGATAACCAAATACCTAATACTGTCTGCCACAAAACCTGTTCTTCTTTTTAAAACTGTATTTGGACGGCATACTGAACACTGAGTACATTTGTATACTGAAAACAAATATGAATATTTTAAGATAGGAAATTCTATATTTGGTTATAACGAACGTGTTATTCCAGAGTAGTTTATAAATGTATCAAGAGAATGCACTTACTACTTCTGTAATTACTGTAATTCATTGTGCAATATTTTATATTTAATTTTAGGATCAAAGGTAACCATTGACAGCCTTAATTTGAGATCCTGTTTGATAATGTGCGGCTTATCTTTCTGTCACTAAGATATTAACTTTCAGCAGAAGATGTATTTTCAAGTAATTGAGTGTCTTGCTTTAGTCAGTTTGTAAATTGTTTTAATTGAGGAGGCTTTGTATATAGCACCAAGTACAATGTAAATACTGACAGTGATGAGCTCTATGAGCAGGAAAAAAAAGAGAATTATACTGCATAAATTAAAACTAATCTGTCTGGAAATAGTAGTACTTGAAATGCAAACCCAGAGTGTGAGGAAACTGAAGGAATTTAGAAAGCTATAATTCCAGAACTGTAGGATGGCATTAAAAAAATCAAATATTCCTATGAATACAGTTTGGCATGAAGAATGCAGACATATGAAGAGGACACAGAGAATGACAACAATACTTGTAAAAGACCACCTAGATTGATTCATCACGGAGCATGAAAAGTCCTAAATATTTAATGCTTGGTAAATAAGAGAGTGAAGAAAAGATAGCTGTTTACAAGTATTTGAGAGAGGCAGTGACCAAGGAGGGAAAATGGAAAATGTAAATGTAAAGATGATGAGCAGTGTAGCATGGCCAGGGGCTTTGAGATATTGATGCAGGGCTCTTAGTCAACAAACCATCCTGCTGAAACTCATGAGGAAATTAGTTTAATAGCTGTACTAATTTAGCTGTAGAAAACCCCTCTGTTAAAGAGTAATGAAGATTGTGAAGCAGCCTTTCAGCCTTTCATTTTTGTTTTTCTGCAGCAAGTCACTAAAATCTTGTTTATAACTCAAAAACTGAAGTTTTGTGTTTCATAGACACAGAGTCACAAGGCTGGATGTCAGGGCATCATCTCCCTCCCCTCAAGCTGCATCAATTACATCAGTGTATTTCCTGAGAGGTGGTTAACTTGTGTTTTTAAGACCCCATTGCTGGAGACTCCATGACCTATCCAGTCCAGAATAATTTCCAGTGCTTTTCTGTCCTTCTTCTTGTTTGTTTGTTGGTTTGTTTGTTTGTTTTTAAATGCCTCACCTGTATCTTCCTTGCTGTAGTTTAAACCCTTTTTTTTTGTCTACCCTTCATTTTGGAAAACAGATTATTCCCTCCCACTTTCCAACAGCCCTTCTTATATGAGAAGGTGGTCCTCTCTTGCCCTGAGAGGACAAGACCCATCCAAGAAACTAACAGCTTTCCCAGAGGTTTGCTTGACTTCCAATCTCTTACATATTTCCAATGATCTCTGATCATTGTTGTTCTCATCTGTAATATTTCCAGTGGGTCTACATAGTTCTTGCCTGAGATCATACATAACGCACTTCTATGTGATCTGCTCTAGGTGAACCTGCCTTAGCAGGTGGGTTGGACTAGGTGATCTCCAGAGGTCCCTTCCAACCCCAACCATTCTGTGATCCTGTAATAACACTCAAACTGTGATAACACTCAAATGTTCACAGTGCCAAATATAGTAGAAGGACAGTTTTATTTAACCTGAAAGTATCTGCCCTATTTCTGTGTGCCGGTATTAATTTTTTTGCAACATACTGTTGCAAAATATTCCATAACACTGTAGCATGTGTGGTGTTAAATCTGTGAAAGGTGATAGTGCCCAGATCCACTTCTACAGAACTGCTGCCAGTCATCCCATCCTGCCTCCCTCAGCCTTTACTTGTGCAGTTGATTATTCTTATCTAAACTAAATTATTTGCTTTTGTGTTTGTCAATCTGTCAAAACACTTGAATTCTAATACTGTCATCCAGCACATTTGAACCCTTGTCAGTTTCATCCGTCTGCAGATATAATGCTACCTTCTGATCCATCATGCAATGGAATCTCTGAGGAGTATCCAAAACAGACTCCTCAACAAATTTCTCTTATCCTTCCAGTGCTATAGTGAATTGTTGATACTCTAAATATTCTCTTTCAAACAGTACCAACTTCTGCCATGATTTCATCTGAACCAACTGTCCCTAGTTTGTTTATGAGAATATAAAGAGACTGGGGACTATGCTTGTTGCCCACAGTTTCTCAAAAATAATTTCTGCTGGCTCTGAGACTGGCTAATCTGAGGTTGGTGTGATCAGTTCCCTAAGTACTGTTTATTAGACTAGTTGTTTTGAAAACCCCAAATTTATTTAAAAATCCCTGTCCTATTCTTTCCCATTCCATCCTAATTTCTTTTCCCATTTTCACTCATGCTTGACTGCCTCTTGGCAAATAACATGTATAGTGAAGAAGAAAAAGACCTAAACACTTCATTCTTTTCAGCACCACTTATTATTGGACTTTTTTCCCAGTTAGTTGACCAAATTTTTCCTGGTCCTCCCTTCTCTTCTAATGTCTGTACAGAGTGTTTCTGTACAGGATCTGAAGACGCACACCAGTGCAGTCTAACACCAGGGATTTTTGGCTGTGTGGGACCCCAGTAGGAAGGGACCCTCTTTGGTGGGGATTATTTTGTGAATTTTGATGTGATAGTAAAGATGAACAGACACTTAAAGGGACTGTGCAACTAATGCAAAAGTATGCTCCTTTCAGTGTTTTTGAATGGCAAAGGGTCCATGTTTGTGCATTGTCATCTTAGCAGAATGTTACCTGTCTACACAACGGACTTTATGTACTTAGGGAAACAAATCTGTTTAGAGTGCAACCTTTCAGCTAGATAGACTCTGACCCTAAATGCAAAACAGCAAAGGGAATATTAAATGATTAACTGATCCAGGAATAGGATGTGCGGTGAATAATACTGGGTTTTGTCTGGGCTGGAAAATAAAGCTAACAAAATGAATGTGATGGTAAATGGTTGTCATTTTGAGTGACTAGAGCTTGCACCACAAACTCACTTAGTCCAAGATCTTGAAAGAACAGCCTCAGTGCGTTCAGCCTTTCATTAGGGCAAGTTTCTCTCTTTTTCAGTAAAAAAAAACCCCTACAATGGTATTAACTTTATTTCAATTTGTGAAATTACTTTAAAATACTAGGTTTACAGCGAGCATTTCAAATGACAGCAATTCTTGTAAAATGTGTCTTGGCTCTTAGCTTTACACTCTAGAATTTCCCAGTTTTTACTGGAGGAAGGCTCCTGAATCAAGACTTCAGTTCAGTAAGGTTTTAAATATGTCGCATAGAGTTCCCCTTGCTCTAATTTCAGGCTGTGCATTTTCATGGACTTATAACAGTTCATGCGTAAGTGAAATTAATTACCAGAGTTGTTAGCCTTATGTAAGCAAATCATCTCCTACTGTATCCTCTTGCAAAACTTTAATTGCAGCTAGTATAAGTATTCATGGCAGGATTCCTATTATTTTGTACCATTATCCTTTATTTATGAATAAAGCTGTTTTACATAATGATTAATATCTGGAAGCAATTTAGTATGTCATCATACTCCTATTTGTCGCCTTCGTTAATGAAATGAGAGAGCGCTGTCAATCAGGATGGATGTTGTTATTTTGATTTTCATATTTCATCATGTGATTATAAATTCAATCCTAAGTAAGCAAAGTTCTGATACTGTAATCTTAGGCCTGTTTTTGAGAAGGGCTGCAATGAGGTTTTGCAGTTGGAGAATAATAGGATTTTTGTATTTGCTTGGGAAAAATACTATGTTTTAGAGGTGATCATCAGGGTTCTAACTTAGCTTTCCATGGCTACTTATATTGAATGAAAAGGCTAGTAAGTCTGAAGCAAGCTGGAAGCAACCTGATAGTATTGCTCACTGTATAGATAGTTCTCCCTGTTCTGTAGATGAGGGGAGAGAATACAAATGGAACTGTCTCACTTTTTGAATTGCTGGTAATACCAGCTACAGCTGGACATGTTATTCCTGGAGAGCAGGTATTGTGGGACATGAACCTGGCCCTTGTGGTTTATACTGTTCAATTTAAGGCCACTGATTAATTAGGTTATTGGACCCATACCTGGAGTTGCATGCGTAACCAAGATTTATGTTGCTGTGGCAACGTAGAGAGACACAACTGTGCTGAATTTCCATGACCTTTGAAGTAGGAGTTCTCTTAATCCAAAGTGGGATTGAGAATTCCCATCAGCACATGAAGAGTGTAACTAGGTGCCCTCATTAATAGATTGAAATCTTGCGTCTCTGACTCTCAGACTGAGTTGAGTAAATTCCTGCTTCTCATCAGAGGGTTAGAGAAAAAAAGCAGCTGCAGGAGACAAGACAAAAGGAAAGCCTGCGGCTCAAATTAATCAAGAGCAAATGCTTTGAAGACAAATAGGAGCAATGCAGGATTTGATGACTACCATGAAAATCACAAGGTGCTTCCAAGAGGCCATTGACAAAAAGTTTGGAACATGTTCCAGGTATTGTGACTGGCCTGGAAATAGAGGCAAGGAGAAACTGAGCATGAGCCAGGTAAAGACTTCACAGTGTTATACATCAAATTAAAATAGTGGTGGTGACGTAGCACATGCTAAGTAGATGGAGGAAGATGGAAAAATCTGAGGTGTATGGGAGGGATAACTTGGTGTAGATGAGGAGGACTGCAGGGGATTCAGAAGTTCTGCAGGAAGGTGTGGAAAGCTTTTGGCAGGCTGTGGTAGAGACAGCGTTTTTGGACTGAACACTACCTCCTGCACTTCAGTGTCAGGGAACCTCTTGCATCTGGGACCCAGCAACTGTTTTGTCCACTTGAGGATAAGGTATTGAATACAGTTAGTAAAAAAATTACAAGTCAGAAACTTTCAAAACCAAACAAAACTGTCAGAACGCCCCACCCCCAAATGAAAATAATCTGGATTTTTTTTAAAATGTTGGCAACTGGAGTTCTTAATTTTTGATTGTTGTCATTTCAAGGTCACATGATTAAATGTATTTGTTACTTCAGCAGTGATAGAAAATGTCCAAGCAACATGACTACCATTAAAGCAGTATCCTGGAAAAGTTAATTATCTAAAAGGTTGCAAAATGTTAATGGAAAAGCAAGAAATTAGATTACCTCAGAGTCAGAGAACTTCTAGTGAGATATGTAGCTATGAAAATATAAGATATCATATGTTTGTACAATTCATTTTACCTCCTGGAAATCTGTAATACCTTAGTTTACTTTTTATTTTGCCTTTAAAAATGAAAACAAACCCCCAAAAAACAAAGAGGGAAAATATCAATTAGGACAGAGTCAATGGACTATAACCTATTTACCTTCAAACAGTTTTGTTTGCATACTACAGTTACATATGATGGACTGGTGATCCATTTCCTCACAAGTCCAGCAGAAATTACACCACAACTTTCATCCAGTTTTCTCACTTCATAGATCAGCTGCAACAGGGTCCTGTTGTAGTCTCATGAATGAACCTTGATGAACCAGGAAACATCCAAAGGGAAGAGAATCCCACTCTTCATTTGTTATCCAAACTGCTAGTTTTCAAGAATCTGACATTAAGCTGCACCCCTGTTTTGGGGAGCTGTTGAGACTTGCTGCAGAGTGATGGAACAGCTGGGTGCCATTTTACTGCACAGTCCCTGCTCTGCACCCAGCCTCTGCGTGAACCCTTTGACAGGAGCATAAGCATAGCGCAGGGAAAGAAGAATTGAGCACGGGAAAAGTGTGTCCATAATTACCACCTTTGGCTCTTCTCCTCTTTTCCGGCTTAGTGGACAGCTTCCAGGTAACTTAAATGAGACCTGGAACAGCTGCTGAAGCAGTGGGATTTCTGGACATCTTGGATGTTCATTACCTCCTTTGCAAAACAGACTTTGCAATTATCCTGGAAGATATAATCCAAAAGTTGGATGAACTGAACATTTTCTACAATTCGTGTGCAACAGAGCCACTGTCTGGTACTTTCAAGGCAAAGAAGTTATAATGGTTGTTTTTGTTCCTAAAGTAAAATGTTGTGTTTGGCTTTTAAAGTTACATAATTCTAAGTTTCTGATGCTTTCAGTGACATAAGGTGTGTGTGAAATTGGTACAGCTGCAGGTCAGGTCAGACTCCAGTGTTTTCTTGCCTTTTGTAAGCACTGAAATGAATAGGTGTATTGCTAGGACATTTCCCTACTGTGCAGCAAGTAGGGAATGGATTGTGTTATGGATCTTGAGTGGAAAATTGAATTGGCAAGTCTAATTTCATCATGTGACTTAAGTATCTACAAAATATAAACAATCAATGGGAATTGTAATGAAACAATAAATGAAAAAATCTGTATTTTAGTAGACTACTGTTATTCTAAGATTGTAACTGAATTAATATCTTGACAATGTTTAGTAAGTGTATCTAAAAATGCTAATCTCTAATGCAGTGTTGTAATAAATGGAAGTCTCTAGCATGTCTCGTATAGCAGAAGACTCAGTACCAGTCCCAGTGGATAAGAAAGTTAAAGGAAAACCTTAATGGTCTTGTGATTCAGTAGGAAACTAAGCCAAATTTCAGCCTACTTTGGAATTCAATAAGGACATTTAAGGGAAAGTATAATAAACATTTTATCAATGGGAAAATTCTTACCATCTTCTAAGTCAAGTCCAAGTTGGCTTTTGTGTTTATGTAAAATGTTCAAATTAACCTTCAGTTCAGACAGCTACTTCTGCAGTTGGCATAAACTGGAATTTCTGTAGCATTTGTAAGTTAGTATGAATGATTGAAAACATTCTCTCTTTCTCTCTTTTTTTGTTTTTAAATAAGAACTGCAAAGATTGGACAAAGAGCTTCAAGTGGAAAGATAAAAATACTTGGAAACGCTGAACCACATAGTAACCAAACATAAAACATAAACTAGAGCAAGAAACGTATCAGATGACAAAAGAAAATAGATGATTGTTAGTCTTCGGAATGATAAATAGAGGATTTCTAGGCAGTTGAACAACAAAATAGAGTACATTTTGAGATAGAGAAGAAAGATAGCTGCAGACATTGAAACACCCAATTTGTTTTATTTAAGGGTCAAATAAGAAAAAAAGAATGGGCTTTTGATTCTAAGGAATAATTATCTGAAATTACTGCAACTAACCCATCCTGTTTGACTACATAACTTGAAATGGCATTCTTAGAGAAGTTCTGATTGAGTGAGTTCTGGCACGTGTATTAATAGTATCATTTCAAGTTTGTGTTTCAATACTGTCTACTCTGTTGTTCAGTCTATTGTATCTTTCCACTCTTCAAGATGACACTGAAAATGTGTCTACTAGTAATTTACTATACTGTTACTGAATTTTATATATAAATATATATCTATATGCACATTTTCAGCCACTAAAAAGTGACCTAATGCACCATAAAAGAAAATTGTGGATCATGCCAGAAAAAAAAGAATGTAAGGATTGTGAAAACATTGAACAGAAATGCTTTCAAGAGAGATATTAATAGATACTACAGTCAGAATAGACTATGATAATTGTGACAATTTGGCTTGACCTCCAGCAGAATACATAAAACCAGTGAAGTGGATCAAGTCTTACATACTGTTCTTGTAGGCACTCAAACACACTTAACTTGAAGTACTTTGTTTTTCTTTGCAGTCACTGGGATTAACTCCCATTTTCTAATTTAATTTTTCTAATTCAGTACAGGTGTTTTGAAGAGCTCACATTATTATATGGAATATTTTATTTTTAATATTTTTCATAATAATTCATTTCAACAGTAAAAGTGACAGAAACATTTTCTATAGTGATTCAAAAATGTGTATTATTTGAAAATTGAGGAAAGCAAAAGATGGTCTCATGTTTAAAGTCTTTCTTCTGAAATTTTCAAATGCAGCTAAAGGAGTCACTTTTATAAGTTCATCTTGATATTATGTTGCTTAGTTTCTTGGAAGGAGTATGGAAACAGGCTTGAATCTCTGCTGAGTACTGTTTTAATAGTGGGAAATAGCAGGAAGGAATAGTTCATGAATAAACAGGCTGTTTGAATTGCTCTGAAGAATGCCTTAACCCTTTGAGATGTAATCTCATCAGCCTCCATCAGATACTGAAGTCAGACCTGGTTGGTGCTTGGGTCAGGGGAAATCTTAGGGAAGAGGTAGAATTCTGTATTAAGGGATTCAGTGCCTGCATTCACTTCAAGTTTTATTTGAGCTTAGTAGTAATACTAAAAGCATAAGAAGATACCACTTTTCAAATGAATCATTAAACTGAAATACTTTGCTAAGAAATTAAGATTATGGAGTGGGAGCAGGGAAATAATGGTTTTGTTGCTGAAAAATATCAGCCAACTCATCAGTGCTAGAGGGCAGATAAATCACAAATATTTTATGCATGATTCTGGGGCTTTGGTTTCAGGGTCCAGGCTATATTTCAAATAACATTCTAATAGTTTGCCTACCTACTCACCTTAGCTACAACTGGAAAGTCTATTTTTAACTTCTTGTTCTTAGTCATTGTAAACTCTTGCTGAATACAGGCTCTGTTTTGCAGCAGATAAACTTTTAGTACATTGGTGTTTTTATTTAGGACAAGGGGTAATGGCTACAAACTGGAACACTAAAACACAAAAGGTTTCACTTAAATTTGAGAAGAAACTTCTTCTCAGTGAGGGTGACAGAGCACTGGAACAGGCTGCCCAGGGAGATTGTGGAGTCTCTTACTCTGGAGGCATTCAAGACCTGCCTGGACACATTCCTGTGTAACCTCATCTAGGTGTTCCTGCTCCGGCAGGGGGATTGGACTAGATGATCTTTTGAGGTCCCTTCCAATCTCTAACATTCTGTGGTTCTGTGATTTTGTGATTTAGGAATGTGCATATTATTGAACAGGCACACGCAGATATATAAGACTCCTCAGGCAAGATGATACATTCAGATTTTTTTCTTGACTGTCATGAAATCAAATAAGATCCTTTGAGCAAAGACCATTTTATAAATATGATGGCTGTTAGATGGGTGTAATGATTCTAAGAATGTAAACTTACAAGGTCCTGAATTGCGCACATCTATAAAATCTACAGTCTATGCTACAACAGTCCGTGTTTTGTGGTTTGAAATATTTCTTCATTGTGTTTTCAGGATGGAACATGAAGCTACCCAGCTAGAAAAGCAGCATGTGCACAATGTGTATGAAAACACAGCTGCCTACTTCAGTGATTTGCAGAGCAAAGTGTGGCCTCGTGTTCGAAACTTCCTGCTGGAGCAGAAACCTGGCAGCCTTGTTGCTGACATAGGTAACCTGTTCCTTGAGGTGGCCTGAAAGATTGTCTATAAGCCTTATTAGTTTATATGTTACTTGTATGTGTCCTTCAGAGCAATTGTTTTTAAAACTCGTTTAAATTTGTTTCAAATGTTTAAAAATTGTTTTTAACCCCATACTACATGCCATATACAACTAGCCAGTAAATGCATATTTTGCCTTATTTTTATTGAGCTAAACCTTAATCTATCAGTTTCCCCACAGGCTTAGTGGTCTGTCATTCTCCTGGAGCTCTTTTTAAAAAATGGTGTTAATAGCTCAAATATTTCATATTTCAGTTTCTTTAGCTTTCTTGGTTTAAGTACTGCTAGTCTGCAATTTATTGCTTTTCTCCTAAAACTCCTCCTATCAAGGCTTCAAGTTAAGAGAAATCCTCCAATGTGATTAGCAGTAAAAAAAAAAAAAAAGTTATGATATGAGAATCTCCCTATGATTCTGAATATGGACACCAAAACATCATTTTCCTGGTATGGTGTTGTCTTCCCTACACATTCAAGTTATACTTTGATTTTCTTTTCTTTTTAGGAGTCACCAGGTCTGGGTGTGTTCGCTTTGTTTGTGTTATGACTTCTGTCCTGTACAGCACGTCATTGCAAACCAGGTGCTCCTTTGCACCACTGGATTTTCTTCAATGTTTAGACTAATAAAATGTTTTATACAGCAAAGTGTAATAAATGTACACAATAAATGATGCATTGGCCTTATCCTGTAAAAGAAATTTACTTGAAGTTGTTGTAGGCCCTAATCAAAAGATAATATATAGTTCTACTGCTGCTGTTGAGCAGTCCCCCAAAAATACTTGTTTACTGTTATTTGGACATGTATCTTCTTTTATATATCTGCACCATTCTCTAATAATCTCAGGAAATAGCCTATGGCACACACTCATTCAATACTCAGCTTAACATGATATTTCTCAGTCAATATTTTTTGTCACCTCAATAGAAGTCCTTTGAAGCTTAGCTGAAGTTCTTTGAGGCTTTATCAGCAGGCATCACAGTGGTTGCTGAAAGCTTAAAATCACTGTGTTACAGCTTCAGCTGAAATAATTGAAATGCATGTGATACATCTAGAGAGATGGTAGATGCTTACAGTTGCCAATAAGAATATTCCCATCAAGGCACACAAGGTAATTCCTTTCATGAGTTTTTTATCTTTAATAAAATCTACAGGAATCTGACTATTGTGTTTATTTTTGGTGTGAATTTTGGCAGAAGGGTTGCCCAGTGGAACCGACATTTTCAAAATGAGGTGTTCAATTGCTAATTTCCTTTCCTGTTTGATACCACCTTTTATTAAAATATTTTGGTTTGCTAGCTTTGCATGAAGCATGGTAATGGTAGTAGAATAAAATATCATTTTGTCTAATTGCCTTGTTATTGTTCATTAATCAAAATAAATGGCAACAGCATGGTCATTATTATCAGGTTCATGAAGGAATCCACCCCCCTGATGACTCATTTAAAAGTGAATCTCCTGCAAATGTAGATTTTTAGAGTACTGGGAGTGTTTTCACTATTTAGCTTCATTCCAGAGAGGACCCAATACTTCCAAAATTTCACTGTGATTAAAAAGCACTCCACCAAGAGCCATGTATTAAGCAACTGAATCTTCTCAATTAATGTTCGCTTGACTGTGCTCCTTCTGCAAACACAGTAATCAATAATACTTTATACTAATTTTAAAACTTAGCTTTCTAACTAACATGCAAAGCTTCATGTTTTGTTGCTTATATTCCTTGAACTGCATTAACAACATTAATTGTTTCTCTGAAGTGATACTTCAAGGAATAGTGTTTGCTTTTCGCTGCAGAAAAATGTTCTTTTTTCACCAGTCAAGTGTTGTGCTGTTCTCCAGCAGTCCCTGTGCTGTCTCTCCAGATAATGGTGCACATTAACATCAATGAGAGCAGCAGCGCTGCAAGAAGCAGTGATGTTTCTAAAGATAACTCCAGTCCTTTAAATTGAATTACCAATACTGAGATGGTTCTCTTTGCCAAGCTGCTACCCCGTTGCTTGGCTGTCAACTTTCAGAAATTATTCGTCACTACTGACCCATAACTGCAGTGAATGTTTCCTAATCTAATTTTGAAAAGTGCCTGTTATGCATATGGTATTGAAGAACACTCTAAAAGATTTCAATTTTGTACAGCACAGCCCTTGAGAAGACAGACTTTTAGGCAGAAGACATTCTGGAACAGTTCATCACATTTACATGCGTTACAATGCAGTCGCACAAAAATTCCTGTGACACGGCAGGAATTTTTATGATTCATGGTTATTTTCCACTCTGTATCCGAAGTTAAAATTTTCTTCTCTGACTTGTGTCAGTGGCAGCTGTAATTTAGGATTTCTTGGAGAGAGATGGGATGCACTGGAGAGGAACTGCATGAGGTTTAGCAGAGATTGGGGGAGTACTTGGAAGAGAGTTCTATTGCAGGTCACTAAGAACACAAAACCCACTGACTTCAGGAAATCCCTTGAACAGAAAGCAGTTGGGAGCTGGAAGGGTACTGAGGAAGAGGGTCATAATGCTTACCCTGCTCTTATTCTTTCCTGGGTGCCCATTTATGCTTATTGTTTGAAACAGGACATCAGGCTGTATAAAGGCTCAGCATGAAGCAACACGGTTGGTTTTTTGCTCTAAGGTAGGCAACAGTGGCTGCACAGAACCATTCTTTCCTCCTCCCACCTGCACCTACCCTCCTTCCACAAAGAAATGCACATAACCTGCCATTTATACAGGGCTGTGTAATGAGTGTTTTAGTTGGTGATGTTGATACTGTTACGCTCCTCACAGTGTGAATGTATAATTTCAAATAGTTCAAATGAACCCAGCAGCAGGGGCTAATAGAACCAGGCTCTCGTTTTGTTTTCCAGGACGTCTTAGAATTAGGAAAGCCTCCTCTATTATTTTCACTGCTCTGGGAGGGATAGCAAGTGTTTAGAATGTATGACTTCTGATCTAGTAAAGAGTATTCTTTTCTTTAGGTTGTGGAACTGGAAAGTATCTCAGTGTCAACAATCAGATATATACTGTTGGCTGTGATTACTGTGGACCATTGGTAGAGATTGCAAGGAAGAAAGATTATGAAGTTCTAGTATGTGACAACCTTAACCTTCCCTTTAGGGACCAGTGCTTCAATGCAGTTATTTCCATTGGAGGTAAGACAACATACATGCATTCTGGCCTATAGTAAATGAAAATTTCTGGGGATCCTTTCCGCATGTGTTCATTTCAGTTAAATTTGTTTTGAAACAGTTCCCTTAGCATCACACCAGATATTACTGAAATTAATGTAGTACACATGAAAAAAAAAAATTAGTTCCATTGCACAGAAGTGCTGTTGACCAGGGAAGTATGTGGATCATTTGTTTGTTTATATGTGGCCTTGTTCACCCTGTGGAGAAAAGATTTCCATCCAGCATGCATTTTAAACAAGAAAAAACTAATATAAACATGGCTGCTCACAGTTGAAACAGATTAGGTGCTCAAGATAAACTCTTGGTTCCTCCTTAGGATCTGTTTTCACCAGAAAATGCATTGAAATTAAAACCTGCATTCTCTATAGCAGAACTTAGAATATTATACGATTCTCTCAGAATAGTAATGAAATAACTTAGAGCAATAAAAGTGCCTGTTGTCTAAAATGAGTGAAGCATTTCAGCATCTTAACTCCTCTGACCTCTCTTTTTGAAAATATTACTCATAATTTGAGAAGTATAAAGTGGAAAAGGGTAGATGAGAAATAGAGTACCCAGTTACAGTCTACATTTTTAGCTCTACTATTGCTTGAACTTCTTTCAAGCTGTTTCCCTGTACCAGCAAAAATAGAAAGCATGATCATTATTATTGGTAGCAATCAACAAACTACTTGAAATACGATAGAAATGTATTTTTAAATGTATTTTTCACACATGCAGGGTGAAAGAAAGGGTGACTAAAATGAAAGCAGTATCTATATTACTTTGCTTTCATGTTGGCTAGTTGATCAGTGAGCTCTATCCATATTTCAGGTCTTGTAGAATAATTTTAATAGCATAACATAATGTAATAAAACCCCATCATTCTCAGACATGCAATGTAGGCTGAGATACTTATAATTTTTTTTCTTCCAATACAATCTATAAAGGCAGCACCTTGCTACAAAATTAAAGCCATGGAAAATATTTCTGTCTAAATTTTCTCAGTAGCTCTTTTGAAAGTTCACTGATATAAAAATACAGAGTGTCTCTCTATTGATGTTACATTTTGCTGAATTTGTTACATTGTGAAAAGATTTTCTGTTTTCGGTAAGATAGATCTAAAAAAGTGTCCCAAAAACTAAAGGCAAACTTAATATTAGCTAACTCACCTAAAGGCCAGACATTTAAGTGAAAGCTAGTCATGCTATGACCTTTTATGGGTGATGTATAGAAACAGAAACCTCCAGTTTATATTCCTGAATTTTCTTGAATCCCTATTTTGAGATGAAATTAATTTCCTTCTTTGGGATTTTCCTGGTGTCGTCCATTGAACATAAATGTAAAAGAGAACATTCTGGGGGAACCTTGCACAGTGGTACCAATACATTAAGCACTGTTGCTGACTAGCAGGGAGTGATATTTGTGATATGGCAACAAAAATGACTAAACACGCAGAACAGGTTGAAGGTGAACATGATATGTCCTTACTAATATTCAATACATAATGCCTTTCCTTTTTCACAGTGATCCACCATTTCTCAACTAAACAAAGAAGAATCAAAGCCATAAGGGAAATGACAAGGGTGTTGATACCTGGAGGCCAGATGATGATTTATGTTTGGGCTATGGAACAAAAGAATCGTCACTTTGAGAAACAAGACGTATTTGTTCCTTGGAATAAGGCCTTGTGCTCACGGCATTTTTCAGAATCGAATCAATCAGGAGATAAGGGTGAGTTTGTGCATGCTGTGAAAAACCAAGACATACACCCTGCACAGCTTGTCATCTCTGATTGCAGCTACCAGGCCAGTATGCAGCCAGAACCTGATTCAAAACATTCCCGCAATACGGACCATTGCTTATCCAGAGCCTGCTGCCTGAAAATTTCTGAAGAAGAAAACAGATTTTACAGTGCTCTAGGAAGATCTTTTCGCTCATGGTTTTTCTCCAGATCCCTTGATGAATCAGCCCTGAGAAAGCAAACTGACAAAATGAAGCCTCTGAAGAATGAAGGAGAATGGGCAAACAGCACCGTACCCATTCAGCATTCACGACACTGCAGTTTGGATTTAGGTCACCGTGGAGCATTGTTAAAAGAACGGAGTTTAGATGATGATGATGTGTTTGTGGAAAGCCTGCCTCTCAAAAAAACAGAGTGGTCACCAGCCACAGATGCACTGAAGGATTTAAAGTTAAATGGAGGACACCAAAGTGCACCTCAGAGCAAGAGCGAAGAAGCTTCATTTATAAATGGCCCAGTGGAAGACAGGGACTACAGCTGTGGTTGTAATAAAGATGGTATTGGTAAGTCTAATGCCAGCAGGTTTTTCAAAAGAACTTCAACAAATGACTCCACTGACTCTGCTTTGGATTCAGCCGTGTCTGTTGGGGACCAAACTGATGCCACGTTGGATACAAAAGCCTTCATGCGTTATTACCACGTTTTTCGGGAAGGGGAGCTGTGCTCTCTGGTAAAGGAGAATGTGCCTGAACTTCAGATAATTTCTTCCTGCTATGACCATGGAAACTGGTGCATCATTGCAGAGAAGAGAGGAACACAGGTGTAAAGAGAACAAAGAATCCAGTGACTGAGGATTTTAAGCTGCTTCTTGTGTTGCTGTGATTGTGCAGTGTGACACAGAATTTGAATCTCATGTAGTTGTGTGCCATTCAATTCTGAGTTATCATCTCTCTACTTATTTAACTAATAGAAGGTCTGTATGTAGGAATGTAAGCAGTAAACAATACTTATGTTTTGTTAAACTTTTATGAAGTTAAAACTGGAGAGTTTTATATTGCTTTTAGCAAAAAATTGTGGTTTTAAATATACTTTTCTATCAAGAAATAAAACATTTTTTTATAAGAGAAGGGTCAGGGCATCTTTTATGAGAAGTATTCTCTCAGTAGAAAGTTTAGGCTTTATTCTTCAAACTCTGAAAATGTGTCATGTTGCTCCCTGTTCTTGAAGTCCTGTAAATAGAGACATAGGCACATCTATAAACATACTTGACTGTATATTGCTAGAGTGCATGCTGCAGAACTGGGAGCAAGCATGGTCCCAGTGCTACTTGGTTTGGAGTAGAGTTGTTAATGGATAAAAACTATGTACAAAACAAGCTCTGCATATTCTGTCATTGTGTTTAGGAGCAAATGACAGAAGAAATTATGAACAGTATTTTTGACCTTTATTTTAAAAATAATTTAATTTGTGTCTCAGGTACGGGTTAAGTTTTATATGTTAGTTCTCACAAATACTTTATCTTCATTTCTTTTGCTGTAGCTTTTCATTAGTTTTGTGTATACAGAAGTCAGAGGAATTCATGACAGTATCAGTATTAAGTAAAGGTTACAAAATATCAAACATTTGAGGTACAGAAATCTTTTTGATAGGCCTGGGAAGTAAAGACAAAGTTAATAAAATTCCACTGCATATCAGCTGTCATATTTGCTCTCCTTATTCACTACCATGAGAATATATCTCAAACGGTGTGTTAAATAATGCAGAAAGGAAGAGGATACAAGTCCAGTTTGAATATAAAATATGAATTCCTGTCTTTTGAGACCTAAATAATAATAGATTTCTTAAAAAACTTTCCCATTCCTTGTAAGGCATAAATTTCACTGGACATGGTGCCCCATCATCATCAGGCTAAACTAGATCTTAGCAGTTGCCCTCCTATAGCTCCTTACACCCAAATAATCTCAGCCTTTTCAGTGGGAGACTAATTATATGAAGCTGCATGTGCTGTGGATAAAATCCACCTGCCTTCTGATCAGTAGTGAAGTTGTAATTGTTACCAGCTGAAGCAGGGCTGGACTTGGCTAATTGCCTCGTTAGCATGAAGTTACTCCATTTTTAGGCTTTATTTACAGTCAGTGGTTTTCATGTAGGGTGCATCTTTAGTTGGTGTGATTTCATGGCCTTTAATGGAGCTGCACAGATTTACCCCAGAGATCAACCTTTTTGATACAGCAGTTTTAGAGACCCACATACTTAACATGTCTGCCCTATTAGTCAACAAATAACTTTGAATACAAAGCAGCAGGAGTGAGACACTAAACTTTTCCAGTCTATGCTGCTTAAGTAGATGGATTTTGGGTTATTCAGTAGAAAGCTCTGATGGTGCTGAGTATTTTTAGATATAGCTGCCCAGGCATAATTGCCAGATGGTAATGTATTATAGATTTATTTACTGGAATGATGCCTGTAGAACAATCATATTTGTCTTCCTCATTCTGGATCTGTACTACTTGCACTCCCTGTAGCCTTTTGAAAATAAAAGCGTGGTCACAGAACCATGCATCTGACACTTCTGAAATATTATTCCACTCTAAATATTACTTTCAATACAGCCTGGGGCTGTGATTCTCGGACACTGTGTCTGAGCCATACTTCAGAAAAGTGGCAATATTCCCTGCATCACTGGGTCCAGCTGCCTGTGGCTGAGGGGCTGCTCCTGCTGCATCCTCAAGTGCCAGTTTTAGAAGCACAGTGTGAAAATCCCCATGCTGGCACATTGCAGAGACAGCGTGGATCGTGCTGAGCTCCACACCTTGTCTGCAACGTGCTCATGTCAGACCGGTGAGGCCTGCCTCATTTGTTGGGAATTCCCCAAGGAGCTTGAGGATTTTAGAAGAAAACTCAGTTGCTTCCAGGTAAGATATGCCAGTGCATATTCATAACCTCTGGAATACGAGCTGTATTTAGGAAGGAGGTAGCTGATTATCATCCTATATCTATTTTTGAAAGTTCATCCCTGAAGTCCAGCATACGGAAACTCTATTACACATATATAAAAATACTTATAAAAAATAGGAATCTAAACTGAAAGCTGGGTTTAATTAACTGGGAGAAGGAACGTTATATTAATAACTTCTTTATCTGCACTTCTGCAGTTTATCTGTGGAGTATTCAGTGTGTAGTCAACCAAGCTGACAAAATTTGGGGTAAACTAAGAAAGGAAAGGCTTCCATTCTCTTTACAGCAGAGACTTGCTGTCCTTGCAAGGGTCTGAGCGTGTGTTTCAGGCTCCACTGAAAACCTCCTACTCTATCAACTGTGTGAATAAGAGTTGTCACCTCAAAACCACTGAGGTACTTTAAACTGCTTTTGTGTAGAATTTCCATGGATTGTTTGGTTTGAGAGTCTTGGCTGGGCATGCTTTTCATGACTGTTTTTTTCTGTATTGGATTTTCTCTTGTTTTGAGCTGATGCCATTAGGTTGCATTACGTGCAAGTTTGGATTGCATTGTTATAAATTTCTGGTAGAAAGGGAGGGAAGGTTTACTAAACCACTTTTCAAATATTCAGTTTTCCTCTGAGGATATATAATCACCATGTAACAAAATTTTTATAGACTGGGATCAGTCAGCTGAGATCATGACCATGAGTTCTGCAGAGCAAGCCTTGATTCCTGTATGCAGCCTCCCATGTATTTATGGAGGCTGCCTAGCTCTGCAACAGCTTTATCATCTCATAAGAAGCCAGATTACCACACTCAGAGCATGGCGAATGTCTCTCTTGATTGGTTTCTCTTTTGATGATGCCCATCTTAAGCAAAATGTAATTTCTGGAAGAATCCTTGTGATCTCAGTCTTTAATGGCTTACAGACATAGTTAATGTGCCCAGAAAAGTGTGTATACCATTGAAAAGTCTATAGTAAATGAATGAACAAGTAAATAAAATGTGGTTATCCTTGCATACTAAAACTCTCAGCAATGTCTGGACTGCAAGACCTGATTGTTATAACGTAAAAGGCAAATGTGTTCTTCTGTTTCTTGTCAGACAAGTGGGTGATATTCTCACACCAGTTTTGCCAATAACAAGCGTGCTTCTGACTATGGAGGGCTAGGATTCCACCTAAGCTACTCCTCTAGCTTTAAGTGGTACACAGAGAAGTCTTGGTTACATGAGAAAAGATGCCCTGTTTTTTTAAAATTTAATTTACTAGTATCATTGTCAGTCTGAACTGGCTAAACAAAAGCTGCTACCTTATTAACTCTTACAGATTGTAACCTAAATGGACAATTGCAGTAAAAAAGATACAATTGAATGGACTTATTTTTGAAGGACTAATCGAATTGCAATCTTTGGTAAATTATATTTTGTCGTTGTTGTTGTTGTTGGGGTTTTTGTTTGTGGGTTTTTTAAATTTTTTTTTAATACATGAAAATATTCATAGTAGAAATTCAGAAATAGAATTTTTTTGTACGATGGTAACTAATTTACTTTCTTCCAAGTTTATGGTGGAGGAATTTTAAAAGCACAGGTGAGGAATGAAAACTATAAATATTCTAGCAAACCTTTTTTCTGGTACATATTTATATGCAAGCTACTTATGTGCACAGTTTAAAATGCTGAGAGAAGAGCTGTGTATATTCCACCTGAAGAAAACTGTTAGTGAATCACCTGGTTAGATTCTGAAGGGAAAAAAAATAGGAAAAAGAAGTGTAACAGTGTTAAATATATCCAGCTGTATATCTCTTCTGTGAGTTCAGCATTTCCTATTCTTACAGTATATGAATTTTGGCAGCTACCCATGATTTTATCTTCCAATCTGCTGGTCAAAACCATGCCTAGGTACTGCTCTGTAATCAATTCTTTGTCCATACGTGGAACCTCTTATCTAGTATTCAACAGAAAATAAATCCTACCTGGTTAAAATATTATCTCCTAAAGAACCTCTGTGCTTTCAGATTAGTTAATAAATATCTTTGCTACTGGAAACTCTATGTGTGGGAATATTCTTAATGAACGTCAAATTTGAGAAGATTCTGTTAATGCTATTTGCTCAGTAAGTTAGACCACATGGACATGATGTAGAGCATATGAGCATAGTGATTTCCTCTGAATCCAAGGAATCTGTCTTTAGACATAGTCATAGTCAACCTAGCTGTAAATGTGATCATCTGAACGAGGTAAATAAAGGTGATGAAATGTGGTTTTTAACCACATCACTGCTATATGTCCTGCTGGTGATAGAAAAGCAGGATGGATGGTCATCAGAATTAAATGCTACAGAGCTCCATTTACTGCTCCTTCTGATCTGTTTACAGTCATCCAGGACCAAGCTTTGTGGTACAAGATAACATTGAAGTGCTACTTTGGGATTGTCAATGTTCTTTTGGTACCAATTTAAATCAGAAAAGAGAATGTAAATGGAATTATGTAGTTTCCTGGTGAGGCTACAGCTATACTGTGTTAAAAGTACTTTTACAGTTGCAGTGATTGTTTATTGTGTTTGTACAATTGCAGTTATCACTATTGTACTGATATGTTTATTATAGTAATGACTAAGGACCTAGTAATAATTAAGCACTATCCAGCTGAATATTAATATATGCCCAGTAGTACAGAGTATGTGACCTCATGGTATTTAGATTATGGGAAAGCAGTATGAGCACAGGCTGGACAATAGGATGATAAAAATGTAATTTCAGGTGGATATGGAATGGTCTTTATGAAGAGGGAATGAATTAAATCTGATACAGTGTTGAGAAAGGCTAGGGAAAAAGAGCAAACATAGCAAGTACACAGAGAAATGAAGGGGAATGGCACAGATGGGAGCAACCATGGCAGAGAAAGCACAATCACCACTGCTGGATGTTCTTAGGATATGCAGACATCCCTGTTTTGGCTGCTCTTACTTTCTGGAGGGTCTAGTTGATATCTCCCTGCTGTCTTACTTTACAAGCATGTGCAGAGGGAGAAATGCACCTTTTCCCAACCACCTGGAGTTCAATCCTCTTCCCTGAGCACTTCCATGGCTAGGCATACACAGAGGAAGACTGGTTAGGAGTAACATTTTTTCCTTCCTTTATATGTCCATCACTTCATTGCAGCACGTTCTGTTTTGATTCCTTTTATTTTTGCTGAGTGCTTCAGTTTGCTCTGGTTGATTTGACCTGGCTCAACTATGCCCACAGTCTGGGGCTGCATTTCTTTTACCTAGTTACCTCTTTTACCAATATAGTTGCACTGGTACAAGATTTGCAGGTAGGTAGGGTTGTATGAGGGCTGTATGGACAGATTAAACAAATAACAGGTGCATATTTTCAGCAGTTAATGGGTCTGAATGGCTTGCTGTTATTATTCATACAGTAACTAAAGTATATTATCCAGAGTAACGAAAGGATTGCTCTAGGACTCCCCCTTAACATATTAGGTATGTGGATATCATAGAAGAATGTACCAGGCATGTGCCTGTGTCTTTGATACTTATATAAATTTAAAAATTTGCTTTGAATGGACTACTAGATACTTGGTTTGCTACTGGAGTAGTGAATATGTTTAGCACTCTGCATTCAGCTGAATGTGATTGCACAGCCCCTCTTTGCTTGCCTAATAGTCAATTCAGTTTATTTCATCTCTGTTTCTTTCTATTTTGAATTTCATTTGTTTTCTTCTTTCTGAGCATTTCCTCCTAAAGCCTCTCCACTTCAGCCCTTCTTCTTTCTGTTCAGATGGATACATCCAAAACCCATTATAACAGTGGCACTTCAGATTACCACAAATATGTATGTATTTCTCATTGTTACCCTTAAATCTCTGTGATGATACTTCCAGACTGTTTCCATACATCTACCTCTAAGAGCTAAAGATGAAAGTGGAAAAAAAAACCCTCTTAATACCTCAAAGCATCGTAGAAAACTTCATCAGTTTGGGGGATTATGAGCACTTTAAATTTCTAATAGTGCAAAATGTAATGGTGTCATCTACACATAATTCTCCTTTTCCTTCTTTTTTCTCAGCTGTTATTCATCATTGTCTTCACTTAAGTACCTTTTGAACCCTTTATGCTTTGCCTACCTACTCCTAGCGCTTGGGGTACTTGAGTACAGCAGATGCCTCTGTTACTGTTATGGCAATTCAGCACCTGCTGCTTCTCCCAGTGCCCAACGGAGAAAAGTTGTCTTAAATAGAATCAAAATAATCTGATTTAATCAAAATAATCTGATTTAAAACAACAACAAAAACCCCCAATGAACCAAAAAAACACAAAACCCCAGCCAAATAAAAAAACCAACCAACCACCCCCACCCCCCCGCAATCAACAACAACAAACCATAGTACCAGGTGCATCTGCAGTTAGGATCATATCCAAACTGAAATGCAAATGTGGAAGAAGAAAGAAGAAATGGATATTATGAGTGGTGCTCCTAGATTTGAAAAGATTCTTGGACATAAATTCTTCATCCCCTTTAGCCCTGCTGACAAGGTGCTACACTCTGCTTTGATGAGGAGTAAGTCCTGCATCTGGGCAGGAACAACCCCAGGTTCCAGTATAGGTTGGGAAATTACATATTAGAGAGCAGTGTAGGGGAAAGGGACCTGGGGGTCCTGGTGGACAACAGGATGACCATGAGCCAGCACTGTGCCCTTGTGGCCAGGAAGGCCAATGGCATCCTGGGGTGTATTAGAAGGGGGGTGGTTAGTAGGTCCAGAGAGGTTCTCCTCCCCCTCTACTCTGCCCTGGTGAGACCACATCTGGAATATTGTGTCCAGTTCTGGGCCCCTCAGTTCAAGAAGGACAGGGAACTGCTGGAGAGGGTCCAGCGTAGGGCAACAAAGATGATTAAGGGAGTGGAGCACCTCCCTTATGAAGAAAGGCTGAGGGAGCTGGGTCTCTTTAGTTTGGAGAAGAGGAGACTGAGGGGTGACCTATTAATGTTTACAAATATATAAAGGGTGAGTGCCATGAGGATGGAGCCAGGCTCTTCTCAGCGGCAAACAATGACAGGACAAGGGGTAATGGGATCAAGCTGGAACACAAGAGGTTCCACTTAAACTTGAGAAAAAACTTCTTCTCAGTAAGGGTGACAGAGCACTGGAACAGGCTGCCCAGGGAGGTTGTGGAGTCTCCTCTGGAGACATTCAAAACCCGCCTGGACATGTTCCTGTGCGACCTCACCTAGGCGTTCCTGCTCCAGCAGGGGGATTGGACTAGATGATCTTTTGAGGTCCCTTCCAATCCCAAACATACTGTGATACTGTGATGGGATAGTGGATGCAGGAACAGTGAGATGGGATTAGGTTGCCCTCTTCTGTTGTGACCAAGTGGGTTGATTTCTGCAGAATATTAACTGCTGGTTGTTACTGTTTGTACAGCATCTACAATTCTCTTTCCTGAATGAAGAATGAATTGCTTGTATGGCTGTCAGTCATTTTGAAACTGTCATGAGTAGAAAAGACAAAGAAGTGGGGTATAAACAAGCAGATGTTCACCCTGTAGCTGAAAATATCACCTCTTACCAGTGTGCTAACTAAGAAGTCTGTGTATACACAGTCAGACTGAAAGCTGATGTTCTTCTTGCACAGGATAAAAATAAGAGTAATTCGTGGGAGGCTTTCTGGAGAGGCAACATCATGTTCTTTTCTGTGTCTCTCTTTTGCGTCTCTATAGAAGCAACTACGCTACATGTCAGAATTACTGAGAAGACATTGACCCTTCGCAGGTCTGCTTCCTCACCACAGGGCTGTCAGGATGGTCAGATTTAGTTCTGAACATTAGGAATGGGTAAAATAAAGTGTTTCTTGTGAAAGGAGGAATTAGCCACTTGGAGAGAACAAATGCTCTAGTGCAGAGAAAGCACAACCATTCAATATGAGGTTAAACTTTTTTATTTAACAAGAGGGAAAACAGGCTGTTTTGGATCTCACTGACCAAATCTGCTTTCTAGTGTGTTTAAGGGAACACCAGAGGTGAGAGAGTGATAAAATGAATAGAGAGTAAGTCACACAGAGCATTTCCAGGCTGCTTTAATTTGATATTTTATTCAGTGACATAGCCTGATGAAGATCACTGCCTGTACCGGGCAGTAGTAGCTCCTATCAACATCAATAACAATCAAGAGTACCCACTGCCTTTGGGGATCTGGCCCTCCCCAGTTCATGAAGACTGGCTGTTCCAGCATTGAACAGTGGACCATTTAAAAAGGTTACTCTAACTCCTGAGTAACAGTTTTAGACAATTAACAGGTACAAATATTCACGTATACATATTTTGATGCAACTATTTTTTTTTCCTGCATGTATTAGAGGTTTTACTTACATTACAACATGATGGTAACTAGGGCTCAGTGCAGTTTCTGAAAGGTAAATAAACCACGTGATGATGAGGAAGAAAGGACTAAGCCATCAGTACAAATGAGCTGCCAGCCAGGCCATGTTTGGATGGAGGCAGTAGGGAAGAATGGGAGGGTGCAAGGAGAATCACATCAAGAGAGCAACAGAACTGCTCAAGCCTGCAAAGTCTGACCTGACTCTGGGAGTAATTACCTCAAAATTTGATTCAAAGTCTTCTATTGACTGGTCTTTGTATCAGTTGTTCTCAGAAATTCCTGTTTACCCAGTGGTTTTTCTTTCTTTGTTTCAGAGGAGAAACAAAGATTCATGGGAGGTTTACTTTATGCTTGAATATATAATAGACCAGTCAGTTTAGTCGTGGAACAAATGTTTGACCACAGTTGCCCACGAGTGTTTCCATAATCCCTTGAAGAGCAAGCCACAGGCACATTCAATGCCCTTTCTGTTTCCAACCTCTGCCTGAGATTCACGAGGAAATAAAAATAAAAATCTAAGCATGAAAGGCAATCTGAGGCTGTGATATATTCCCACCTGCTCTTTGAGCTGGACATTCGAAGCACCAAAACCTTGCATCCATATTCTTAGTTACCATGAAAAAAATACTTGAGGCTCAACCAGAGCTACCAAATTCTGGAGTAAAAGGAAACATTTCAAACTTACCTGTGCAAAAACTGTGATTCTGTATCTGAATTTGCTCTGAGTTACATCCACTGACTTTGCCAGTGTTTGTGTCAAGCTCCTAAATGAGAATTTTGCCACAGAGAGTGTATGCCTGCTATTGGGATGCAGTATAGGGCGATGCCTGGATGCAACATCACGTGCCTTCAGATTCACCTCTGCCTTTCAATTCTCATGAAGACCTTACGGGAAATGCAAAGTGACTTAGTACTGTACAAAGAAGGCTTTCAAATATGAACTGAATTTATAATTGACATATCTATGAAATATTAAACAAACCATTAGTGTCTCTGAGCAGGTTACCCACATGAGCCCTTCACTCTGCTCTGGATTGTGTGTCTGTGGTAACATATTAAGCTCTGAGTTATTGAAAGTAAAGAGGCATAAATGAGACTCACTAGAGGCAGAGTATGAAAAAACATGTTTAAGTGGATAAATACCAAAAAGAGACTTAATACAGCAGCTACATAAACAGTTTCAACATTCTTGCATTGAAGTTTGAAATAAAAAGTCATGTGCAGTGATAGCCACTTGATGAAAATAAATATGGAGATTTCAGGCATGAGGACATGGAAACAGACTGTTGGCAGATGAAATGAAGTAGGGGAAAGGTGTATATTTGTACACTTGGGTCAGAAGGATTGTTTCCTACGTGAAACCATGGTACAGAAGGTGGATCAAACAAGGGGGATATGATTGCATATTCCCAAACTTGTTAACTTGACTCACTGGACATCACTGGAGAAATGTCATTCTTGGTGAATGGTGCAGCTCTGAGACACTCATGGTCCCATCCTCACATGCTGAGGAGTGAACTATGAACAATGATGTTGTTCAGCCACCAGTTTGTTGTGCATCCTTGTTGGGGGGTATTTGGTAGGGTGGGCTTCTCTAGGATGTTATTTCACTGAAGGCCAAATTGGTTACATTGAGTTGACAGGATGGAAATCTTTGCTGCAGCCTTTAATATCTATAAACTTGTGTTCTTTCTTAAATATGAGGGGATTATAGAAGGGTACACAGCACACGATCTGGGGCTACATTTCACTCATTCGATCCCTACAGTTTGTATGTACCAAAGTTGGCTGTTCCTGGATTGGTTGGGTGCATCCAGAGAATAATGTGAAGTGACATTTTCCTGTCGAGGCCAAAGTCATTGCTAATAATGTCATAGCAGTCTCCTGCAATTGTGTGTCAGCTTCCCTGCAGAACAAGTGCAAAAGTTTGAAAAAATAATTTGCAAGGATTCAAAACGGGAAGAGAGAGAGAGGATGGAAAAGGAACCATTTGGAATATTTGTAACAGTGCTGGAGAATGTGACAATTAAGAAAGAAGTATTAAATGAAGTGTTTTAAAAAAAGTTACAGGAAAGGAAGGAAAAATATGGACATGAAAAACAAGACAGTGATTTTCTCGTATAAACTGGCCAAGAGTCTATTCAAGGGACCACAGGAAGTTTCTCAACTTTTTTCTTTTTTTTTTTTTTAATTGAGAAATAAAAGCTCAACAAATAAATGTAGTTTCACTGAAGTCTAGACTAAAGACACTACACTGCCTGAGGGAATTAAGTGGATAATCAAAAACATTTTGTGGTTTCTGCTGTTCCCAGAGACCAAAAGTGGGGACAGAGGAAAATGAGAGATGGTAAATGAGCCAAAATGAAAAAAAACCCACAAACCTAAAACTCTGTGGAAAAAAAATGACTTTCCCATATCCAGCTAGAGGCCAACTGAAAGTAGCAAAGTGTTATGAAAGACAGAGTACAAACATAGGATCTACAGCTATGATCTGAAGTCCTTGCTTTTCTTTGTAGGAACACAGTCAGTCAGAAGAGATTAATGCTCATTTAAGTAACTATTAGAATTTTTAATATTTGATTCAGTACAAATCTTTGAATTTATTAAAGTTGTATTTGACAAACGGGAATGAAAACATGAAGGCTGATTCTGTAATGCAATGTGATTAGTTATTTTGATAGGCAAAATTAGATGTAAAGTCTGATCACTCTGTAGTTGGAGTGCAGAAGCTTTTATGGGGTCATTAGTCTGGGATTTTAGGTAGGAAAACTAGCTTTTGGGTAGAAGTGCCTTAAACAGGCTTGGCTTACAAATAACTTCTCAGGACCTAGATATATGTATAGGTGACTTCAGATCAAGTTGTATAGCAATTATCAAACCTAACAGCCAAATCTCTGGGATTTGGGTGTGAGTGGCATTGCTGGTAGTATCAAGTTTTATTCTCAGGTACTTACTGTATAAGCTAGTTCTCATTTAAAGTACATGTAAGATTATCTCTGAACACCCACATGCCACTCATTTGAGACAGAGGAGCAAGGCAGAGAAATATGTATTTTCTGGGCCAGGATCTGGCAGTTTAGATAACTTATTTTGGAAAGTACAGAGGAAGGTACTGTGAGAATGGACGTGCTGTTCTAAGGAAGTGGATACAAAAGCCTCTCACTGCCAGGGAATTATATTTAAGAGATTTGGTCTGCAAGAGAATCCCCTCTGTTTAATTCCTTTCCAGCTGGACCTTGTAAAGTGATTTCTCAGCAAGGCTTGTAAAACACAGCATTGTACCAAACGCTTCTATTAGTCACAAGCACATATGGGTGATGGTACCTACATCAGGCTGTGGGAACTCTGCAGGCAGCTAAGCTATGTTTGGCATTTGTCTTCCATTGCAAAATCCCTTCACAGATGCTGAACATTAAGCGACCACTGAGACAAGAGTCTAAAGCATCTACAAATCCCAATTACAAAGCAAAATTGTCTTCCCATTCTTATTGTTAGTCACACTACATGATATCATATTATGAACTTCTCTAAGGCCATTAGAGATAAAAAATTAGGAAAAAAATATTTTTCAGTTCTTAAATATTTACACATAAGTCATTAATAGGGGAATCCATAATTCTTGTTTAGTAGCAACAATAACTCCAGAAGGCTGATAGTTTTCAGAATAAATTTATGTTTATTTATTAGCACTTCAGGGGCTCCCAGAGCTGTGTGTTACTGCTCTGCTCAATGTGAGGAAGGGATGTACGGACTCCTTCATTAGCCAAAGAACCTGCATATATTTAAAATGAATTGTTGTTGATTGTCCTGTCTGTGATTATACTGAATATTTGTATACACTAATAAAATAGATATAGAATGCAGAAGATCTGGTAATATAATTGTTTTCTACAAGAACGTTAATATGTTCAAAGTCGATTTAAATGTTGCCTAAAATGTTTCACTCCGCAGAATAAGAGAAAGAGAAGCTTCAATTTTCCACTAGGTGTCACTCAACCTATTTCTTTGGTCAAACAGGATCTATTTGCAGAAGAGAACTGAGAGAAAAATGCAGCTGCAGCACTGCTCTAAAAATAGTGCGGTGGTGGGATTTTTTTTTTTTTTTCTTTTTGTGAGCACCAACCAGAAGTATTTTGAAAGAATGAGTCCAAATGAATTACTTCTGTGTCTTAATTGTGCCTCTGCATTTTCTTGCTTTCTTTACATTTTCCATTTAACAGCAGTCAAGAAAAACCTCACAAACGCCAAGCCTGATACAGCTGATCCATGAGTAAGCAATTCCAGGGAAAGCCGAAAGCAGGAGACAAGGGAAGGGGCAGGAGAGCAGGACACAAGGGAAGGGGCAAGCTGGCTTTGCCTATGGGGACATCGCTTGGTTATTTCATGTCATTCCTGAGCAGACAGCCAGCAAGATTTGACCCTTTCAAGGGAGGGTGCTTGAGATACCTCTCCTAGCAGTGGAAAACAGAATCCAACACCTTTCAAGAAAGTTCCAAAGCATCAACCCTTTGAACTGCCATTGCACTGAAAGAAGACAGCACTTTTCACAGTGCAAGGCATGGTGAGGTCCTTGGGAAAGGTCTTGAGAGTGCAGAAAGACTGCAGAAGCATGAACTGGGAAATGATTGTCAAAGGGAGGAGAGAAGAAAAGACAGATACAGAGGGAGGAGTGTGTCAACATGGATGTGAAAAGGCAGGCCAGGCACGACTGTCCCTAATAGTAGCCTTGGCCCTGTGTTGCTGGCCATAATGGCAGTTGAAGATGTCTGACTGCTCCTTGTGTCAGACTTGGCCAGACCAGAGCTGCTATGGGGAGGGCAGCACCCAAAAGGTCTGCAGGAAGGGAAAGATGGTGCAGAGCAAAACCTGCTAACTGGACAAAGTGAACCACCGGATGCTGCAGAAAGCATAGGAGGAAAGAAAGCAAAGAGCATTTTCAGCCTGGCTTCATGAAAACCAAACAGGCCATTTCTTGTGTGAGTCTGTCCCAGGTACATAGTTTCTAGAAACATTTCACATATACAGCTGATCTGAACAGATTACATTCACATGGGCCACAATTCCTTTCATTACCTACTGTGCCCAGGTAGATGCACTAGCACGTGTAAATCAAGACTTTTGATCTCTGAGGCTGTAAAACCATTGCTCTGAGAGCTGCAGGGTCCTTCTCCACCCCAGCTCAGTGAAGACTAGCAGGGTACCTGTGGGAACAGCAATCTGAGAAATTCTGATCAAGGGCCATGATGCAGAAGTCAGAGATATCTGTTAAAAGCAAGCAGTAGCTTTGTGCTAACAATTCAGTGTATACCCCATGTTCACCAGGGAAAGAGTTAAAGACTAATTGTGCTCAGCCAAGATGAAGCCCTCACTGGAAGAACTGGTGAGCAATGGCCATACGGGTGGCAGAGGGGAGGGACAGGCTGCCCAGAGAGCTGGTTGGTTTGGTCTCTGCTTTGCTTTGGGTCTGTGGCTGCTGGGCTGTGTGATCTGGCAAAGCAGAGAACCAAAAGGGATGACCAATGTGGTATTTTGTTGTCCAGCCTGTATTTTCTATACTGGCATCAGCATCAGTCTTGTCTTTGCAATCCCTTGTTTTACTCCTCATAGAGCTTTTTTTTGCCTGCTGCAAACAACTTTTTCTGTAATCCACAGAGGTCTCCTACCCTAGCAGAAAACCCCTTCTTTCACACGCTCTCCACTTCTGCTCTTCACGTTATCTGTGTGGTATTTTCTGAGTTACTCCTCTTGTGTGCTGAGCTGCCTCTTTTCACCACTGTGCAGCTCTCCCATTCATCCAGCCATCAGGTGACCATTACAGTGATGAGAATGCTATTAAAATAACCTGGTAGAGGAACTAATATGTCTTTTAACATAGATCCTCCCAAAACTCTGAAAACTAGATTATGATATTTGTTATTGCATTGCTCTTTGTTGTTTAAGTATTGGGTTTGGGCCTGGATAAGTACAATGGAGAAAGAACATAATGTTTTTGTGGGTCTGTTTGTGCAATTTTACAAGACACACAGAACGGGCAAACTGGAATGCAGCCACAAAAATCCTACTGGCTTCTTGATTTGATATCTTCCCTATGAAATACCCAGGGCTGTATCATATTTTACATAACAAAAGCTGGACTGAAGCAGCATTGCCGGGGAGGTGTAGTTGGAAGAAAACTAAGCACCACTCTGTTCTTGTTGGTCAGCGGTGGGGCTGGCAGAGGGCTCAGGGCACTGGAGCCAAGGAGGTACCTGGGCCACCTCCTGGAAGCAGCAGCAAGGCTTTGCAGGAGGAACTGGCAGCCAGGTGTTCAACATCTCTGTTCAGCAACTGTCCATCTCTGTTCATAACTGTCGTTCAACAACTCCCTTTGCCCATCTTCATTCAGCTCAGCTTCCCTGCTTGTAACATGAGAATAAAAACAGCTCCTCTCTTCACAGTGTGCTTTCAAGCACTAGGAACCTTGTAGTGTAACCTTAGGGAGTCAATAAAGAATGTTAAAACTGTGTCTTTTTGCTCATGGTACTATAGTAAACAGGAAGTTTCCCCATTGGATCAGACATGGATGAAGGCTCCTCTTAGAAACATCCTGATTTGGAAGGTGTTGGCATTCTTGGCATTGATTGCCAAGAAACATATTCAGATGTTTCATATTGAAACATATTCAGATAATGTTGTTAATAGCAATCTTTAGTGTTGTGCTAGCAATCTTTAAAGCCATGTATCTAATACCGACTCTGCTTGGGAACTGGCCAGGAACTGGCTTCTGCTGTCCTGCCACTAAGCTGTGAGTCTGTGAATAGCTCAGCCTCAAGCCAACAGGAGGTTGTTTTTCCTGGTGTGGTATTATAAATGTGGGAGGTTTGGGACCTGAGTGTCACATGTGTCTTTGGGGACACTTTTGTGTATGAGCTGGAGGCTCTAGTTCACTGCTACCTTTCCCTCTGTCCTCCAGTTAGTTAGTTTAGCTCTTGCATATCTCTTCTTCAAGTCTTATACTTTTCTTCCTTTAGTCTGATGTGTTTCAAATCAAGTCCATACAAATTTTTCAGCCAAAATGGTCTTAGAGCTTATAGATATAGAGGTGTTGGTTTGTGACAGTGCAGGGCTGGAGGATGCACTCAGGGTGAGCCAGATTCATCCGTGGGGGACTTCACACCTACGCTATCGTATGATTTGGCCTATAGCAAGCCTACAGGAACCAAAACCCAACAAAATTAGCTGATTGTGTTAAAATTGCAATTCTACTCAAGACTGATGTTTCTGGTGCTATAATCAGTGCTGCTGTTGTGCTGTTCTCTCTCCCTGCTATTTGCAAATATCCATTATTTCTAGCTCAGCTGTGTTTTCTTCCCAGTTGACAGAAACCTTGGCAGTTACATATGGGAATAAAATTTGGGAAATGCTACAGTCAAATTTTGTTTTGCTGTTGAAATACTCACCTCTGTAAAATCATTCCAGAAAAAAATGTTTTTATTGATGGTGTTTTATTTATTTGCTATTTCTATGACACGCACTTCAGAAATTTAAGAACCCTCCTTTGTTTTTCTGTGTGTATCCAGCTTGTTCCCAAGGAACGGGGTGGCTGCACACTTGTTTGAGATGGAGGCATGAGGGAAGTGCTGGCTCCCAGTGCCTGTCCTGGGTTTAACAGATGGGAGCTACGGCTTTCCATGTACATCTGTGGAGCTATGGAAGTAAAACTGCTTCCCAGAGAGGTCTTCAGGGTAACTGCTTTCTCCTGCTGAGATGCTGAGATGGAAACGCTTGCTAGCTGTTTTCCCTTGAGGATGGTGCTCTGTCCTCGTACAGAGCAGCTTTCTAATAGCTGACTTCCAGTGAGCCTCTGAAATGCTGAGCAGCTGAAAACCCATCAGATGCCTCTCACTGTATGGAATATTGGCTGCTGGACAGAATTACTGATCCTTAATTACTGTGTCTGTACAGACTGTGATCTGCCTGGAGCCATAATCAAATATAAAAAGGCCCTGAAACAAATCTATAGACCAAGTTCCATAATTATGTAAAACCCTGACAATTGGGAAGGCATGCCAGCACAAGTTAGTAATGCCACCATATTTTTATCATGTGAATATGACTGTAGTTAGTGATGGTTAGGGTTTCTGGACATGGCACTGCAGCCACAGAAATAAGAAGCTATTTCAGCCAGCCGTCTGCATATGACACTGAATTTCATACTTGTAATTCTGTGATGAAAGGAACTCACTATATTTGAGACGGAGAAAGAAGAACCTTTTCTCAGATTTTTTTTGGAACAACTGTAGTGATTTAGAGACTGTAATTCCCTGAGGTATCTGTGCCTCGGCTATAAATACCCTCTGAGCTAGCTCAGCAGGTTTTTCTGTACTGGGATTAATTTACAGGTGTTGCATTAGACTCTCAGAGCGGGCATATTTCTTATTCTCTGTGGAGCACTGATGAGGAAGAATGATCAAGGGACAGTGGGGTATATTCTAATGAGCATCTTACTCCATTGCTATTCTGTATGCTTCGGTGAGCTTCCCAGCTGTCCCAGAGCTGAAAGCCAGGAGACAGTCAGTGTCTTGAGGAAAAATGTTTGTTTGCATGGAGAGCAGAGAGTAAAATAACAGCTAATAATGTTCCTTTGTCATTGTATGTGGCTGGTTTTAAATGTTTTTAGAAGTTAAATCTAAGTAAAGCTGCCCACAACCAACACCCACACCACCCATACTATTGCAAAGTGGAAGGAGGGACCTGGTCGAAGTAGATTTGCTTTCAGCTGGAGCCAGGCATCTGCCCAACTTGCAGATATATTTCCTGCATTGAAAGAGAGCAGGGCAGTGGGACAAAATGTGGATTTAGGTGTGTAGGTATCAACCAGATTAAAGAAAGTCAGAAATATTGCCCTGAGTGAGGATGTGGCAGAAAATAAGTTAGTCTTAATGTAAGATTGGGTTTTGCATAATATTTTCCCAGAGAAGAGTTGCTGTTGCTGAATATCCTCTCCCATGTTTTCTCCCTCATTTTAAATGCAACAGAATTCAGTCCTAAGATGCTGCAGTATTATAAGATGCACAGAAGAGTGTTAAATGTAGTTGTTGAAAAAGCTTCGCTTTGAGGAAATTGATGACTACTAAAAGCACAGGATGAGTCAATTTGGAAAGACGTGCCACAAGAGATATCTCCATCAATGGAGCAGGCTTGTTCATGTTTGCTGACAAAGAAAGGTACTTTTCCCTCCGTCATAGCTATATCATGGGAAACACAATGGTCAAAAAGCTGACTCTGTAAGCCAAATTCATTTTGACTAGGCCCATAAACACCATGTTGAGCAGTGGCTGACTCCTCAGTGGGAACAGGCTGCCCTGGGAAGGTGGAGGCGTTTTGAAGTTGCATAGGTGAGGTTCTTAGGGACATGGTTTAGAGGTGGACTTGGCAGCATTAGGTTAATGGTTAGACTTGATGATCTTAAAAGCCTTTTCCAACCAAAATGATTTTATGATTTCATGATTCTACATGTGATTCTCAAACAGCTGGATAGGTGGTATCAGCAGAAAGCAGCTCTGGAGAGAGGCTGTGCTGTCATAGTTTGGGCTTCCTCCTGATTAAAAGTGACTGGGTGCAATGCTTGCCACCAGCAGCAATACACTGTGAGGCAGCTGTCTTCTTTGAAGACACCAGATTTAGACACAAGTTGTAATGGCTGCTTTGCCAGGCTGATAGAAGAGTATGCCTTTGGACACTTCATTGCCAGAATTGGGTCTCAGTTCACTGGGAACAGCTGAGTCACGACACAGGGCACATCAGAAGCTAAAAGTTTTCTTACTCTCAGTCAAAAATAGTCAAATATCTTAGAACAGACAAATACCTTTTGATGATCCTGAACTTGTGGGTGCCTTGACTTAATCTCCATAGTTGGAAATAACTAGCAAGGCTTATTTATCAGTTCTGATCAGGTTTTGATCAAGTTCTCATCTTGTCCCAGCCAGAGAAACTTCTGGACAATCCCTCCTCTTGTATTATATAAACTTGTACATTTTAGGGGAAAGGCTGATTGCTCAGAACTTGAGCTCTCTAAGAGGGTGATGACATGACCCTTACCTTCAAGTGCTGCTAAACATGATGCAATCTATAAGCAAAATAGGCCACCTAGCCTGAGCTGTGCCTGAGCCTGTGAAAGGCTTTGCATTAGATCAGGGCAAGCAAAACATGAAGGACCTGGCTGCAGTGCTGGCTCTGGTGGGATGGATAAAACATACAAGCAGTGGAGAACTGCTGGAAAAAGAGCTTCCAGGCTCTAACAGGCGGTTTGCAGAACACAGAGTGGCAATACAGAAAACAGGAGGGCTGCAACAGCAGCGAATTATTTCAGAAGCTGTTGCTGCTCAACGTCAGCTGCTTGCTCCTGCAGTGTTTTACAGGGAGGAACCAGAATGTCTAATCTGTGATTGGCAAGCATTTGGAGGATTTTTGGTGTTTTTGTGAAATGAAGTGTGCATCTTTAAATCATATACAGTATGCTTGATTAATAATCGAGCTAAAGAAAGAAAACAGTGTTTTTAGAGTGGTGAGACCTAGGGAGCAGCATCCTAGGAAACATTTTCTTACAAAGGGCATCTTGTAGGCTATTATCTGTTTCATGGCTTGAAACAACTGCAAACTATATGTGTATATTTTTTTTAATCTGTGTTTATGACCCCCTGGAGCATGGTAATGGGTATAAAACATTAATCTGATTTGTTTAAAAATATTAATCCAATTTTTTGTTTAATGGTACAAATCTGGACACAACTGATAACAGCAACTTACAGCACCTTATCTCTTTAAGGAGACAGCTAAATGCAATGCCATTCATCACGGTGATAGGAAGCTCCTCAGGCACAAATACGCATATATTGCAGTCCGTGCATGATGACGACCAGACCCAGCTCTGTTTTCTGTCTGCTCTGCGTGGCGCTATTGACGAAGAGCTACAAGCAAGGGCAAAGTAATGCTCTTGACAAATCCTTCACAAATGTTTGAGTTGTTCTCCTATGCAGTCTTCTGGCAAATTTTAAACAAAGTCTAGAAATCTGTGTTAACCACAGAGCATGAGCATAGACTGCAAATAAGACTTTGCTCTTACAATCAGCCCAGCAGTTTGTTTGAAATTGGGTTTCTTGTCTTTTGGGCAGGCTAAAGCTGATGGCTGAGCACAGGCAGCCCCAAGGTTTGATGTGTGGAGAAGAAGGCATCTGCAGCAGGTCAAGGGGTGTGTGGGTGACGTGGTGCCTGTGCTGGGTCATGGTCCTATGGCGATGCAATGTCTGTGTCAGCCAGCGCCGACCACAGATGCAGTAACCACTTTAACGTAAATGTTCAGCTGTGGTTTCAGCAAAGTGGGACCATTACAAATGGACGTTAACAGAGAAATGTGGAAATACTTTAAAAATAATCCTCAGAATCTTTTAAATTACTGTATTTTTTTCCCAGTTCACCTAAGCATTCTTTAAACCAGGTTTATCAGATCCAATAAATTAAAACCTGTTCCTGTGATTAGTATGTAACATTGAGGCTGTTTTTTGAATATTCTAGTTGCATCTCTAGTTCCAAAATCCTTTATGCTCTAGGTTCCCATCACAAAATGGGGTTAATAGCACATCTGTTTCATCTCTTGTCTATCAAAAGTAATTTGATCTAGAAATCCTTTGGAGTTGTGTATGGGCAAGAAGCAGCTCAAATGAAAACTTGTTCTCAGCTTGGCCCCTAGGTATTTTTGTTTCAACTTCTTGCAGAACTTGCACTTTCAATCTATGATTACTGGAGCACAAAAATAATATTTTTTTTCCCTTGAAGTTATGGCGAAGTCTGACCAGGGAAACTGAGGCAAAGAAGGCATGAGGTCCTTATGGGAAACCAGACTGAGGGAGAAGCTTAAGCCAGACAAAGAGCCTGGGCTGAGCTGCCATTTATTTCAAAGGCTTTTGGATTATTTATTTGTCTCGGAGACTGGGGCAAAACCTGGGAGGGCAGTGGGAAAGAAGTGGGTAGGGAACTGAGTCCTGCATAACCTGGGAAATACTCTTGCCTCAACAACTACTTCTGCAACCAGTTCTTGTAAGAATTAGGCAGAAGGCAAGGGTGGAGAAGAGTAAGTTTGTTTGTTTAGACACACAATGTTTGCCTTTATTTCCCTCTATCTTTTCTAAGGGCCGTGACGGCACTTCCTTCCTAATTCATTTGTGTAGCTGCCTGAAAGGGATATGTCTAAGTAGGGGTCAGAGCAACTGCAGGGCAACTTACTTGTTTGTTAAACAATATGGGAAGAAAACAGAGGCCACGAAGAATACTTCACTCCCCTCTGTGCCCTGGGGAACATTCTTTATAAAATTTGGCAGCAGCTCTTTCATCAGAAAACAGCAAACCACTGCACAGAGCGGCTGGCCCTGGAAACTGTTTCAGCAGTTTAACAAGAGAGGAAGAGGAGGCACAGGAAAGAAGCTTTAAAAAAAACCCCAAAGTTGTATAAAGCCTCATAGAAAATCTCTAAATCAGTTAGAGTGTTTAAGCAGCAAAAAATATGTAGCAGTTTTCAAGGAACTAAAAAAGGCTTGCCTTCCTGCGTGGTGCATTATAAACACGAGCACAAAAAGTGTCATGTCATGTCCCAGACTGTGCTGCTGATTAGTTTAAATGAATGCTCTCTTTCTGACAGTGACCATTGCAAGGCTGTTCAGAAAACAGCACAAGAAACTTCCTACAGGTTCTTGTGAAAAACATGTCCAGAGGTAAGGCCAAGTGGCTAGTGTAGAAACTGGCACATGAGAAACATAGCAGGAACTTCTATAAGTGTATTTGTCTCCCAGCTCTGCACTGCCACCCCCCCGGCCCAAACACTAGTACTGAATTCCAAATGTTAATGATATGCTGAAAATAATTACTTCTGTAACAGAGCCAGAAATCAGCTTGTTTTGCTTTCTTTCCTGAGACAACTTGGTGACATTTTGAATTGATGCTTCTGGGCTCTGTTTCTAGCAGTAAGCTGGGGATATGGTTCTATCTGAGTCTAAAACTTTAGACATTTAGAACTCCTCAGGGTTTGCCAGTTGCTTAGGTTTTTATCAAGTGGATGCCAAACAGTCCGTTAGCCATGACTGGCCTGCTAAAAGCTCTGTGCTCTGCCACAGTGGGGTCTCTGAGCTCAACCACTGCTCTCAACAGGCCATTCATTCCCTCATCGATCTTGTCTTTTCCAGTAGGATGGTCGGGGCACAACCTTTCCTCCTTCCCCAGTCCAATAATTCTGATCAAGTGAACTTGGTTCAATAACTATTCTGCCTGATCTTGTTTTCAACTAGTGCCACAAGGCGAGTTTTTAACCAAGAAGGTTATGTGCTATTTTTATACACAAGTATTTACTCTTGTTATAGGCTGAAAAGGTGAAGAAAGCAAACGTGAATGCTATAGTTCATGCAGTAGCTAAAAAAAAAAATCTCTACTTTTTTCTGTTCATTCAAAGTCATTCTTAAAAGGCCTTCAAACACATTTTAATGTGTTTTCCGAGGTCTCTGAAGCCAAATCAAGGAGCTTGCACTGTCTAGTGTTAGTGCTGCTGAGTGCTGTTATGGTCCTGGAATTCATGAGTGCTTATGACCCCTTCTAATTGTGGTTTGTTTCCACTTTAATTGAGTAATAGCCCCATGTTATTTGGAATACATGTATCTATGCTGCACGTACCATTCGATCCAATGAGGGGCGTGGCACAGAGATGGGATGCCCTTCAGGGAAGAGAATCACTGCTAGTTCTCACTGTGTAAGACTGAGCATCCTCTGATTTCATTTGCTTCTCCCCTGACTGGGAAGCAGGTGCCCCACTGTTGCTGAGGGTTTACAGGAGGCAGCACTAGCATTTTGCATTATTCTGTATGTGCTTCTCCCAGTCTCAGGTAGTGGAGTATAGCACCTATGTACAGGAAGGGCAGGTGCTGTTTTCCAGACACATCATCTTAATGGACCTCCCTTTCTTTTTAAGAAAGTCTAGCAAGGTTTTCAAAGCTACTCTTCTGGGTATCAGAAAGCAATTTCTGTTACCTGCCAATGAATGAAATTGTTCCTGGGTAGTAAAATTTAGGCATCTTCTTGCTTTTACTGCAGTACTGATTTTAATGTAGTTCTAGCTTTGTAGGCATGTCACTGAAGTGGGATATTCAAAATCCATTTGGATTATTATTTGTATTATCAATACTGAATGATTTAGGTGTGGTTTAGAAGCCTTAGTTGGTAAATGATGTAGGTGGCAAAGGCTTCAATAAGGATTTTTATCCTGTGGGCAGCAGTAGTAAGGACTGTACATTTTAGGAATGCTAAGGGCAAAGATTGCAAAATTCCCTAGGAAAAAATGCATTCCTATAGGCCAGTGAAAAACCCCACGTATGCTCTTCAGACATTCTGTTGTGATGCTGGCAGGTATTTAGAGAAATGAAAAGAGTACAGATTGCTGGAAACTAAACAATTGAGTTAAAACAAATGTTTCGGTATCTTTACATTCCTTTTCAAATGTTTAAATGGACTAATTAAAATACGCTCTGTTGTACAACTTTTCCCAGTGGCAAAGGTAAAAAAGTGGTGTATAGGAACTTTGCTAACCATACCATCAGTGTTTCTATAAACTTGAATTATAGCCTAGCTGAAGATTACATGTTTAACCAGCTCACAACCATGCCTTGACTGAAATCTGTTTTCTTTTAACTGTTTTTGAAACAAAGGAAGATTCTTACCAGATGACCTTTTTGTTTTCAATAGATATTTCAGACTGCTATGTCACTAAATATGTTGGAAGTGTTTGGTCAGCTGGCTCCTCTTCTTCCTTTCAGAAGAACCCTTCCTCTATTGCCCACAGCTTGCACACCATCTTAGTCTGGGTTGTGTGATGAACATGATCTATGTCTGCTACTAGCTGGCTTATTTAAAAAAATGGCAATTCTTTAAAGTGACGCTCAAGTGATTTAATTGAGGCCACCCTTTCTTGAGATTCTCGTTTCATTTACTAACAAACAGTCTTCCAACTTCTTTAATAAATGAGGCACAAGCCCCCTCAAACCAGAGACATGAATGAAGAGAGGATGCTTTTTTCAGTTCTTCATGATGGAAGCTAGTGCAGGAATGATTCCAGAGTTTAAGCCTGCACAGTTTTAAATAACTTATGCTCTTCTTGCTTCTCAGGGAGAGATTATCCCACAGCCTCAAAGACCTCTTGCTGTGTGGAAAATGCCTTTTCCTTTCCTTCTGCCTCAAATTTTCCATTAACGAAATTTTATCCCAACTTGTACACCCACTCAGATAGTTTGAACTCTTCTTCTCTGTTTTTATGACCTTCCAGTGCTAGTAGACATTTACTACATCCTTCTTGTCTAGTGGCCAGATTATGTGTATTGAAAATTTCTGCATATTCCGCATAAACTTAATCTCTTCTGATGGAATTTTTTATTCTTTGAATTCTTTCCCATCCTTCACTCTCTCTGGACTCAGCTTGGAAGTTCATTTCTTGTGAGCATTGTGTATGCCTCAGGAAAATATATTAAGATGGTGCGGAGGGGAGGGGAAAGTGAGCAAGCTTCAAGTGTCTGGAATAGGGCTCAATGCAAAAGCAGCATGGGTGCAAATGTTGCATGTTAGCATCAGTAATAAGAACAGTACTTCACCTTCACCTCTGGTGCTATGCTGATCATCATTTTAGACATTGATAGCTTTCCTTCCTAGAGAAATAAAATAGTTCTGGGTTGACAGATGAGAAATAGCTTAAAGTAACTTTTCAGAAAAGTTTAGTACTTCTTTGTATAATGGATGCAGTCGATGGTTTTATTGACAAGTTATGATATAACATAGGCAAAGGAATTTGCATTTTGTCTTTGTAAATTTAATGCATTGCTCTATTAAATCAGTATCTTAGTTTCATTCCTTATGATTGTAGGACACTGCTTCCAGCACTTAGCAGAAGATCTGTGTATAACTTTTAATTTTCATATGTCTTATTTTATTACGTAGCCCAAGTCATGAATACTGTTTTCATATCAAATTTTTCCCGGCACAGACAACTGTGGATATATACTAGGTCTTGCTTTTTTTTTTTCCTAGGTCTTGCACCAGACTGCAGAGTTCCTGTTTTGCATCATTTCAGTCTCACTTTCCCAGACTGTCCACATACGTTAGTGACATTGCCGTGGCCTTTCAGATGAAGGCCACTGATTATTTACAGCTTCGTAAACATCTAATTGTGAAGTGCATTACTTGAGGGATGACAGTAAAACGTGACTTTTTCCATTTTAGTTTGTTAGAAAGCAGTACTGAAATTCAGCATTACCGAAGCCCACAGCAGGCTGGACCTGTGCTGCCCTGGGGATGCCACGAGCACAGGTCGTCATACCAGCACCCTGCCAGCATTGGAGGGGGCCCAGCCTGCAGCACCCCCTCTGCAGCAACTGCTGCTCAATGCAAGAGAGTGTCTGAGCAAGAGCCGGTGGTGCTATGAGTGACACCTGACAAGAAACACAGACATGGAAACTTGGATTCTACTGTCCAGCTGCAAAAGGGAGACTTGCAAATGAAGGAGCCAAGAAGACAAACATTCAGGAGTTTGAGGCTATTTAGAAGAGTCAAAGTTAACCCATATTATAGAAATATTTAGGAAAATGCTGATTGGAAAGTAACCTACTGCACAAAATGCAGAATAAATCCTTGAAATGCCTGTCATGCATTAGTGTGCTTAAAAATAGGAACAAAACTATCATTACAGAGAAAAAAAAATAGCTAACTGCTTGTTTCAAGGGTCCAAAATGTGAACACAGCTTTTTGTTTTGTTTTGTTTTAAATCATGTAGTTGTTTTTAGTACTGACTTGAGAAGAAAAAAGATCCTGTAACAGCCAAACAAGTGATAATCCCTTATCAGAAAGGTTCTCTAGAAGCCTTTCTGGTGTGTGATAACTAGCACCATGACAGCAAGGGGTTTGCTTTTGCCAGACTGTGAAGCAGCATCCCTGACTGCTCCCTGGGGAACATCATGGGAAGTGACAGTGATCAGGAGTTTGGGATGCTCAGGTGTAGAAGGAATATGACAATGTTGGTAAGTGGAAGGCAGCAGGCCTCCTTCCAGCTACGCTGTCAGACAAGCCTCACAAATCAAAATCCTCTTTTAGATGCCCAAATTATATTTCTGTTGGCTAAGACTTTAAAAACTTTTTAAAGTTGCTTGAATTAACAGCTGTCTTTGGCTTCATTTTCCACCTAAGTCAGTTGTTTGTATATCCCCCTGGCCTTCCCTTTGGCTTCATTTCACTGCTGCATGTGCTTTAACTTTATCCAATTACTTTCATGCTTGCATTTTTTTTAAAGCCAGCCTATGATTCCACAACTCATCATGCCCTCATTCTCCCTGTAGAAAATAGGAAAGTGGTGAATTATTTTTCAGCGTTCCATACAGCTCCCTATCAAGTAGGAGTCTGCTCTGCTCCCTTTTAGGAGTTCCTTTCCACAAGACAGATGCAAACCAGAGATTTCTTCTTACTTCTAAATGTATGAAACTATTGATTGGGGAGTATTTCTGTTCATCTGTCTGCTATCATGAAGGCTTGTCTTCCAAAAATTTTGAAATTGCTCTGGTACCTGCCTTTAACAATGCTAAAAATATTGGCCTGGGACAGGGCAGGGGTGGCTATGCAGTTGGTAGTAGTATGTAAAGAAGCAGTGGTAAGAAAAATACCTCCTCCTCTTCTGGCCATGAGAGTGGAAGGAAGAATGCAGACTAAAATAAAAATCATTATGCTTCTCCAATTTTAAACATTTAATAGTGCACTTACTGAGTATATTCTGTACAGACATCTATAGCAAGTTAAACATTTTCCTTTCTCTCATGTAGGTCATAATCATGTAAAGCACATTTACAATAGAAAACATACTTGAGGTACAAAAACCCAAAAAGAATATCTGAGGTATAAATACAGGTATATTTTAAATAATCTTTATCATGCTTTATCTATGTTTGACAGTACACTGTGGGCAAGTATACATGTTTACAATAGAATGGTATGTACAACATACAATTTTACAAATTCAGAAGTGTTTGATGTAGAAGAATATACAAGTTTTCCTACTCATGAGGAACATTGTTACTGGAAGTACTACATTATTTGCCATAATAAAAAATTCTTCATCAAAAAGCTTAATATAATACTGACAATGGTAACAAAATCTCAGTCAAAATTCCATCTTGCAACTCATTCATACCCTAGCCACAAAATACATATTTCACTTAATACTGCACCTTGAAAGCAAATCTTCACCTTTACAGTAAAACCTGCAGAAAGACACCTTTCCAGAGGACCTCAAGACTTCCTACAGTTCATACAAGTTGATTCTCAAGGAGGGAGGGGGGGAATATCCCAAAGGGTTTCAAAAACTCAATAAAACCCAGGACAAAACCCCACCTTCCTCTACACCCCCAAATCTAACCCTCCAAATTGCTCACATCCAGGTTCTGTTTGTCTTAACATGCATCTTTTAGGAAAATAGGCAAAGGAGGGAGAGAAATGGAGAGAGCTCATGTGACCCTTCCAAGCCACCTCACCCCACCGGCTGCTGCAGGAGTCCTGCCACCTCCCAGCACCGCAACTCCAGTGTTGAATTTTTCCTCTTGAGCCATTAGAATACAGTAAAATATACAAAAGTTCAGTAAAACACTTATAGTTAACACAGGTAGGAGTAAAAGCAACAACCTTTTTTGGCAAGTTAACAACTGACATTACTGGCTCTCTTCACCGTTACATAGGCATTTCAATTCCAAGCTGCTACGTTGCTCAAAAGTATGTTGACTTAAAATTGCTATAGAATTGCTAATCGCTCCTAGAAGATCATCTGGATAAGCAGTGGGCAGTAATCGGAGCAAGCCACTTGCAACGTCTGCTCAGGGTTTTTAATGAGGTTATAGCTGAGGAAAATGCAGAACTGGCACATGGGTAGGATGGCTACTCCTGGTCCACAGGGGAGTCCTATTCTAGGTTGAACTGTATCCAGCATACTGAAATCCATTCTGGTTGCCTATCAGTGTACCAGCCACATTTCAAGTTCAACTTCTGCTATCCTTTCAACCATTAACACACTCATTCACACTTTAATCTCTGTGCAAACCTTTCTCTGCTTGTCTCAGTGAGAACACATTGAAGAGTACCAACTATTCCAGTGGATACACCAGTCCCTCAACACTCTACAAACAAAACAACACGGGTATATACATAAAGCTAAGTATTTCACATGGGAATGATGAGCCTTCACCATATTTCATAATATATTTTGCATTTAAAGAATTTTTGCTTCTCAGAAGCAACTCAAACCATCTAACAGTACAATATTTTTTTTTTTAATCTTTTTTTTTTGGCACAGTCCTCCTATGTATTCCAGTCGAGGCCTACACTATAGACCTTATACAGACAGGAAGCAGCTTTAAATTGTATGGTATGGCCACAGTCCTATAGTAATGCTCACAGTCAAGTTCTCATGCTGTCATTCCTTCGTGACATGACTTGTAGATGGTACACTGGTCCAGTCAGCAGTGGACAAGCCTCAGTTTTGGGTAATGTCTACACTGCTGAGGTGTGGAGCACATGGCAGTTCCTCTTCAGTAGTCACCTGGATTTTACTTCCTTGCTCTCAAGACTCTGATGACTGAAAGAGTCTCGTATCTTAACGACTTCAGATGCACACAAGTGTCCAAAAGACTTGGTGTACCAGTCTGGCATGTGGCCCCTGATGTGTGAGAAAAAGTAATGATGAAGTAGGTACCAGTAACTTTGCATGCATTTTCTTAGTCAGAATCAAATCATATCATCTAGCTGTTTAAAGGTATGACTAGCAAATCTTATTACTTCTTATTGCTCAGCTCAGCCTTACTAATACAAAGACTTGCTCAAAAACAAGTTTCCTGCAGGGAGAAAAGATTATCAGAAATTCTGTGAGAACTTGGTCCTCTTTACTAACCTAATATTAAAATTAACATGTTCTTGCATCCAAATACATCTGTCACAGGAAGGGGTGGTTATTATATACCAAAAGTTGTGGTGGAGCACATACTGCAGTCTTCTAAGGTCACAAAGCACACCTGCTGTTCTGTGGCATCTCACAGACCTGTTTGTGCCTTTGAGAAGTACAAGCTAAAGCCTGTTGAACCACCTATATTTTGTGCTACACGGAAACGATAAAAGTTATCACCACAAAGAACAAAGTGGAAATTCATACCTCAAATCAATTCTGCACATGTAGGTAAGTTTAGATTTTCCTGACCCGCAGGGTTCAATCAGATACCTAGACAGGAGCACATTGACTCTAACACCTGCCACTGGAGCACGGTCATGGTCCACTGAGGTTGCTAGAAGCACACAAGCTCCCTTGGGAAAGTTTGTCCTCCATGTTCTAAGAAAAATGAATAAAACAAAAAGACTTATCTTTGACAAACAGTAATTCAAACTTCTAATTAGACTTCAAATTACGCACAAACAGATATTTACCTATATAACTTACATTATGAAGGTTGCTGTACGTGTAGGATATAAATGTCAGCGCATATAAAAGTCTTACCTTAAGACTACAAAGTCCCTGGCTGGTTGAGGTGCCATGCTGTTCTGGACATACTGGTATATATCGGTCTGGCTATCCAAAGATTCGATTACTTTTGAATCTATAAGATCCTCATCCCAAAGATGCTGCTCTTTAAGTAAACGATTTAAAACATCCTCTGGCGTAGCTGGGATTTCTATGGTAGTTTTCCATAACCGGAGTGGGGGACCTTCACACACCTGGGGGAAATCAGCACAGAGTCCTCAGTTTTGCTCTTCTATACATTTTCTTTTTCCCTTCTATTTTAGTGTTGGCTAAACACAGCAAATTAAATACAGACATATGTATGTATTGTACTAAGCTTGTTGTAAGCTCAGACTAAGGCTATTTTCCTAACAGCCAAAGGCATCTGCACACTCAGTTCCAAATTATTTTTAAGTTAGCTATCTTCTCCAGTATGGGCCAATATTAAATTATGATGCTACAGAAAAATATCCTAATTTTCCAAGATTTTTAAAAAGTATCTTAAATCTTGTTGAAACACTTTTCCCTGTGCTAGCTCTGAGCTGCCCAAGATAAAAGCTAAGAAACTTCTTTCCCACTGCACAGTGCCAGTCCTTCACTCAGCCTGTCAAGGCTTTGCACATGTGAGTGAAGGCATGCAAATGCAATACAGTGAACATTCCTGGGCTGGATAAACAGAAGAACACAAATCAGTGCACGTTAGCTGACTACTGCTGAAAGACATGTTGTTTTTAGGTGATGTGCAACTATGTCAAAAGATTAAGGTTTTTTTTCTTAAATCTATCTGCAAAGTAAAGGTGTACACTGAACCTTCTGTAATATCCTATGTCAAAAGCCTGCTTATAGTAGAGAACATGAGCTAAAAACCAGAGCTGAGTGACAGGTTGCATACCTTCTTGTAGGCCAGATCTGCTTGCTCTGAGGTGGAGCAGCTGACCCAGCCTTTAAACTTCTCCTTCATCTCTTTGAGCAAGTCATCCACACAGTCCTGGAGGTAGCAGTGGTAGTCAGAGGGCTCGGTGGTGCTGCTGCCACCCCGAAGCTCCTCCAGGCTGAGGGGACGCAGGTCCTGCTCCGTGTACGAGTTCCGGCCCCTGCTCATTTCTTCAGGTATCTGAGGGGCAACAAGGGTGAAATCATCCTTTTGCAGTTCTCTCCCCATATCATAGAGTTAGCTTAGCAGCCTGACAGCCACAGAAAGATGGGTACACTAGTTTTGTAAGCGGTAGGACATGTACATGTCAGGCCAAGTACTCCGTGTGAAGAAATCTGAAAATTAAGTTTGTGACTTTAACTCAAATTAGTCTCTCATTTATGGAGTGTCTATTTTTTTTTGTGGAGTATCCCTCTTCCCTACACAACTCAGATCCATTCCCATAGCAGTTTATCCTGCAGACTGAAGGAAGGGGGGATCAGTTGTCAGCCACAAGAAAAGAGACCAGCATGTCTTCAGTTGAGGGCTCTGAAAAGACTGAATAACAGTGAGGAAATCCAGGAATCAAGACTTGTCTGTTTCTCCATTCTGGGCCCTAGAGGGAGCATGCTTTAGTTCCTACAGACCCTTCAACCTACGGTTTGACAGTGTCATGTTCCAGGATGCTTTTGTGGCCTAGTCTTGCAAACTCTTGGGAATTTAAGTATAAAACAAGCACTGAAATTCCTGGAAACAGCTTCTTGCTGTGTAATTAGAGCTGAAGTTCACAGACCCTCATGGCTGCACAATAAAAGCTTGAAAACATATTTCAAATGCAGTTTGGATGTAACAAAAATGTCCCAAGACCCACAACGGCCTCATGATTTTTGCGCACCAGCGCCAACAAAGGAACTCTATTTTCTTCTGGCACCACTTCCAATTCATGTATGTACCCAGACCATGATTTAAAGTGTTTGTTTTTTTTTTTTTAATATTTATAATGTATTAAACTTTACTAAAATAAAGAGACATTGCTAGATTTCCCTTATACAGCAGATCTAAGCCATGTTGGTCAACATTCCACCCATCAGTTTTGCCAATAGTTGTTTTACCTGAAAGAGCTTCTTGCATTCAGCAATCATATGAGCTAGCCCTTGGGTTGCAGCCAGATTTTCATTTAGGTCTTTCTGATCGGGTTTTCCCAGGCTTGGTTTTCTTTGCATCACCCTTCATGGGGGAAAAGAGCACACACACACACAAATCCAGTTACTTAATGCAGAGCAAGAGAAACGCTTGGTAAGATAATGGTAGGATTCCCATGCCGGTGACTTAGAGCAGTGCTCCCTGGGACCAGATCTTGGCATGGTGTTACTGACTTCTCCCACCACTCTCTCTAAGCCTTTTCTTTGGAATCCCCCCCGTTTCTTCCTTCTTAAGAAATTGCTTATATTTGAACAAATCTCTAACAAAAGGTAGGATCCAATAATCGTTCCACACCTGGTGCCCTCTAAGGTGTGATCACAACTGGCAGAGTCAATGCGAGACCGTGCCTGTTGCACATCGCCGCCGCCAGCTGAGGTATGGGACCAGCAACAATGAGCCCTGCTCCCCACAGACACACGTACCTGGGGGAAGAATTCTCTCTTTTGAGAGTGTTTAAGTGGAAGAGGGAAGGTGCTAAGCAGACGGCCAGGTTTGTTGGTGTCATCTGGTTTTCCTTCACTGCAGCTGTGACATCACTCAGGAAATAGAGAAGAATCTGGAGGACCTCCCTGTTCTCATCGGGTAAAAGCATAATGGCAGCCTTGATAGCCTGGAGACGCTGATCCTTTGGCACATCTGCATAATATTAGTAATTCTCTCATCAGGCCATTGATTTTCCACACACACAGCATGAATACATCCCAAAGCAAATCCAGCTTCAAATATTTGACTCGAGTTTGAAGCGATTTCCTTCAGGATGCATACCATTCGTAGGAAACATGAAGGAATTTTTTTTTAACCCGCTAGTTTAACTACCCTCAGCTATTTCCTGCCTCACAAGAAATGCAAGCAAGAAGAAGCTGTGCCTAGGCCAGAGTTAATTTTAGATTTCATTTCAACAGCTACATGCTCCCGCAGATGCACTAAAATGACAGAAGCCTGGAGTCAGGCACTGAACAAGCAAACACAGTCCAGCCAATTTAGAAATTCTTTGGCTTTCAAAGAAATTCAAAACATGAATGCATTTTAGAATAGGTGAATTAATTAAATTGACTAGCAAACCTCTTCAATGATGATGTCATAAAATATCCAGAGAGTGCTTTACCAAACACAGAGAGTTGTTTTATTGAGCAGATCATTCAAAGTCATGCGGTGGAAAAAGAAAGTCAATGCTGTGAAGCCCCATACCATTAAACAGCTCCTTGGTTACTAACAACAAACAGCCACTGGAAAAATTTGACATGTGTCTTTATATAAGGCCCTCTCCTCCAAACTTGAAGGGAACAAGAAATGAAATAACCCAGACCAGATCTGCTTCTTGTAAAGGGATTTCCAACAAACCACCTCTGAAGACAACATCAGAGTCTGAGTCCTGGAGCATTTATATCATCAGCAGCACCACAACACCCTCACTGCATGTCTCATAATACATGTGGTGCTAACCAGGTATTTGACTGGTATTTGCTTTGGGCTTCAGCAACTTTGTAAGGCTAGCAGGTGAGTTTAGAAAGCAATTTTAAGCAAAAATCTACTGCTTTCTACACTGTCCCCTCATCGTCTCAAAGCACATTTAAGCCACGTGCAGAAAAATTCCAGTGCGCAGCCTGGCGCATAACACCAAAGCAAGGGGAAATTTTGTCCTTTGCAGAGAAGCAAAATTTACAGCTGCTTTAAGGCACTTTGTTTTACATAGAGAGAATACTTCCCAACCAGCTCTGGGGATTCCTCAGACCTACCGCCTGGAAAGGAAACAACCAGACACTTCTGCAATGCTCTGTTAAACATTTTCTGGCACTAAACCCACAAAGAGTTGCTGTTTAATATGCACAGGAGAGGAGAGTCTGATTAATTTTCTCCATAAAACTTCTTGGGAATCCAAACACACACGCGAATATGCGTGCACTGAAATAACAGTATTTATGCTTTTATTTTAAACTGCCACCTCCACCTATGGAGCTCTGAGGGAAATTCCTGTAACCTTTTAGTAACCATCATCATAAGGAAGGCACAAAATACAGCAAGGGATCAAAGAAGCTGGTTCTGTGGTAAATTCTACTGGAGTTAGAATACCATGGGAAGAATACATGGGGAGACAGCTGGGGTGGTGTTAAGGAGAGAAACCACAGGATCAGCAAGGTGCCATAGTGCATCAGGTTGAACCCCATGAATATTTCAAAAACCTTTGGGGTTTTGGTCACCAACCATTAATTCATCTTTGGCCATTTTATAAAGTGAGAGTATTCCCAATGAAACAATCTTGAAGTGAACTTTTGAAGGTCAACCTGTTGTTTGGAAAGATCTAGCACAAAATAACCTTCTACACAGAAACTGATTATCTAGCTCACAAAAAAGACTGTCTGCCTTGCTGAAGTTGAACCTGCCATCTCAGAAAGATTAATTATTTCTTTTCAAGTGCATTGATAAATGCAATTTTTAATGCAATTTATTTTAAGCACATTCTGTTCATGGTACCTATCAGTAAAGTAGCTACAAGTCAGTGACAGAAAAGCTTTCAACTTAATGGTTGCTTTCAAAAGGTGTGGTGAAGGATAGAAGAATATGGTTTAAAAGAAACTAGATTGTTTTTGGCAGCTCTGCTCTTAAAAAAACCCCTCAGTAATTTAGTCGATTTCAATCCCCTCAAAATCCCCAATCTCTTGTTTGTCTAGTGTTTGCACAGCTCCTCTACCTAGCCACATCAGATGTGGATCATTTTCAAACTGTAATATCTAGTATGCTCAGAGAAGAGAGGAAACTTTAAAGCAAGTGATGGAGGATTTATATTTGTTCTCAAACTACAGAGAAAGGTGTAATGAAAAGAACTTGTACTATCAATTGTTATACAACTGGAACATCAAGAATGCATTGCTAATGAGGCAGCCTGAACTATAATGGCTGCTGGAAAAATGCAAAGACCAACATATGCAATGCGTGTAGTGCCCAGAAGAGCAGTATCAGAAAGTTCCACCCTTGGTACACAAATGACCATTTGCTGTCTAGCCATAAAAATCTCAGTACTTACACTGGTATATCTGTAAGAAGGTCTCGGAGAGCTTGTTGGTCATGAGAGGCTCCGGGAGGTCACGGAAGAATTGCTTTAACATGTCTGCTACATCATACGCAGACTGGCCTTCGTAGTTGACACTGTCTGTTGAAGTCTCATTCATTTGGCGCAAAGCCTGAATTCTTGATTTGACTCCAGATTTCCTGAACAGTCCAACCTAAATATATATGGAAAGGTAAATATGGTTCCAATGAGTCTGGCAAATTTGAAATGTAAGTATGCTCTTTATCTTCTCACGTATGGGTTCTAATTTCATGGAAAGCTTTCCTTGCATTAATTATCTGTTTTGTCCTGTTTTTGAGTCTGCTTTTTCAGTCTGACTCAGGAACAACAAAAATCAATGGAAGGCTGGGGTTTGGGTGCTGCATGCATGTGGGATGAGAGCACAGCAAAACCCACCTGATCAAGGCAGTGGTTGCGGAGGTACCGCATGGCTTGTTGAATGCTCTGTGGGAGTGGCTGCCCTGTGCGCTGGACGTTGACTTGCAGTGGTACTCCAAACACGTTTCGGTCTTTATAGTCTGGCACCTTTATCCTTTTCATGAATTTTGGTACTGCCCTATTTAAGCAAAGGGAATGACAAAATTAAATTAAACCTCTGTTGACCGTTTATCTTCTGTATTTCCAGTAATTCAGAAAGCCAGTAAATGAAACATTTATTAATATGAAAAGCGGTGGCGGTATAAATTAGATAATCCGTTCAGGGCTGGGAAAAGGGAGAGGACAGAAAACAGAGTTTCTCCAAGAGAAAGGCTTGACATTTGGGGTAATTTGCTGCCTGAAAGCATTAATGTGGTACTACTCCATCAATATTAGTAGGACAAAAGCTACAGAGTAAAACTGCAGGGGCCAGATTGAATTGCAAAAACAGTCAAAATAAATCCTGCGGTCAGTGACCCCTTATAACACTGCTTCTTTAGGTTTCGGGAAAGATGGGCATTTGAACAATGAGCTTTTGTATGTCAACTACTTGTTCTGCAAAGTCCTCAAACTGGGTCCACCACCCACCAGTGTGCATAACAGCAGGAAACTGATGTAATACATTTGAGTTTGTCAGCTAAAAACTTCAGCTCTATAAACAATCCCTTTGAGGGACCCCCCTCCTTGTCAGCCAGTGACTGTTGTTATCCCCACCTCCCACTCCAGCTTCAATGAGAAGCCTTTCCATCTGCTTATGACTCTGAGGAAAAAAGTTACTAAATACAAAGGAATGATTTAGCCCTAGATCCCCAAGAGTAGTGGTTTCAGAAAGGAAAAAAAAAAAAAACCAACAACAACACAAACATTAAAATGTGAAAATATTGAGATCATTTTCCTAATCAGGGAGAAAAGCTAATGTCCAGTGCAACAACTAATAGGACACAGTAGCACTGGAAAACAGGGAGATCTATTTAACATTTCAATACACAGTACAGCTATACAAACAGTGCATTAGATTTACAGCTGACTGATCTGTTACATAGTAAAACAGAACCAATTTGTATTGCCATATAGTTAAGTTTAGGGCGTTATTGATATATGCATGAATAATACTTGCTTTGTCAAAAAACACGCCAATGGAATGTGAAAAAACACATTGCGATCTCCACAGAGAATCTGAAGCATGCAGGGATAACTGGTCAATACTTATTTCTGTCTTTCAGAACAAACAACTTCTGTATTTAGAAAGGCTGACATAATAACAGCCTTTGAACAGGAGGTACTTTGATGCTGAAGCTAAATACTCTCTGTGACTCCTGGGGAAGGGAGGAGGCTGGCCTGTGGTAGGGAGAAGAAAAATTTTATTGCATCTTTTGCATCCTGAAGGTTACACAGGCTGTACTGCAGATACAATAATAAAAGAGCTTTCTATTTCATTCTTCCAACAAAAACCATTCAGCTGGGTTACAAACACCTGGCCACAGCAGAAATTGCTGCCTAGAAAAAACTCCAGGGTTCTCCCAACCTTTCTTTCCCCACTCCACCTTTTTTGCAAGCTAACTGGATTTACAGTGCTTTGAAGAGAGGAGATAGATTTTGGCTAATGAATCACTAGAACTGAGAGAAATTTACATTATTTAATTACATAATCATATAAAGAAGCTAATGCAAATATTTAAGAATAACGGAAGAAAACAAGCCTATTAAGATCTACCGAGGTTAGTGCCACTGCTTGCTAACTGCCTCTATAAACAACTAGTCCTTTTGCTACGGATAGTGGACATCTTCCTGCTCAGAAAGCTGGACTGTACTTCGTTGCTTTTGTTCCCTCACATGCCTCCTACAAACATACTTCTCAAGCCTAATAAGATTACGCTTACGTAAAGGGTTAGTGATTTTAGCCCTGTCTTAGGAAACCACAAATCACTGTCAGCACAGGCTGGAGGAAGAAGTATAAACATGGAAAAAGAGGGATGGAAGGACTCACTGCATCTTTCCAAAAGTTGCTTAGGATGCGCGCATAGTCGACCTGCCTACACGTGGCTCAGTGCCCTTACCAGCTGAAGCCGTGCTTGTTGGAAGGCGTGTACTTCTCCAGGAGAGCAGTCAGCTTCAGGAGAGAGTACTTCTGCAGCAGGTTCATCTGTGCCACAGACTGGCAGTTGATCTGCAGTGACGCCGAGCTGAGGCTGGGCCGGTGGGAGCTCTGGAAGCTGTGCCACCTCAGCCTGTGCCTGCGGAGAAGATGGGGGACAGCACAAGGACCAGTCACCGAAATGCCTCATCAAGACACGTGCAGGAATTACCGCCAACGTCCTGCTGAGCTCCCTGCCCTCGGCAGCTGCCACCTCCTGAGACTGCACAGGCATCAGCCGGCAGCGTCTCCGCCTCAGCCACTATGATGCAGCACGTGCGGCTGCTTCAGATGGGAACGTGAGCTCTGAGCCGACCCAGAGCTCGGTGTTAACTACACAGTCTTGACCTGTCAGATATCTTCCCAGGGCTCCATCACCCTTTTTTAGAAGCCCTTTCAGTATTAAGGCAGTGCAAATCAAAACACTCCATTAAGAAAAAGTGTGCCAGATTTTTAAGACACATCGAATGGGAACTAAGCACTTCTAGAAGTCCCAGTACATTTATACATGCAGCTGTAGGCAACTAGCTGACAGCAGAAACCAGGCCTTAAATGATTTGCACCAGTTTTAAAGGAAAACTGGAAACAAACCTAGAAAGAATTCAATTCTTTGCTCAACTCACAATCCAAAACAATCATCCATCCCATGGTAAAACTTCCAGCAGAAACTGGGAGGCCAGTGGAACTCCCCCAGTCCCCTACTGTGCTACAGCGATCAAGACAAAGTAAACAAACTTCGTTTTCCCCACAGATCCAATGCCCTAGCATTCTATTAAGAAACAGCCTGCTACTGAAAAGTGCAATTTTTTGAAACTGTCTAAAAGTCAAAGCTTTTACTACACACTGACACAAACCAGACCATACTCATACTGGCTCTCCTAGCCAGCTTAAAAAGCAAATAATCCTACTTGAGGTTCCTCTCCCTCCCACACACCAATTCAGTTTGAAGAATTATCATCCCCCAAAACTGCCTTAACGCTCCTAATGCTGACTTGCTGAGTGGGCTGTTTTTCAATGACGCCTCAGGCTGGACATACAAACATACAGCTACGAAGCATGGTAATCACTAGTCTAAGTCTTGTACAAATACTTCTCTTGCCTATAACTTTTGGGAAGCAATGGGAACAGCACGTGTGTGCTTGAATGGCCACAACTTCCGTTGCTCCTTAACTGAGTGTGGTGCAGATACTACCGAGCCACTCGGACAGGAAGGGACCTCACTGGGGCCACCCCAAGTCCCGGTGCTTGTGATCTCACCTGCTGGACCGTGTCAGAGATGCGCCCACCCCGGAGTCCCTCCTGTCCTGCATCCCCGCAGGCTCTTCCGTTTCGTTCAGCGAATTCCCTGTACTGTCAAGGTCACTCGGTGTGGTTCGATCGTTATCTACATCAAGGTGGATCTGTTTTGGAGAGGAAGGACATGGGGAGATGGAGTCGAGCGCTGAGTCAGAGTCCCCTTCATCTGAGAACTTCTCTGACCACTGGTTTACTATTCTCTGCATCCCTTTGACATGATACAGAATGTCGTCTAGTTCTGGGAATATGTCTTCATTTTCGAGGTCGGCCAGGTCACTCGTACTTGAATAGAGGATTGAGCCTGGCACGTTGTCATAAATACTCAGGCGGCTGCTCACTGAGCTGGAGGAGTTGCGTCTTTTCCCCATGCCCAGCTCTTTGCAGCTATCGCCGCTGTTTTCCCTCCTCAGGGCAAGATGGCCATGTCCATGGAAACTCCCTGTCCTCCAGTTCACAGAGGCATTGCTTTCTGTTGGGGAGAAGTTGCCATTGGAGAGTGCTTTTGGAAAAGTGCCAGGCTTATGATCTTCAGGGATAAAAAACACGGTGTCTTCTGCAAAGCTCCCCCGGTTCTTGAAGTTCTGCTCCATGACATCGCTGAACGTTGACTGGTTGAAGGGGTCAAAGCCTTCCAGGTACATACCCACCCGTTTATTGTAGGCACTGAGACTGCGCGTTCGTGTGATGGGACTGGGTGTGCTGACAGCACTGCTGGTCTCTGACTGACTGCTGCTGCTGCTGGTCTGGGTGGAATTGGAGACGCTCCTCTTTCGTACCATGGGGAGGCTGATGTGATTGCCATTGAGGGCAGAAATCTCCACACAATTAAGTTGTTTCAATTTATCTTCATCCATGCCCTCCTGCAGGATGGGCCCGCTAATAATAAGGCCGAGCTTTGAAGGGGCTTTGCTCTTGCCATGGTGAGAGCTCTTGATTTTCAGGCTCTCCATTCTCTTGAGCAGGCTCTTTGTTTTGGACTTGGCGTTCTTCTCATTGGCTTTCGTGTTGAAGCTGAAGCTATTCAGCTCCCTGGGTGAGGGAAGGCTGCTGAATGAGTCATCATTTGCTACAAAATTGCTCGACGAACAAACGCTCACGACCGAGTTTGTCCTGGTGGTAGATGCCTCGCTCTGCAGGGTTGGTTGGTGGCTGCTGGTGCTGCTGATGCTCAGAATAGAAGCCACCTCCTGGCGCTCACTGAGGTCTGTTAGCACACTCTCATGGCTTGCCGCATTAGTGAGGTGAGGAGCTTCTGAGGAGGCGGTATTCAAGTCTGGTTTTGGCGGGAACACGTCAAACTCTTCAAGCCTTGACCACCTCTTGCTGTCCCTCTGAAAAGTCCATTTGCCACTTATTGCACAAGGTTCATCTTCATCCGAATCTTCACTCTGCAAAGAAGAAGAACCCTGAAAGTACTGCTTGCAAACTGTCCAAAGAGCAAAGGCAACTGCATTTAAATACAATACCCGCTGATCTGCATTAAGCATGACCTTGTTCTCACTGAATTTGAAGTGAAAACAGTCTTTTACTTCAGGGAGAGGAAGATTAGGCCATAAAGCCCATCACAGGAAAAAGATAACATGGGACAGGCAATATATTTTAACAGTTTTAAAACACAAAAGATACATGCTTTGTAAAAAGAAACAAACAACACAATCTGCTTTAAATTGCTCTCTTCTAAAACCCCTAGCATCCATAGACTTTTAATGAATTGGTCACAGTGGATAGCCCTCAGATCAATGGAAATTCTTGGCATGCATATAATTTTAAACTGGAGTCAGTCAGGGGCTGGGGTCCCTCTGGACTCTGTCCATAGTTACACTCTGTTGATAGGGCCTGTGTGTTTATACTCCTCCTTGCAATTACGAGATGTTTCTCATACATTCTGAATTGTAGCAGCTTAATTCCTTACCCATTCGGGAAGTCTGAAGGGTCTCCTTGCTGTGACTAATGAGATAGCAAAAGAAGCTCATGCACTGCAAGAGTGTGACGCCTCCAGGCTCTTACCTGGTCCACTCTTCCTCCCACAGGCTAGCAGCTAACATTTTAAGAATGTCCTGTGAAGTACCTACTTCAGTCTTGCTTCGGGCAAACTTTAACACTTACAGATAGCGAGCTGCAAGCGCTCACTGACAGCACAGCACGTAAGTAAATTGTAAATAACATCTCTACTGATGATGTTTGATGTATGAGTAATGCCTGAGGGCACGATTACACATACATCACTTACGCCTACAATCTTTTCATCTAAATACTGGAAAGGGAATAATCCTGGGACTGACATATTTGGTCTTCCAAATATCTGGAAAATGTCATGTTGGAAGAATAAAACCAATGAAGATATTTTAATACGACACCATGAAACCACAAAATAACCTTTGGTGTTCAGAGTAGGAAACACTAATTGCCACCCAGCTTCATGAGTTTCACTTAATCTGTTTAGATGGCCTGAATTTCAAAACAAACACACATGCATGCCCCAAACTGTAACTATTTGTGTGCCAGGAACACAAACATTTATTCTTTGAAAAACAAGTAAATTATTCATATTTCAAGTATTTTATTTAAGTATATTTTAGCTCCTGTTCCTCTCTTAGTTTTTGTTTGTCTGGTTGTTTTTTTATATCACATTTCATCAGCTCAGGAAAATAAGTGAAACACTGTATTTATTTTTTATAACTAAATACACATGAGAGACAGCACATGCATCATTTCTTTGCTTCTCAACTATTACAAACAACTTTTGTCCACAACTCAGATGAAAACCCGAGGACTGGCTCGCTCATTTAACGTTTTCAGGAGGAAAAATGTCACCTGAAACTGCCAATGGATAATAACGATGGTCGGTGGTGAATGTGGTTGGACTGGAAAAAAAGGAGCACTAACGTGATTTGAATTTGCAAAGATGTCAATTCAAATATAAGGAAACATTTGTTTCTGTCAGCACAGTTTTCCCCCAGCGTTAAAAAGCTTTAAAGGCTAAGTATTGATTTTAATGAAATGAACAATAAAAGGGAACAGGATCTAAGTCCATCTGTCAGAACATGGGTGGTGAATGAAAATCAGGAAAGGCTGAAACAAAAGGTAACCTCCAGACTCCAGAAGATCTGGGGTTTGGACCTGATGTCGGGTCTGGTCCAACCTCTAACAGCAATACTGATCATTCCAGTCTTAACAAGGTTCAGGAACAAGGAGGAGAAATCCTCTGGTGGTCATAAACGGCAATCCAGCTGTCTACTACTTTTAAAGAGTTCCTGTGAATGCTGCCTCAGAGTGTTATCTTCTGGAGCTTGGATGCTGTTTCCAACATACCACAAACAGATAGGGAAAGAGGGGATTAATTCCTGGTAAACAACCTCAGAGCCTTTGTATGCATTCTTGTTAAGGGTAGGGCAGCATTGTATTGCCTCAGCTCAGTCATCTTTATCTGCAGTTGTCATATCCCAGGGGACAGTATCAACCGCTGATCCCTCCTAGGACACACACATAGTTTTAAGATGGCTATTGAGTGGTACCTTCCTAGCAAAGCCCAGCAACTCAGCTTTCTGCCAGTACTACCTTACTGGAATTATGGTCGGTGCTCTCATTTCACACCACGCTCCACAGGGATCCTGAAGATTCAGGAAACACTTTTAATTCCTGCTGAGCTCCCTGGAAACATGCAAACATTCTAAAAACGTAGCTGATGTATTCTGTAAATATATTGCTTTAATTTTGAGCTATGTAATTAAAAAACAAGGAAACAATGTGCCCAATCGTACAAAGGACTGACTCTTTCCTTTGAAGGTCAAGCCAAGTCTAACTGATCCTGTACACATCATAAAAAAATAATACAAGTCTAATGAGATGGTGAAGAACCAAAACTATGAAGGTGACACCAAAGACCACGTTCTAACATTCAGGTCAGATCACAGTGGCTGGTGAGGATCTCCTCCTTCAAGCCTACTCTTTATAATCCTGCCAGAGCTCAGGCAATATGCTGCAACACAGAAAACCTCGCCAGCAGGCAGCAAAGCCCAATGCCTTTCAAACTGGGAGCAGCATCCCAAGGAAGAGTTTGCTAGACAAATAAGCTTTATCCACAGCCAAGCCCTGCAGTTTTCACTCAGCGAGAACACAAAATCAATCATAAGCAGAGTTCTGACTGTGCATCCTTGCCAGGTTCTACTCAGGTGTTATCTTAGACTGCAGCTAAGCAATCTGCTATGTGTTTTTTTTTTTTTTTTTCTTTTCGGTTTTATTAATGTACAATGCTGTAACAGAACATGCTAAATGAACTTACCCTTTTCCTGTGGGGACTAATTTCTAGCTTCATCACTGCACATTTGTTTAAAGTATTTAAGCGCCTGCAAAGCAAAGGAAACCATATTAAGCGAACACACCAGTGTTTTGACAGAGGCTATTCCAGTTCAAAAGCTTTTGTGAAGGCTGTCCCCAACCTGCTTTGCATACAAATGGCCACAAACAGAGTTTCAATTAGAGCCCTAATTATACTTAACCATTAACCCATTACATTTGGGAGTGTTCTAACTTCAGAGGGAGGGATGGATGACTATTTGTCACAATTACCTGAATCAAAGGAAGGAGAAGTTAACGGAAACTTTGACTGAGCAGTGCACTACATCCAATGAATTGTAATAAGTACATTTGTTTAAATAGCAGACATCCGAACCCTGAAACAATCAATCTCGACAGACTGAAAATAAGGGAAAAGGCTTCCTATTTGTCACTGTGTACATGTGCCTGTGTGAAAAAAGCATGCTGCTTTAAAATTGTACTTTATAAGCTAAAATCTTCCAGAGGAAAACTTATTTTCCACTTATTAGGTGTCTGTGATCAATGATTATTTTCACCACGGTGTTAGGACAACTCACCAGTTTAAAGGAAAAATTAAAAAAACAACAAAAACAACAAACCACAAAAAAACCACAGACCTCATTTTTCCTTCATAAACTGAAAGTCTCTTTCAAACATAAAAATGTTCTGAAGGACTAAAATTTAAACAAAACTAAACTGTTGAGCACCAATAGTTAACCGGTCACCTTGTGAAATGTGCTAGCAGTCTGCATGCACATCTTCAAGTACTGTATGAATACATATAAGCATCCCTCTATTCCCTGATGAGCTATTCATCTGGCAGGTATCTCTAAAACAAAAAAAAAGTTACCTTTCTTCTCCTCTCTCCCCCAGAAGCTCAAGGTGCAGTCCTGAGTACAAACAGCTTAAAGCAGAGCAAAACTTGGCATTATTAACACACAGCTCCACGGCAGTTTGAGTGCAGCTGAGTGCAGGCTGCCATGATCTCCTGCCCTTTTCCCTGCCCTTGTCTCTCCAGAAACTGCACCAGGGACATGGCTCAGCTAAAATCTGCACTGGTGAAGTACACTGGTGCCATGGCAGGGCAAAGGGCAGGAACAGGCTGCGTGCGATGCAGAAGGTAGAGGAGCTGTAGCAGCAGCTTCATGGAAGTGATGGTTTGGTCTCTTGTGTTAAAACTTCCACTCATGAGACTGTACTGTGGGTTGGATGAGGAGACTAACCGAGCTGAAAACTAATCTTTCGATACTTTGTCAGGTTGAATTTCTCCCAGGTCAGTTCCTTGGCTTGTGTGAAGGGTAGTGTGTGCAGGGGGAAGGCAGAGGAGCAGAGCCACCCCCTTCCTTCAGCCAGAGAGCAGCCCAAATTCAACAGGAGCAAAAGTGAGCTTTGAAAAGCCTGATTCATTCTGAAGGAAGTTGTATAATTTTCACATAATTCATTTGAGCAAAGTGTAAAGAAGAGCCTGTATCAGCAGCTTTGAAGAACTGAAAAAAAATAAAGGAAATGCTGACTTGTCCTATTGCTTCAGATGAGTCTTTTCAGATTCATGGAACTTGTAACTTGAATCTAGAAAATGTGTGCACAGGAAGAATTACTAGTTTGCTCTCTTTCCCCTTGCCTTTTATGCACAGGATTGGTTGCAGATGGTATTTACACAGGGCTTGATCCTGAGGCCATCAAAGAAAATGGAAAAGCTCCTACTGGTTCTTTTGCTGCAGTCGTGAAGTTAAAAAAAAAAAAAAAAAAAGAAAAGTCAGTTTGATCTATAATTAGACCCAGCCACAACACAGCAGAAAAGAAGAGAAACAGGAAGAATTGCCATGGGTCAAATAGTAGGGCAGTGGCAGGTTAGGAAAGTTATCCAGATCTCTCTATTTTCATCTTTGCTCTGTCTTTAAAAGGTAGAAGGCTCAGTCCTGCCAGCTGCAGCTGGTGGGTACGTGCACAAGTCCAGCAAATTTCAGAGGAAGTGTATTTACAGCATGGGTGAAAGGTGAATGTCCCATCCATGCGCTACACAACAAAACTAGTATTTTAATTTTTAAAAGGCCATACAGCAGCAGAAAGCCACCTCCTTCTCTCTGCTATCAAAACATTCTCCTCTCAAACTCCTGGACCTCAAGACCAGGGAAATAAAACTGGTTTCAGTTCTATATTGTGCAATAATTTACAAATTTCAGTGTTGCAACCTTTGACTTATGCAGAGAGAAGTTATCACCAAATCCCTGTATCAGGCTTTATCTAGCTCCAGCCTGTCTGACCGCTAATAAAGACAATCTCTGATTTCACAAAGATTACATCCCCAGACTTTTCCCCTACTCAAATTAAAACCCTGAAATAGGTAGAAAAGGGTAGAGCAAAGACCTCTGTTTCCACAGAGGGTGTTTAAGAAAAAAAAAATCTCGCAGTACGCACCTCACAAAAATGTGTATGAAGGAAAGATAAGGTAACCCCCAATGAGTGAGGTTAAATACAATAGCAGTGAGGCAAATATAGGCTCTGTTACATGTTTGACATGACTTCATCACAAAACCAGTTTCCCTTTTAAAACCTAAATGCACTGCAGCGATTGCCTCAGGTCTGCAACTTTCATTACATACTTCACACATCCTGCTTTAACTTCTCCTCAAGTTCAGCAGTGCCCAGTTCCTTGAGCTCCAGGACACTGAAAACAAAGTACAATATGCAAAACTGCCTTCCAAATGCATTACTGAGTCCATAAAGCTAAGTTTTGCCAAGATGAGAGTTACCTATGCAACTGTCACTAACCTTCACATATGCTTTACAATATTTTTTAAACCATACAAGCATACATCCATTTTCTTCAAATCTTTTCATCAAATCAATACTTGCTAATGAACCGCAATTTTCTCTTCTGGCTCTGGACCTTTAGTAATTCCATTCCCAGCTATAAATTCAACTTATCATTTCCCTACTGACAGTCAGCAGGTCTGCCTCATTCTTCAGCTCTGTCTTATTCTGCCCAAACCTGTCTCAGCAACACCTTTGTGAGGACAAGATGGGAGATGGAGGGATGGGGCAGGACTGCTGCAGACAACAGTTACAGCTGCTTTCACCGTCTGGCTATTTCAGTCTCAATTTCTATAATGCCCCCTACCCCAGCCACTTTCTGGATGACTGTCTGGATGACAAGATAATATTCTTTCCCATCATTTAGGTAAGTGCCCTTGAGTCAGCCCTCTATGCATCTTCACATCCAGATGGTATCTTGCTCCTGTGGAGCATTTCATCTCCAAGACATCACTTTTTCTCACTCTCCATGTATTTGTACCCATGCTCTCACTCTGGGTCTGCAAAACCCTCCTTCCTGATGGTGACCAACACAACAGGACCTGCCTCTCAGTTCCAGCCCCCGAGCAGCAGTTACACTGGAAGCCTGAACCTGCTGCACCCAAAACATAAGGCACTGGAGCCTCTCTCAGAAATGTGCAAATGATGCATTTTTCCTGGTCTTCTTGTCAGAAACAGCCAAACTAGTTTAGCCTTAACTTATTTTAAGAAAGGCTTCCCAAACAAGACATTCAAATTTTGCAGTGTCAACAGCTAACTTCAGCTAATTTATAAATAAAAATATAGGTGTGTAACATGAAGTCTCTGTTAAATTTACATACCAGTCAGTTCTAATTGGCTGTAGCCCCTGGTAATTCATTCTGCCCTCATTAACAGGACAAAATTCTCACCTCATGCACCCGAGAAAAGTGCAGATTAGACTTATATATTTTTAACTACAATTTTCTATCTGAATAACTGTTATGATCTAGCTTTTAACTTAATAGTTTCTTAATGGATTAAAATTCTTAATTCTTTCTTACAGGGCAAATTCCAGCTCCATTATAGCTGTAACTAATTGATGATACAAGAGCTTTCTTGTCTCACTGCAGCAGACAGCCTCTGCGCTGGCTCCCGGGATTCATCTGTATGTTCTGACCTGCAAAGGAGACCAGCTCTCTACAAACCAAATGATACGAGCAGTGAATGCTGCTCATGCCAATCCACTACAACTGATTTCTTAGATGAGAAGTCCTAATGGTAAAGGATTTAAGAAACCTCTTGTGTAGATAGTGTGGCAGTTTGCTAGCTGTATGTAATGAGATTAAATAGGATTTCCATCATGGTTTGCTATGTATTTCATGCTTAGCAACTACCTTTAGGATAATCATGTTTCAGTACTTAGTTTCATCAGCACATTATGCAGCCAGTTATCCTCTAGAGATAAATTCCCAGTCACTAATCTGCATAAAGTCTCATGAAACCAAGGCCAGCAGTACTTCGCACAGTCACTACATGAAGCATCCTAGCTAATTAGGATCATTGCTCTCACATTTTTAAACCCACATTTCATGATAAGATCACTAAATGACATTTCTTAACAATCTGTCTTCTCCTGTTACCAAGTGGCATATGCTATCTCCGTAATTCAAGTCTCAGCCCACCTTTCACTTAAAATTTTTCAAGAAAATCCTTAGCGGGGTGGGTATTGATAGCTTTTCCATTTAGAGAGGAATTCGGCAAAACACTTACTAATAAGCTGTTTCTAATGTTACATTACTTTTCCTGCTTCCATTAATGAGATTGTTAAGCCATAATAAAAGACATAAACTATCATTTAAAATGCTTCAAACCTAAAAAAAAGTCTCCATCACTGTGATTTCTACAGTCTTTATAAAAATTATTTCTTCACATACAGTAATTAGACCAAGATAGTTAGAACTGCTGGCAGAACACTGGTTGTTACACATGAAAGCAGATTCTCAGTCACCATTCACTGCATACAGTATTAATTAAGCTCTGTGCTGAAAATTCAAATAATTCCAAAAGTATTTTGATTTTCTGTCAAGAAACAGTGATAGAATTAAAGCTGTGAAGCAGCTCTAAGTCTTTTACTGAGTAAAACATTTTACTGTTTACACACTGACCACAGCATGAGTCAAAATAAACCCAGGCTTCAGGCTGCAAAGCAGCATTCCAAACATGTGCCTTTTCCATGTTTTTTAATGAGCTTTACAAAATTAAACAAAGAGGTGTGGAAAAAAAATACCTAAAGGGGGAAAAGTTGTGATAATGTACTGATTTTATCTAACACAAATGGTAAAGGGCCAAATTCAGAGGGCAGATCTAGGTTAGCTGTAAAGAAGAAACTCTTCACCATGAGGGTGGTGAGGCACTGCAACAGGCTGCCCAGAGAAGCTGTGGATGCCCCATCCCTTGAAGTGCTCAGGGCCAGGTTGGACGGGGCCTTGAGCAACCTGGTCTAGTGGAAGGTGCCCCTGACCATGGCAGGGGGCTTGGAACTAGATGAGCTTTAAGGTCCCTTCCAACCCAAACCATTCTATGATTCTACAATCTTCTGATTAACTGAATTACTGCAGTTTTATTCTGAGGTGGGATCTGAATGCTTCTGGACAATCATTAGCTTCACTTTTAAAGCAGTCTTTGAAAAGATAACTCTGATACATACATCACAGGGTTCAGAATGATATAGTTCAACCTTTAAAAACTTTGTCTCAAACTATAGTAAGACCCATGGATTCTTATGCATATTACATAGAAAACAATTTGGAGATGAAAGTGAAGAAGTTACTCCACAATTAGCAGATTTATGGAAAACTTCCTTGTTTCACAAAATATCTATATACCCACATCATTTTGGTTTGCTTCCCCTTATTAGAAGGCTTACAATATAAGCTTCCATTCTTAGGACACAGATCTTTTTACTGTCCTCTGTGTTCGGAAAAAGTCCTAACTGCTTTTATTGATCACACTAGCAGCAAATGTCAAAGAGATATAGAGGGCATATTCTTACTTGCACCAGTGAGAAACAATTTGCTACCTTCTTTTCCCATATAAACAATCCCAGGTTAAAAAGTATTCTCACAGGCGAGCACTAGGTCCAAAATACGCTGGTTTGACTGTATCTTGTTTTCCTGGCAAGGGAAGGCCACGCTTCTGGGAACCAGCATTTACTCACATCGCTGTACTTTCTGTTCAATGACTTCACAAAGTCCAGAGCATGCAAAGAAGCACACCGATGCATCACATTTTAATATTGATGGAATAGGTGCCCTGCACTTGAGTAGGGCACATCTTGAGTGTAAATTTAACATTAATGAGATTTTTCCCCTCCTAATGGCTGGGCAACAGATCTGTTTTCTTAGTCTGAAAATCTTGTAAAGATTCCAGCCCCTCTCTTTCCTTTCCAAGTATGGCAGTGATGGCATGAGAACACTATAAACTTAAAGCCTTTCTTAAAAGGGTTTTGTAATTCATTAGAATTACTGACATTTAGAGTTGCAGACATTGTGCATGTAGTATTCAAAAGCATTCATTTTGAAGACAATTTGGAAAGCTGCCATACCGGAGGACAGAGGCAGAAAACTGCACTTATTTCTAGGTAAAAGGAGATATGAAAAGTTAAGGCATTTTTTTGCGATTTAAGATTGTGGATTCATGCTAGAGGAGGTAACTGATGGGCCACTGCAACTGGTTTTACAATAAAATCCCTAATGCTGAAGCTGTATTTCTCTAAGAGCATGCTGCCACAGACAGGCAAGTCTTGTTCCCTCTTTTTCTCCACACATCCCTTCTTCTGCCCCTGCAGCTGGCTCTGGGGTCCTGTCCCATCCTTCCCACCTAGTCTGAACTTTGTTATGCCTTTCCATGGGCTGATTTAATTTACCAACCCAGCAAAGAACTACCCAGACTTCTTTTTGTGGGGTGAGTTGAACTGGTTTGTGGAAGGAGTCCATAAAAAACAAAGATACATAACGGGAGCATGCCGCTGAGGGCACCCCAGGCTTTGTAAGCAGTGGTAAACTCTTAGATTCGCTCACATTCTCCCTTACAGCTAAAGCCACATTCACTTTGGTGATCACAGTGAGCACAGGGTGATGCACTGAGGTCAGTGTGAGGGTTTGTATACATAGCTTTTTGTTTTGTTTGTGTACACAGCCACTCACCAACGTAAGAAGGAGAGTAAGACAGTGCACCAGCGTGGCTTTGCTAATACTGCTTCCAAAAAAATACTTCCTGTGAGCGAACTGATGCTACAGTTGTGTGAACAGATGCCTGTAGCCAGCACAACTCTGCTTTCAAATACCTAACTAGTTTGGGAATTAGCAATGAAAGCAAATCAAGCAGAATAATAAAAAATACATCGATGTAATACCTGTCACAAAGACTCCTTTGACCTTCCTCCTAAAATTTGTTATAAATAAGATCCCCAAACATCATTAAGCCCAATATATTATTCTAATGAAAACCGCATACTGAGAGTAGATAACAAAAAGGTCTCAAGTAAATGGTTATTTAATAGTAGATAATTCAGTTGAGGTTATGCTTTTCCCAGGTTATAGTTTCTATGACACAGGAAGAGTTTTGTTTCAAAATGTAGTGTGATTTTTTTCACCTACCTGCATAAGGCCTCAATAGCATCTCTGTCCAGGAAGTCATGCTCTCGCTTGACTAGAGCAATGTCAATCGGAAAAAGTAGATCTGTAGGAACAGAGACAGATGAGGAATTAAAATGACTCTCAATCCCATCAGTGAGTTATTCCAAAACAACAATCTGCCTCCAGTTGAGCTCACCAAGATGCCAGTGACTGGCACTTCTTAGGCAACCACGTTACCATCTCAAATGTGAGATGTTTCCTTTTCCTGTACAAGCTTTTGCTGTGCAGCTTTGGTAACTGAAAGTCCATATGCAAAATGAGCAAAGCAGAAATGAAAAAAAACATGAGAGGGAAAGAGGCAAATGCAACCTCCCTATCCAACATCAGGCTAGCTTAAGTTAAAGTAAATATACAATCTCCATCAAAGTACTAATATCTCACATTAAAGAAAAAAGGTCAGTAAACCTCAAATATCTAGTAAAGAATGGAAAGAAGAATCTCCTTGGCTGTAATCAAGCTATTGAGAAGTTTGACACTGCTACAACATTAATGAGATATGGACTGAAATGAAAGCAACCCAAGCTGCATGCAGCCCATACTGCCTCCTTTCCTTAGGAGATTATTTAGATAAACAACTGGGAGACTGAGGGGGAGGAAACAATGTTGGCAGAGAGCTGAAAATTTACTACAGCTCTGAAACAGCAACCACATATATATTATTTACTGTCCTCCACAGATTCCTGACTGTCATGCAGGTCCTGATCTGGCATTCCTTGCACAGCCAAAACTCCCACCAAAGCCACTGCATGTTCAGGGCACTCAGCAATACAAGGACAAACTACAAATATACTGCTGCAGTTGCATGCAACTTCCCTGGTCCAAGCGATTGTCTACAAAATATCTTAATCTCCAGGGACTAGGAAAGAATGAACTGAAATGATGAAAAGAATAGGACTGGTGTTAGTTTGTGGAAAGGTAGTTAATATTCTGGGTTTTCTATACCAACAGATAATCTCTCAAATGAACTATTTGTTCTAAGTTTGCCTGAGGAATAAACAAATTACAACATTTTCTGCAAAATGTAATAAATTCTGTCTTTTCTACAGAAAACCGCAGTTTTAGCAAAGCAACTGAAAAATGCTCACTGATTAATCTCCATCTTAAATGTGTACTGCGTGGGACCACTTCATTTGTACTATATCCAGTTGATTCACAGGTCTCCCCTTCACTATTTTAAGTCCAAGTTGCAAGTAAAGAGGGTGAACACATTCAACTGGTATTTTTCACCAGTTCTGATCTAAGTTTTTCCACTGAGGAAGTTAGTACCTTAGAGTGCCCACAAGAAAACAGATGGGACAATTTAAGTGTGAGAGGCAACTTGGGAGAAGATGACAGTCAGAACGAGTCATTTTTTTAATGCTTAATTTATGCTGTTGCTTTTTTTTTGTTGTTGTTGCTGCTGCTGGGAGGACTTGCAAAAGACAATGGTATATTGTTTTCATATAAGGATGGCTGTCTTTCAATGGGTATGGCTGGCCTTGCTCTCATCTCTTGCTCTCATCTCTAAGGTCCTTTTAATGTTAGATCAGATATGGTCCTACATTAGAAACTTTATATAAGTTTAGAGTCTTCAGGTAGGGCAATGGCAACCATAGGTAGGACATGTTTTCTAAATGCAAGTAATTTTTTTTAGGACATTTACAGCTCAGCATACCATGAAAGTCACAAGCCCATATATTCAGCTGGGAGTCTTAACCCCAGTTTTAACAAAGACTGGAAGTACAGTCCAAGCTCTTAATCCCAAGAAAATCTTGGCATTTTCATTGGCACAAAAAGAAGGAAGAGAAATAATAAAAGGAAATTTCATTTCTGAACAGGCGAAGAAACTGAACAGGCAAAGAAAAGTTTCATCAAGTGCTGCTTTTGAAAGTGCTATTATCATCTCATATTGCCAATGCAGCTGCAAACCAAAGCTCAACGAGATCATTTTTCAAGAAGGTCAGCTCAGCATTTGCTGTAATTTCCAACAGTTATTCACTGGAAATAATGGACTTTCTATGCTCAGTCTTACAAGCAGCAGCTGGAGTTTGTTTTCTAAAAAATAGGAGGCAGATAAGACTACATAATAATTTCACTACGATGCAAGTAATTATAAGTGGTGTGTGGGAGAAATTCTGAACAATAATATACCTATATAAAAAGGACCTCTAGGACCTCACACTTAAAAAACCCCACTTCTGTATGTTACTCTGCATCAGAGAGTAAGAACTGCATGCCAAAACTGCAAGTTCCTAGTAGGTTGGAGAGCCAACGAAGACAACAGTTTTGCTCAAGCAAAACCTCTGTAAAAGCAAACATGCAAAGTGAATCCATCCCACAAAAGGACAAAGATGGTGAGTGCAGGAGTCAGCTGTCTCTTTGAGGAGCTGCCACACAACTGCACAACAACGGCTTGTATGTTCTTTTTTCCCTTCATTGTGAGCCTCTGTCTAACACCAACTCAAACTTTTCTGAAAAACCGCAGAGGACTTGGGAATCGTGAGGCGTAAAGACGCACCCACACATATGCAGAATTTCCTACCTCTGCTCCATTAGGAGAGCTGGCCGGCAGAGATGGAGACTGGGCTCGTAGCAGCGGATGATTACATTTGCAAAAATATTTTCCTTTGTATTTTAACTACAGGGAATGTATCATGGTGCTAAGATGATTTGTGCTAGGAGGCTATTTGGAAGACTCAGACTGAAACAGAAACCTGGAACAAATTTAAACTCCAAGAGTGTTTCAGTGTCTCATTGGGTTTGGTACGTCCATGTGTGCGGTGGGTAGCAGAAAGCAGCCTGGTTCCTAAAACCCATCTTATGTGCTGGCACTTCAGTCTTTTCCCTTGAACCTTATTTATTGGTGAATATTACATCTTATTCTCTAAAAATTGTCAGGGGATGGTCAACATGCAAGCGCAGGTGCCTACCTTCATAAAGCTGTGCGTACTGCGGGAAGCCGGCAGCCCGCAGCCAGTCACAAGCTTCCTTGGCCTCGATTTCTGGAAGAGGACAGAAACAAGACACCCTCCGATTAGTGACCTGCAGAGAAAAAACTCCCTCTCCACCACTTCTACTATTCCTGCTACAAAATCAGCATGAAGATATTCAGCAACTTTGAACTGAGATACAAGTTTACTTATCCCAGTTTGCTTTCCTCCTCATGACCAAACATAGCTTAGACTCTAGATAGCCGCTAGCATTCATTCATACCTACCAACAGCTCATCACTTTAGTACTCAAGAGAAACAGGCACGGATGAAAACTGCAGGAGTCAGGTTATTCCGTACAGGTTTTGTTAACACTTAAGAAACCAGCACCACAATCAGCTCAAGCGGCATTTGTTCAACACATCTTATGATCCTTTTGGCAAAACTATTCTGTCTTGACAGAAATTCCTAGTAAAACTTGTAATAATGTGTGCTTTACATCTTGTAGACAGTACTGACAGACCCAAGCCCAAGAACAACCAACACACTGTACTGCAGCTCACTCAAGTGCGTATTAACTACTCAGAAAGAACCTAGTTTCACTGGAGGTCTCCAAGGCATTTATGAGTTATGTGGTATATGACAGGAAATTCAGCTAACTTTCCCTCACGCTACCCAAAACAGCATGCCGCAAAATTAAATTATTCACATACCTGACATTGAAAGAAAGGAAACATTCTGAACATGGGTTATATTAGTCTATGAATAAATTATACATAAATTCGTTTGTTACCTAATACATGCAGACATAAAGAAAATGTTATCTTACTAACTCAAAGTAGGAAAATATAAAAGGTATCTAGGATTTTCTGCAAGTGTTCAGGAAACAGATTGGGTTAATTACGTTCTAAAAATTCAAGAAAGCGCTACTGGGAATTTAGCTCCCTGCTTAGAACTGATCAAACAGACGGCGAGCAATCAGAAACTCTTAAAGTTCATCTGGCTTTGATTACATTCACTCTTCTTGATGGACCAGAAAAGAAAAGCTTCATTATGTACAACTCAGTAGACAATTTTGCCACCTACCTGGAGAGGATACTATCGCTACCTGCTGTAGAAACCATGTGCAAAGTGTTTTGCTCAGAATTGCTCAGAATACAAGTTACTGCATATAGGGCAGTGAAAGAGCCAAGCATAACATAAGTAAAATATCTCAAGATTTTGGCACGTTATGAAATATTCCCAGTGAGCTATAGGTACACAGTTAAAATCAGATGAAATGGCAGGCAGATTTTAGCATCTCCAAAATGACAAAAATCCCCCTCTAATTTTCCAAATAGCTACAACAGGGTTAAAATATTTGTGCTTTGCCAGACTGTGCTGGGTATGTATCTACATACCCAAACCAAGGGCTTAAGGTGAGCCAAAGCACAACATTCCAGATAAATAAACAACTAAAAATCCACTCTCCCTGAAGTCAGGACAAGCAGGCATTTGTGTAACTTGTGTTTGCTTCACCTTTGGGTTATGGGACCACATGAGAACAAGCACGTACAGACATATTGACTTAGCTACTCATTAAGAAAAAGCATTCTTCAATTCCAACTGCAAGTGATTGTAAAGTTTTGTTTAACAAAGTATTTAAATTTCAGTATCCTAAGGAAATACATGGGAAAGTTAATAAAGAAGGAAAAAAATAATCTAAAATATATTTAAAACTTGTACTGCTAAAGAAAGAACAAACAGTGGAATATTACTATCTCAAAAGCAATGAAAATGATAAAGTAAAAAAATCTGCAATTACTTTTCAAGAGTACTTAAAATAAAATTAAATACCTTACAGGTCACATCCTGCATAATGATCTGGATGAATGAGAAATTTACTTGATTTAAAACTGAAAAAAAAAATATCCCTGATAACCAGTATTGACCTAAAAAATGCAGGGAGATGCTTATAGTGTAATTGGAAAAAAAAGTGTCAGATTCCTTATTACCACAGTGGCTCTTAAATGCCTTTCAATATTTGCTCACAGGTCTTCTACTGAGCACCCAAGGTGTATGAACTGTAAAGTATTTCTAGAGCTAGAAAATTATGAATATGCATTTATTAGACTTTTTTTTTTTTAAGGTTGTCTATAGAAGCTTTGTGTATCTTTTCTGCAAATACATATACAAGTTATGTGGAAGTCACATTTTATGGGCATGTGGTCAGGTGCCTTTGGGATTTTCAGAGCATATTTGCTTTCAAAACACCTTTGAGATTCCCCCAAGAAGCCTATCTAGGCAACAAAATACTTGAGCTATTCCTGGTTGGCTACAAGAATTGCAGAGTTTAATAAAACAGCAGCACACCTGTTCATTGACTAGGCTTGGCAGACGCCTAGGGCTGCGTACAGGACAACGCCAAGGGTTTAAAAGCGATATTTGCCCCATGTCCATCTGAAACGCTTCAGGAAAGCCAGAGCTCTAGCCTCTGGCTCCTGTTGCGAGCCCTTGGATGAGTGAGGGGCTTGGAGCGCTGTCTTGAAGAAGGGGCGAGGGAATCTCCTGCGGCCACGGCTCTCTCCAAGCCACCTCCCCATCTATATGGGTGGCAGAGCAGAGGCAGGACCTAAAAAAGCAGCTACTTTTGTTCAGCTCCAGTCGGCTAAACCCAAGATTGCTCCTAGACTCTACCAATCTGCTGTGACCAGACGAACAGAAAGGCAACTTCTAACCCAGCTTCCCCACCTCTGGTTACGGAGGAGCCAGAGTATGAATAAAACTGTGTATGTATGTGAAATTCAGGCAGATTAAAATATAGCCAGAGGAGAATCCAGCCCAGGGTGCACTGAACAGGCTGCACAGAAAGGTGAGTACACAGAATAAGCTTCCTCACATAAGAGATACAAACTTTAACAGCTGAAAACTTGTACAGGTAAACAGCACATTACCACAACGTAATTGGATTCTGCCTTTGAGAATAAAATACATTAGTTAAACCTGAGATTCTGGTCAAATCATTTAAACTATGCTAGAGGAAAATGCTCATTCCCACACTTTCCAAACACCAGCTTTTCTCCCAGCTCAGCAGCATCAGCCCTGGGACTCTTGGTTTGCCACCTGCCACGGTTTCACATCCAGGTGGACACTGGAATATGTGCAAGACCTTGTCATCTGGATCAGTGGCAACTGGGATAATGAGGGACAAAAGACAGAAGAACAGAGCTTCCAAAATCAGGTTTTTCCCCCTACTTCTGAAAAGTTTCAGTCTCCCAGGAGACCCAGGTTGCAAATGAGCTACAAATTCACTGCTGAGCAAAGCATCTGCTTGGTTGGGGCCAGCTGGGAGACACAGGGAGAAGAGGGAGCTTGCAGAGGAACTCTATCTGCCATAATATGCAAAGCGACTTCCCACCGTGAGCATCTTTCTGATGAAAACCTGGCAGATGAGCGGACAGAAGCTGCTGTGGGCAAGGGATGGGTCTCACTCCCTCCTCCCTGCTCTGGCCCTGCCGTGCCACTTCCTTTCGGGATTAAACATCCTTGCTAGTTAAAACCTTTACAATAAACTACAATTCAGTATACATTCCAGGCAAGAAACGTATGTGCAGCTTTTCAGATGTGTGTTCTGTGCCCTCCCTCAGCAGCAGGAGGTTCTGGTATGAAAGAACCGCTGGCAAGAAAGAAATCACACTATTATTTCTAAATGTCCTGATACACAAGAAATTCTCTTAGAAAGTAAAACAAGACAAAACAACAAAAAAAAAATCCAAAAAGGAGTACAATGAAGTCTTTATTCTTAGTGTCGTGTAAGCAAACAGCAGGCAAATGTGTTGAAAAGGAAACAGGAAATTTTTATTGGAAACAGCTTTATTTGTTAGTCCGTTTCACAAAGCAGGCCTCCATGCTCAAATCAAGGGTAGGAGTTCCTTTTGTGTATGGTTGGGAACCATTAGCTCTTATTTACCCACATCCTGGGGGGTTAGGAGGACCCAATTCTTCCCCAAACTGGTAAGTGAAAATGGAAACTTCTAACTTCCTTTTTTGTTTAACTTTGGTTAATCTTGGCAAGTTTGCAGGTTTAAAACTTCATAGCAAAAATATTTCAATTCGCACCTTGTTTGATACTGCAACTGCAGAATGGAGAACTCTAAAATGTCTATAGTCATTCATTATATGATATCTGCCTTTCTACAGAAAATAGAACCTGCAGAGTCTGATGCCACAAAAATGCCCTTTGAGAAAACAATAATCATAGCCGTCTAGCTAGGAGCAGTAAGGTCTATGAAAAAGTTAGAAGGGTTTATTTTTTTTCCATTTTCTCATTCTTCCTTGCCTTTTGTTTCCATGAAATAACATATAACTTAAGCATCAGCTCTTTCAAGGTCTTTGGGACAAGGTGCAAAGCAGATGCATCTTTGTACAGTCATGTATTGGCTCCATTTTCACCTAAGTGCTAAACATCATAGGAACAGTTCTTTCAAGCAGATGGTTTCCTCTTGCCCCAACCCAGACACCTTTATAGCCATATTAGCACCTCCACACATCAGGTCTACTCATCTCACCTTTTGGCTCTGTTAAGAGAGTAGATTGTAAAAATCTGTAGCAAAGACTGGTGAAATCAATGCTGTTAAAACCAAGTTTCAGCAAAAATAGGCTTCATTGCTGAAGGTTCACTCCAATGCCACGCCTAACAACTGGTTTGTTTGGCGTTCTTTTTAGTCTTAATTTTTGACCAGGTCACTCTAGTTGAAATTCACTATTTGATATTTTTTTTTTTCTTCCAGAAAACAATAATAAAATTTAAAAGAAAAAAAAAAAGTAAAAATTGGATACAAAATCATCTGGCAGGAGAGTCTCTCCCATGTGATATCTCACCATGAATGAGATGAGCCCTCTTGCTCCTGACTATAATACATAAACCTCTAAAAATTATTTGCACATTTTCTAAGGCACAGTTGGAGCAAAAAGAGGAATCTTTCCTCTCCAGGATTGACACTCCAGTTCAATGGCTGCAAAAGGGCTTGAATGCTCAGAAGCTTATACTCTTCTATTTGTATCAGAAACTACCTGTCCCTACATACTGTGTCCCTCTGAAATCTCTGGTGCTTTGCAAATTTGTGTTCAACTCCAAAATACTGTCCTGAGCTATTAAGAAACTTTAGATCATTCAGGATCATATTTTTTTAAGACCAGCTGTGGTATATATGAGAAATATTCTTCTCTGGATAGAATTCCACTGCCCAAACACAATCATTTTTCCAGGTGCTTGAATTACATCCCTGACATGTGAATTGAGGTCCCAACACTAGATTTGATCACACTATTCCAACCACTCAGTCTATAGATATATGAACACAGTTGTGAAATCTGAGACAAACTGGGGAAAAAACTGCACTATGGCAGCTGTCTACGAATGAGCAGGCCAGGCACTGAAAATGATAAATCAGTTCTGTGTAACGTCATATGCCTGCAGCCCTTTAAAGCTGCGGCAGTGTGACTTCCTAAGAGCCTGCTATGTGTCCATGGCCTCAGATGGTTTTCACTTTGAAGATACGCGACTATAGCTTGAAAATAATTAAATTCCTTTTCATAAGTCTGTTTTTTATCAAACCTAGATAGCTAAATATTCCTTAGGCAGTATCATTAACTCAGTGCTCCACACCTTTCAAGAAAGCAGCAAGGACCAAAGAAAGAAAAATGTAATTAATGAAGAATGGCATTTTATAGGGATAATGCCCTTAAAACAAACACTGAAACTTGGTAAGTTTGTCAATAAACATTCAACCACTAAAAGACAGAGTATTCTTAAAATCCCAAAATGCCGAATTTCTAACATGCTTGGAATCTCTCCTTATTCTAGGAAAACAATCCAGTTTTATATCACTATCCTAAAATATTAGTCTGACACATTCAGCCCATGAAGGATTAATTTCTGGATAAACCAGTGAGTCCAAGGGTTTTGAACTGATGACGAGCTTGCAGGTTTTGAAGTGAAAGGTAACTGCCTTCCTGAGAGGGTCCCTTTTCTCCTTTCACCTTGGAAGCACAACTTACATTTGCAATAGCAGCTGCCTATTTTGATGTGCTCCTGCATTTCACTGTGCTTCAATCTACCTTCCACAGTCAAATGATACATGTTGTGATCCCCACTTAACGCCGCATACCTCAGCAGTCAATTCAAGCAGATATGGATGCACATATAATTTTAAGAAAACATTTCTTATCAAAAACTTTCTGGTGGGAAAAAAACCCACAAGTTCTTGAAAGAAGCCATACATGAGACCAAATATATATATTGCTTTCTAGTCATGAAAACCCTAGAAGGAAGTGGTGGTGGGGAATGTTACTCAAACATTTCTCAACTATGTGATGACAACTGAAGAAACACTCTCCTGGTGTTCCTGATGGCTTTGGGTTAAACATGGGAATGGCTTTTTCAAGTTATGGAGCCTTGCAGCAAAACAGTAACTATGCTGCCGATGTTATGTATAAACCACAGGACACTGGGAGAAGAAACAGAGTATGTTTGGAATTTGTGTGGGAACAGAAGAAGAAGAAGTAAGGAAACAGATGTTTAAGATCATATATTGATAGTTTCTCTGAAAAAAAGTCAGGAAGTTTGAACACTAATTTTTTTCAGCAGAGCTTTTGGAAATGAGTAAATAGCTTACTTCCACTCATGGGGTTTTAAATTTGTTTATCCCTTTAATGAGTAAAGTTAAATTAAAAAAAAAAAAAGGTTTCCAAAACATCCACATAGGTTTATGTTGTCTGTACGTAATTTTGTTCCCCCTCTGCCCCCGCAACTGTACCAGGTTACGTAAAACAGCAGCTTTAATTGCTCACCAATCCTCTTGGCTAGCACAGGAAACACAATACTGCTTTTGTGAACCAAAATCTAATTAACTTGGATCTCCCTGTCATAGTCTTCAGCATGGTGAAATCACTTCAAAAGTTTTTCATATCAAAACGTAACGAGAGAAACAGCATTTGATGAAAATGTTTAAAATGTTTAGTGACTGAGTCAACACTTGCTGAAATCAATGGGAACCTCCATGAATTCCAGAGGAATCAAGAGCTTCCCATTATGGATCCATGGGTCTCTATAACCCAACAATACCCTTTTTCAGGAATAAAGGTGGTCAGTTTCACAGCTCTCCTCGCTATTATTACCAAAAATAGATATTTAAAATGCGATTTGTGCTTTCTCGAAGCCCAGTTGTGCTGTGAACCCCATCCCAAGCATGGGGAACAGCCCAGGTGCTCATCAGAGCACAAAGAAGGACAGTGCCTGATGGCAGGAGGCCAGAGAGGGCACAACCACCACCCTTGCCAGAACATGCCCAGGCTGGCAAGAGGTCCCCTCCTCTGTCAAAAAGACCTGGAGCAACTGTTACGCTCAGAAAAGCACCAAAGCAGCACCATTTCAGGATTTAATACAGGCATAGCAAGATAAAGGATCCTCCCCATGCATGCCTCTGTTGAGCACTTTCCCTATACACTCTGTAAGAGATTGCAATTGCTGCTTATTTTCACACAATTAAGTATGTTTCTAACTGCCCAAAGTCAGCTGCATTGCTTCCTAATTTGTTGAAAACTTTGGAAAAGCATGTTTTAGGACACAAAAGCATCATCACTACTGTAAATCATAATTTATTCCTTTTTTTTTTTTGCACTTTGAGCATATACAGAAGTATTAAGAAAGAAATTCAGAAAACAATGTAATATAAATTTTAAAACTCACAGAAAACTAAAGCTTTATATGACAGTTTTCCTGCCAAAGAACAATTATTTTTATAAATTAAAGATGGTTTTATCCCCTTCGTTTTTAAGAAGGTTCACAGATGAAGAGGAACAAGATGTCAAATGACTTAAAAAAACCTTAAGAAATAATTGGGCACGTGGGTTATTTATCTGGCCTGATTAACACAGGGTGGTCTTGGAGGAGGATTATTTGGGGCAGAGAAAGCAGTTAGTCAAATCCTCTGAAGGAGGTCATGTTGACAGATTCCAGAGTGAGAAACAAATCCTCCGCCAAAGACTGGGAAAAAGAAGATGACTTTAACCTTCTCTCAGAATTGACTTGGTTAGAACAACCTTTGAGAATGTACTGAAGGGCAAACATCAACTATTGCTATTCCCAAGTCCAGCATTAATATGCTGTATGCAAAGCTCAAGTCAAAGGCTCATTAGGCTCTGGAGGGAGGTAAAACCGATATGTCGAGTGTGACAGAGACTTCCTCTATAAGGGCCCAAAGTCTGGGTTACCTGTTCAGATCTAGGAAACAGTAAAAGAGCTGATCTGAGCTGTCTCAATGGTTCATACAAGGGAAAGCAGATTTTATACAGACAATAGCTTCTAGCTCGTTAAGCCTCAACCTCAAAACCATCTGCACACACAGGAAGAACTGTATGGAAGAAGGTCAACCTTTGCACCATAACCATTTAATGCTTACTTCACTGATGACCCAGTCCCCAAACTGCACCCATTGTGGATGATGCAACACTGGATACAAAAGGTCAGAAATACCTGTGGCACAAAGCTGGATGTATGTCAGCTGAATGCCTCTTTCCCTAAATCATAATTAAAGACACAAACCTGGATTTTTCCTAAAGCAAGTATTACGATGAACTTTCTACTTTCAGATATTATAGACAGTTACAGTATTCTCTCTGTGATATTGCATACTTGAAAATGCTTTTCTTAGTTTCTGGTCACGCCTTGCAACTTCAACTTTGGGGATAAGATAATGATCTAGATACAGCAGAGCCATTGTAGCACTGCAAAGCCAACAAATCACTGCAGAAGAAAAAAGAGAGACCACGTTTGTGAAGAAGAAGGGAAGCTAAAACAGATGACGAAGCTTTACACTGGAAAGTTTCTTGTATCTCGCAGTGCACAGGAAACTGGTTATCAGAGACACATACAGAAAGCAGAGGAAAGGGTGGCCAGCACAGCATCCAGTTCTGCGTGTCCACAGGGTCACAGAAAGACCATCCCCAAAACACAGGAATGCAGAGGGGATATATTTTTCCCAATTCTGAATCTTCAGCAAATGACAAGAATAGGTTGGGGAAGTTCAATCTATGTCCACTGCTGGCTTCAGCAAATGTATTGCATGTATCTCCTCAGGAGCATTATTTCACAGACTGAGATGATCATTTGAATGGACAGTTTCAGATAAATATAAAATAATTGTATTTAAAACCAAGCCTAAGGAATTTTGCACCATTTTGGGCTTTAAAACAATGTACCCACCATAAGTGGGTCATCATATTGCATCTCCATTAGAAGAGAGACCAGACAATATTTTTCCTGATCCAGTCTCATCTAACACTTTCCCTTCTCAAGGGAAACAAATACTTGTCAATATTTGAAAGAATATTCATTCTCGCAAATAACAATGCTCTCCTAAAGACAACAAAGTACCTCAGAAAGGTGTGTGGTATTACCTGTAACTTTCAGATAATGAAACTCAGTGAATTAAACTGAAACACCGAGGAGTAAGCAGAACAATACGATACCCAGTGAAGTATATAGGGACATCATCTCTTAGCAGAGACAAAACCATCAAGTTTTCTGTGAACTGCAGATCATTTGATTTCTATAATATGCACAGGAAGGAAGGGGAAACATCTGAAGTTATTTTTATTTCCCCAAGTCTTCTGGTTATACTGTATGAATGCTAGGGTGGGTCTAGCATTGTCTGAAATGTGTCAGGGTCCTTTTGCATAGCCTCATTTCCTTCTTCCTGTTGCTAGGAAGGATAGTTAAGCATGAAAAGCACTTGTTTACAGTACAGGACCATCCTGTTAAGCACATGAGTTCTCTTCCCCCATCTCCTTTTAACCAGCCCAGGGTGCAGTTGTGTTTATGCTGAAACTAACAGCACAACTCCAATCAGAGGGGAACTAGAAGAGAAGTTTGAATCTCTAAAGAAGCACAAACATAACATATTGTGGTATACTGGCCAGAAAAAAAAAAAACAACAAAAACAAACAACAAACCAAACAACAAACCAACAACAACTTTATCTTGCAAACTGCATCTCTAAATATTTGCAGAACTCAAATTCACATGCCTCAAACAAATCATTGCCTAGAGTGTAATGAATCAGAAGAACCAGAAAAGTCTCATCTCCTTCTTCTAGGAATCCTATTATAAACATTTGAGTGCATAGAGACAACTGCAGCACCTTTTTCCTGCCCCTACCAGACACAAAATACACAGAGTACTTCTGAGTTTCCATGACCAGCATCAGACTTTCTCTCTGTCCCAGCAAGGGCAGCTGCAGAACTGGCTGGGAAGACCCTGACTCAGGAATTAAAAATCCTAGACTGAATCTACACAATTGAGATTTAAATCCCAAATAGAAGAATGACATGATAAATTTTTGCTTTTAACTACCACTTCAAAATGAAATTTAACAATAGCTCCATGGTGTTTAAAATAATGTGTCTGTACTTCCTTTTGATTAAAAAAAAAAAATCAATTAACAAACCAAGTTATTTTTAAAAAAGATAAAGAGAACAGGAAGTCACAGAGGTTACAAAAGGTAGCTCCAAATGCTTTGATTTCTATGAACTTGTAGATGAAAGGAATAGTCTCAAAACAATATCTACATCTTCTTTTGCATATACTATATCCTATTATCAAAGAATCTCAGCCTTAATCAGGATTCCACAGGAAAACTGCAGCAGTAACCCAAACCCATCTGCTATAGAGACATCATCCCACTTCCCACCCTTTCTGGTTTTTGTTACTCCTACTGGAGATGCAGATCAGGATGCCTACGGGACATCAATAAGGATACCTGGAAGACAAGATAGCAGGCTACAGCTGAGAAATCAATGGAGGCACCTAATACCAGCTCTGTGTGCTGTCAGCCAGCTGCACCCTGGTTGCCAGACAGATGCTGAATGAGTCTGGCACTGAAGTGTTGATAGATTCATACTCAGAGGCTTGTATGAAAGCTGCTTGTCTATTCTTGAAGTTCAGTACAAACAGCCTTAAAACACAACCTGACTCAGAGCATTGTTATTGATTTGCTGCCGGGAGTTTCTTGGTCAGGGCAGGGAAATTCAAACAGATCACACTTAATCCTATTTAAAACAAAAACCAAAAAAACAAAAAACAACCAACTGCAATTGATGGTTAAGGTGAAATTACCCCGGAAAGACCAGGGAATGTAATTTTACTTACATCAGGCAGAACCTTCTGACCTAGTTAATTAAAAGTTTAAAAATTAAAACAACAACAACGACAACAACAACAACAAAAAAAACACAACCCCAAATAAATAGATTGTTGTACCAACAGTTAGTGCCCTTGACTAGCAGTACAGCTCATTAGGCTAATGGAAACGCATCGCTCAACAACTTCACAGTTATGGTGGAAGTAAGTCATTGGTCGTTGTTTGCAAAAAAAGGGGGGAGTGATACGGAAGGTAAAACTGCCCGACTGGAAAACAGCATCGGTTTTCTGTTTGCCCGGAAAAGGGGGCCAGGGGTAGGGGGGGGTGATCCCGAGTGGCAGGAGGTGCCGCTCCTCCAGGGGGATCAAAGCCGCCGGGGGTGACATCAGGGCTGGCCACCGCCGCACGGGGGGAGCCACCGGACTCCTGGAGGCCATCGGGCTAATTACGAAGAACTTCAAAAGAAACTCGACGTTTCCCCTCTCGCTAGGACTCCCAGAAAACAAACAAACAAAACTCCCCAAAAACCCGAAACAAAAAACGAAACACCAAAAAAGAGAGAGAAGACATGGCCACGGTGCCCTTCACAGAGGCCGCAGCCGGCGCGCCGCTCCGCGCCCGCGGCTCCTCCGCGGCTTCGTGCGGATGTTAACCCCTTCGGCCCGCGCTTCCCGACCACGGCCGCAACGAACCGCCACTTCCCAGCGATAACTCATTCCGGGCTCCCGCAGCGCTCCCGTCTCACCTGGGGCTGCTCCCGCCCCGACGGGCGCTTCTCAACCCCGCTAACGCGGACGGGCCGGCGGGGCGAAGACCCGCGGCTGAGGACGCTCCGCACCGCAGAACGGGGCAGCCGTCCGACTCCTCAGGGAGCCCGCCCGCGCCCCTGCCAGCGCTGTGGGATCACGAAAGAGGGACGCCCGTGCCCCTAGACCCCACACCAGCCCCCGAAGCACCTCTCAGGAACGCTGGCGGCGATGCACAGAGCCTGCGCCCCTCGGCGCGTAGCCGCCGCCACCACCTCCCCCATCGGGCAGAACCCGAGCTTACGTGTGAGGATCATGGTCTCTGCCGCGCTCCCTCCGCGGTGCCTCCGCGGGGCTGCCTGCCGGGCTGGCTCACTACCTGCCTGCCTGCGCCCCTGCCTGCGCGGCGGCAGCTCACAACTGACACCCGGCGCGGAGCAGCGGCGCGGCCGCCCGGCCCCTTCAGGCTCCCCCGCCCCCAGGGCCCGCCCCGCCGCCGCCCGCTCCGCTCCGCTCCGCGCCCCGCGTCCCGCTCCGCGCAAAGAGGGAGGCTTGAGCGCTGGCAGGCACAGCTGCCACATGCGGTTGCCTGGTCACAACCCATAAATACAAGCAGAAAGCGACATACACACACACACGTAAACGCCCCACTCGTTGCACACCTGGGGGGTTGTCAATGGGAACTTCATAAAGGTAATACGGTCAAAGACAATCTAATGGCTTACGTCCCCTCTGCTCCTCTGTGATTTTTAATGACTATCGGCTATCGCGGTGGCCTTTTAGGCAATAGTGATGATTATAAAAAGCAACCATCAAGGCTCTAAGTAGTTTTTCCAGCAGCCCAGGGCATGGGGATGCTGAGCCTTCAGCCTGGAGCAGGCTGTGCAGGGTGGCCAGGGGATGCTGGTACCTCCCTGCCTGGGCAGCATGTTGAACAGTGCTGCAAAATGTTGAAAATGCCTGCACACCATCAAAGTCTCAGTCTAGACCTGGATGGAAACCAGCAAGTATTTTCCCTTTGGGGACCACAGCACAGCTATCGGCATGGCTTGCAGATAGCGAAGCAAAGCCTGGCATTCACAGCTCTGTGCCTGGGAGTCACGCCCTACACCATTTACTCCCCTGTATATTATGCAAAGATTGTTTGAATGCTTTTTCTTGGTTGATGCACATGTTCAGGGTTTTAAAGTGGCACAAAATAGCTACTTTTGAGCAATTGCCAAACTATCAGTGTGGAAAAGAGTACTGTGAAATTTTGAAAATATCTGGGTCCCATCAAAGGTTATGATTGGTTCATTCTCTTCCAAGCCAACATCATATTTTATACTCACTGGTGTTATTCTAAGATTCAGTTGTCGTTTCTGCACTATGATCTGTCAGATATGGAGTATATATAATGTGGTGCCTAAGCAGGCAATTTGCTGAAGAATAAATATCTCCCCCTTCTATAGGCTGCAAACTGTGGCCAGTTGGCTATTATAGTGTTGTTTCTGGAAACCCCTACGCAGCTCCAGGTCATTAATTTACTTTAATAGCCCAGAAGAGGATGGAACTGCACTATATCTTCAAGCTTGACTTCACATATATTACCCGCTTAATCAATTACCTCTTCATATCTAAACTCACTCCAGCTCTTTTTGGCATAGCCACGTTTACCTGCATTTTTGAATGCTTCTTGTAAGGCACCAGGTTATATGTTTACAAGGTAGGTCAGGCCCATAAAATGTGAGTTCTTAACTCTAACACAGGGAAGACAGACATATGCTACTCCTCAGCTGTTGAACAGACAAGGTAATCCCAGTCTAACTGGCTTTCTGACTGTATTGTCTATAGTTGTATGCAGTTGGTAAACTAGGAAGTGACAGACTAGTTATGACAAGAGATGGAAAACACTGGTTGCACACTATGTGTGATTTTCAGACTCTGAATTCTAGAAAAGAGAGAAATTGTTTCTCCAACACGCATCTCCAAAAGGAAGGGAACAAAATTAAATATCCAGAACATGTGGAAAAGCATGCTGGTACTAAGGTGTTTCCATCACAATGGTAATCCTGGAACTAGAAGACCACTGTGTGTCAAGTTAATACTCTCAATAAAAAGCAGGGTTTATTCTTGTAAACAGGGACTGCCTAGGCTGCGTCCTGGACCAAGCCTGCATCTCTGTATAGGAAGCTTTTGTATAGGACCCACAGGAAGCTTTTGAAGAAGGAGAGAATGGACTTTTACTCTGCAGAAAAAAATGGATTTGAATGACTTGGCATTGTGAACAGGAGCTGAAAAAAGCTAAGAGTGAGAAAAGGAGACGTGCAGCAGTGAAGTAAAATCCGAAGTGAGAGGGTTGCTTGACAGATGCAAAACAAAAATTTGAAGTTCAAGGGTTTTGTTTGAGGATTCTGAAAGGGGTGAGTGACAAGATTGGCAAATACCTGACAAACATGATCCAGACACAGAAGATGGGAAGCTCTCAGTAATTAAATCAAGGGTTATCATTCTCACCTCTACCACTTTGTAAAATAGCAAATGAATGATGATGCTGATAATAAAACACCATATTTGTTCTTTAGTTCAGCTCTCCTGTTCTGCTTGCAAAGCTAATCAGCTCCCATGGTAAAAGAGGAATCTCCATCCTCATTCAGTCTTTGCGGATTCCCTCAGCAGTGTCAGAACCAGTGACTTTTGTGATGGAGCAGTCTGTCTGCTGGGATCACTGCTAAATAGATGCTGGAGGATTATCACTGACCTGGATTAGATTCTTGCTGGTAATCTGAAAGAGAAAGGCTTTGATTCTAGTTTGTTATCAACCCTTGAAGACATGCAGTCTCTCTGGCTTGCATTTTAACTTGGAATTCTATGGAGCTGCTTAAGCAGGCGTAATTTCGGAGCTCAAAAGCAAGGCACTGGTCTCGCATTCGCTGTAAAACGTGCTCAGAGGAGCATTCCACCTGAGGCATGGGTGTTTAGCAGGCTACAACCACCCTAATCACTCATCCGGCTTTAAAGAGCCTTATGAAATCAGTAGAGCTTTGGCCTTTAATATTTTTATTTCTTTATCTCTCTGGCTATTCAAAGAGTAGGCAGCTGCCTGACAGAGACACAGGATTTTAGCAGCAGCCTGCCTAAGAGGATTGTTTCTGTGGGGTACTGTTATCCTTAATGCAATCAATGAACTCTCGCTGGATGTAATTGTAAAGGATTGCCCGACAGGCACAATTATTCACTTTAAAAGGTGAATTCTCCTTCTGTTGTGACTGCATAAGGGAGTGATTCGAAGGATGGCATCTCATAAGAAGGACTTGATTGTCCTCTGTTTTCCCTCCCAGGCCCAAATGCCTTAATGGTTAACTGTACCCTTGTCATCCTTTTTCTTCTAAATTGTGCAGTACACAGAGAAGTCCCAATTCACAGTGAGTCAACTGACCTGCTGGTACAAACACAGGATTGTCAGACACATGATTGCAATTCTAAACGCTAGTATTAATATCCTCTCAGCAACAGCATGATAGATTATAGAGCAGTTTCAGCCCAAGTTTCCAGGCCTCTGGCTCTAGGCTTGACTTCCTTGTCAACTGGAGTATTTGTGTGTAGTATTTCCACAGTCCAAAAGACATTCGTGTTCCAACCATTGTCAGTGAAATAATTTATTTTGCATTTTCTAGCACTTGACTTTACCGAAAACTAGTTATTTAAAGGAGCCTGTAGTAGTTCAGGCCTCTTGAAAAAGAGTGTTTGCACTATCACTTCTCAGAGATAAGTAGTATTAGGATCGACTTGCATTCAGAGAAGGAAAGCTATTGTTTCACCTACTGGAGAATCACAAAATAAAAGAAAACACCTTTCCAAAATACTTTTTAACAAAATATATAGTAAAGTAATTATGTTGTATAAACATAGGTGCTGCTCTACTGCTGAAAATTGATGGGTTCTCTGCTCTAGAAATCTTCCCTTAGCAATAAACAGTATTTAAAATATGACCAGCTTGTCATGTACAAGGGACTCTTTTATTTGATCCCAGACAACATTTAGATTTTTTTTTCTTTTCTCTCTTTTTACAGTAAATAATAAAGAAAAATAACTTTTTCTTATTCTTTGTGGTGCATATAACTTATTTTAAAAGGAGGGATCAGTAATCCCTATATTTTTTCCCATTTCAGAATGCCCTTAAACACCATGAGTTCAACAGTTCAGGCTAAAAATGAAATTACCAGGTTCACACTGTACTTAAGAAAGGCTCTACTATATGGAAGCACAAAAGGACGAGATATAAAAATTACAGTGATTATGTAGTTCGACAAAAAGACAATTTGGTAAAGTACAAATAAAGATAAATTGAAACAGGAGGAGGAGAAAAAAATATCTTCATTCCATTTTAAACACAGAGGGTAATCTAGTTTACATGGAATACCCTTGGTTTATGAACATTAGTGGAGATACAGGGTGTCTTTTCCATGTTGTTTTTAAGATGCTGCCATTGGTGATGATCTATTTTTTAAAGACTGAAGAATTTTCTACTGTAAATGGATCTGCCTTCCCTTCAATTAAAAGTTATATTTTTACATTATAAAAAGTGATTCATCTTTGGAAGAATAACCAATTTAATTTAACTTTCAAGAAAGTGAGAGAAGTAGATGTGGGTAAAGTAAACCTTTTTTAGAAGAACTGCTAGAGGATGATAGTTAGAACTTCTATCCTGTGATGAAGGCTAGAGATGATCCAGAGTAAATATATAGCCTGTGGCATGTAAAAAAAAGTGCTCCTTCCTTTTACTCAAATTCAGAATAACTGCTCGTTTGCTAATAAAACAGCATCCCTAATTGATTTCAGCTTCAGAACAATGATTCTGAACCTGAAATTATCAGGAGGACTAAAGTCTTTGCATATATTTGGTGCACCTGGTCACACCAGCGAGACCAAATGGCTATGCAGGTCACAGGGGAGTGACTCTAACATGCTCCATTAGAGAAAGCTGTAACACAAGTTTGGCTCTGCCAATGCCCTATCCCTAGGTTTATCTGTGGTAGCTGCCTCGGTGGCTGTGTGGCAGCAAAGCTCCATCGTGGCACCAGAAGTCACCCCGGCCCTTCTCCTGTCCTTGGGGGTCATTGGAATGGCAGCAGCCATTGCAGAGTCACACCCCTGCTTCTCTTCCTCTGTGCTTACAAGTCAACCTTAATTAAAACAAGATACAAGATGCAAGTTGGCAACTAAAGTAGATGAGAACTGAAAGGCTGGTGCCTTAAACATGTCAAAATAGTGTTTAAAAACTGGTTATGAAGCAGATGTGTTGTAGTAATACATAAGATGCTGGACTTTTTGGCATGATACCCTGGGACAGACCATGTCAGCCATACAGTGTCCAGCTGGGGTTAAAAGGAGTAGAAGGGGAAGAACGGTGGTTTTGTTTGTTTGTTTGCTTTTGTGTGTTTTTTGTTTTGTTTTGATATATTTTTTTTTATTATAGTAAGTACAGAAGTACGAACAGTGAAATATGTCCTTTCAAGAAAAAAGTTTTTATTACTTCCACCTTCCATGTTGTGTGATCCAAAGTTTTTTAGTTAAATGAATGCCATATTCATTAAACTTATTTCCTCTGGAGGAAATAGGCACATGCATCCACCTGGACCAGTTGACCCATTATGTGAAAGACTGCTACTGCTTTAGCCTTGGGGAATCTCCAGGACTCAGGAAATAATTTTAAACCCATGACTTAATAAAGCGCAATAACTATGGCAACTGGAACACATACACTGTGATGTCTAATTTCACTTCAGAGTTCATCAAGGGATTTACTGACTTAATACTATAGCCTGGAAAGTAGCTATTGTTAATGTAATTTGGAGTTACGGAGACAGGGAAGAGGGAAAACATGTTCATAAGCCCAGTGAACAAAGTCAGGCCTGATATAAGTCAGGACAGATTCATAATCCTTGTCATTCCTGTTCTTGACAGAGCACTAGACTGAGACTCAAAATATCTGTGGTCTTATCCTGTTTTAACTTATTGGTCAGCCTTGGTCTATCCGTTTCCATTCTCATACTTCATTTTTCCCTAGATAAAATGGGGCAAATAATGCCTCTTTTGAAAGCCCTTGAGATGTACTGCGTAGAGGGTTGTATGAGATTATTATGCTGATACTGTGCCTAATAAAAGTCCTCTTGCAGATTGCCAGTTTGACTGCGTCTTTCATTGCCCATGCCCATGCTCTTGCTTTTTGTAATTGAACACCAGCTTACAGCAGAATTACCTTGTGTTTTATTGGGGGACGAGGTAGATGCGTACATGCAGACAGTTACTTAAGGGCACCTTAAGTAACTTGCTGGAATGTCAACACCCATAATGATGTCTGAGGAAAGACGAGAGAAGTGGAGGGGGAAGCTAGCTGTCTTACCAGCAAGAACAAACTGAGTTGGAGAAGATTTATTAGGTGTATATTACCCAGATAAATGTGATCCCGACTTGAATGGGAGCCAGCAATAGCAAGGAGAAGAGGGTCAGGCAGAAAGAAGTGGCTGTTCAGCCTTCGTCTACAGAGTTGAGACCTGACGGGGATTAGCAGGAGTAAAAGAATTGTTGGGGTGTTCATTCGTCACTCTAAAATTTAGGATTATGAATTCTAAATGGATGGCCATTTTTGCTGAAAAATGCTTTCTCCTCCTCCATGCTACATTTCTCTTTTCATGCCAGCATGTTAGAGGGTGAGAATACTGTATGATATTATTTATGAACATGATAAAATACACAGAAGTGACTGACAGCTTAATAGGAGCTTGCACATTTTAAAAACAAAGACACATATTCTGTTACATGACCACAAGAAAAAGAAACATGGAAAGCGGTTAGTTTGCTTTCATATTTCAACACTGTCACATTATGAAGGGCTACCTTTTTTACTCTGCTTGTTTCTGAGGTTTCACTTTCTCCTTCATATCATTTTACAAAGAGATATGGTAAATGAGTTTGTTCTTGAGAGAGCAGATCTCTTATGTCTAACCTTAGCGCAGAGCAGTTTTTAAATATCTAAACTCCAAATAATAATAATAAAAAAAGAGTCTCTTTTACTATTCCTTATTACTGGGAGTATATGAAAGAGTATTGTTTTTACTAAAGCAAAAAAAGAAGTCAGGGTCCTCTCATATTCTGAAATCCCTTTTTTTTCCATCAGACTTCAAAATAGAAAGACAGGTAGTAGTGACTGAAGAATACTTGTACAGAAATCTTTTGGTCCAATACACCTGACAAACTGAGTTTACCTGGTTGTTACATTAAACTTTACAACAGCTGTGTTGCTTTAGCTCACTCACTTCCTATTATTTTAAATCAAAAATACAATGAAGCAAATTCGTTAATGTTGTAGATGGTCATTTTTGAAGCCTGTGGTTACCCAGTAATTTGCAAGAGCTAAGGAGCTACCTATGTAACTCTGTTAAACACAATTTATTCTGGTGTAATGCAGATTCGGCTTCCAGATAACAGGCTTACTCGTTCTATAGCAAACAATTCATATTTTTATACAACACCTCTAGTATAGCAACAAACACATCCTGAAGAACACCTTTCTTCCTACATCATCTCCAAGTGTCCAGCTCCCCTAGTAATGTGATGTGCCCTGTGTGAATTGCATATATGGAACAGATGTAGCTCTGAGGTTTTAAAAACCCTTTTGCCACTGAATTCTTCAGGTCTTTTGTTTCTGATAGTTTTACTGAAGATTCATTAACATATACAATGACTGGTACAAAATAATAAACCTTAAATAGATGCATAATTATTTCTTCATGGCACTCAGCTAAATGTATGAACAACATTATTTGTACAATGTGATGCCAACAAGGCTATGGATCATTTCTGGTCCCGAGAAAGATATTTTTTGAGAAAAGTAACACAGGAGAAAAAAGTCTGATCCAGCTAACCTGCTTTTTGTTTGATCACAACTCCAGAGAGTTCAAGGCAGCCAGGGACATACCCGTGCTAGGATCAATGGGGCAAGTGATTAACAGTGATAGGACACCCTGCACCTTTCATGTTCAAACCAGAACATTCTCTCCTTTGAAACAAGAGCCTTTACATCACTCAGTAGAATTATATTTCTCATGGACAGCATTAGAGTACAGAAATAGTCTCAGTTTTCTTTTCTGAGGAATCTTTATTTTTTCCAGATATAGAAGGTCTATTAAACCTCAGAATTAACAGTGCTCCTGGCATCTGATTTTTAGTCAGGAAGTATAAACAATGGCTTGAAAGGTATATATGCAGAACCTTCCATCTGATTTACCAGTAGCTCTTTAGAATCTGTCATGCGTGTCATACTGACCTTACAAACTTAATTACCTAAGCTCAAAGAAACCATGTGCTTGCCTCTCAACTCCTTAATGTAAATCAGTGACAGCACTAAGAAAAAGTCCTAACAAAAAACACCTTGAAAACTTAGATTCTAATGGGTCAGAATATGGAATTTCTCAGATATGGAATGAATTGAATTCTTTGGGATATCTTTGGAAATAAAAGCCACATCCCACTTGGCATATGGTGCAAGAATCCTACATGTAAAAAATTATAAGCCAGATATCCCAAAATCATAAGACTGTCTTGAAAATAATAAGTTTTAAACATACATTTTAGAAACTTTCTGGCTTTATATAAAATATAAGAATTTTATGTGATTGCCAGTATGTAAAAACTGAACAAAATCCCAAGCCTAGTGTTCACCTCTACGTTAGACAGGTATATGAAGAGTTTGGTAGCTTCTCTCCTTTACTACTTCTGTTGCATTTCAGAAAGGGAGCTGACTTCGTCATGGGATCGGGGCTGCATGAGAAACTTCCTGGCTGGTATACAGAGGCTTTGCTTCTGAAACAGCGAGCTACTGCCCACCAAGGCAAGCTTTTAGCTAACCTAGGCTTCCTGAGTGCTCCGTCTATTTCTAAAAGGCAGAATAGCTTCCTGTGTTACCTTCTGATAACACTTTTTTTTTCCTAAGCCATGAAAAGAGCTCTGCACCTGGAATAAGAGTTTCTTCATGTCTGTAGCACCTATATTAGGCATTTCTTTCACCTGCTGCCAGTTTAGTCACCTATTTTCTTCCATTTCCTTCCCTTCCTTTCCCTTCTATTTCTATCTTCCTATTCCTCTTCCTTCTTCCTAGCTAGCTGCTACCAATAGTGATTGTGAGGAGCAGAAGAGCCCTCCTTAGTTCTTTTCCTCATCTCCTCTTCCTTTGGCCAATGCAAGCAAAGAGCAGGTAGAACACAAGATCCAGAGCTGTTGAACAGTGTTCCCAGTGAAGGGAAAAGCATACAAATGAATAGAAAAATATATCAAGTTTCTATGAGGAATAGGGAATCTAGAGCTCTAAAGGGAAATACAAGAAGACTGAGAGATATGAAATCACTGGTAGACTGAGTGAACTGTGCCTGAGTGAACCATATCTGCAATTGTACAGCTAAAATGTAAATATAGCAATTAATTTAATGGTTCCATGGTGCCAGGTGATACTATTCAGAAGCCTTGGATATGAACAAATACAGTAAATGAAACAGGAAAGAGAATGGCCTCCAAGCATCCCCCTGAATTTCAGCTACAATTGCTTTATATAGCAATTGGTGATGTTAGGATGGAAATTGTCAGAGTATACAGAGTGTTATGTAAAAATAAATTGAGAGCTACCCATCATTTTGTAGCTATTCTATAACATAGTGCAAAGCAAAATGGAAAACTCAGACAAACTCAAGACAATTAAGGTGAGTTCGTGTACTTATCTAGAAATAATTTTTCTCATCTTGCACAATCTCCTACCTTGATTAGAAAGGGCTTTGTTTATTTCAGGGTAGAAAGGAGTTTAAACTTTGTTCCTACAAATTCATGTATGCAACTCTATTTGAATGGAAGGGTATATTGAAATTTGAGCACATAGTGCTTGCAGGATCACGGCCTTAGTTTTTAGATGACAGACTTTCAGGCTCTTTCACAGGCCATTTTTGCAATCTCAATCACACTTCATTTGAAACTCTTGTACTCATTCTATTAAGAATAGCTTCTCAAGAATGAAAAGCTGATGTTTTTTCCTCTGGCCCCTTGTACCTACTATTTCTGATCTGGCTGATAATGCCAGAAATCAAAGTACAGGTTCTCAGAACAGCAAGGCTTTTCATAATGGTCTTTCTGCATGGAAAATCCATGTGTCAGCTCAAAAAATGAATTTCTAATAATACTTGGCACTGAAGGAGTGGCTTGTTGCAAAGGAGTGCACCAGGCACTGTTTATCTGATCTTTGTAAAACTGAAATAGGTTTCACCTATTTGAATTATCTTTGTTTTAACTATCTTTATATCAAGGAGCTTATACTGGATACGATAACCTCAAAATCAACATGGGGATTTTTTTTTTTTTAATAAGGAAATGAACACACACTAGGAATATTTACATTGGTGTGCTCAATAGTGTTTCTCTGTTGGACAGGGAACAAAATTCTCCATGCCTGTTTAAAATACTGGAGGACTTTATGATACTTTTTTAAGCCAGGCAAAAATTACGCAACTTTCTCTATGCACAAGTTTAATATATCTTTTTAAGGTGTTACCTATCAGTGCAATGTCCTTTTCATTCTATACTTAGTTACTCAGCACCATTTCCAGAACCTGCTACTATGAAAACTCAATGCAATGCCACAAACTTGTGAATGTGGCTCTGCAATTTGCAGTGTTAGCAAATAAAAGCTCTTAGTCAGAATTCTTCGTAGTAGTTTGACATAGACTCTATATGCATGTACTGTAAAGAAACAAATATACTCTCTGATTTAGAAAAGAGTAACTTTGCTTTAGATTTGAAATAGTAATCTGAAAAAATAAATTTATGCATTAAAAGGCGAATTACTTATTCTTGGTTCACATAGCAGCAGTTATGAAAGAAAAGCATTCCTTCACAAGCCAAAGATGAATCAAAGTTCTGTGATTCCTGTAAAAATGTGTGTCTCTACAGTCATAGTTTGTTCTGGATCAATTCCAGTGCATTGTGACGATGGAAGCTAGAAAGGAAAGCTCAAGAGGGTATTTTTAATCACTTTTACCTCTATTAACAATGTGATGCTATTTCCATTGTTCCTGTTATAAAAATAAGTAGCTGACATGTTCCCCAGAATTGATCATTGTGTTTTAGCCAACAGATCAGCCATCAAGACATTGCAGCCTATCAGGAAAGGGAGTGGAAAGGAGCAGACAGAGAAACCTCAAAGGAAAGGACAAGACACTGTGTCTTTTGTCCTTTGTTTCAAGATGGAAATAAACTGTCTCTAATTTTGATAAGCTCTTCTTTTGATCTTTGTTTGCAATAATTAGGCTTAGACACTAAGTTATTTTATGAACCCTTTTAGGTTTAGCCCCCTCTAAGTTAATATGAATATGAGTTTTTTGTCCTCTGCAAACAACCATATTACTTAACTTTTACGATTTACTTTTATTTATGGAGATTTTGCTTGATACACAAGTGAACTAGATATTGGTAAGTTTTGGGAAGATGAAAAGTATTTTTTCTGTAGATTTAATTTCACTTCATATTCTACAAGTATGTGAGAACAAAAAAATACATTAAAAGATATAAAGATCTATTCTCTGTCTGTCTGCCTTTATTGTATAAATAGAGAATTATATATCTATAATTTTTGTGGGTTTTTTTGAGTGGGGGTCAATTTAAGAATACTTATCACACTGTGCTCCCCTGTCCTTTAGATGGTTTGGAAAATCTGTCCCCTACATAAGGCTATAGATGAGTGCCCTCACTTATGAGCATAGATAAATATGATGTCAGATATCTTTGACTGCAGAGAGAAGCAGAATTGTTACTTTAATACATGCTGAAAGACAAACTGGATCCAGTCACTAAAGAAAATCCTGGGAAATAAGAATTTGGGATTCGTCTGGACTATGTTAGAAGAATAACTGGAGTGTTACCTGCTTCTGGTGCAAACGTGACAAGAAATTCAGGTGTTAGGTTAAGAAAAAATGTATTTTTCTTTGTTTGCAAAGTCAGACTGTCCTAGGCAAAAAAAACATCAAACCCCAAAACTGGCTCAATGAGAAAGTGAATCAAAATAATTGCAGATATCTAAGTAGTTAGATACACTGTAAAATGTCAGCAGTTGTCACTTATATGACCAGGATCCAGGATACTACAGAGTAAAACAAATGTAATATTCAAAGAACGCAGGTAGGAAATGTGTTAATGTATAAGCATATTTGAGGTATATCATTGTAATTGCAGAAAACAATCCAGAATTAAAGAGTGTATGTATATTTTTTTCATCACTGTTGATGCACAGAATTTAAGGATCCCTGCAACAACCTAAACTACAAATCTTCCTTAGGATGCCTGCTTGAAGTTGTATCGCTGGTATTTTACAATGTTTCCCTTAGAAATGCACCTTGATTTTAAGATTTCAAGTGACAACTTCAAATTTTTAGATGTGAAAAATAACTTCAGAGTCTAAAACGTATGCCTTACTCCAAATTCTTATTCTCTTAGAATCAGTATGTAGTCTTTCACCCAGCTTCTTTTTTAGTGTTCTAAAGATCACAGTCAAGCTGTGGGACTGCGATGAGAATTGTCTTATGCAAAGCTATAACATGTCTCCTACTGTCAAGGACAAAGAAAATTATGTATGCTTCGCTGAGACACATCTTTGTGATAGCATAGAGTTTCATGCTTGCAGATTTAAAAAAAAAGTGTTAGTTTTCAGTTGCTTCCTGAATCATGTAGAAGTATAGTCATTTACTGGAAAATATAGAATGCTCTTTAAGGGATCTAAATTGCTGAATCTTTGTATCTGCACTGGAATATAGTCCACTCTTATCAGCTGAATAAGTGATACAGTCTAAACAAAGGGTAATAATGTTCAACTGGAATTCCAGGAAAGGAAGCTTAATGCGAACTTCCTGATTTAATCTTACAAAAATAGAAAGGTTGATAGGATAAATGAATCACTCAGAAGAGCAGATTTTGCTTCACTTAATTAAAACAGACCATAAAAATGTCAGACTACCCCTTTGTAACATTTAACTGCAAAACTCACATACAAAACTACTTAGAGTATCATTTTCTTGCATGAGACTGAGAAGAATCACTTCAGAGAAACAATTCAATTTTCTGGAACTTTCTTCTCATTTTCCAGAGTGAAAATTATGGTGACAGCTACATGGACATTTCTCATACAATTTCCTGCATCTTCTGCTTTTGGTGGGCCAGGAAAAGTCTTTTCAGAGGTAAATTTGGAACTTCTGCTTCTGGAAGTTATCAGCAAGTCAGAGATTCATGGAAATTAAAGACAAACAAAACAAATGAACTATTTTGAGCCCTAAGAAATGTTTTTGTTAGGTTCAATTTGAGTTCACTTTTACTTCCTGACAATGGTATTCACTCAAGTGTGGAATAAACTCACAGAGAAACTGGAGGGAACACTTTTTGAAAAAGATACCTGGTAAGTCCCTACGAAATGAGCAAGAGACAGGGTCCTGCACTGCTGGGATAATGGAAATTACAATGTTGCAGGCCTTCTCTACCTCTAACTTCTGCAAATTTGTCACCTGTCAACATCAAATATGGACAACATGAAAATTGTCTAAAATGCAAGTCGGGCAAGTGACAAGCTGTGATTACAACTTTCTTCTTTCCCCCTACCAACCCAGCAGGAAAACATGTAAAAAATGCATAGCAACAACAAGCAGGATATCCATGGGACTGCCGAGGCCAGCCATATCAGAGGAACATGCCATGCATTTCCTGAGGTCTTGCATATGCTGCATATGCTGCACCCGTGATCAGTCCTTGCTTTGGGTAGAAGGTGTTTATTTCACACTTGGGCATGGGCATCTTATCTTCTTAGAAATAGCTTTTTTTTTTTTTTCAGCAGTGCAGTAATATTCAGTTTCTAAACTCTTGCAGGATGGAGCTCTGTTTAATGGCAAGCTGGTGGATGTGAGTCTTTTTGTTGTTTTGTTGTCTTTGACAGAGCCTTGACACAGTTGTTGGTGTTCTTTGCTCTGATCAGGGTTTGATCTCAGATTTTCGTTTTGTTTGTTTGTTTGTTACCAGTTTTTATTGCCTTCCAATTTGTTATTTTCTTATTTTTTGTTCGTGGGATTGTGGAGTTTTGAGCTCTTCCTTACTAGCATATGAAGTTGCTCAGAATGGGAGATCAGAGACTGCTGTGTGCTTTTATGACTGAGTGCTGCCAGAAGAACACAAGAAGATGCAAACCTGGTGAAATATCACATCTGTGTGTGTAAAACATTTTCTGAAACATGCTAAGGGTGGATATAGATGACTGATAGCATCTGCAGTGGGAAAAGGAGCAGCTCCAGGTTATTATTAAATTCCCTTTTATTAGCTAACATTGACCTCTATTTTATTCATTCCTGATCCCTTGGACAGTTCAAGGACAGGGTTAACCAAGTTTATTGTAACCACTTTGATTTTTTTGATGCCAAGAAGTGAAGAATAATGTGAGGAATCGCCTCTACAGATAAAAAAGCAGGGGAAGAAGAAGAAGAAGGAAGAGGTGAAAAAGTGGCATAAAGGAATCCTAAACCACATGGACGTTCTTTTCTTGCCTAAAGACCAATTCCATCGTGAAAATTAGAGATTATTTCCCACTAGAGATTTAAAAATAAAAATTCCTGAATACTGCTGGAAATCGGGTCAGTGTTTTGTGAAGGTGGGAAATAGATATTAAAAAAACCCGCAAGTTTGTACTGGTCAGCAAACAATGGAATCTCCTCTCTCCCTGTTGTGCCTGAGATATCTGGGTGTTTCAGACAGCTGTGAGTGATGAGGCACCCATCTGTGATGAGCTAAGGATGGGATGTGAGCCTTGGAGTCGAAATGGAATTGCCTACTTTTGACCAAAATGTACTTTATGGGCGGGTGTGCTTTGACTGCCAACTATCTGTTTTGTTTTGGCACAAGAAATAACAGTCTTGGATACCTCCCTTTGGAGGGCTAGCTGCAATTACAGATATGTTTCAGAAGATTCTTCCATTTCATAGAAAAAATTGATGAAAATTAGAAGGAACATGCTCATCAGTTGCCAGACTTGCAAGATATATTTTTCCTACATATTTAATGGTTTGGGTAATTATTTTCTTAATGAGGAGACCTGTCAAAACACATTATGGTGACTGATTTCACATCACCACTGTTTTTCCTAGCAGTTTCTGATTACTGCTTATGTGATACAGGAAAAAATTCATTTTTAATTACTGCCAGTAATTTCTTAGAGATCATTAACAGCTAAACTACTATAGCCTACCTAAGTGTTTTGCAGCTTTCCTAGGGGAAAGAAAACCAAAACCCAGATAGCTTTTTTGGGTTATAGTTATAGCCTGAGTTCAGAAAATGGAGTAGTTTTGTGTTTGATTGTACATTAGGAACTTAAAGGCAAAAGATGATGAGAAGGGCCATGTCTAGTTGTGCTATTACTGGACTAGGAAGCCTACAATACTTGTAATGCAAACACTTGTTTGCATCACTGTGATGCTTTCAACTGAGGTTTGCAAAGCATGCTGTAAAGAATGGATTTAGTCTGAAAGTAATTTTAATGCGTAAGCTCTCATTTTACAGTTAGACAGATTGAAGCACATGAAAGAGTATGTGTATTTTCCACAGCTACATTCTCAGTTGGCTGAGAAAATTGTGAACAAAGACTGCGAGCCTTTCCCTCTTTCCTGGGCTTTACCCTTGGGCACCACTCACTCAACTAGTCCCAGCACAAGACCCCAAATTGCTGAAGTTTTCTGGCCTGTGCATGAGTACTTCTACCACACTTCAAAGGCTACCAGGGCCCAGAAAATGAAACATCATCTTTATTTCAGAGAGAAGAGCTCACCTAGGGGGCTGCACATTGCTCCTAATGCAAGTCAGTGTCCTGAGGGTGCTGTTAAATATAATGGTTGTATCTAGGATGCCATGAAAGAAATGAAGTTCTGTGTTGTTTTAGAGAAGGAGGAGAAAATGCAGATTACATTTGATGTATGGACTTGTATTTTGTGTATGATATGTATTCAGGTATATATCCCATGTAGTTTACTTTTACCTTATCACTACATTCATCATCTGCTTGTCTAGGAGTAACCTTTATTATTATATTGTTTGAAATTCTTGATGCAAGACATAATCTTGCCAGTGTAACTGTACCATTCTGTACCATTTAACTGAAGTAATTTTAAGTATCCAAGGACATGTATTTCTTTGTCATTTAACACAACAGTTATCTGCAGCTTGCATTCTCTGCTAACAGATGTTTTGTTACTAGTGTCCAATATTATGCAATAAGACAGTGAGTCCCCAGAACTCCCTGTCAGGAACACAAAGTACTCTAAGATAGATCACTTTCATATTTTCTGGCATTTAGTGGTGGGTAAATCTCCAAATGGTTTGTAGGTCCATTTTGTTTAAACTAAATATCCAGAGCTCAGATTCCTAGAGCTCGGTTTTCTCAGATTATGAAACCAAGCTAGTTATCTAATGGGGGTGATGGTGCTGGTAAGGGAAATGAGAAAGAAAAAAACTTTCTCATATTTTCTAGAGCTGTCTTGGTTCAGCTTGAAATAAACAGAAAATGTCCTTTTTTTTCCTCTCTCTCTTGTTCTTCTTCTTCACCCAGTTTTTCACCACCTGCATTTGCTGTTGGTTACATATTCAGGATGAAGTTCTGTCTCAGCTGCTTTCACATGACCTCTCTGATCTGCATCTTTTGTTCACACCTATATGTGTACTACAGTGCCAAGGACTTGTTTGGAAATAAAGTGAGGATTCTCTGACACATCAAGAGTTTGAATTTGCCTTGATCACAATGTTTCTCAGGAAGACAACTGAATGGAAAGGACTTAATTTGAGGTTTGGCTTTAAAGCGTCAGAAACCTTCCTGTTATATACTGATCACCCATGTCAATGGGTGCAGGCTGCAAAAGTAGATTTTTTAGGTGCAACTTCAGTGGCATCAGATATTAGGAAAATCGGATCTGTTCCAATTTGCAAGAGTGGGTCAGCAAAACAATTTCATGTGTTTTGATTGATTGTATCTCCTTTGTACACACAATGTAGTACATTTTCTTGGATGATTAATCATAGACAAATCGTTCTTCACTACAGGTGTATGAATGTGTAATTCACATTTTGACACTTTCACAAAAAAGATTTCCTTACTGATGAAATTACATATGAAAATTCTGTGTAGCAGATTTTTTTTTCTTCTAATGGGGGATAATTGAACATAATTAAATTACAATTTCTTCATGATTTTGCAATGGTAACATTTTAAAGCCTGTGTCATTTGCTTTCTGCAGCTGTTATTTTGTTCAAGAAGTCAGTGTATGACTTGACTTTTCTGTAAGATTTCCAAGTAGAGCCACCGTTACTTCCTTTAACGTTACAACCTTTGGCAGGGCCAGTCTCATGTGAGTAAATGACTGAAGAAGTTGCATAAATTTTAGTGAAAATGCAAATAAGTAATTTTTCTCAGACTGAACTTTTGCTAAAAAGCATAAAGCACAATGGGGTAACAAATTAGCTGTTTAATGCAGTACTAAAATATAAATACAGCAATTAGAACTAATAATGCAGAAACTCTGTAGGGTGCAATAAAGGGTAAAGAAATGATGGAAATAGCAGAGGGAATTTTAGATTATGGTTTAAAGGACACAAGGAAGCACACTGAAAGCATTTCCTGTAGCACAAGCAGAGGAAAAGGCTTTCCATCATACTTGCATTGCCTGTGGAGACACTGCATGAGGGGTACCCCTGCGAGCAGTCACGCATGGTGCCTGCACAACACTTTTGTGGGACAGCCCACTGCAATGAGCACACGTAGGAGGCACCCAGAAGAAAAGGCCAGTGGAGAGGTTACATGGGCTGTATAGGTTCTCCTGTCATTGCTATGTGTCCTGTTAACACCCATGGAACAAACCCTAGCATAAGTTCAGACAAACCAGGGTTTCTTTGCTAAGCTTTCCACGCTTTACCTTCAAATTATGTGGGGAACAACAAGCTCTGCCTCCTTCACCTCCGTGGTCTACCATGGACTTCAGATCCTGGCTTTTAGTTTACCCTGAACTCACATGCCCTCCCTTCAGGTGCTGCCTCCCAGCCATGTTTGCTGTCTCCATCGAGTCTTCTCACGGCCCCAATTGCTGGAAAAATCTTCCCTATTTCTGGACTTCTTTCTCAGAGGGAAAGCAGCTTATTCATACTCTGCTTTGGTTTCCAAGCAGAGTTTGTTGACAGCCTGCAATTCCCCTGGAGCCCCTACGGGAGCCTGTAACATCGCACAGGGTCCTGTGACCCACGCAACTGGCTGAGAGCTCTGGGTGCTGCTTCAGCCAGAAGACTTGCATGAAAGGAGGGAGAGATATTGCACAGCAGATTGATTTACTGATCCTGGACCTTGGATTTGTACCTCCAGCCTTCACTCTCCACCCTCCCAAAACTTGGATTGTAGGAGGAATGCCTTTCTCCCTCACTGTGTATGTGCTCAGGGTTATAGTTGAAGCCATGCAATTTCCATGAAGTCATTTCATGGCACCTAGCTAAAAGCTTTAAAAAACCTTGCCTCCTGTGTAAGGAGAGAACAAAATTAAGGACTCTCTGTTGGGGCTTGTGCACAGCTGGGTTTGTGTGGAGGTGATGCATGAAAATTGATGCAAATATGTCTGTTCTCCAAGTGGATGTAGCAGCATAGGAATATACATAAATGAGTGGGAAAAAGCAGAGTGAATAAAATACATGCAGTTATTATTCTGCTGTTCAGGGCAACTTGCTGGGTTCAACCCCTGAACTGTGTATTCCACTCAACCCACAAATACAATTCACATTAAAAGAGAGGTTTTTTTGAGTGCAGGGAAAGGTCATCAAACCCTTGTCACAGGCCAAGGGATGGCCAAAAGTTAGAAACAGAATGGTAACAGGTCAGGGAAAGAGAAGAAATCTCCTGTAGCCATTTTTGTTGCTGAATCATGGTGATGAGGGCTTCTGAGGGCTACTGCAAAATGCACATAGGCTTAATAAAAATTGTAATTTATCCTAATAAAATCTAGAAGGAGGGGATTTAGTTATAGTCCTTATTATGTCTCACCAGCCTGGGGGAGGATCTAGCTCATATTGTTTTGCTCATCTCAGACAGAGAGAACCGAATAAATTTACTAATTAAAAAGCTTGACCTTAATATTATTCTGCAGCTTATGCTCAGTTTTACTGTTTTTGTAAGAGTAAGCAGAAACATTTAGCAGGAACAGACAGATGAACAAGAAATTATTTCTCTGGAATAAAGATCCCAGAAAAGCAAATAAGGAAACTGTTTTAATGAAAACCTGAGATGGGAAATGCTTCAGCACATATCCTTTTTCCACAGCTCTGTTCTCTTATCTTATGAAACAGACAGGTGGTGGAAAAAGTGAACTGAAATAACTTACTGAAGAGTTGTGCCAGCCCATTCCTTGCTGACATATCAGTAAGTGCTCTAGAGGAAGCAGAACCTGATTCTCCTAGTTTTACATCCAAACTATTCCAGAAAAGCCAAGAGCTCTCTCCCATTATACATTGGCAAAAATAAGTAGGCGATGAGTATTTTCTCGGACAAGCTTTAGCTATGAATACACATAATTTAGGGAAGCTGAAAACAGTATATTTGCAAACACATATGCAAGTTGTCAATATACCCTCTGGAAAAACTGCTGCAGCTGGTCTTATAATATTATTAAATGTGGGGTTACTATTTCACCATGTTTAGGTCACTTTTGGATACAACATACAGGAGAGGGAAGTATTTGCCATATTATATTAAGCAATGAGCTTTCCATATGTTGGAAATAGCGTCATGAAAAGAAACTGCCCAAAGAAAACTGGGTATTTATGAGAGGGAGTATTCAATACATCACCAAAGATCCCATCCAGCAGAGATTCTCAGACTCTGCCTGTTACCATGCTGTCTGATCTCAAAAAAAGGAGAGGGATGTTATTTCTCTTAAAGAAATAAAAAATAAAAATAGTTAGGCTATCCATCAGCTAAAACCAAGACAAGTGTTTGGTTCTCACTGTTGAAATGGGATATTATTATTCCCATGGGGATTAATAAGCCTAGCTGGAGGAGTCTGGCCCTTTAGGAGGTCAATAGAGGAATTCTTATGATTAATGTTTTGGTCCATGGTCTATCTCTATGTTAAGTTAATAAAGCTACATTGTCTTTTACTCTCCCTTATTAACACAACATTAAATTTCTGCTAACATTGATGTTGCAGACTGCCCTTGGCTCCAAGAAGTAAAATAATACTTTGTGGAAAAGACTTTACTCTACAAATAAGCAGATTTAACATTCCAGTTTGTTCCCAGCTCTCAGATGTCAGCATTGCCCGTAATTAGCTGTGAGCTGGAATGTGGGTTGCCATGCAGTAACCACACCAAGCATCTTCCTTCACATCTTGATTTCCCATTTCAAATATCCCCATCGAGTCGTGGAAGCAAAAGAGAGCAAAGGAGAGGAGACTCAGGACCAACACTTAAGGTGAACCTAACATAGAATCAGCCTGTTAAATAAAGGACAGTTTCCACTATGAAATTCATAACTGTCAAAATTAATAACTAAAATCATAGAACCATAGAATGTCCTGAGTTGGAAGGGACCCACAAGGATCATCAAGTCCAACTCCTGTCCCTACATATGACAACCCCACAATTCGCACCGTGTGTCTGAGGGCATTGACCAGTCTCTTCTTGAACACTGTCAGGCTTGGAGCTGTGACACCTCCCTGGGGATCTTGTTCCAGTAACTGGACTAGAACTGTGACTGGAGATCACAGTGACACATTTCTAGATGCTTCTATTTATAATCAAGACTAGAGCAGCTTCTCCTATCTAAAGCAAATTGAGTTTTCAATCTGCTGTCATTCTCCTGACTTCCAGAGAGTTGCTACATATTTGCGCTGAAGCTATAGAGCAGACCCAGCCTCCCTCAGGCATTTTGATAGTAGCAACAGACCAACAAACTATACAAATAAATGAATTTGTTGCCAACAGAGAAATGTAAACAACATGGTGACATGGGGTTTCATTACTTCCTGACTGTATTTTCCAAATGAGCAGAAAGGTATTCCATGAACTTCACCTAGTCTAGAGAGCGGCTCCCTGGTTTCCACCACACTTCTCTGTATAACCAGATGTACTCATTGAACTCTTGAGGTTTTCATTGCAATGACACTGGATATCTGAAACACTAGAACTTCTGAGAGACGTAACTGTTAATTTAAAAACAATTAAGGCAGTGGCACTAAGAGCTATTGCATTGAATTATGTGGGTGCTTCGGGAAAAGAGGTTTCCATAAAGGCGTCTTCTTTTCCTTGCTCACTGTTTACTTTAAGGTATCTCTGCAAGGCCTATGGGTTCTTCCAAACTTTTTGTGAGAGATTTAAAGAAAGGGGAAAGGGGACAGGAGGCAGATATATTCTCTGAACTTTCTTGCGTTGTACCAATCTGCTTCTCAGACTGCTAAAAGGGTATATATTTATGAAACAGAAATAACTTGTAAAGTAAAATCCTTACTATCTCATCCTACAAGGAATTAATTTAAAATATACTCCTATAAATGCCTACAATGCACATCATTCAGGGGAAAAAAAAAAGTTAACCAGGAAGCTACTGACAAGACGAGAAATACTGTGATGTTTTACAATACACAGCCTAGCAGGCTGTGTTAAATAGCAAAGCAAGCATTGACAGCCTCCCCCAGAAATTGCAATAATGTTCAAAATGTGTTGGAAAAGACACGTGTTTTCCAAAACCAGTTAAGAGTCACAGGCCAAGCATCCAGCAACTTTCTCAAGAAAAATGGCCATCCGATGGGCTGCTGCTTTTACAATCACACGAACCTCCCAACAGACAAGCTGTGTTAGCAGCAGAGCGACTAAACTCGGGGTGTAAATGTGCCGTTGGGAATCATCCCCCAGCCTTTGGACAGAGTACTGCTAATCCCTCCAGAATATCATGTTAAAGCAACACTTTGCATTTCCCTGCAGATCTCTCTGTCTGATGGTGGTGGTTAGTCCCAAAGTAGTGATGGAGCTGGGTTAGCCCCATGTTATGGGGCTGGACCGAGGCCAGTGTTTCTCCTCATGCTTCTCAGAGAACGAGTCAACACACCTGCTCCCAAAATCTGGATGCATCCAGCAGCCAGCGATGTCATCTTTGGCACAGTCGCCAGAATTTCATCTGAATTATGTTCTTTAACTCAGGTTTTAACGCTTTTAATACAAGACACTATTGGAATTTTTCATGACCTAAAGCTTTTCTTTTCCCAAAAGATATGCAATAAGTAAAACCACTGCTTGCTTCAGCTAACAGTTTAATCTTTCATGTGAAAACTATAAGAAACGTTACTTTTAAAATAAAAATAAACGTTTTAATTTTAATTGTAAGAAACTTTATTTTTTTTTTAATTAGAAGTATTTTCTTAACAATGGTAGGACGACGTTCTGCAAACATGTAGTCCTATGAGTAATTCACTAAAGTTAAGGAAGTAACTCAGGTGAATAATGGCTTGTAGGGCTAGGCCCATGCTTTTTTGCATACTTGCTTAATATACACAAAACAGAAAGAGAATTTTAACTGAGGAATTTGTTTTAACTCCACAACAAATAAAAAAACAAAATGTCCAAGAAACTGTGGGTTTTTTTGACCTTAAAATAAGACGGCTGCCAATCTCTATGGAAGGGTAATGGTGCAGAGTATGGTACAGTAAAACCAGGAAAGTTAGTGTACAGAAAATGTAAACCCCACTGAAAACATTTTTGTTGGGGTGTGTAGGGATGGGCAGCATTATGTATGTGCAAATAAGCACAGCCCATTCTGCAGCTCAGATCTAGCAGGCAGTTTCATCTACAGGGTGGCTTGAAAATGCTGAGCCCCCTGTTCCTCCACAGCCAACCATGAACAGAAGCAGCCACTAAACTTTTCTTTGTTTATTGGCACATGGTTGCCAAGTTTTTCCTACTTTTTTCTCATGCATTAAGAGTTGTTGCCAAATAAACTGTGCCCAGTGCCTGAAGGAAACTGCTCAAGTGACCTCTATATCTTCCCACTGTTGTATCCTCCCACTTAATTGGTCACACTGGGAACTAGACCAATATACTGACAGAGCTCTTCATGTTTCAAAGCCAACAGAGAATTTGGAGCTCTTCATGAATGTTACCTATTATCTAATGTTGAAGAACAGAATTAATTAAAAAACAGAGCAAATTGATATCACAAGTGGAGAAAGAAATCCCCTACTTATCTGCAATAATATGCTGCTCCTTTAAAAATAAAAGTCCATCTTTGCTTTAGATTTCTAGACAAACAAACAACAGCTTCTAAAAGGTTTCCTTGTGTGCAGTATCTGCCATGTAATTTCCTAAGAAACATTTCAACCAAAGTGGTGAAGACATCGAATTCTCTAAGACTACTACCTATCTGATGCATCAACATACAAAAAGCAGAAAATTGCACTGTGAAAGACCTAAAGTGTATTACTGGTTAGGCTGGAGTTCAATATAGTAGTAGGAATATGGAGTTCCTGGGACCCTACGGATGATTCTAGCTATACTAATATTTAAATGTATAACACATCAGCATAGATGGCTGTCTCCAGGTACGTCGAAACTGGAGTCGCTATAATAGCTGTGGTTTGTGCAGGCTGTCTTGGGCAACCTTTAATCTAGTGAGCACAGGCATTATGAACTGTGTAGTAATGCAGGACACAAGGAGAGCTGAAAAATCTCTGAAGAGAAGTCTTGTTCAGAGGAATACCAAAGATATTTTCCTTCCCTACTTGGTGGACATAGCATAAGGGGAAAGGAAAGTGGAGAGGGAAGGGAGAAAAGTCTAGATAGTAGACCAACAAAAGGTAAAAATTAGAGGGAGGTGGGGGAGAGAGAGAATAAAAGAGATTAGTGTACACAGGCCTTGGCTTCTATTTCCATCTCACTCCTGGAATAATGCATGAGATTAAGAGAGTAACGTAATCACATTACTTCTCTTTTCCATTGTCTTGCCCAGTGTTAACTCTTTGGAACAGGAATAATTTCTTAATGTTTGTAAATAACCTGCCAAAATGGTCTGACGTTTTCACTTGGGACCACATCAATGACTAGGAGGTTAACCTAGAGAGAGGAGGTATGTCTAAGAGAATGAGTCAAATGTCGTCTTAAATACAGAAAATAATGGATGTACAAAACGAATGTAAGCTGTGACCTTAATCTCCTACCAGTTAAAACAAAGTCGTAACCATCCTAATGACTGCGTCAAGACTTCGTCATTGTGTCTTGCTTAAAACCTTGCTTTCCTAACAGTAAAGATCCTTCAAGATCTTGCCCTGTCATTGGTTCATTACTATGCAGGAAACCCACATTACTCCTCACAGAATAGTTCATATACTGTCAGGAAGCCTTTCATCCAAGTGCTGACTCTAAATCTAAGGATAACCCTGAATGAATGTGCATTTTATAAACAAACGGGCAACTTCAAATTATCATGTTAACCTCAGAGTGGAAAATTTTCATCAATGGTGCACCCAAACTGGCCAAGGAAGTCCAGGATTCCTTATTTAGCCTGGAATGCTTATTTAGCTTATATTCCTGGTTTAACCCTTCAAACCCCCTAGGGAGAGACCTGTAAAGAAGTTGGATACATGTAGACTACAATACAGAAAGATAGCACATAAAGCAGGACCAGTTTCAGCAACCTAATTTTTAAAAGGCTATTTTCTTTTCACGTTTAATCAATCCTGTCTGTTCAAACTTGACACCAGCACTGTGGTACCTCCCTATCAGCACAAACATGACTTGCCCTTGCTTTAACAAATGCAACTGGACTACATTTGTTGTTACTAAATGGCAATAGGCATTTTCATTCTTTCATGTCTTCTGCCACAGCCCCATTACATCTGTTACTTCCTCTCCTCTTCCATTTACCTCAGTTCTCTCCCAGATCTCCTCATAACCATCTAGGGAGCAGAGAGCACCTATTCTGGCCCCTTCTGAGCCTTCTGTGTGCTGACTGGCCAGACACTAAGCCAACAGGACAGGATGCTGCTCTACTCACACGAGAGTGTTTTCAATTGTGAGTATAAGTCTCCTCCATCTATAAAATGTTTTTCACAAGGCTCAGTAACCTCCTCTAGTACCTCAGAAATATCTGCTCCATAATCAAATTCAGCAGTAGTGGGACGAAAGGGTACAAATGGACAGATGAAGGGCCAGTGTCCTCCCACAAGCCACATTTCTTTAAAAAATTGTGTTGAAAAAGTATACTCTTTATATTACCAGTGGCAACCACAGCCTTCTGTCCAAATGACAGGTTGATTAACTCTTAATGCTGGTGTTGTTGCTATGACATACTGCAGAATTCATATTCATTTCTGAATTTGGCCAGACTAACTAGTTTTATTTGAGTATATTTTGTATAAGTAGCATGTAGAAAAAGCTTGAAAACATTTAAAGATTGGTGTTATTGATTAAAAGGAATGTATTTAGTATTAAAATCCATGTAAGTGAGACAAAACCTTTAAAAATTTCATCTCAGACATTTAAGCCACATAATAAACTAAGAAATAAATAGAACATAAATCCCAAACACCTGTCTTTTCTTTATTTAATACATATTAGCAGCTGGCTTGGGCTTTTGTCAAGACTGTGGGAATGAGTTAACATGTTTAAGACAAGCATTTGCACGGCTGACTTGCGGTGCAAGTTGTCTTCCATAATTCAACAGCCGCATCAACAAAATGAACACTAGCAAAACAACATTAGAAAATGCATTCCTCTCAAACTGCTGGAGCAGAGAGTGCTCAGGTCAAGGGTCCTAGGAGAAACACGGGCCAACTTAACAGTACTTCTAAGAAACTAATTTCACAAGCCGCCTGCGTATTCATTTCTGAACAGAAAACCAAGTTTTCTGTGAGAGAGCAAGCCTTACATACAATTTTTTTCTTTTCAAAAATAATTGTATCTTCATGTGTCAATAGGAGTTAAATCAGAAAGAAAATAAGATAACTGAGGGGGGTTGTTTAGAAATTTCAAGCTTTCCTCCACACTTTCAAAGTTCAGTCCTCAATTCAGGTATCAAACCATCCCTTTCCTTAATTATTTCTCAATTAGTCATTTTAATGTTTACTGTTTTGTCTAAGACAAAACAGGACTTTTGCATCTAGGAGTAGGATGGAGATGTCATGCATTTTGCGCTGCCATTAGCAGCATCATTTCTATGACGAGTGAGGGCTATAGGAGATTGTGGATGATTAGAAACAGAACAATGTATGCTTAAACTGGGGCAAGCTGGAGTGCAGAAAAGTTGGCTCTGCTGCCAAGAGGCTTATGGAAATGCCAATGGGGCTCTGAAAAAGAAATGAAATAGCCAAAAATATTCAATGTGTCATTCATTTGTGGTGTGTTTATTGCATATGAAGATGAACTGAGAGTGATACCAGTTTTCTGTTTTATTTTGCTTTCAATAGGTTTTACTTCTATTTAAGAAAAAATGGTTTTCCTCCCTCAGTTTGCTTTTTGTTTTTAAGTTCTGGGACATTTAAATTTTTGCTAACATTTCAGTATACTATATAGGAGCTGAGCTTTTGCTAGGAAAATACTCACAACAAAGAATCAATAACCTGTATATATTTCTCACGTAAACAAGCGGTCTTACTGTCTTTATTAACTTGAGCCCCAATGCTGAAACCTTTTCTTCTTGATCCAGTTGCACAATGCCTGCACAGTAACTGCAGCTTGCTTTTTACCAAGGTAACTGCTCTTTTCAGTCTTGAAGGTTTCACTCTTCCAGTCCTTATTGGGCTTGATAGCGAATCTACACTGAGCATCACGAACAGCAAGACTGGGACAACGAAGAGTTTTGTATGGTTAAGACTGGTGGATTGGGTTATTTTTCCAGTATCTGTACCCCAGTGTTCAACACCAAAAGCTGACAGGGCTAGGCAATAAATAAGCAAGAGAAGCAAATGGACAGTGTATCTAACCTTCAGACGTTAAGCAGTACATGATTCCAGGACATCCAAATTCTGCAGCTTTGACTCATTTTTTGTGCTTCCTTTCTGATTTTTTTTTAATGCATAATTGTAATGAAAAAGTTCCCACAGAAACTAACAGGATGCAGAGCTCATTGCTGAATGAGTGGTCTATTAATTAGACATCTTTAGAAAAAAAAGGCTGTTCTATGCTCAAGAGATTAAACTGAGCCCTTGAGATACTTGAAGTTTGTTCTGTCACTATCAGATAAACACAACAGAACATGCCGACCTGCAGAGGTTCATGACTAAACTGTTTGCAAGGTTAAAAAAAAAGGGAGAGGAAAAGCCTTGTTAATCTTCTCCATTCCTAATTTTAATAAAAAGTAAATATTTTTGTAAAAACATTTCAAAGGCTTCCACTTTCAGCTATGTGGCAGGTTGAGATTAGGGAAAACCCAAGCACCTCCTAAGGTTAAACACACTATTTGTCTCTGTCTTTCAAACTACATCTGAGTATATTTTGCAGATAAGTTTAGGTAGGGTAAAGGTCAAACTCCTTTCCTGTGACTTTTTACCTAAAAATATACAGCCAGAGATGCATGAAGTTCAGAGCAATATTTTCCTTTCATTACAGATATTCTACTCAGTTCTTAGAACTAATAAAAATTTTATTATATGAAGGGTACAACAATTTGAAACTCCTATTCCATTACGGATAGAATACTTTACAAGTAACATAAAATTTCTGGCAAATGACATTTTAGACAATTGGAAAGCTTTGAAAGTGCTATTAGATATGCTTTATTTACCACATTCAATCATTCAGTTTATTAACTCATTTATTAGCCTCACAGAAGAGTACGATAGACTGACTTCTGGTAGATAATTTGCCTAGTGTACGTTTATTCTGAGGTATGCAAATTACTATGATGATTTGCATCCTATTATGGAAATTCATTCTTTTAGCTTTGGTTTGGAACATGAAATAGGGGTGGGAGTAAAGACCATTTCTACAAAGACTGAAGAAAACTGTTTTCACTTCAATGAGCCTTGTGCTTGGATGGTCCCCGTAATGTGGGTGTGGTGGCAATGGAATTAAATTTCATTTTCATTAACGGCATTACAGTTATCTATTAGGCAGTAAATATCTATAACACCACATAGCAAAAATAGTATTTACAACTTTTACAAAGCGATCTCTTCCAGCCAACTCAGGACAAACTCTCTGCAACTCTTCTCTCAGGCACAATTTTTAGCACATTCAGATTAATTTTCTCTTTTAAGATCTCAGCCTGGGAATAGACCGCGTAAACGTTTGTATCTGTCTTGAGTAGTAGGCACAGATCTCAGCTGCTGTGAAATGGTGAAGTGCCAGTGTCATAAAAGAAAACACATTCCTAATGATCAAGTTTCTGAGCCAAGAGATCTCTTTGATTTCCTTCTCTGGTGAGAGAGACTGAAGTACAGGTAAGGATGGGCAGGTAGGTAAGCAGACAGTCAAGTTTTCCTTACAGCGATACCAAGAGATTAGCTGGGGAGAGAGGACTCCAGCAAGGGCTTCTTCCATGGAGAGCCACGGGACCGATGCACAGCTGCCTCCCTCCTGCTGTAGGCCCCATAGAGCCACCCAGCCAGGGACACACCCGCCTTGGTTCCCCTAAAACCACAACAAAGTGGGGTTTGTACCACAAAAAGGAAAACAACACAAGCTACCAAAGACAGTGTTTCCCTGTGGTGGGAAAGGTAGAAATATCTCATACAGCCTCCCAGCTAGAGGAAGCCCAGCAGCCGTGCTCCCTTCTTTCTGCAAGACACAGCCCACCCAGGGACCTCAGGACATGGTCTGGCCATATAACCCAGGAATGTGGGCAGCAGATGTCAGGGGGGGTGAGTGCACTACAGATGGTTCACACATGTTTTTCACTTCCGTGCCCCAGTGCTGTATTGTGGCCGTCTCGCAACTACATTGTCTCAGCATATTAAATGGCTAGGGGTTTGAAAGGAGAAACAAAGAAGGAAATATGGCACTCTACAGGTGCAGACCCTACAGCAAGGGCAAGATTCGAGGGGATTAGTACAGAGATTGTGTCAGTTAGTTCAGGTAGGGTATATGTTGCCACAGAGACCATTTTCTGCAAGGCTTGTTGACTGGCCCTGCAATCAATCTGTGCCTTGAGAAAGTGATTCCTTCCCTTGAACATCAATTTGGTGCAATGTTCCTCAGCCTGAAGTTTCTTTGTGAAGAAAGCATTTGATTGCAACTAGCTTCTGACTAAGACAGTTATGACTTATTTCTAACCTTTGTGTAAACTTTTTTCTTCCCTACTGTACCTTCATCCTTTTTTATTTTTATTTTTATTTTTTTTCTTCTTTTCTCAAGTCAGAAGATGTAGTTAGTTCTATCCTGCCACAGTGTGGTCAAAAAAGATGCCTATTCCTTTCATCCAAAAGTTTAAAATTAAAAGCTATTTGTCACCAACATGAGAGCTATGTTTCTTTCTGAACGGAAAATAGAAGTTGAGTCTGCGTTTTTTAAAAACTTCATATAAATCTATATGAACTCCTGGCAGGGAAAATAATCCTATGTGTATGTCAGCATTCCACAGCAGGGTTTTAACAAAGATCACATGTTGCATATTGGAAAGCCAAAGCACAGAAACATTGCAGTTAAAAACAAAAACCTTGAAAATCTGAAAAACACAGCCTAAAAACTATTAATCTGAACAGCTGTCTTGTGCATGATAGGCAATAAAGGACAAGTTAACTCAAACAAAGCATAAAAAAGAAAATCTGCCATGAGTATATGCTTAACTAAACAGAATTTCATCCCTTTTTTGCACAGCATATATTGTTCTTTAATCACAGTGAACAGATTCTTCCATAAGTTTTCCTTTCTTGTTTTCCTAAGGTCAGACTGTAGGAAGAGTTTAACACAGTGTACTCCTAATGCTCAACTTCAGAATTAATTAAAGAAAATGAGGAAAACCCACAACGTTGTCTATTGTAGTTGGTCTATGAAGAATTTTAGTCTAGTCATTGTTTGATTCAGATTCACAGAATACACTTTCCAGAGCAGATAACTACGTGATATGCTCCCATATCATGAGTAATAAATTATATTGCTGATTCATGATCCTAAGGAATTTTATTTTTGCAAAGCTTGGATTATGCACTACTGTGGTACACAGAGAAAACTGTAACTAAAAACATGTTTATTTTGTTTCTCTTATAAGTTGTGAAATTTATTGAGAGCTTTGGTACTTGAATTTCCATATTTCTTGACAGGAGAAAAAAGCAAGGGCAGTGGCTATGTACGTTTGTTCAAAATGTCCTCCAAACAGTCTTTTACCCTATTTTGATGGTCTTTGGCAGTAATTCAATTTACTGATCTGTACCCTTCAGCCAATTAGTGCCTGTTCTAGCAGTAGGTTGGTGTTGTAATGTGCATACCAAACTGTTGGGATGGGATCTGACAGCATGGTTATTAAGGAAGAGCAAATTCACAGCTATGATCTAAGTATAATTCATTCCATATTCCAGTTTTTCATTATCACACATTTGCCCATAAAACACAAAAAGCTGAAAACTATCAAAATATTTATTCTCTGTCCTCCTCAGGATAAGAAATACAAGTCTGTTCGTACACTGGATGGTCTGGCAAAACAAGTGACCCACATACTATGATCTGGCACATTTATTGCTTGCAGCAGCAAATTTCAAGTTAGTCAAAAGCTCTTGGCTTCAATTTCACTGCTTTTAGGAGATCATTTATAGTTTGTGACTTCGCTGGTCCAATGCTGTGTGAAAGTATAAGATTACAAAGCCTAATTTAAAAAAATGCAGTTATGTAAGGAGATGGTTAAATTCTGAAAACTTTACTCATTGCTTAGCCTTGATTAAGAGAAAGTTTTGACTTAATAAAATCTGTGTAAGGATTTTGGGATTTAGGTTTTAAGTGTTTTCCTCAAAATTTCTCTGAATATCTTTTATTCACGTTTGGATACTTTGTGAACATCTGTGTCTGAAGGTTTGTTTTGGTCAAAAGAAGAGGATTATTTTTTTAAGAGCAGTTAAATGTAAGTAGTTTAGAGATAAATAGCATTCCTGCTCAGTTAAAATACTCTTCTATTGCTTCTGTACGTGACTTGGCCCAGGGCTGATTATTATTCTCTCTGCATCACAGAAGTGTGTAGCAGATATTTTATGGTTGCTTAGAACTGGCAAAAAAAAGGCAAAGGGTGGGGAAGGAAAGACAAAAACATCTTTTGGTGACTTGGCCCTTGAGGGTTTGTTCAGAGAATGAAGGAAACTTGGAAGTCCTTTGAAGAGATCCACACACTATGTTCATATGGATAAACTGAATCAAACTACTAAATAATTAACCAGTCTTTCTGTCTTAGCATAAGCCAGATATTTCTCCTCAAACGTGTATTTTGTTTCATTCAAAATCTGATTCAAAATCCATCCTCCTGCTGCTTAGCTTTGGTGGCTAAAAATCATATTAGTCTGCAAGGTTATAGGAAACCCTGAAAACCCTGAAAAACGTGGTGTGGGATGATTTTAGGCCATGCATGAAAAGAGCAGTGTGGGGAGAACAGCTTCAACAATGGTGTATGCCACTGTTTCTTAGGAAGACTTAGCAATTATTTTGGAGTAAAACAAAATACTGCAATGGATACAGGATGAATTCCACCTCAGTGTCACTTCTCTACTTGGAAAATATTAATTTGAAAAATTTTGATTATCATATTGTTTCTACCCGTCCTGAGTCAGAGCTTCATTTCTGGCCAGAGCATGCAGCTGACATTCCCATCTGAAACTAATTTATACTCCTAAATATTACCTAGTAACCAGTGAGCAAAACCAAATGGTGACATTTAATTTTAGCTAATCTTTCCAGGTAGTTCATAACTCTGTGTGGCAGCACAGATTAAAAGAGGATACTTGTTTAATCAAACTTCTCCTACTAAAAACAAAACACAAAAAAAGAGCTTAAATATTTGTTATTCAGTTCTCTTAGAAATACATGGAAATAGATGAGCAATAGCTGAAGTTAGAGTTTGCTAATAAAAAACTTGGTTCTGTTTTTATCCAACTAAGTAAGTCTTAAAGAATAAATGGACACTGCAAACCAAATGCAACCAATCCCCCTTTTCCTGAAATCTGCAGTGCAACTCTGTGGCTTGGTTGTACCCTTTAACCAAAAATATCTTAATACAGTATCTGTCCATAGGGCAACAGGGTTATAAATACATATTCAAAAGCCATAAAAAAACAGAGATTGCAATTGATGAGCCTTTTATATGTTATTCTCTGAAATAAATGCTGTTTGTTAGTTTCATTCTTTTTACCACTGAGCTTTAAAATGGGATATTTTCAATCTGAGTGAGATCCTAAATCATTCTCTTTATAGTAATTTTCTTATTTCATGCCCGACTATTACTTCCTAGCCACACAGCTGAAGTAACTTCTTCACAGAGAACAGAAGATTTGGGGAAAAAAATCATCCTAACTTCAAAGTATAAAACTGTGGTTTTGAAGGCTACAAACCTGGCCAGAATTACATCTCCTCCCCTGCCCCAACTTGGAGCTTGACTACATTTGCCTAAGGTCTCTTCAGAGCAAGGAAACAAAGCAGCCATTCATGCCCCAGAAAGCCTTTTGTCTTGGTCCCAGGAAAAGACAGACAAACCATACAGAAAAATGATGGAGGCACAATTTGTACTTGCATGACAGCAGTAAAATGGTCAAAGTTTAGCAGGAGAACAGAAGCCCACAAAAGAGAAATGGTTTGCACCAGTAATTAGTGGAAGCCCCTTACTCTTCCCTTTGTGAGGGTGCAGACAGTGTCTCCTGGTTCTTCTGAGCCCACCTACAACAACCAGGGAGCCAGCAATTGTATGGAAGTTGCATTTGGCCACCAAAACTCAAACCAGCATTGCCAGGAAAGGAACACAAACACAGGAGGCTGGTCGTCTTTGGGCCTTTTTCTCCCTGGTGTGGAAGATGGCTTACAGCTTTCTCCAGATAGGACATACTACTGCTTCCAGTGACCCGATTGTTTATTAGCTGAATCTGTCCCACAGAAAATGCCTGTGGCATATTCAGCTGCAGGAGCAGAGAAGAATAAATTGTTTCAGAGGGAGCCTCTGTGGTCTCGGTGGAGGGGCTGATAAACAAATCCTGTTCCATTCAGCAGCTTGGTGTGGAGACATACTTTGTGCATGCCTCGGGCTATGGGATGCATTGTTAATAATCACTTCAAAGTACTTTATGGGCATTAATAGTTGCTCTCTGTTTGCAGCCATTTCTTTGGTCTCTTGGACACTTTTGAAGTTCTGGCCAGTGGTATGCCAGTGCTGCCAGCAATACAAACCAGACTATTGTTGCATGGCGCTGCCGCCGTGTCTCAAATACTCCAGGCCTCCTGTCTTGGCATATCAAGTGTGTTTCTGTGTGCATGTTTATTAAAATTGAAGAGCCTTGTACTATTTGGTGCACACTGGAAGAATTTTGGCAATATTTTCTCTAATGTAAGCACAGCATGGTTGTGTAGCACACAACTGATTAACGGCCACTTCAGGGGGTCGGGATCACAATGATTAGTATCTTATTTTGTGTCTACTTACATCATCCTTTTCACTTGGCAAATTATCTTCAACGTGGCTTATTAGGAATCTCAAAGGGAAAGGGGTTATTTGGTTTGTTTATTTGATTAAGAACATTTTAAACCGTAGATCATGTGAAAAAAAATCCTAGGCTCATATGACAGGGCTCATAGCTGCCTGGCAGCAGTCACATATATTGTATTATATTGCAAAATTCATTGTGAAGATCTTTGCAACAGAACCACCAACATCTACTCTAAATGTTTTAGCTGCAAGGCATTGTAACTGTAGGTCACCTTGTAGCATAGATTTTATCCTGCGTAATGGATGTGCTAAGAAATGCATATATATAGACAGCATAAAGAATTGAGAGGATGACAAGGGGTATAGGAGAACCTGATCCTTCATTGTAACAACTGCTGCTACGGGTCTTTTGGTAGTCGTGAGGCCAGGAATGGGAGAGGATACTTCATTTGCACTTCTGACATTAGGTTGTAACATGTCAGCAGTGCTCATGACCTGGATTTTTTTTTTTTTTGTACCTGTATAAAGGCAAATGTGATTTAATGGTGATTTAAAACTGATATAAATAAAAGCTATGAACAAAACATTGCCTCCTTCCTCTGCTTTCCATCCTCACCTACGCACTTCCATTCCTGCCTTTATTCTGCCACAAAAGTTCACAAGACCACACAATGACTTGGATCAGGAATCATGGTGGTTGAAAACTAACCTGACAGCAAACAAACAATCAAACAAAACAAATCAACCCCACCTCCAAAAACCCTCACTGATTTTCAGGTAACTCAGTTTCCTGCTGCATCTCAGAACCTGACAACATGAATACGTAGAGCGGCACAAAGGCAGGGATGGGAGGACACAGCCCTTGGTTTACAACCAGTGCTAATCTTCCAAGTCAATTGACTCTGAAGGAGCACAGCTGTCAAGTCTGTGGTGAGTTATAGGCCATTTCTTCACTTTCCTGCTCCCCTGGCTGACACTAGCCAAGAAAGCACTTGAATTTGCAACACCAATAGTAAAACCACCCTGGACTATATTTATCAGTTGAAATCTTCTTTAACCACTTCAGCATATCTGTTAGCTGGTAAGGTGACCTACATATCCTTCCACCACTGTCTTAGATTTTAGACTGTTTCAGAAATGTATTCTTCCTCATTCCATCATTAAAGGTTCTTTGATGGACACAGAGCTGTAAGATCCTCCTTCCTCTTCTGTCCTTCCCCAAGCTTGGAATGGCAAGCATCTCTTCTCTTTCTATTGCAAAAACTGTTCCCATATATTCTGCAACTGGGCATTAGGATGTATTAGGATGTAATTCAAGAGATTATATCCTTCTGCTCCCTTTATTGTTCCTTAAACATTCTTGATAAATATTTTAGTTAATTTTCTTAATTGTTTCTGACTCCCTAGTTTCTTTTACAGCCTCCCATGGAAGTGGTCATCAAACTGCATAACTGTTATCTCAAAACCATGTAATTTTGCAGTCTAATAGGTTTGTCAAAAGAGTCATATTCAAATACAACACAGAATAAAACATCTTAGAAAGATGTCCACCATTATGGCATTTATACCAACTAATGAAATAAATGTCTGCTGGTAAAGTGAAAGCCAGTGTTGTGTAATACATAAACATATGCCTCTTCATTTTAAGTCAACATCTTGAAAGATTAAGTAGTCTGATTTCATATCAGCTGCTTCCACTGGTATCTCCTCTTACCTGCAGATGGGGCCAGGAAGGATCTTTTAACTGCCTTTCAGCCAGATGGTGACTTTCTTTTGCAGAAATGTATGTTCACTGGTGTGCCATGTTCAGCTGCCAGTTCTAGCCTCATCATAACAGTTTGTTCAGTGGAAATAAAAACTTCTAATCTGTAGGAAGGTATACAGATAGTCTGAACAGCTTTTAGAAAGACAAGACTGAAGGAAACATTAGGCAAGACTGGATGTTTTGAGTAGTGGACTGAAATAGTTGGTATTTATTAAAGAAAATATATTAAAGGAAAAGTTGGAATCTCGTTATGTTAAACAAAACAAAAGCAGCAGAAATAATGACAATAGGGTAAATTTCTTCATGAGAGATTGATTGTGCTGGATTACACTTGAGCACACATTTGACAACCTGATGGAATTTTTAGTAAACTTTGGGATGAAATATTCTTATTCTACCTGGAATTATGATGTACAGTCCAACAGACAATAATAGCATGGTGGCAGAATATGAAAGGAAATATTAAAGAAAGAGTTTTCTTGAGACCAGAAATTATGCAATGTTGAGGAAAATATTTAAGAAACACAGCCATAGCTGTGATAAGAAAAGGTGTTGAAAAGGAAAGTGGGAAGAGTAGGTGGGCCTGAGAATGGGCATTTTGTAACTAGGAGGTGTTATGAGGATTAAAGAAATATTAGACTGAAACTTGTGGCCTCCTTTTCCTTCTGTTTGTATTAAAATAATCAAATTCAGTCAATGTACAATGACTCTAATTTTTAGGCACCTCAAAAATCAGAATCAATGTCTCTCAGTACTATTGAAAATAATATTTTGAGGTTTCATATTTTTCATCTTTTTCTCCCCGGAATGTTGGTAGAGGAATGGCATCCTGCATTCCTTAAATAGAGTATTAATCTATGTGCAATTCAGTAGGAACGTTGTACACACGTATGTGTGTCAGATCAACCTTTGATTGATTATATTACTAAATTTCTCTCTAAAATGCAGAAAGGATTAAAAAAAACCAAAACAACACAAGGGCAGCACTATCTGATAGTACTTCACAAGCTGGTCAATGGGGCTGGGATGTGTGAGGAGGCAGCTGATGACTGACAGGTGTGCTGAGGAGTGTCAGCAAGAGCAGAGGGAAACTGAGTGATGAAACGCAGAAACACAAGGAAAGGTGATGGCTGATTGCTGTGTAAGCCTAACAGAGAGCTTTGTATCGGGGTGGAAATGCTACAGAAGAAAGTGCAGAGAGCATCTTTTGGTGGTGGTGGTGGTTTTTTGTTTTGTCTTCTTTTGTTTTGTTTTGTTTGCTTGTTGTGTTTTTTCCTGTCCTACTCATGCAGCATACTAACAACAGAAGATATTTCAAAGTAGGTTAAATGTTCAGCAGCCTGACCTTGGGGGACGTAAATAAAGCCTCTTAAAACAAAGATGTATGGAAAGCCATTTAATCTTAGTAGAGGGGTTTGTGAAAAAGACAATTCTGTTTCTTAAATGCCATTATGAGGCAGGGAGGGTCAGATATGGTCAGGAGTGTGGTGGGAAGGGGACTTGCTTTGTGCAGTTACATCTGAAGAGTGTACTGTCACTTCTTTCAGATTAAATTAGCCTCCACCAAAGCTATGGAAAAAATATAATGACAGCTAAACACATGACCAGTATATACTATGATCAGGCTCAGCTTGTGTTCAGAGAAATGTATTAAAAATGCTGGAATATAATAATATTTTCTAAATAATAATTTCAGAAAAATGATCCACTAATCGCCTCTTGCATCTACAATAGGACAGTGCAATTGTCTCTGAGAAAAACATAAGAATTACTATTCAGGGATTATAAAGGGACCCACCACACTATGTAACCAGATCTTTTATAAAATGCAGACCAAAATCTTGCCCGATAATTTTTATATCAGGCCTAGCTTCCATTAAACTTGTTTAGACAGAAGTTAAACACTGTCCTTAAAACAAGAGGGCTAGAAAGTTTGGTCAATGGGTGTTCCGCAGACCCAGGATGGAAATCTGAAAGGAGTTCTTCGGACTTGTGTGTTTTGTTTTGTTTTGTTTTATTTTCTGAATTTGTCTGTTTAACAGTTGGGACATCCATGATACGGGCTTAAACTTGGTTCTTACTCTTCTAATCAAAATTGGAGAACATTATACAGCCTGAATGCTTGAGTCTTAGCTGAAATATTAAGATGACACTGAAGTAGGCTAAGTTTGCTTTTGTGCTGTCCTTTATCACTGCATCATCCTCACTGTCCTCCGGATCATGTTCTCTTTTGGATCTTGAATTTATGTTGTATATTTTCTGTAATATTCTCATATGTGAGAGAAGAATAAGAAGTCCAGATAGTAAATTAAACATACTTGCTTTTGAAGAAAGGAATATTCTCCTTCATATTTCAGATAATATTTTATCCTTTTGTACTTTAACATACAATTTTCCAGGAAGAATATGAAAAACAATTTCTCTTTCCCTACCTTTTGCATGCTGTACTCTGTCAGTTTCAAGCTATGTTTAACCTGTTTTGTTTGTATCATTCACTTTTCATTTCAGATATGAGCATCAGTTGGGACCATACAGAGTTCTATGATAAATTCTCATTCAGTTTTGGCTGAAGTTGCACAGATACGCAGACTTAGGACATAGCTTTGACACTAGCTTAAGATTGTGGGTCAGTGGAAAGATGGACAATGATTTTAGTAAGCCTTTAAATTAGACCTAATGTGACATGAAATTAAAGCTGGGATGTCATTGCATAACTGTTGGTGGAGGGTTTGTGAAGGCATTGCAAGTTTTACCGCTAAAGACCAAAATCATTTGAAGACATAATAAGAAATACACCTTTGTTGAAATCAAGACCCCACTGAGGAATTATTGAAATATTTACATTCAGTGATTTGTTAAACATAATAAAAGGTACTATATTGAGGTTTAGTTTATATGACTCAGAACTCCACTTACAAACACCTATATAAACTGATACGCTGAGCATCCATTCTGTTCTTTCAGAGCCATTTGAAACTTTTAGTAAGTCACTTTATAAAAATATTGGTTTATTCTTTACATAAGAATCTAAAATATTGAAAGTTATGTAATACACTTGACAGTCTCAATATCAAATGATGACATTGAATATTTGCTATACATTCATTTGCCATCATGCAGACTTTGCAAATTTTGTAACATTTCTAATAATTTCAGACTACATCTGTTCTTTATTATATAGCCACAGGCTGTTCTTTATTATACAGTAAAACAGACAGAAAATGGAAAGATTTCCTATGAACTGTTGAGACTGTCTGGAGAAATCAGCCCTACTATGAAGATGCCCTTCATGAAGTATGATTGAGATGCAATTTTTGATTGCCTGTGTTTTACCTTAAATTTCCATGATCTAACTAGATACATTTTCTGGAGGGTCTTCGGTCTGGGAAGGCTATGAATTATTTGACACATGAAAACTATTTTATATTACCGACATCTTGGAATTGTGAAGTCAGACCATCCAAAGAGACCAAAGAAAAAAAATACTTTCCAGAACTTAAGTCCACTAAAACACAATTCTTACATAAGTATATTTTTTAAAAAGCTAGAAGAGTTTTTGTGTTAGAAGACATAAATCTAACTAAATGAATCAGTGTGTTTTGTTCCCCAAGGTTTAGCTTCTGTGCCTAGATCTCCTCGTCTTCAGAAAAAACTGTCAGTGAATCAATCACTACAATTCCAAGTGCATGAAACATTTTTTCTTGTTGAAGAATGTGACATTCTTTGCAAAGTGGGAACAAATGGTGCAGATTCATCTGCTTAATAAGGAGCGGCAATCTGAAGAGTGTGCGAGAATTCTTTGTATGCCAGTGCATTGTAGAAATATATTTTTGGTGCAATCTGAAGCTTGCTCACCCTGTGTTTTGCTGTGCAATATTGGTAGTACGATGGCAACATGATGTGGTCTAGGTTAAAGCTATACTTGGAATTTTTTGGTTTGTTTTCCGCATTCCCTTGCTTCCTTCCTCAGTGAAGCTATTTCCTTCCAAACAGTGTTTAAATTGGTACAGACTAGCCAGAGCATAGTCTGGGCTGGTTATCAGCAGGCCTCACAACTGGAACGAGTGTCTCTAGATTTCCTTATCCACCTCCCCAGCAGTTACTCTCATCAAAGCAACTGATCCTCAGACACAGATGAATAGCTGCTCTTAGAATAGAAAGCTGCAGCAAGGTCAATGGTGTTCAAAACAATCTGACCAACAGCAGGAAATTCCCTCCAAGATTGCTAAATCTTGTTTACAAGAGATGTCTTTCTGCAGGATATACCCTACCCAACGCTGTGCTGGGAATGCCACGTGACATTGCACATTTTCATGGGTAGTCTCAGAAAGCAGATAGGATGAAATCCTGGCAAAATTCCCACATCCTTCAGTGCAACAGGGTTTCAAACAAAGTGTTTCATTAGAGAAAGGGTAGAAATTTTTGACATCTAAAATCAGTGTTGTCAGGTGGTACCTAGGCCTGCACATGTGTGGCAGTAGAAGATGGCATATGGAGGTTCCCTTGCTGAGAATGGGTTGTAGCTAAATCACACTGATAGATATAAAATAACTAAACTATCTGAGTGAGGATTGGGACACTGGAACAGCCACAACCTACAAACAAATATAATACTCTTGTTAGGAATACCAGCAAAGTGGCTAATCACACATTCTTTGGTAGAAAAAAAAAAAATCACTTTTTCACAAGATATGAGACAAACAAACTTGGTGAAGAATTCTGCCAAATACCTTCAAGAGACAGTTATGTTTCAGAAAGTCATTATTTGGTCATCTCTGTTTCACAAATAAAAACAAATGTGCAAACTGACAAATGATTTGGCAGTTATCTATAGCCACTCTGTCCTAACTACTGGCAATAATTTTCTCAGTTAGGAAAAGTAGTTATGGTTAAAGAGACAGTGAATTAAATCATTTTTGTATACATTCAATATGTACTATCATACTTAGTCTCTCAAAACTAATCAATATTTCTGGGTTCCCATAGCTCAGGTAAATCCCCTACATATTTCAAAAGCCCCCTATAGCTTCTCAAAAGCTGTTGAAATGTCTAGCTGCAAGCATTGCCATACAAGCGCTCTATATAACTGTCAACACAGACTTTTTCAAGTTGTGAGTACTTGTCACAATTTTCTCATTGCCTAAACTTTAAAAGTTCTGGCTGTTCACATCCAATTAACCTAAGTATCGAGACTCAGTGTGACAGAGTGGAGACAAAGCGCCTCAGTATCTGAAAGTGTATGAAATGAAACATGATCAAAGTCTCTTTCCCATAAACACCACATATTCTCAATACGTGGCTTATGTCCTCAGCAAGAGCCTGTAAGAGTTGGTCTTAAGGGACAGGTACTGTCAAGTTCACCAGATCAAGGGGAGGGAGCACCACAGATAATACACTGGAAAACTGGCACTTTTTCATCACGCCTTCTCAAAACATTCACAGAATCACCCATTTTATAAGTACGTGACTCAGGATCCCCTTCAGATTCTATTACTGTTTTTCGGTTCTCTTAAGATCACAAGAAAAAAGGAAATCTCTAAGGCAGGAGTGTCCAAGCTGTGACTCAAGTACCAATACTGGAATGCAAGCTACTTTATAACAATACTCCAGTGCTACCGCAAAAAGGTGCATATCTCTTTTTGCACATGTGGTTCAGCAGTGTGGACATAGAAACTTGACTGAATTCAGCTCAATGACATTGGCATTGAGGAAGTGTTACTCTACGATGAACATGGAGACATTTTTTTAATTAACAATAGGAAGAGATATAAGGTAATATTTATAGATTACAGACTGTGTCTAATAGAGGTATCACAAGTTGCCACAGGTCAGCCTTTTCTTTCTCATGTATGATTATTTTCAAGACAGGCTGCTATTCTGTCATGGGGATTAGTTGCATAAATTAAGTTAAAACCAGTGACATCAAAAGCCTCAAGAAAATAATATCTTGCTATTTGTTAGTCTGGTCTAAGGAAAAAGTATCCATTAGCACCATCATTTAGGTTTAAATAAGAATGATCAGTTCTAAAAAGACAAAGTAGATTACGGAAATATTATGGATTCAAAGTAATACCCATGATATTTTTGAAAAGAAATTACTCGTTTTTTTAGGTGATATATATTGTAAAATGTGTACTTTCAACACATAGATGACCAGTTTATCTCCTCTTATACTTTCAGGTTCTGGCTTAATTCTGACGACAGATGTAAATGCACAGTTTATGAGCCATCTTACACATGTACAGTGTGTTCAAATTTATTTGTAGGATAAGCTTTGTGCTTTCAAGACACTACCCTAAATTCTATATTCAGTTTCACACAGCCTATCCCCTTTCTGGACTCATTAAGAGACAAGCATGTAAAATGAAGTGCAATTAAAATCGCTGCTTGCAAAATTCAAGATTACGTGCTTGTTACCTTCAATACTTAGTTCATACTGTGAAGAATAAATCTTGTAAGAGCTACATTTGTCCATTAGGATGGTCTTCGGCTGTCATTTCCATCTTTGGGAGGAAAATTCAGCTTTATATACACACATTGTCTCTGCTATCAAACAACTGTGTGAACAAAGGAAAGCTCAGTAAACAAATAAACATTCTTCATGCATCCATTTTCCCTGAATATTTTTATAATAGTTTATGCTATTTCTAGTTTGTACTTAGAGCATAGTTTTTGTAACATTTGCTATTGGTCTGAAGCCCTGGTTAACTTGTCTTTTTGACTTTGTAACTGAATTGGATGACCTAACCTTCATAAATAAGAATGAATAAGGATATCACTCAAGCAAGGATAGGGTGGAGAGCACTTCAGGGAGTGATGTGGACAACAGGAAACAAAGAGACCTATTTAAAGTCACTGCTTGTCCACTTTAGCTGAAGAAATATGTTAGGTTACAAATAGAAACACTAGAATTAAAATTATCTGTTTTCCTTCCTGAGCAGAGAGAAGGGTTTCTTGACATATTTTACATGAGATATTTAGTTTTCTTGAATTGTTCAGATTTCTCCTGCATGTACACAAGTAAATAGAAGTATTTTTTGAGAGTAGTGCAATCACTCAGAAGTAAGTACACCGCAAATCTTGATCATGAAGTCCTGGAGCGGACTTGACACAAAGATTTGCTGTATTTCATCATCTTGTAACTACTGTTTCACTGATGTGCCAAAGCAGAAGGAAGGAGTCAGTTGGACCCAAATGGATGTTGGGTCATATCAACATCATGCACTGAGCACTGTCTTTAATCACACATGTGCAGTACTATGCAAAAATACATGGCATATTTTATTTGATCAGTTTCCTTCGTTCTGCATGCCAGATGGAAGTAAAGGAAACAATTTAAAGAATTCCTGTTATTGTCCTCTCAGACAAAATTTTGCTAAGTGTATTACTGGGTTAGCCTTCCTTTCATTTTTTGTCACTGTTCATTATAATTACTGTTCATCACAATCAGATTAGTGTCTTACAGTTTTGATGGACTGCTCAGCCACATGTATATGGCCACTTGTAATACGAAGACATTTGTCCGCAAAGTAGCCTCCAGTACATTTTCTAATTACCAGGCTACTACTTGTGTGACAGTCTGTGCTTATGGCATATGGGTAATATTCCATAAGAATGATCTATGGCAAAATCTTATGTGGAAAAATATACAGAAAATTATAAAAATAGTTTTGGGTAGGCAGTGTTTTAATTTGATATTGTAAAGTTTTTCCTATTTGATAAAAAGTAGAAAAAAAAGCACTTTTTAGATATTACTGTTAAAGAGCATTATGTTTTGAAAACATTTCAGTATTAAAACTCATTATCTCAGACTCCAAATAAATGCAGATCAGTGATATTTCTGCCAAGTAACACTTAGCTCTTCAAATTTTGTCCCAGCTAAATAAGATCTTATGAAATTATGATTTCATATTTTCTTAAACTACACTAATCTTATGCCATTCTGTCTCTTCAGTTCTGTCTCTTTTTCGAAAGTGAGAGCACAACCACTGTTATAATAGCAGATCCAGTCCTGGGCTTGTTTGCAGCTGGATATAGTTGCAAAAAATATCAGTTTTGATGTTATTTTGAAGGAACATTGACTCCAACACAGTGCTGTCTAAACTCTTTATTTACATCTAATATAGGCAGATGAGGAGCACCCATCCCTCAACATCCTAGTTAAACTCAGACACAGCTTATATCAATCAGACCAACAACTTCATGTTAAAACACTTAAACATTTTTAGAAGAAGATGGGTTGAAAACTGGAGTCAGGATATATTAGAAAAAAGCTTTGTTGTTGTCAACCAGCAAGCTTAACCACACAGTCGATATAACAAAAACAGATGTGCAGACACTACTGAAGGAAGTGGGGCACCTTTGATCTGCTGCCTTCTGCTTCTCACTCACAAAGGACAGTTGCTGCCATTAATGAGGCTTTTCTAGTTTATTAGGTTCACTGATTTCATGTGCCCAGAGCAGGAGGGAAATTGCACTGCTCTCTAAGAAACCGCTTTGATATCTTGTAAATCCAGAGCTATAAAGCACTCCTGTCACTTATGGCCATAAGTGGGATATCTGTGTGACTGCTTGGTGAAATATACAGACTGTGAATGGTGAGAAGGACAGAGGTAACACATTGTTAGAAGTGCTAATATTTGCTTATCTGTAAGAAATGAACTCAGGTGAAAGAAGAAAGAAGTCATCCTTCATAGTGAATCAGAATACTTAAGAATCATTTTTGCAGAATACTAAGGTCTACCCAAGCAAATGTAATTTCTGGCATACTTAGAAATACTTAAACAAATCAGAACAGATGGCTAAATAAACTAATGATGTCTTATTTACATAAGTCAAAGTCCTATTTACTTCTATTACACTTATCAATATTGTATATTGCATGTATTTAGCTTAGCCAATTATATGATTTAACGAGGCCTACACTGACCACACACAGTGTTTCACATTAATGAGAGTCCTGACATGCACATTAAATGTTTTTTGAAGGGATAGTGCCTACATCCTGATAATTTTAGAGTTCAGAATTTTAAAAAGTCTTGTAGAGTTTTAAAGGTCACCCTCTCAGGAGTGCTATTTACTGTAGCAACTGCTAAGAATCTGTGAACAGTCATGCCAGAGACAGGTAAAATAAGATTCATCCACATGGCTGTTTGTCTAGTTTACTAGCTGTTGCTGAAATACTGGATTATTTAGATTCTCAGTTTTATTGCTATTTCACAAGGTTTTACAGAAAGCAATAAGTTAAATAGTGAGCTCCTTTCATTCTTCTCCAGTGAATGTCAATACTGTATCATTTTTGTTCAAGTGCCTTGCGTTCGTGTGCATGACATTTTGAGCTTCTCTCTATAATTTCCATTTTTATACTTAATTTACAAATCTGTCTGCTGAATACTTCTCAACAGCACAGTTTATTCTTCTTTTATTTTTTTTTAATTTATAGTGACATTTCCATTTACAATCATTTATTTAATACTATAATAATAATTAAAACATGCCTCCATGTTCAAATTAAGCTACAAGTGGCAAAAGGATTATATAACTGAGAAAACAGATCCTGATCTCCTGGAACTTTATTATGTTGCTACACAATGGAGTTACATTTTGATGATAAAACTTCATTTTCAGCTCTGCTTTATTTTTTTTTAAATTCAAGAATATTTCCCACCTTTAATTTCACACAGCCAGTGAAGTGTAGATGCACTTGTGTCCAAGAAATCACTCTGGATTTAAAGGGACTTCAAAGGAGCAGAATATTACCCAGGCACTGTTAAAACAGCTGAAGTTGTTGCCTTTTACTATCACACACACAAATATGTACATTGCATCAAAAATGCTTCTGAATTAATTGGTGTAACTGACAGTAACTAAAGGATGGAGTTACAGATGAGCATTAAGAAAATTTCCTCTACTCTCATCTGAAACGGTGAGCTCTCTGGAGTGGTGGCTGTGCTCATACCCTGTGCACCTCCATCGAGAACTGATCGACTGGGGGAAATATTTATGTGATGATGTTACTGCATAAGCATGTTGCAGGGAAAGCATTATGAAAGAAGATCGTGCTGCCCTATGTGAACACCATGGCATCTGCAAGTAATGCTCTTCTGGAAAGGGCAGTCTTATGTTAGCTTTAGAAGGTCAAAACTGCTGGATGTGCAGATTTTTATTCTTCTTTCCTCGGAAAGCTGCATGTCAACGTTGGATTTGTTATTTCTGTGCACATATGCAGAGTACTGTAATGGCAGCAGAAATACACATGGAGCTTCAAACATGAAAGGACTTTCTATGTCTATTCTGAAAAAGAGACAAGGAAAACTTGCTCATGTATTTGGGCCTTTTGTAGTGTTACCATCACTTTGCTAATGAATATTTGGTGCAACTCCATTAGAACTAATGATGCTCTCTCTAATGAAAAATCCAGTTGAGCCACAGTAGGGTGTATAGCATGCTCCAGACTGAGTCTGTGAGAAAAGAAAAACATATTTTGGAGTAGCACTGCTCTGCAATATCCAATACTATATATTTGATGTTCCCAAACTCAGTTAAACTGTGAATTATGCTAATAATTCCTTAACACTGAAGAAAATTTAACCATGATTGAAGTTGGTGTCTTGCTAATGAAAAGGCTGTTTTAAGCTTATTTCCTGCTCACGGTGATTCACCAGTTCTAAGCACTAATTATCTGGTATCCATAAAATAAGTACTTTTATATAATGGATCATGCCTCTTAGTAGAAGAGATTAATCTAGAAAATAAATTTAACATTGAAGAGGGAGAGGGGGGAAACAAAAAGTGTGAAACTTTTCTGGTTATAAGTTAGTTCCAGTGTCCTGCTTTATTTATAGTGGTCAGAAGCAGTATTTACAGGATGACAGAAGTAAATTTGTCTGAGACTGTAGTTTTTTTGGAGAGATTGCAAATGCTTCATGAGAAAACTGTCGAAAAGTTTTATGCAAATGGGAGTCTACGTCTCAGTCAGGCAGATGAGATTCAGTTCCAGTACAGAAATTCTATTTCCATTTCTTCTTTTTCTAAGAGAGTTATCAGTCTTCTATTGATCTTCTGTCTTTCTTCAAAAAGCTGTGCTGAACCACCTTTCTGCTTAAAGCTCCATGGTTTTGCCACACCCCAGGAGGAATCAGAAGGCTTTTTATATACGATAAGAGATGGCTGATGGCAATTAACAACCTGAAATTTGCAACTGCAGCTTTACAGGATTTCCTGTAAGAGTGATGATGACCCTTCTCTCTTTCTGCTTCAAGAGCAAGTGCTCCAAAGGGATTGTTTTGATCTTGCCTTTAATTGTATGCCGGCATTCACACAAATGTGAAGAAGTGAAAAAGAACAAATCCACGTGGAGACTTTAGTTCTGTTGCCTAAAGCACAGAGAAGGTGTTCTCATTCCCCAGCTCTCATGGTGATTTAGAAACATGGAAAGAATTGAAACCAAAGATAAAAAGCCCCCACTTGCTAGGTATAAAATACAGTATACGTTTTTAAGAACTGGTATAGATTAGTTTTGGTCCCATTAAATTATTCCTGTTTTTATATTTTCCTCCTGTATTTCTGAATAATATTTTATTTCTCATGCTTTGTGGTAAGCATTAATGGTAAAACAAGCATTCTAACCTTATCTGCTTTGAGAATACAGAAAAAAATCAATGGAAATTCTGATGTACTCCTACATATAGCCCTCATTTCCACTCAAGCCATTTAAATTCAATGAATTGGGAGCAGCAAAACAAAATAATAGGGAAGTATGGAGAGACCTACTAGCTAAAGGGTGCTCAGCACCTGTTCCAGGCATTGCATGAACACGTTCATTGTTTCTCCTTGTCTTGAGCAATTTTGTACCTATATTGTGAACTGGCCCCTGGTAGAAAACTGAAATGAAGGGAATGAAATGGCATGATGCACTGAAGACAAAGGAAGCGCTGGAGTGAATGATCTTAAATAAAGGGGGCAGAGAAGAGTTAAATCCTTGTGGAGATTTCCCCAGGTGGTGGATACTGAAACCTCATGTTTGAAATTACATCTTGCTGTGGTAGCTCTGAAGAAATGGAACCAGATGTGTTCATCATTACCCATCAGGCCACCATGGCAAGCTAATTTTGCCAAATAGCCCAAATATACACAAAGCTGTAATGACCTTTAATTCCTAACAGCTTCAGTAGATCTTATTAAAAGCAGTGGTGGGCTCAGGGATCAGAAACTACTGGTTTCAGCTTTCAAATGGGCTGTCTGAGGACGCTAACCCCAGTGACATTACAATATAAGATGTCTTATGAGCAAAAGAATTATTATAAATACTACTAATTAAAATATAGAAGAAGAGTATGAACTTCTGAGAGAAGTAGAATAAGTTTCTTGGCAATTATTTTTGCTTTTTATGGTGTGAAAAAAAAAAAACCAAAAAGAGGAGACCATCGTTATTTCGGGTTTTAAATACATAGATCTGATGGGATGATAATGAGAACAATATAAGAATTCAGATAGTAGAATACTGGGAAAAGAATTAGATTTTATAGTCCCTCATAAATGCAGCAATGGCAGTTAAGCGCAAAGGTACAAGTTACAAGCATTTCTATGTAGGCTTGCTGAATTATTTCTACTTTTCATGGTAGCTGGAAAGACTGAGAAATGTGGACTATCTTTTTATTGATCTTTGAAATCTCATCAAAATACCTATCTTCAACTTGTTCATATTCTTCTGTTGGACTACATTCTTTCCTTAGTGAAGTTATTGTTGCTTTCACATCAGCAAAATTCCTTGCTCTTAGTAAGAGATGAGCTATTTAACTTCTCTGCAATGAAAAGGTATTTCCATTTGAGATCATAGCCTATTACAAGATACTTATAAAACTTCCCAAGCTAAGTTAACAATATCTACAATTCAATCAACAAATTGAGATGTTTCATTTTTAATCTAATCTCTCTCTCTCTTTTTTTTTTTTCATTTTCACTGAGTGTCCACTCTTTCAACTATTCTGCATATCTGTCCAGTTAAAGAAAAAGTCTCCAGAGGATTCCGTCATAGATAGACACTGGTCAGCTTCAGTATGGTTAAAATACCATGGAACATAACCATGCATATGCTTCACTGCACTTCTACATTTCTAACAGGTACAGAAGGAGGTTTCTTTTGAAATGGTACAAAGTGAACATATGCGATATTTTATTATGTCAGGTTGCAGGCCAAACCCTTAAAGCCTATAGATGACAACATATGCCCATAAGAAATGGAAGAGGTTTTACCAAACACTTTCAAAGAGCAAATTCAAATTGAGAAGTGGCTTCAAGTTCTCTTAAAAGCTGCCATGACTGGGAAATAAGCCAATGAGTCTGTATTTCTGTAATACTTGTGCTGATGCCAGTGATAAGTATTTATGCAGTCAGTTTCCCTCCTGCTTGAAGTATGTGAGTGCTTGCTTGAGGGTCCTAACAGATCACAGATAACTTTACCTTCCAACAAACAGAAGACTCAAAATCAAATTACAGAAGCTATTACTGGAGTAATATACAAAATAGATATCGGAACTCTTTAAAATAAAATATATAGCTTTCTCAAATATTGTGCAAGTTACTGTGTGAGATTTTATGACATAATGTAGAAGGTTAGAGCTGGCCTTAGAAAATGAACTTGGTTATTCCACATGATCTGAGATGCAAAAAGATAAATTCACAATCAACCAACAAAGAGCTCTCTGAGGACTCTGGACTGACCTCAAAATCAGATCTAAAGGTAAGGAAGAATCATTAGTAGGGAATCTTAAAAATTCTGACTAAAGGGTTATTTTTGTTTAAGAATGCTTCTTTTCTTATCCACTTCACCGTGTTATAGAAATCCAAAAGGCCATCAACATGGCAAGAGTTGAAAAAAGATTGAAAAAAATCACATGGAAACATCGTCTTCCTTTTCTTCATTGATACAATTCTGAAAAATCTTTAATTCTGGCTACAAGACTGAATGTCAGGATTTTATCAATAGTGCAAGTCTCATTAGATTCTTAGGTTTCTAAAATATGTGGTGTGCAGAATATGGTCAGCACTTTTTTATAGAATTGTGAATATGTTCATTCAGCAAATTCTTACAGCAGCAGAAAAACAAACAAATTCATCAACATAAATGTCTGATTGCAATTTGGTTTCTCCTGGTTTTGCACAACAAGAGATTTTTAGGCAGCACCTTCTCATGTTAGGAACAAGATTAGACTTTTTCTTCCTCAGATTCATTACATTCATCTCTGTTGCTATATCATCAGTTATAATAAAAGCTGTGGGACGACACACAATCAGTGCTCTGTTTGACTTATATAACTGCCCCCAAAATCTCTATGCAAGGTTTCTTTGCTTTTTGAAACCTATCAAACTTCCATTTTAATCTGAACTTTCTTCCATCAAGATTACTGATTATTCTCTAACAACCTAATTGAGAGTAAAGCAAACCTCTCTTTACCAGGCTTTAAAGAACTTTATGCTTTCTCATTGCTTTAGTACATGGTTGTATATGGCAGTGCTCCTTGAAGTTCAACTCTGTGTAGGGTTCAACAAAACCAAGAAATATTTGCTGAACTACTGATCAGCAAAAATATTGTGGCAGAGGATCTCACATGCGTGCAGCTTTGATTTGCTATCATTACATCAAAGTGCTCAGGATGAACAGAAGTAGGCTTGGTGAGAGCTAGTCTATCAAGGCTAGCAGAAAACACCAGGAAGCTGTGTACCTGTCTGTCTGAGATGTTTGACAATTCACAGATATGGAGAGAAAAAAAAGATCGAGGTTCCTCAGCTCTGAACACTGACTGCAAAGATGTCCAAATGACATTGCAAAGCACAAGTGCAGATAAGAAGACATGTTATACAAAAATCACGGCTGCAAGAAAACTGCTTACTGCCTAGCCTTTCAAAATAAAACTTTAATATATCTCAAAGATTCAGCTGCCTTGAAAAATATCAGTTTAATGAACCAAGTAAAAGCAAACAAGAGCATCTCATACATTTAGTGTTATATAAAGTATACACCAGACAACACAAATTTCCATTTTCCTCAGTCTTGCAGACCAGAGACAGTTTAATACCTTGAGATTTTCTGCTGTGACTAGCAGTGACAGCCAAAGGCACATGCCAAACTCCTCTTGTCTGGCTCACCAAGGCAGGCCAGTTGTTACTTCTGCTCGAGTGGCTGCCAAAAGAGAGCTTGATCATCAAGTAGCAAGAGAAACATGGCAAAACTCTGAAAGGATGCTGCGAAATTTGAATGTGAGCTTCTCAGAATATTTACAGAGGTGAAAAGTCTTTTGAGCATCGACAGAGAAGACACAATCTAAAGCTGAAAAAGTGAAAGCACAAAAGAAAAGCAGAATGCAGATTTTCTTTGTACCTGTGCTTTTTCAGCAATTGTCTTTCTGTTGGGCAAGTTCCCTCAGAGAAATGTGCAAAACTTGCATCCCTATTTGCCAGAAACTGGAAAAAAATAACCACTCTGATGGATATTAGAGTATAATCCAAAAGCTACAGTCATGGATGAGCTCTATCCTATTAGTACATAAGAGAACATGCGAAATTAAAGATGCAGCTAAAGTCAAATCACATCACAGATGGGGAGTGAAGTAGGATGAAGTCACAAAATCATACCTTGCAACCTTTATGTACATCTTGTTACAACTTTTTAATACATTACATTGAAAATTCCTTCTCAGATCTTACTACCCAACTTGTGCTACACTCATAATCTTTTTCTGATGTCCAAGTAATTTATGGGCTAGCTGTTGCACATTTCTTATTTTTTTCATTTTACTTGTTATTTGATTTACCCTTTGGAAGTAGAATCTGCTTGAATATTCCTCTCCTATCATTTTTATTAGCTGCCTCTGCACTCTCAGACAAATATGTCCATAACTCCAAAAATAAACTATACTGCTAATTTTACTTTCAGAGTCTGGAAATATTGATACCAATGATCATCCTCTAGTACAGTGAGATTCTTTCTGCACTGGGAGAATTTGGCCCATTTTTTCTCTCCCTTATTCGTCCACAGAATTGCAGCCATGCTTGGGTCCCTGCAAGCTGGTACTGCAGAAGAAAGCTCAATGGACTGATAAGGTCTCTGCCTGTGCTGGTCTGAGTGATCACTGTATTTTTTGGGGTACATAATAAATATATTCATATGGCTTCTGAGTTTATCTCCTCCCACTGAGCACTGACAATTATTGTTTAACAGATTAAAATCTCTTCAAAACAGGGTTTTCTTGATCTCAGTTTCTTACACAGTTCTAAGAATTCTGCAACATTTAGTGAATAATAGTATCAATCAATCAATCAATCAATCATTCAATGTGCTCTGATATTTCTCACTCCACTTCCCAAATTTAACCACATAGCTACATAAAATTCATATAAATGAAATGCTTAGTCAGTTTTTGAAAATCCACTTCAGCCTCTTAATGGGATGTGCATTGCAAGGGAAGCTGTTCTGCCTACACTAATTCTGTTTTCAGTGGGAAAAAGCTGAAGGAACTAGCCTTTGGAAATGGTTGAAATTCCTGTAAGTGGAATTCTATCATATAAAATTAGCGAACATATAAAACATTTATTGCTACAGAGATACTACACAGCTGCTTGGATCTGTATTTTTTTTGTACTCAGTTTATAGCCAACATCATCTTTAAAAGAAGTATTCAGCTAGTTCTTAATGTGTACCCTACAATATAACTGGGCTCCCTCCTGTGTCTCCTGCAATAGCAGCATTCCCTCAGAGTAATAAATATTCTCTATATGGCAATTAAGTTTGGGCATGATTGTAAATGCAAAGTTCAGGAGGTTACCATTAATATTATCTTACATCCTTATTTCCTGTTGTCTTCATAGCTTAACATGTTTATTCTTAAATTAGAACATAATTAGCAAATCATATAGCTCGTTTTTCTGAAAATAGCAGCTCAACAAAATGTTTCCTATCATCCAGGGCTGACCTTCCCACAGGCTGCATATCCTTGAACAGCACATTGTAATAAGAGAAATCAGTTGTTTTGGATCTAGGCCAAACCCTAATTTCATTTCTCTGGCTGCCCCCCTGCTTTCCAATTCTTCTCCCTGCTCTCCCCAGTAACACTCACATATGTGAGTTAGAGTTAAGAAGTTGCAGTTGGTAAACAAAACAAAGACAAAACTGCTAAGAAGTTAATGAAAACATCAGTAAGTCATAGCATCTGGATCTCATCATGCACCTCTGACGTAAGGAAGATGTCCAGATGTTAGCAGAACTGTAGCAGTTGAAATATTTTGTGAGCAAGGCTCCTTCCAAACAATCAGATGCAAAACAGTTCAGCACTTTCAGCAGTTTTTGGGAATGTTTCAAGTATATAATGGTCTTTCAGATGTGCAAAATGTCTGCTCTGAGCTGAAAGAATACCCAGTCTGGGGAGCTGGGTCTGGGAATCAGGAGCCTCTTCTTTTGGGAAATACATATGAATGTTCAAAGAGCAGGAGAAGATGAGGCCTCTCTGTTGTCTGTCATAAGGGGAGACTTCTAGCAGAGACACAATGCTCATCTTGTGGTATCCAGTATTTAAGACTAGAGTCTGACAATATCCAGAATGATGAATTATAAAACTGGGCCAAGAGAGAGCAGATCATAATTTTCATCTTTCTCACTCATTTTTAATCTCCGCCTGACAATGCGTACTACGTACAAGCCTTGCATGCTGAAAAGTATAAATGATGAGGCTGTTTTCCTAACAGGTAGTTGACAGGTGTGTAGTTTTCTTCCTTCCCCTCATGTCTAAGCTGCCTGATGGAACGGTGATATTTTTCATGTTCAGGTGCTCATTCTCCATTTGTGGAGTGACACAACTGCCCAGTTCCTCTCAGACATGTTTTGTGGGTTGCTCTGGATGTGCACCCTCCCTCCTTGGCCCATGCTCATAAAGAATCAGCTTGGAGTCCCCATGAAAGCAGCAAAGTTATTTCTAGAAATTCCTGATTGCTGAAGTGTCCTGGGACTGAATTTCTCTTTTGCAAATAGGACATAGGACAGGACAGGACAGGACAGGACAGCCACAGCCACAGGACAGGACATGCAGGTGCTGCTGGCTGTTTGGTGCAGTCCTAGAATTGGCTATGATGACTATGGAAAAAACAGAATGCTGAAAAAAGGGTGTATTTCAATAATCCCCTCCAGCTGTTGTAATTTGAATGCATGAGGATTGTGTAGCAACCATTTTTATAATGTACTTAACATACTGTGTATTTCTTATTGTAAGCTTGGACAGAATAGTGCCATTGTTGTAGTCTGATTACAGAAATGATGGTGGAGTTCCATGAAATAAATTTTTAAAATTTCACTAGTGGAGGAAACTGCGAAAGTTGTAAGTAAAAATTTCTGATTGTCCAGTCCACCTACACTGTAATTTAGTTCTGCTGTATGAAAATATCCATTACAAATACCTGAGGTGACAGAAGATGCACGCTTTCTTTTTCCTGTTAGTACTACAACGTCTATTGGTATCAGACTTCAAATTAGAAGCACGAGGGTGTTGGAAACAACATTCCAGCAGCTGAAAATAAACAACACCGGAATCATGCTACAGGCAGCTATGATCTTTCGGGCGCTTCTCTTCATTTTCATATGGAATTCATATGGAATTAAAAAGTTGAACATGGAATAAGAATCTAACGATGCATCTAATTCCAAATGCCATTTTGAATGAGCATTTTGACTGCAGGACTTTGTCTTAAATAAATTCCAGTCATTCCATGATAAAAACAATAGCGCTAAAAAAAGGCATCTAATACTCTATGAATCTCATTGGAAATCTAGGGTGGCAACATTTTCAAAAAATAGAAACCCTTATGCATGAAATTTATTATTTCTGACTATGTTTGATGTCTGAATTTGAAAGATGTGAAGAATTATGCTTCACATTCAAGTTTGTTTAGTATTTCTATGGATAACAACAAATCTCTTGTTACCAGAAAATTGTTTACCATTTTCATGTTTTTTTTCCATAGATTACAGTCTATTTACAAGTACATATCAAATCAATACCTGATCATTCTCTGCCTCTATGTATAATAGCCTGAATAAAGCTATAGGAGATTATCTCCAGATGAGGGGTCATTCATTCCTTAAAAATGCTGATACAGTCAAACAGTGACATATCTGAGGCTATATATCAGGTGCTCTCAGGCTCTACCACATACCAATTTTCTAAAATCTTATTTCAACTACATACTGTAAATCTATTTCTCCAGTCTCAGAACAAAGCAAATACTTAAAGCAGTAATTTGTCTTCTGCATGAGTATAAATTTTAGGGATAGGTAAAAATGTAATGAAAAACACTTTACCTTAGCCTGAGGCTTTAAAAATTTCCCAAGGATGAGAATTCCTTTACTTATTTCATACATATATATAAAATTCACAGCTATTGCTTATACTTCCAGGCATATATATGCCTGGAAGTATAAGCAATAGCTGTGAATTTTTTAAGAACGAGTCAATCCTCAGATTTTTGCAATCCATAAAAAAGTATGTTTTAAGGCATCAGAGTTAAGGGAAAGAACAAGAAAAAACAGCAATTATAAACCAAATGGAAATATAGGGATGCTGATAATGGAGAACAAATTAGCTACCAGCAAGAGCTGATTGTGTGTTGCAGATGGTCTCAGTGGCAAGCCATGCAAAAGACTGAGATGGCCAGCAGTAAGAGAAACTTAAATAATGATATCATTCTAGCTAATAATAATAAATTAAAAAATAAAAGGTATATTCAAAGGGGCCTGCAAAGAAACTCTGCATAAGTAGATTCAGAATTAACCCAGCCCTTATTAAACACATGAAAACTAGATAAAAGCTGACTGATAGTCTTGTGAAAGGAATCTAAATGGAAAAGAATGGTGGAATTACTTTCTCTGCAGTTGCAGAGCACTCTCTGTAGCTGCATCTTTAGCAATTACATGGACATACAGAATCTTTCCAGATGGTTCAAACACTAGCAAAGTAGGCATAATGAGTAGTCATCTGTAACAAATTTTTGCAAATGAGTCATTTTTCATTTATTTGGCAATTAACAGAAAATAAAACCAAGAAAAACAAGACTGGCAAAACCCTATTTTATGTTTAGTGGGCCAAAAGGTACAAAATAAATTTAATTCTGGGGTGCATGAAATACTGTGAACTTTTAGTGAACTTTAATTAAGAAAAAATTGACATAATTGAAAATGATAAATGGTAAGTAGGTAAATCAATAATTTTGCTTGAAATACAAAAGCTGAAGTTTTATTTTAAAAATATCAAACAAGTAATGTTTTTCCCTAGACTTTCAATGACTACATCACCGCAGAAAAACTGGTAGTAATTCAATAAAGCTAGACTACCTACATTTTTTTCCTTTTTTTTTTTTTCTTTTGGTCTATGATAACAGGTATTTCAGAAGACAATTTAGCTTTTTCATCATTAAAAATAAGTTATAAAAGAGGCATATGCATAGTCAATTGTACTCAATGCCTGAACAAGTTTTCTAAAAAATGCTGGTGAAAATGAAACAGACAAGATCTTTTAGACATGCCATATGGTGGACATAACGGAGCTTAGTATAGTGCAGATAAATGCTACACTGGGCCATCTACAATTTATCATGCAGATAGTTCAGCCGACAGTGGAGGCACTAGGAGAAATCTGTCTACAATGTTTTGAGGGTATGTAGGTTTCAGAGCTGAGAATGATGCCTGCAGGCTCTGGGGAAGCTCACCCTGTGCCGCTCTCCTCCTTGTGCATAAAATCCTGGTCTCTGTTGAGAGGTCTGTCCACTGAAGAAGCCAGAAAGTGCTTCCCTTCCCAGCTGAGGATGTGGCCTGACATCAGTAAGGGGAATAAACTGGGAATTCCTGAGGAAATGTTGTTATTTGTTGTGAATGCAGTAACAGGAAAAGTTACAATTTTCATGTTGACCATTTATGAAATCTGGCAACTTGAGTCTCGTTCTCTCCTCTTATTCTTTGCTGTTCATTCCATTGCCCCAAGTTGTATCCCATCTCAACTGGGTAATTTTGATGTCCCTGCAATTGAAAATGCTTCCATTGTGTTTAGTGATTTATTTAGTGATTCATTTTCCACATTTTGAGGTAATTAGATGGGACTACGAGTATGTGTCTAGATTATCTTTGTCTGTGTAAAGTAGGAAAGAGAAGTCACCAATTGGAAAACCATGAGCAGCGCTGCCATCAAAAGTAGTTTGACCATAATGTGACTGTGCCAAGCTGCATTGCACTGCTCCTCAGGACAGCTATTTTGCACACCACTACAGTACCTCACCGTATTCATACAAGTGTCATTGGCCCCAGCTGGCTGAACCACAGGCTGTTCTGCCACATGATGAGACAGCACATGGAATAGATCAGCCCTGGTGTTAGAGTTCAAAAGCAGCGTGAGGCTGCTACTCTGCAGTTCTCCATCGTGGCCAGGGCAGCATGGCATGCAGAGGTGATCTGAGAGGACCCTTCACTGCGCCTGCTCAAAATCAAAACATCTCTAGCTACAATCTTTGAGTTCCACGCAACTTACATAGTTTTGATACTTTTTGCCCAAGAGTAATGCTACCTTTCTTTTGTGTCTTTAAGACTATAGGATCTAATGGAAAAGACGTTTTCCACTATATTTTCCCAGGGTATTTATAGAAGGTAGATAGTATTGCCTATTCAATTATTAGATCAGATTATATTGCATGATTTGCTATTTCAGTGCACAAGCTAGTAGGTTTTTTTAAAGGCAAAATATTTTTTAGATTACTTTTTCTTGAATATGCCATCAAGAATGCATATTTCACATTTTCTTCTTTCTTTTGCAAATATTGTGTTCTTTTTCAAAGGTGTGTCTTGATAACACAAATTGCTGATCTAAGTGGATTTCTTATTTCAGTGTCATGACCCTCCTTTTTCATTTTTAGGCAGTCAGCAGTTTAAAGTGCTGATATTCCAGAGAACAAACAGAATAGAAACACAACGTGTTGCTGTTTTGTTTCTCTTCCTAAGTCTCTGTTATTTGTGAAGTATTTTCAGGAATACATGCTGAGACCTACTTGAATTACATACTGAACTGCTTATTGGGGGCTTAGCCTGATGATTTTCTGACTTTCTGACTGACAGCAGCCCAAATATACTAGTGGACTGACAAGCCTACATCACCAGCACAGCCTGGAAAATGAAACTGTCACTGCTTTTAAGGGTCCTCTAACATCTAAGCCTTGTACTGATAAAAAATGTGATGGCTCATAACCATCTGCCAAGTAGAATAAAAACATGCCGACCCTTATCAGTGCAGCTAAAGAGGCTAAAGGGTTCATGTTCACTCCTTGTTTCTAGGAATGTGACAGAGTCTCAAGAAATATAATTAGCAGTTGTCTATCCCCCAAATATTTGACAATCATATGCAAGGTTAAATATATACATTTATCAAGGCTTTTTTGCATCCTGATAAAACCTACATACTTTCATATGTAGGTCACATACAGAAGTTATAAATTACATGCCATTATGTTTTCCTGTGTGAACAGATGAAAGGAAAACAATTTTATAGAAGACAGTTGGTAGTAGTTGTCTTACGTGGACACAGGCCAGAGGTACTTGGAGTCTGTTGATGCAAATGCCATTCTGAACTTAACTATAAATTAAAAAGCTTACTTTGAAGCACTCCCATAAACATCTCTAGCAGGTGGAATGGAAACGAATGCCAGGGTAAACAAGTGTCCAGCTGACCAGGCAACAAGCAGATTAAACAAAAGCTGATTTGGCCCCACCAGCTTCCCTTTTATAGATCTGTCTAACATCTATGCCTTTTTACTCTTTCTTTCCTCTTGGTCCTGCTTCCACTGCAATTTCACCAACATCCCAACATCAGGACCCATGTTGTCACTGCTGCTCCATGCCCTGCAGTCTTCAAGCTAGCAAAGCAGTCCAGTTTTCTAACTCTAACCTTAGAGATGAAATGGACTATCTGCCCAGTTCAGTTTGCAATGGAAAAGAGGCTGATGTCTGGCACTTTCATAACACTGTCAGGTTTGTGACTTTACTGCTGAGTACTAAAGTAAATATAGTGTCCCCCCCTCCTGTGACCATGAGACTTTACTGTAAAACAGGGGTAAAGGTGAAGTCCTCTGCTCAGGACATTCACTGTCCTTTGCCATCTGTGGAAACAGACACAGAATTTATCCATCCACTAACACAGTGGGCAGAACAAAGTTTTTATGAGTTGCTTTAATTTAAGGCAGGTTTCTGCCCCAGTTTCTTTATAGGCCATGGGCACTCACTGCCTGATTACCTGACATTATCCGTTTTGGAATTAGTGCACCCTCACCAATGTCTGCTATGCACTTAGCTGCTCTTATTTCTCCAAAACATGAGCGCAGAAGAATGATGTAAAAGTTCAGTTTACATTAGTGAGCCATATGGTCTCCCTCTTGGTCATCTCATTCTTGATCTTATCGTTATTCACATTTCTCCTCCCTCCTTCCCTCCCCCTTGCGTCCCACCCCCCCCTACCCCGGGATAAACTGACCCCACTGTAAGTATACAAACAAACCGAAGTGATCCCTCCGGCATGTCACGCCCATTGTACATTTCTGCTGCCTTTTCTGAAACCTCTAAATGCTGCAATAATGTAAGTAACAACCCCAGCAGGGTGAATGAGAAGCATTCAATCTAAAAGACAGAAAATAACAGAAGAAGAAAATAAAGTGAGTTAAATTATCTTCTCCTCCAGCCTTCTATTATGGTTTGTCTCGGGTTTTTGAGTCTTTGCAAGTCAAAATAAAAATGTGAACTGTAACCATATAGTTGGTTGGTAATTTATATCTCAGAAGCCTAGCTCTGGCATACCTGACACTCACTTGGAGCTCATAGCACTCAAATCCTTGCCAGAGGAAATACCAGTAATCGCGCAGTGCAGAGCCCAGATATTCCAACTGACACACTCCTTGGCTGCAAAACACTCCGTAACGCAACTCACTGGAGCACATCACAGCAGTAAAGCACAGGGTCTGACCTAACAACAAAATAAAACGCTTCAGCACACTTCAGTCTGAGGAGTTTGTGCCATAATATCAGAACAAAATTCACTGCTCCTTTTCTTTTAACTGATGTTTACCTCATCCAGTTAGAGGAGCACATATAGTCCCAACACAGGCATAGCACCAAAGTAACACGACACAGAAACAAAAGGCTGGAAAAATACTTAAGAGGTGACATCAATACATTATGCAAATGATTCCAGTAATTACCATTATTGATTATAGTCCCTTATAAATCTTAAAACATGCTTATGTAATGTCCTTCTCACCTGCCAGTCGTCTGTCTCTCGTGTTTTTCCAGATAACATCCAAGGCTCTAGCAGTGGAGTCCCTGATATGATCACTAAATGATCTTCTGAGAGGGGCTTTCACTGGGTGATGCATAATGCAGATCGATCACACATCCAGGGTCGAATGGCTGTATCCTGGCCTCAGGAAAAAGGGCATTATTTGCCTGGGGATCTGTCTGAATTTCTTTTCACCAGGCAGGCAGGTTGTTACTTTATATAATTTGTCGTCAGCCTTGTGGAGCTTTTCCTTGAAGAGTCAGGCATTGCAGTTCTCACTGCGGATGCAGGAAAGCTCAGACTGCAGCCAGCCTACTGGAAAGCTGCCAAAATCTTACATCTGGAACAGTTTACAAATGAGCTAACGATACAGTCATTTAGATTTGGGGCTTTATTTGTGGATATCTATAGGATTCTAGCTTCCTGTTTAATCAAATAACTTACCAGACACATACTTGCATGCTCATTTATTAGGATAATATTTCCTTGCCTAACTGATATTTCAGGTAATCTTTCATGTTTTGACATGAAAAAGGTAAGAAACAGAAAAGAGATAAAGTAATTTTAAGTATCTGCAGTTCAGGTATTTTATTTTGTCACCATATTTTTCTTGTGTATCACCCTATCTGTGGCACAGAATAGGGCCTGATTCTGACTTCCCTGCACATAGTACTTCATGCCAATGCAGTAATGAAGGGATGGAAATACAAAATTGAGAGGAAAAGAGAGAAGCAGAAAAAAGGAGAGGGGACTAGGCCTCCACATCTTTGCTGAATGGAAAAATAAGGTCTCATATGTAAAATGTTTATGCATGTAACTGAGATTAATAGTCACAGTAAATGAAACTATTTGACCTTGCTTATTTTTACCTTTTTAATTGATTACTGTGTCCTGTGGCTTCCCTGAGGGAGAAAGGGAGGAATAAAGGGGTAGCTGAGGCTCCCCTCTCCTCTTCCTAGTATTATGCATGGTGATGTGAGAAGAGGTGAGAGATCCCAGCCTAAAAAACTAACCACCTTTGTTATCAGGAGAGGCAAGAACTGTTGAATAAAATTGTCTTGTTAATTTGAGTTGGAGTCCTTCGTTTTTACAACAACTACGGCTATTAAAGTCAGATACCATTATTTTCTTGAGAACAAGTATGTTATCATTAAAATTGATTAACTTCTCACAAGGTTGGCACATACAGATCAAATTACAGAATCACAAGTTTCAGCTTGTGGATTTCCACTCCCTTTGAATTCCTTCCCAAGAACAAAACAGTTTTTCCTTTCATTCTATATTAGATAATTTATTTCACACTTTCTTATTGTTACAACTTTTTTTTTTTTTTCCTCCAGTGCCTTCTTAGTTCCCTTCGGTTTGACTAGTCCACATTTTCTTTAAAACAAATCATGATCTCATTCTGACAATGAAAAAAATTTACAGGATTTGTAATAGTGTGACTGAGAGAAGAATTGGCTCACCATCTATTTAATGCAGGTCATAATTTCTTCCTATCTAAGCCTTTGTTTTTTATCGTTATAGAGCGTCTGCAAACACTAATGTCCTGTGTACATCTTTGAGTGTAACCAACAGCAGCAAGGGATCTCTAGAGTTTGCAATTACATATTGCGAACTCATTACGTATCTCCTACTTTTGGAGCCTGGATAGAGAAAGAAGCAGCCAACTCTCTAGAGAAATTCAATATGATTATACACTTTTTTTTTTTTTTTTTTTTAAATTATTCTGGCAAAACTACCTTGTAAAACAATTGACAGTGTTTACACAGGCAAACAGAATCACACAGAATCACAGAATATTAGGGATTGGAAAGATCAAATTCTGACATGATGACCAGAGTGTAATCTATCTACTTTGAAACAGGTATACCCTGTTCAGTTGACATATGCCATTGTTTCTATTAGTGAGCAGCTCAGAAGACCACTAGTTCATTTTTAAATGAGGATGCAGTAACCAATATCTAAATCTGCAGCTGAATGTGTATAACTGTATTTCAGCTAAGTACCACTATCAGAACAGAAGGCAAGGAGGGAGAAGGTAGTCTCAGCAGATTTTAACTACCACTAGCTATGTCTATTTTACCAACAAGGTGGCTCGGAAAGAGTGAATTTATACAGCAAAATAAATGGTAACAATGTTCTGATGCATCTTGAGGTGGTGTTAATTTGACCTAGGTCTACCTGTGTCTCATGAACTAAATAGGTCCACACTGGGGGTTGGAGGTCACTGGTTCACTACCAAGGTGCGCCTTCTGGCTTATTTTCATCTGAAAGCCATTCAGTTCACATGCTCCAAGACTGTATGGAGATATGAACCAAAAGGCAGTGCTGGCAGAACCTATTTAAAAGGATATGCCTGTTCCAGGCTAAAATGTCAATAAAAACACACCCACTTTTATTGATCTTAGCATCTAAACCAACTTTTTAGAATTTTAAAAGAAGAGGAGCAATATATATTGCTAATCAGAGTTTAATTCTTTGAGAGTTATTGTGAATTCTGCTACACATTTAAACACGTCACAGCTCAAAATATTTAAAAGTCAGTGCAAACAGTTCAACAAAGTAAGCTGGAAAGTGTCAGAATGACCCAAAAAATGGCAAAGGAGGAGTAAAGATTATCTGTAACAAATCAGAGGAAGATGGCTAAAGGAGTCTGTTACTTCATATATAAATGGATAATCTAAGCAAGATTGTGTAAGAATTTAACTGAATGACAGAAAATTCTTAGTGGACCATGGGCAGGAAAACTATTAGGTATAGATAGGCTAGAAATATAGACAGGCAGTAATACATTAATTTTAGAAAAGTGTAGGCTAGTGGGGAAGATGGCTAAAAGGAAATACATACAATCAAAGGAAATTTGAGATGCATGATGTTCACTATGGTCATAAAATGAGCTAAGATATTGCCATGCAATATCAAAGTATAAAATGATTTTTTAATCATGTTAAAAGAAGGCATCAGATCTGAGCTGTGTTTCAGTTTTTATTCTTGCATTAGTTAAATAACACTCCTTGTGGAACAATACACTCAGTTTTGGTCTGGACCTCTCCATACCCAAAAGATGCATCCACAAAATCCAGTTTGCTGGGATACCAGCAGTAGCTCTTAGTTCTGTTGAGACAGAACGTATGGGAGACACCCATACGTTCAGGGAAAAACTGCTGAGCTGCCATGGCTACTGTGCAATTATCTGATGCTCATGTTGAGAGCTCTACACTGCGTCTCAGGCAAGCTCCTCTTGTGTTCCCAGATATGGCTCTGTGTTTGGAGACATGTTACTGCCCAAATGATACCTGCCCTTGTAGACATATTTCCCTTTCAGCTCAGACATATTCTCTCTCCCCTTGCAGGAGAAACTTTTTTTGCGGAGACATCTAGCTGAATCACAGGCCTGCAGTTACCTTCAGATTGTATGGAAAAGCTTTCTCCATTACTCTGGTAAACTCATGCTCAACAGTCTGAGTTGGGAGAAAATGCCGCTGGTGCCAGATACTTCTGTACAGGCCCCAGCTGGTGAATCTCTGATGTTGGTCAACATCACTACATTAGATTAAGTTATGGGGAAAACTGAAACCAAACAGTTAAACTGGAGCACTGGGAATGACATTAAAGGAAAAAGGTTTTAATGGTGAGATTTACAAACTGGCAAAGATAATGTTTTCAAAGAAAATGGCAAAACATTTTGCTACTCTGTTTGAAAATGAACTGGAAAATCTTCTGAAAACAAATATCTTTAGCTGGGGGATGGTCTATTTTCCCTTCTGTATGTCACCTTCACAATTCACAGTTAGCTCTGTACAGGTGCTACAGCAAAATGCATGCAAAAATAAGAAGCATCTAGGTAAAATTTATGATGCAGCTCTATCTCGGCTTCACTGTGTCTGGAAACTTAAGGAAGACCACCAGCAGGCACAGGTTCACAGGTTTTGTATTTGAATAGTACTCATGGTGATCACAGTCACAGTACAGTCAATATTCCAGCTGTCTTCCAGAATTGTTCAGTATTTCCTGTTCAATGGCTGAGATTAAAAAAGCCTAAAGAAATAGTTATGGTCAAAAGGTAAACTGGATGAGTCAACATATATGTGTGCTGGGCTAAAAATAATATGATGGGATTCTGAAAGAGAGGGGCCTGTTGCTGACAAGAGAGGAATGCAGCAGCCAGCGTTCGAGGAGAAAGGTGACAGTACACCCTCAGGAAAGAGGCGGCAGCACACGTGCGGAGCAGCATGCATGCCCAGGGTAGAGTCTCTGTGGAATTTCAGAGGCAAATATTTCTGGGGCCAGATCCCCACCTGCCCTTCCAGCCGTCCTGGAGCCAGGCTGAGCCCCGTCCTCTCAGTGCTGCCCCCAGCCATGACCAGCCCTGCTGCCGCTTTTCCCAGGACAGTGGTTTTCCTGTTCCCTGGGCCTAACCTGCCTCTGCACTGCAGCCACTGACTTCTCCCACTTCTCTTTTCAGAAATGTCTTGTTAATATAAGCAAAGCTATGTCTCTCCAACCTTCCTCCTGAGGCTGGATCTCCTTATAAAGTACCGCACATTGTTCTTAAACATACCATTCTTAAACCAGCCATGGGCAGAAGGCAGAGGCTAATTCCTTATAACCTTAACACTCCTCAGCAGTTCCAGCTGATGGATCTGAGCTTGCCAAACATATCTGTTTTCTGTCCTCTAGTGGTTCTGTCCATACTTCGATCTGCAAAGATAACATTAAATATCCTTTTTCCTCTCTAAGGCAAAGAGCAGACAGATTGCATCAGGTCCCAGGATGGACAGGAATGGTGATCTCATTTTCAGTTCTGGCAACATCCAGCTACTAGGAAGTAAACAATTATGCAAGCCTCACTCTCTTCAGGCTTGTTCAAAATGCATCAACTTCCCTTCTGAGTGTTTACGAATGTGCAAATTCTTATGTTTATCTCTGGTTCATCTATGTGATTCTGGCCCCTTGAGTCTGGAAGGATGTATGCATCCAAAACATGCACAGCCAGTCAAAGACACATCATTTTTCAAATATGCTGTCAGTTTGAGGTTTGTTGTGACTTCCATAATGGCTGTGACAAATGGTATGGCAAATTCAGACCATCTTCACTGGGTGGTCTATGCAGCTTGCTTGATCTGATGCATGCGGCCATCTTTCCCCTTGTTACAGAAACAGAAAGGTAATGCCATAGCTCTCCAAAGGTATTACAAAACAAAAGAGTGATTTGAAATCAGAATCGCATGTGTCACTGTTTCATTTCTCAGCAAATGTCTCCAAATGCTATCTAGGAGACCAGACTGGGAAACGAGTCCTTTGAATTTTGGCTTTGACATGTGTTGCTTTCCAAAAGAAAATCTGGTACTGCAATATCTACAGTATGTGAGACATCTGATACATGTCAGATCTTCAGACAAGAAGCAGACACCAATCAGAACAGAATGTAAAGATTTAGAGAAATTCCTACAGAAAGACAGGCAAATAAAATGTACTTTGTTGAAACAGAAAAGTTTCAATAGAAGCTTTTCAAATTTCAACAAAATGCTTGATATGACAAAGCCACATCTTTATGCAATTTGATTTGGTTAGGAAAAAAAAAATCTCTGTTATTCCATCAGATAAGGTAAAAATATTCAGAGGTTTCCTTTAGCACAAAGATGTCCTTTGTAAAGGTGCATCTGGGCAATTTGTTTGTCCCATGGACTACTTCCCAGTGCTCAACTTTCCCCATGCCTCTTTAGGGAGCAGCCCTGGGAGCAGTCTGCAGGTGGAAGGACTTGACCTTACAGTGGCAGCCACACTCTGCCATCGTCATTTCCTCCCTCCCATCATGGGAGGAAGAGGAATGGGTATGTAAGACTGTGGTATTTCCAAAGAGACACTTCAATGAAAAAATCCTTCCACAACAAGTTTTACATTTTTGTTCCAAATTGAGAATAAGAACTTCAGAAGGACATTATTTTTCTCATTTCTTGCACTAGGAGTGAAAATTGACATGTTATGGAAGCCCAGACCTCCAGAGTGGGAAGGCAGGCAGGCTAGGGGTTATAGTGAAGAAGACTATTCTTTCTTCCCATGTTTTGACCTCCTACTTACATGGTACTGAATGAGAACATTAGGATTCTTTCTTTTGTCAAGTGTCACTGCATGATAAAGATAAAGTAAAAAAGAAGATTAGCCATGGAAGGAAGAAAGCATAGAACAGGTTGGGAGTCTTCCCAGCCCATAGACCGAATTTGTCTGCTCTTTAGTTTATCATGCCCTCTCCTCTTCAGCCTCTCAATTTCTTTTACTCCTTTCCAAGCTCCCTTACAAGTTATTCCTTGCTGCTGCTTTTCTCTTCTGCCTTATAAATCCTGTTTAATTGTGCTTTGTACAGTTTTGTCCCCACCTCTGTTCCAAATATGTCCTTCTCCATCACCTGACCTGGTTCCTACACTGAGCTGCTCTCCTGCATGTTGCTCCCTTCACTCCTCTCCACTGGGGTGAGCAAGGACTTAGGAGTGTTTTATGCCGCTCTTAACATTGTGGCACTAGACAAAATAGACTGGAGTAGCTTTGCTTCCTGAGCTCAGCGGGAGCTGCACATAAGATGTGTTTTTGTTGCTGCAAAGGTGCTGATGATGGGAGTGCACAATTCAACCCTGTGTTACTGTGTGTCCCACCGTCTTTTGTTCTTTAAATGTGCTCTGTGCCACATGTCAACACCCTATAGTTAACCTCTAGCAGCCTAAAAGCTAAATAGCTGCAGCTGGGAAAAGAGATAGTTAACTATGTAACAGAGGAAGTTTCCTGAGCTTCCTCCATGAATGGGAAGAATGCACTTGCTTGCTGTCCCTGCATGGTCTGCTTCCCCATAGTAGCAGAAGTGGGGCGAAGCATCAAGGGCTAACCTCCTTTCTCCAGGGTACAGTCATTGCCTCTCTGCACACCACTTTTGTAAGCTGCGCAGACCCTGTACCCTCATGCCGTGGTGCAGACCTGTATTTTTGAACAAGTGTGTTTAAGTAGTTGGAAGGAAAATGCACAAAATTCACGTTCCCTAAAAGCTGCCCATGATGCCGGTCACAATGACTGCTGTTGCTTTCATGGACTTGTCCATACCTAAATATTGGAGACATCTTTTGGGGAAATATTGAGAAGATCTTGTCAAAATATCTACCTTATTTGCATTTTGTTGTGTGCTAAATACAAGGTTTGCGTTTATGTAAACTGAGTAGAGCAGCCTTTTATTATACATTTATGAGTTTCAAATTAAACGTGATCCAAAATAAATCCTGACAACATTTGGTAAACTTCATGGTGTGATTATGGCCCTGCTTTGCAAATAGCCTTATAGCTTAATTGGAGTTCTATGCACTTCAAAGTGTAAGCTTATCTGGCTGTTTCTGAACTGCTATCTCACTATCGCTGTATGCTCCAAAAATAATAAATAAACCAACACGAGAAAGTAGAAAACATTTCTAACCACAACCATAAATACAAAATAAGAAGTAACAGAATAACATGAAAGAAGATATATTTCCAGTTTCAGTTATAAACTACCTTTACATTACTAGAAAATCCAGTCTTACCCCTGCTGCCAACTGTTTTCTGAAATACTGTATATTAATGAGAAAAAATGGGACATTTGGTGAACACCAGTGACAGAGTTTAAAATTCAAATGAGAAAGTAGGTGTTAATACTTCAGTCTGTTTAGCCATATATGAGGCACCTGCCTAGAGAAGTTTATGGAAGTATTAATCTGTAGGGGTGTCCAAACACTTCTAAATATCTAATGTGAGCTGTAGAACTTTTGCAGTTATAACTCTTTCACACAGAATAGTTGATGGCAATAGGCTGTGAACTAGGATTAGGTTTCAGCCTTAGCCATCTCTCATGCTTTACCACAGCACAATAGTATTAAACAACGTTTCTTTTTCCTTCACAGTGACCTGGCAGGCAAATGGCTCATATTGAGATATCTTTTTGTCAGCTGAGTAAAACATTACAGTTTGAGTGGCCCCATCAGTAGAATTAGGACAGAATGAATAAAATTTCACAGAATAATATACATTACTTAAGGTACTTCTTTTTTTCCACCGGAAATGCAAATGCAGCTCTATGCGAAATCACAATAAAAGAAAATTACAGATTCCACAAACAAACAAACAAACAAACAAACCAAACCAAAACCAAACAGCCCAACGCTTCCCAAACTCCCTATTCAAATTCTGTCTCTATAATCTTATTTCATAATTAGGAATTTTCCTTCCTTGTCTTCTGTTTTTTTCTCTCACTGACTTTCTCCTTTCCTCTTTCCTGTTTATGTCTACCCTGGCACACTAAGATAGGAAGTTCCTTGGGTTAAAGGTCTTCCTCTTTAGACATACCTTATACAAAATTGTACAAAAAAAAAAAAAAAAAGAGATGTTAAAGCAACAATTTTTTGAGCTTGTCTGCAATGAACAATATGAATACCCATTGTGAATAAAACTAATTTTCTTGTAAATCATGAGTTTAAAATAATCTAGTGGTAGTTGGCACCTGTGTACGGAGCAGTGAGCAAAATGTGAGTGTGGGGAGTGTTATGTGAGCTGGAGTCATCTAAGTCAGAGGGTGAGCAGGAAGATAAGTCAGGGTACAGACTGAGATCATTCTGAACAGAGGGATCAAAGAGCAGCAAGAAATTTTAAACCAAAGAAGTCCCAGTGCTTGCAGTGTAAGAAGGAAAAAGCTCATTTGTGAGAAGATTTAGTGCGGTTTAGGGGGCTCATGTAAGTCGTCTTCATTAATACTACCCTGTGTAATGTATGCTTTATTAAGTGAGGTAAAGAGGCTGAGCTGTCCTCCTCCCTTCTCATCTCTACTGCTCCCATTGCAGCACTGTGAAACACAAACTCTACAGGTTTGTTTGCCATGGTGAAGACAAGCAGGATGTAACCCTCTGAATTGATGGTTTGTGGCTTCAGTGGTGGAGAAAACAGGAGAAAAACTGGAATTTTAGCAGGAAGCAATGACATAGGAAGTAGGATGCAAAACAAATAGAAACTTTTGGATAGGTGTTAGAATAGACCCTCAGCAGATTTCAAGATTTCACTAATTAAAGCACTGCTGGACAGTTTGTGAATGTTAACTTGTCCTTGCTCCATTTGTGCAAATGTTTATTTGTGTAGTTAGATTGGAGATTTATTTTTAACACCACCCAACTTCCTCAGACTCCTGGTTTCAGTTTCTGGTATCTGCCATACTTTAACTGTTAGTCCTGGAATTGTCTGTGACATAACTTCTTTGAGGTGCCTTATTTCTGTGTTCATTTTAAATCCAGTACTTTGGGGGAAATGAATGAAAGGATATGTCATTTTCCTGATGCTGAAAAATGCTAGCAAGTTTTCCTTGAACCATTGATAATGATATGGTATAGGAATTTCCTCTTTTGTAGACTTATTCCTTTTTTCTTCTTTCTGAAAATCCATTTGTTGCAGCCATTGACAAGGCTCTGAGAAACTCCTTTTCACAGTAGTTTAGCAGCATAGGATGCTAACGACCAACAGTCCAGAAGATATTTTCTCATCTGGGGTAGGTGCAGCCTGGGAAGTCTTTGCAAACACAGCTCTGGGATGCTGCAAGCCCTGCAGCAGGCTTCATTGACAAGAGAGACGGTCTTGTCTGGGCTTTTACTGACCCCACTGCTTCATCTCACTACTGGGCGGAAGACGGTCCCTCATCAAATGTAATAAGGAATGAGAAAGTTGTGCAGGGGTTGGGAGGGACTTTGGTATACACAGCTTTGTGAAGCAGAGGATCCATCTACTATGGATTTAATGCCTCCTTTTTGGCAATTAAAATTCAGCTATTACATAGCTAGATAGAACATTGATCATATACTACCCTGATGGAACGGAAAAACATTGGAATGGAGTAAACATCGCTTTAAACAGTTGTTTTTGCCCTGAACAGAAGAGCATGCACTCTTGGGGTCTTTACTGTTGACATTCTTGAGGGCAGAGAGGCCCTGCAGAGGGACCTGGACAAATTGTAGAACTGGGCAATCACCAACTGCATGAAGTTCAATAAGACCAAGTGCTGCATTTTGCACCTGGGACACAGCAACCCCGGCTGTACATACAGACTGGGGAGTGAGATGCTGGAAAGCAGCTCCACAGAGAGGGATCTGGGGGTTCTGGTTGATGGCAAGTTAACATGAGCCAACAGTGTGCCATGGCAACCAAGAGGGCCACCCGTGTCCTGGGTGCATCCAGCACAGCATTGCCCGCCGGGTGAGGGAGGTGATTGTCCCGCTCTCTTCTGCACTGATGCGGCCTCACCTGGAGCACTGTGTGCAGTTCTGGGCATCAAAGGATAAAAAAAGATATTAAGCTACTCAAAATTGTCCAGAAGAAGGCTACGAAGTTGGTGAAGGGTTTGGAGAGGAAGTCTTATGAGGAGCGGCTGAAGTCACCTGGTTTGTTCAGCCTGGAGAAGAGGAGACTAAAGGGAGGTCTCATCGTGGTCTACAGCTTCCTCACAAGGGGAGGAGGAAGGGCAGGCACTGATTTCTTCAGCAACCAACGACAGAACCCAAGGGAATGGCAGGAAGATGTGCCAGGGGAGGTTCAAGTTGGACATTAAGAAAAGGTTCTTCACCCAGAAGGTGGTGGAACACTGGAACAGGCTCCCCAGGGAAGTGTCACAGCCCCAAGCCTGACAGTGTTCAAGAAGAGAATGGACAATGCCCTCAGACACATGTTGTGAACTGTGGGGTTGTCATATGCAGGGACAACAGTTGGACTTGATGATCCTTGTGGGTCCCTCCCACCTCAGGACATTTTATGATTCTATGATTCTGCTGCAGATTTTTTTTTTTAATTGGCTACAATTATATATAAATATATAATTCTTAAATAAAAAGAAAAACTGATATACTTCCTTAAGTGTTGCATGCTGCTTTGTAGGATGTCTTTCTTCTGGGGTTCATAATTTCAGTTGAAGTCTTGCAGTAACTGCTGATTTTAAGTTCTAATGCCTGATCTTTCAGAGATAAAGGATCTAATGTTTCACTTCACCTTTTGTAAGGTTAATGTGTCACAGATGCAAGTTAAAGCTTTATGGGGAGTGTCAAACATAATTATCCTGAAGATTAAAGCAGTCATCATATCAACTGAAAGCTACATTCTGTTATCCATAATAAAGCCTTTGTGAATAATGAATGTACACAGCATACCTTAAACACTTACGTAGGAAATCTAAAACTCCAGCTGAAGTTATTCTTATATGTTAATGCTTCATATTTACTCCATGAAGTTAGCAACAGTATTAAATGAGCTTTTAATGAGACACTCTGTTTTGCTATTCTAGGAATTGGATTGCTTAACATCTTTACATAATTTAGGTCACAGCTAATCAGCCAGAATTACTTCTCCATACACTTAATTGTTCCTGCTGGCGTTTGATTTTAGACATCGCGTATCTGCCGTCTGGAGCATCACTACACTGCACAGAAAATCTTCACTTAGGGTCAGGTTACTACAATGGTATTGATGATTGGCTGGGAAAGAACTGTAAGCTTGTTTCAGAACCAGGAGGCTGATAGGATACAGCAGTACTTAGCCTAACTTTTAGGTCTTAGGCTTATCTACCGGCTGGCAATTTCCCCTGATTTATTTTAGGAGGACATTTTATTATTATGTGTTCACTCAGGTTCAATGCAAGATATCAGTGGCTCTGGAATAATCAAAATTAGGCCTGGAAAAACATGAATATCTAAAACAGGATCAGCAACACATACACAGAGAAGATCTTTATGTGTAGTAGAAGCAAGTAAGTACAAGTGTTTCTTTAAGTACTTCATAACGGAAGGGGTGAAGGAAACAATTAAAGAGCTGGTGAAATAATGGAGAAATTATTTAATATTTATGAGTAGATGATGTAGAAACTCCTGTAAAAATATGGTAACTGCAAGAAGGGACTAAAACACTCCCCAAAGAGGTTGAGGAAGGAAACAAACAAGAAGACAAAGCACACATCTGAGAGTGACAGGTTAAAGTAATATTTTAAAGGTATATTTAGTAAAAATAAAGTATTGCAGTAATGATGAAAGGATATATATCTCAAATGTTTGACTGAAAACTGTGGCAAAATGTACAGTGTTTCTTCTTTACTCTTCCTGATGTTTTAATCATAATATTATCTATTTTGCTTACCTATGTAACAGAAGAAAAACAACTATTATTTACATTCTCAGTATTTCCATAAAGAAAGCCCAGATATACTCTGTTTGGCACAAATGCATCTGTTCTCAAATGCAGCACGTAGATTTAGCCTCTCTGGTATTACGAAGATGTCAACAAGTTCTGAAAGAATTCAGATAACAGCAACATTAATGATTAAGGGCTTGAGAGTTTGATTTACGAGGAAAGATTAAAACATGTTCAGCTTAGCCAAATGACAGCTAATAATGCAAAGGGAGAGTAATGATAACAGCCTACAAGTATTTAAAGTGCGAGCATACCAAGAAAAGAGTGGCAGTGTTTAAGGTGGTACAAGGTTTCAAAACACTGACCTGATACTGAAGAGAGTGTTGTGTTTGTGTGGTTCTGTATGTTTTTCCTCAACACTAGGACTAATTAATCTGTGGAGCTTATGTAAGGACAAAATAAAATATGTGAGTATAAATAAAGGAAAAAAAAGCTGCAAATGTAAACCAGAAGGATACATTTATCAGCAATGACACAGGTCCTCATTATAGTATAAGCAAGATCAAAATTGAAATAGCAAGATTTGATGACCGATGAGCAGAATACAATACTATAGGAAGCATATATCAATATCATAGTTTGTACACTCTTTAGAAATAACCAACCCTGAAGGTAGGCTTGTTTGCTCAGAAAGTTTTGCAACCCCTTGATAACCTGCTACCTCTTCCCAGTGAAGAAGGACTTGCTGCCCAGACCTAAAATTTGTCATATCAAAACTTAAGCCTTATGACTGGAAATTGGTCTTCTGATTCCCCAGCTATAAATGTGATTCTGTATTCCTTTATGTCGTGTGTTAAATGCAGAAATACAGCAGAAAAGGACAAGATGAAGGAAATACCAGGGGAGGGGGGAGAAATGGGAGAGGTTGGAAGAAGCGTCAAATATGCACCTGTGCTAGAGAGTACCCTGAGTGCTCAAGTCAATAAATCTCAGCTGAGAGTTTACAGGCTGTGAATTTCATTATTCCTGGCAGGTTTTCTGAATATCTTTCCTAGGATATTTGTATCACAGAACATTTAACTTGATAACAGAGCTCTTATCAAGATGCTTACGACTGTCACAACTGACAGTCCATCCATAGCACTGAGAAGAAAGCTGGAAGGGTCTCCATCAAGCTCCTCTGTCAAAAAGTCTCTTTCCCAAACTCATGCCATTGTGCTGCACACAAAATCTTCTCTGATCATCTGCAAACTCCAGAAGAACCTCTTGTCACATTTGCATTTTCATTGTTTTTTTTTCCAATTATTAGTATTCAGTGGGAGCAGCAAGTCTAAATCCCTCACAAATGTTAAAAAATTCCACTTTAAATTAATGCCTCCAAGGCACCCTTGGTGTGTAGGGTATTTCGCAGAGCTGGGTTAGCTATGCTTGATGGACAGTGGCAGAAGCTTGGAGACGTCATAAATAAAGGACTGAAAAACAGTGATTCTGCCATGCTAAAGAGGACTACTGTAAAATTTTCTGGGAAAGGGTAGGCCTCACATCTATTTTACAAAAATTCATCACGAAGTTTACCAAATTGTTATATTTGCACAATGTCTACTGGGCATTTGCTTCCTCCTGGTCCTCTGATCCTTAGGAACAGATAGAAAGGGGTTGCACCAGCCCTAGTTCTGTTGCTTCTTTCATGTGACTGATACGACATTTCCAGAATAACAGTGGTCCTGATTTGCCTCACTTGTCTCTTCCCAGGCTCAGTCCAAAGCAGAATCTCCACAAAGTTCATGTCATGAACATGGAAGACTTTAGTTCAGTTCTCACTTTATTTTAAAAACTGGAGAAAGAAATACAACATAACAAGATGTGAGGACTTGAGACCATGAAATGGCAGAGCTACCAGCAGATGAAAGAAGCTCAGTCAAACATCATCATTGGACTTTCGTCTCAAAATTTTATATTGACAGACAGATAATTTCCCTTTCTTCCTATATGCCATATATGAACTAAATTCCAGTGTTTCATGAAGACAGGGGAACCAGATAGCCTTTGTAAATCTATTGGCAAACTAACTCATCTATAAGGGCATATATAATTCTCAAAATACTTTATTTCATCTGAAATAAGGGCAGTGTACAGGCTAAAGGAAGGACAAAAGCAGAGAATATTGTTTAAGGAACATTATCATGACTCTGGATGTTTTAATGCCTGAATGAGTCATAGAATCATCACAGAGTCATAGAATGTTGTGAGTTGGAAGGGACCTTAAAGACCATCTAGTTCCAACCCCCCTGCCATGGGCAGGGACACCTTCCAGTAGACCAGGTTGCTCATCCAGCCTGGCCTTGAACACTTCCAGGGATGAGCCATCCTCAGCTTCTCTGGGCAGCCTGTTCCAGTGCCTCACCACCCTCATGGTGAGGAATTTCTCCCTTATATCTAATCTAAATTAACCTTCTTTCAGTCTAAAGCCGTTACCCCTTGCCCTGTCACTACACGCTCTTGTAAAAAGACCGTCTCCAGCTTTCTTGTAGGTCCCCTTTAGGTACTGGAAGGCTGCTATAACGTGTCCCTGAAGCCTTCTCTTTGCCAGAATAAAGAACCCCAACTCTCCCAACCTGTTCTCACAGTAGAGGTGCTCCGCCCGCCCCCCCCCCATAATCTCTGTGGCCCTTCTCTAGACTTGCTCCATCAGGTCCACGTCCTTCTTATGTTGGGTGCCCCAAAGCTGGATGTAGTACTCCAGGTGGGGTTGCATGAAAGCGGAGTAGAGGGGCAGAATCACCTCCCTCATCTTGCCCACACTTCTTTTGATGCAGCCCAGGCTTTCTGGGCTGCAAGTACATATTGATGAGTCATGTTGGGCTTCTCATCAACAAACACCCTCAAGTCCTTCACTGCCGGGCTGCTCTCAATCCATGTGCTTGGGATTGCCCTGACCCATGTGCAGGACCTTGCACTTGGCTTTGTTGCACTTTATGAGGTTTGCACAGGCCCACTTCTCAAGCTTGTCAAAGTCTCTGTGGATGACAACCCTTCCCTCCAGTGTGTCGACTACACCACACAGATTGATATTGTGGGCAGCCTTGCTGAGGGTGCACTCAGTCCCACCATCTGTGTCACTGACAAAGGTGCTAAACAGAGCCAGTCCCAATATCGACCCAAGTAATGTCTCTCATCTCTGGCCTCCACTTGGACATTTAGTCATTGACCAGAACTCTTTGAGTGTGACTGTCTAGCCAATTCCTTATCCACTGAGTGGTACATCCACCAAATCCGCGATCTCCAGTTTAGAGACAAGGTTGTTGTGCAGGACAACACCAAATGCTCCACACAAGTCCAGGTAGGAATGACGGGAGACCTCCTAACTCCTAAGACCTCCTAACAACTACCAAGCCAGGGAATGCAAAAAAGGCTAGATAAGTGTGAAGCTGAACTTAAAACAGAGAACTGAACTTTGTATGCATGTTAGTAAAAAGGCCCCTCTCAGAGAAGTGTGTGTAGGAGGGCAACTGGAATCACGTATGTTCATGAGATCTGTTGCATTAGCAGCAAGCACATGCTGACCTTAGGCCTGTTCTGCTCCTCCTTGCCTGAGAAACAATGTGCTGGATTCCTGTTGGGCAAAAAATGCTGACTTATTCTGAAACGGTGTCTAGTGTTACTGTAAACACACACTGCTTTTACAGTTCCCAGCAGAGTGCTTTCTGCATGGAGGTTACATGATCTTTATACTCCTGGCAGGAAATAAAAGATGTTGACAGTGGGGACCTCTGTTAGGAACAGTAGCCCTTAGCAAGAAGAGGAAAGACTAGAGCATAGTAATATATCAACAGTCTATGCAAAGACATGGCTTGCATTGTGAATGTGTGACATAATTTTGGAAAATTCAGTCCAGCAGGAACAAATCAGCGGACTAATGCAATGGACACTCTACAGGTGGGAGAGTCCCAAAAGGCAGCAGAATTGAGGCAAGTCATGGGTTTTGTACCAGCGGAGTCTGGATGAGGATCACTGTGTAGCTCATATAGTTAGCTCAGGACCACGTCAGCACAGCAAACACAAGGGTAGGAGGGGGGATGTTTAGTCTGCAAACAGACAGTCTGTAACTATCTCAAATCTCTGAAGGGAGTCCATAGTTGCTGTTACATACCAGAGACTGTTGTAGTAGCTTTTGAGTGGCCGTGTGGCTGCTCCAAGTCCTAATTCTACATCAGTTAGGATTCCATCTTAGTATTTAAGTACATTTTCTATGCCAAATTCTCTATGCCTGCCTGCATCTTGTACAGACTCTTTAAGACATTTATTTCCTAAGACACTAGCAGTAGAAAGCTGGAAATATATGATCTCTTTCTTCATAGGTTTTTTGCCTGTGTTTCTTATTGCACCAAACTCTTTTCTTATTCAGTACTAGGGCAACTGTTTGCCCAGCTTGCTGAAAGCCAGCTCTCTAAAACAACATAGGTTAAAAAATAGATAGACTTAATGCGAATCATTTTGGTGATCCAAATTCCTGGACTTAGAAGGCAGTGAAATACAGTTGGAGAAGCAACACTATGACTCATCTTCAACTCAAAGCCCTCTTTCAGGCAATTACAACTTTCAATCTGTCTCTGCAAAGGTGAATCACAAGCTGGCCCACAGAATACATGAAGAAGGATGTATATTTTGCAAGCATAGCAGATTCATGCATAATGAAAACCAGGAATTATTGCCTGAACTGTAATCCAGGCTATAAATCACATTTAAAAATTGACAGCGTGCATTTGAACAGGAATGCACATCAAGATCCACATCTAAACAATTGCTACAAGTTCTAGGGATTCACATCCCTCTCAGCATTTCAGGTAGGTGGATTTCATTTCAGGTGGCTGAGCATACTACAGCTGACCACTGTAGTGCCAAGAGATGAAAAATGAAGTGCAGACACCGTAAGAACATGGTGAAAGTATTCAGTTCCTGTTGTAGGTCTGCTTTGCTCTGCAAATGGGTAGTTTTTCCATATGGAATATGAGATAATTAATCATGCTCACCTGGTTATATATTGAATGAACACTTTGAAAGAACAATGAAAAAAGCCTTAAAGCATACAGTATAGGAAGACAAGGGATATAATCACACTGAATTGACATACACTTTACAAGAAACAATATACTGTATTGGCTGCTATATATGCTAACAGAGGAACATACATGTGGCCTGTGAGTCCTTTTAGGCACTACTCAATAAGGAAACTTAATTTCAGGGGCTGGTTCAAACTCTGATTTTGCCTTTTGGTCAGCTCTTGTGACAAACAGCAGTGGAACTAGATTTCTTTCCTATTCATGAGGAAAAGGTTTGAAGGAATAGAAACTTATCAAAAAGGAGCTAGGAAGTAAACAATTGTTGAACAGGTGTCAGGAAAGCTTTAGCAGAAGATAGCAGAGAAGAGCTTAATTTGACAGTTTATCATAAACTGAGTCATCACTTTCTGTTAATTGTGCTAGTGAATAGGAAAATACTTTGGAAAATGAGCTGGAAAATCTCCCCCATTCAAGTGACATAACATGACACACAGTAAGAACCAAAGCCATTCTAGATGGCCAGACTTAAGCCAGAAGTATATACCACAAGAAGTGAGGAAAGCCGTACAAGGAAGAGAAAACTGGATTTGTTATTTTTATGTTTTCTGTGTAATCAAGCAAAAAAGAGCATTATTAGAAAAAACCCCACATCCTATGCAAAACTGATTTGCTTACTTAAAAACCTGAAATATCTTAGAAGAATTAAACTACCACTTAGAATGAAGTCAGGACTTCATTTCCAGAGGTCTGACAAGAAAGTTGGGATCAGTTCTGGACTTGGAGGCATGTATATGCATATTAGGCATATATATATATATACACACATATAGGCAACTATACCAATCTTCTTTGAGAAATCCGAGTAAACACACTCAGGATATGGTTGTGGTAGGGTAATAAAGGCAGAAGGATTTGGAGTGAAGAGTAGAGTTGGAGGGTACAGCGGAGTGGAATCCAGCTCAACCCTCATAAATGCTGTTGAAATTGGGAATGGCTTCCCTATTTTTAATGGAACTCATATGGGTATTAAACCCAGGAAGTTCCATAAAGTTCAGTAAAAATTAGAAGTGTGCATAGGGAATTTAACAAAGTCTCAAAAATGTATAAGGTTTGGCATATTTCTTCATAGGTTTATGCTGCTTTTAGCATGAAGCACTGCAGGATAAGCTACAAAGTAGCGTGTGTCCTCACAGAGTTAGATGTGAAATGATTTACTGAGTTCAAATTGGAAGTTCAGCAGTGGTTCTCTCCAGAGATCCAGAGCAAGCAACGAAGGAAAGAAAAAAAATTGCATTGCACCTTCAAAATCAGTTAATTATAATTAGGTATTACAGATACTATTACAGTCTAGTCATAATAGCATATGTATTTTTTAACATCGCTGGAGAGTAGAATTATGGCTCTTTGGTTTTCTTACCTTAATCTATTTGGATGCTCCTTAAGAATAAGCCTTAATTTAAATTTTGGCAGTTTATAAATTTTGGTTTGGTGATAACTGCTCCTCTGAAATGTATTTTATCCCTGAGTTACACATATCAAGGGTCAGTTGAAACATGTTCTCCACTTTAATGTAGGGATTTTTTTTGTGTCTGGGAATATGAACTAGCCTTTTTGTGCTCAAGGAAGTTAATCTTTTGATTGATGAAATATGAAGGCCATTAACACTTCATTAATTAAACTACAGTGCACCTAAATTCCTATGACAATTTACAACTGTAGTTTGCCCTAGTAATTAAAAAGATTCAGTGGTAAACACCAATATTTAACAAATCAGGCTGTTTAGCACGATGACCAGAACTTGTCTTGTTACAAGCTTTGCAGAAAGAGGATTTCTCAATTCTATGAGAAAAAGTGTACTCCAAAATTTGTGCTATTTGCAGCATAAACCAGAGTTGCTAAGAATATAGCACACTTTTCTTGTTTCTTTAAGGACAGTTTTATGAAGGGATAAGTGTCTAATTGCTGCAGGCTCAGGAAAGTATTTTGCTTTTGAGTTCACTTGGCTGTCACTTGACTGAATCAATGAAATTTGGTGGTGCTTATCAGTGAGATCTGCTGTTCAAAGGTCCATTGGAAATAAAAGCAAATCCTGATGTCAAGGACATTGGTAGGTTGCTGATAGGGTTGGGATGTTAAACAGGGCTGTTTTCTCCCAAATTAATGTGGAGCCCTGCCCCTGAGCTTCTTTTTTCTATGTCACACAGGTATAAGGTTTCCCCTGGTTTTATCAATTTGTAGTTAGGTTGCTGATAGAGAGAGCACTCATGCAGATAATAATTTTGTATTCACTCTATAATGATGGCTACAGTGACTTCCACTTAACTCAGCATGCTATCCAAAATACGATTGGTACTGACACATGAGGAACAAGCGCTAAGCATGTCTCGGCATAACTCTGCCCATTCCAAAGTCTTGTCCCAGAGGAGGGGAAGCACTGGGGCAGCAACCCCTGTTACAAATTGCTGCTCTCCAGGAAGCATAAGCTGGGGTGCTTGTTATTGCCTGCCAGGGCACTCTGCCACACTTCTTCTCTGCAGTTATTCCAGAGATTACCTGGCTCTGCGATTTAAGGAAGCACAAAGGCAGCTGAAAGTCATTTGAGTTCCACTCTCCAGGTACGTGGAACAGAGCAGCAAGACTGCTAATTTTCTAGCTCACTGTTTTTTCCTTTTTCTGTCCGAATTAATTAGTCTTGAATGGTAGCTAGATGGTTAAAAGGCAAAAGTGAAGAATTACCAGTCCCATTTATCTGTAACCAAAATAATTAATTTCCAGAATTTCCTTTTCAGTAAAACTGGAAGGTAGTTTGTCAGAAGGAATGAAAGCAGAGAAAAGAGTTAGATGAAAGCAGTATTTCAAACCCTTATGCTAGAATCTCATTGTGGCATATTTTCCATGCGTTAGAAGAGGTATTGCACTTCCCAAACCTCATCTGGGAAGCAAGAGGTTAAAGGTGTTCCCACCGAGAAAGCAATTTGCTCATAAAGTCATATTTGAATCCTCTAAGGAAGGATAAAACCCAGAGAAGTTAGGGGTAGACAAACAACACCAAAATTAATTAATCAGGTTGATCTTTTTCATCAAGACCTCACTATACGAGTAAGCATGAACCTCATTCTACTTCTTGTTTTCAAACAGTCCCTGGTCCATGCTATCTCTGAAGGTGTTCACAGGTCTTGTCTAGAAAAGTGCCAGATAGCATTGGGCAAAAAATAAATTGGGAAGCATGACAAGAGGGATAACTGCATGTCAGTACTTGAGCCCATGTCCTGCCTAGTTGTAGAAATTCTGCAGTGTGACTGAGTTCTTGTATGAGGTGCCCTTCTGTCCTTGGTAACTGGCTGCTGGCTGTGCACTCCAAGTTTGAGCATCCTTTAGCCTGTACCTTCGTCTGACAGTACAAACGAAACAAACCTATGTGATTCAACACGGAGCTCTTTTAAGTGTGGAAATTCCCAGTTTTGGGAAGTACTTTGTTTGTGGTACTTTGTTATCGTTGGATCTTTAAATCCATCTCCCGGATTTCTAAATGGATAGAGAAAGAGCATTTTTAAGCAATTGTGTAACACCATATAGGAAACAACTATAAGGGAATATAGGAACCAACTCTCTTCTGGTTGTCTGCACTGTACTGGTTTAGTCAATACAATTTAGATTTCAAGCAGTGCTGCTGCTGCATGGTACATGGCAGACAGGGAGTTTTGGTGCTGGAGTGTGTCTCAGCAACATCGTGCATGCTGCTACTTGCTAAATTCAGCTGGAAATCTATGATAAGGCCAGATTTATTTGTCTGTTATCTTTGACAGTTACAACTCTCAATCTCACTTCAGTCTATACTGCAGAATACTACAAAGACACTTTTTTTTTCTTTTTAAATGTTGCTTTATTTTTAAGGGTTTCTTTTGCTTGGTTTAAGGAAAACAGGTAAGGAAGCTTAAATAACCCATCTCCGGAAATGAAATGATCACTATGTCTTTAGTTGAACTGGAATGCATTTAAGAAAATACGAGAGAGGTTTAAGTTAGAGTCATGGGAACTGGTGAAAAAAGCACCAAAAAGCATGAAACCCCAACACAGATGTAGCAAAGATTTTCCAGATGTGGAATTCTTTCTATGGATCAGTGGAGTCAGTTTAACTTACTTAAGCTAGAATGATTTTTCTGTGGGGAAAAAAGAGTATGGCTCATTTCTTATCTCTCAGTCTTTTAATATAACTAAATGCAATTTACTTTGCTGAAGATTTTAATCTAGATTTGCTTTATGAAAAGATGTCTGTTTCTCATTCCTCTTAGTTTGTCTAATGTGTCATACATTGCCTCTCTGGAAATGCCCTAGAAATGTACTGCAAAAGTTCATATATGCAGCATCATCTTTGACTGGAACCTTTCTTGGTTAAGTTTTTCAATGTCCAGTTCCCTATTAAAGACAAAATGATGCCAAAGTTTTGCTTACAACTACAGCATATATATATATGTGTGTATATATATATATACACACATATATATACACACACACACACATATACAGTTTTTAGTATGGCCTTTGTTTCTGTTTACGGTTTTATATTCTTATGAGAGATGACCATACTTTTTTTTTTTTCTTTGCTATTTATTCAGCTGAAGAACTGCTTTGATTTACGGTTTTCTGATCATTCATTGATTTCTTCAAATTTTAAGGTCTCCCTGACTATTGCTAGAAAGTTTCATAACATGTAGGGGACTTTTGCTATTGCTGTATAAGTTATATAGTATTCTTGATTTGATGACATTTAGCAGGTACCGTTTCCTGGAGGAAATACATGCCTTTTACAAAACATAAGAAACACGTAATAAAATTATATTCATTGTTTGTATTAGGGCTGAACATTCAATACATTTTTACTACAAAATGCCATTTGTGACACATTAAAAACATATTGAATAATTGGATAGTGACTTATCCACTGAAGATATTGCAATACTGTTTTGACACGTTGGGCAACTTTTGAATTGGTACAGAGAGGGTTATGATTTGCGAAAATCTTATGAAAATCAGTGGTAAGACTGTCATTAATTTCACTGGGTAAAGGGTTATACTAATCAATTTTTCTGTCATTACTTTGTATAGACAATTCTAAACCCATATAGAACTCAAGCATCTGTAATTTGCTGGGGCAAGGAGCCTCACAGTTCAGTTACAGATTGTGTGGATGGATGCCTCTCCCTGTTTGTTTTGAATGTGCCACCTCTATTTGATGTCCTCTCATTATGTTGCAGGAACAGACAAGCAATTGCACATAAATTGCACACAGGGTAATAAAACATGAACAACTACTGTACTGGGAGACCAAAAAAAAAAAAAAAAAGTGCAAAAACATTTACTTTTGGAATAGCAGATATTGAGTCCCTGACTGAAAAAGCCAGTACTGCTTCCAAGCTAGCAGTGATCCTGTGCTAACTCATGTGCCAGAAACACTGTCTTCTACCTGACCCGTTGTTCTTGTTTGATCCTGCAATAGGTAGTAGAATAGCTGCTAAAAGGCATTTTTCATACCAATTCTAGTCTGAATCCATGCTCAAAACATAGAGTCAGACTTAAGTTGTAAGGGTGATCCGTATAAAACCTACAAGTCTGAGATCTTCATCTAAAAGAGTAAAAGCAATTTTAGGAAAACTAGAGATTATTCCCATGAGTGTCTTTCAACTTCCTAGTCATTTTCCAGCCACAAATGTCCTGATAATGATGAAATTACACCTGATAAAATTGATTAACCTGATACACACTTCAAAGTTTTGCCAGAGCGAGTATATCAGTTACGAATATGATATAGAGCCTAGCCGAAGGCACACTTGTACTGGCACAAAAAAAAATGTTATTCCACTCAAAGAGTTAGCATGAGCTATACCTCCAAAATAAGTCATTGGCACTCTCTGAACACTCTTTAGTTTCATCCCTGCTTTGAGAGCCTCCCACGATAACTACAAAACCAAAATCTTTCTAGTGTCAGCATGGGCTTTTTTTTCTCCACAGAGCTCTATGTAAGTCAAATAATAGATTAAAAAACTATTGTCAGAAGTCTCGATCTTTCTTTTTCCTTGCAACATGAAGAAACATTGATTCTAGGATGACACTGTAAATTAGGCAACATGCCTGGAACAAGCAGTGGTTTATTTTATTTCTTTTTTTTCCCTGCCTTTTAACAGATATTTTAACTGCTCTTCTCCAATTTCAAGCCTGTTTTTTGGCATGTATTAAAATCCCTGGTTTCTTTCTACTTTGCCTTTCAGTTCTTCTTATAGGTGCCTACTGAGATATGATGTACCTGTCTAGCATTCTGAAATTGGTTATAAAGTATCTCCTTTTCTTTTAGGCCAAAGTACAGCAGCAGAAGCAATTGAATCCACTGTAGACTGGGCATTAAATTAATACCTACCAATTGAACTAAAGAGGCTATTCACCCAGAGAAACTTCCAGAGAAATCATTTTAGATTTGGATTTTGCAAACTTCTGCTTACAAGCTTAGTTGAAATTCATGTGACTGGAATGATTACCTGCAGGGATAAATCCTTGCAGATTTATGGTTTATAGGCCATTTAGCAGTTGTGTTTATCAATAAACTTGTTTTTTAGTTCTTTCTTTATTTGAAATGTCATGAAGAAGAGACTCACTAATAGTCAAAATCAACACAAAGGTAGATTGAAGATGGAAATAAAGAAATTACATGAGATAACTGACTGATTTTCTATACATGAATTGTACGCTGGTACATTTTAAAGACCAATGGCACCTACCACATGCTAGAGAATCGGTATTTGATTGCCACTTCCTAATACATACAAAAGCAATCTAATTTCACAAGAGTGTTGGCAGAGGAGATTCGAGACAATGGCTAAACTTGATGACTAGATACCACAAAGTATTAAAAAATCTTCAGAATAAGGAAAACCCCCTTTAGTCAGATCTGGTTAGTATCTTTGAGTTTACAGGTAATAAAATATCTAGTCACTTAGGCTGAACATACTACAAGCAGATACAGCAATTCTCTCAAGCATCACTTGCAAAATCAGAAGGCATTCAGAGCACAAGTCAGCATCTATTAAGAAAAAAACAAACAGTTTGAGCAACCTGTGACTCTGCAGTTACATACAGCCATATCTTTGTGCTGCCAAAGACGGTTCCACATCAGGAAGACACTTTGCCTCCAGGTGTGCCTAATGCAAAGTGTGCTTTTGGGTGTCTCTCACCTGAGTTTTCAGCAGGTCCTTAGAGGAATGTAAATAAGCATGACTTCTCATCAAACATCAAAGAGCTCTTTCTTTTCTCTAAGGATTTGTGAAAAGGAGCTTCTCATTCTAATAAGACAGGAGTTTAAAGTGTGCATGTAAGTACCTAAAATATATAAACAACAAAGCCCTGTGCTGGCTTTGTGGAGTAAGGCTCATGTCCCAGGTGATCTGGACTGAAATAATTTCTTACTCCTCTGCAAAAAGAAGCAAAAAGAGAAAAGTTATCTTCTCAGACTTTTTGAAGTGCTCTAAGCTCTTCATACTAAAGATTATTTAAAATTGTTCAAGTCTTTGGTTCATCTTCAACAACTCTGAAACAACCTAGCAGTCCAAATCCTATTTTAAAATATGAACACAGGAGCATAATATAAACTCACAAATGTTTTGCATGTTGTCTAGGAACCTAAAGAAGTAAAGAAGACCTTATTATATTTTTCAGAAATGACTAGGTATCTTTATAATTATGTGTCATGTGCAGATTTTACTGCCCAAATGTAACCTTTACTGGGAATCTATATGCAATTAGCAGGTGTCACAACAGAAAGCTTGTTTTTCATCTTCAGGTACCTAAATAACTATGAAAATGTAGCTAAAATTTAATTTTAAAATTTGGCTCTGGGCACCTCAGCTTTTGAGAAGCTGGCTCCTTTTCTGGACACAGAAAAAAAAAAAGCCTATTACCTGATTTCCAAACCAACAGTCACATCACTATGTTGGAAAACAGGGCCTAATGATTACATGTCAGTATCAATTACGACCAAGTGAACTAGTTTATATTTAATCTGAATCAAAATAATTCTCTACCATGAACTTCATCTGAACAAACTTAGGCTAGAAATAACTTGATTAACTGATTATCACCATTCTCTGTTATTCTTGTTATAACCAAAAAAGGAAAGGAAGAACAACTTGTCCAGGTTTGCTTTGATTTAAAAGCTATTTTTGGTCAGGGGCTACCTCTTTTGGAATGTTTCTGATGTCCAGTATAATAAGAGATCACAATCTGGACGGGGTAATATAAATGCTACTGAACGACTGTGTAACTGATAACTAACTTCATACTGAAAAGCAACTTGATTAAGATTAAATATATGACACTAGCCAGAATATACTGAGTATCAGTTTACAGTCTGTATAGTGGTGTTCTAAAATGTGAGCACATTTTAATTAGTTATAATGTAATACTAAATTGAATTTGCTGAAAGTAATGAATTTATAAGCCTTCCAGTGTATATTCTGCTTTGACAACAAGAGCTCAATCATGAAACATTGTTTCCCACAATATTTTTGTTTGCAAGTCAGGATTTTACAGTCTGGAAGGGTGGATAAATTAACGATAAAAAACTGGCTGGAGTGCAGCTCTATGGAAAAGGCCCTGGGGTCTTGGCAGGCAGCGAGCTGAGCATGAGCCAGCAGTGTGCCCTGGCAGCAAAGAGAGCTGGCAGCATCCTGGGATGTATCAATAAAAGCGTGGCATGTAAATTGAGGGAAAGGATTATCCCCCGCTATTCAGGGTTTCTTAGACCACATCTGCAATACCGAGTCCAGTTTCAGGATCCTCCCAATACCAAAAAGACACTTATAAAAGGGAATAAGGCCAGGAGGGCCATCAAGCTGGTCTGGATCATTTGGCCTCTGAGCTGAGGCTGCAGGACTTGTGCAGGCTGAAGAGATGGCTTTTGGGGTCCTACCAGCAGCTCCTGAAGACTTTATGGGAGGTCAACAAGAAGGTGGAGCTATGTTCTTCAAATTGTGCATGTGAGGATGACACAACATAAATTGAAACCAGAAAAGATAAGACTGGACATAGGGAAAACGATCTCCTCTATGAAGCCAGTACCGCAGTGGAGTAGGTAGCCTACAGAGGTTGCACAGGCTCCATCCTTGGAGGTTTTCAAAACCAGGCAGGATAAAGTCCTGAGCAACCTTGTCTGACCTCAGGGTTGGTCCTATGTGAGCAGGAGGTTGGAGAAGGGATCTCCAAAGATCTCTTTCAAGAGAGTTATCCTTTGTTTAACTGTATTTCATCAATAGGTGATGAAGTCTGAGAGACATTCTTACAACTCACCAATTTGTGATGAAACATATTCTTAACTTCAAAATATGTTTAAGACTTCAATGTTAATGCCTATTTTTTTTTCTTAATCACATAGTTTCTGTATTAAAATTTTGCCTTAGCAAGAGAAGTATATATTGCCTTAAAAACACATTGGATTGGACAGAAAAAGGACAGCTTAAAGATTTAGCGTGATGGCCAGCAGCAACCACTCAGTTGGCACTATATACGTCTTTATTCCTATCAGTGAAATAAGGTATCTTGATTAGAGTAAGGTAATTTTAACATAAAACTGAAGACAGCAAACCAGCAAAGAAATAAAAATTCAATTGCTCACCAGAGGAATATAAAACACTGAGGCACTGCTTGTTTTCTCTAAAGTGAATACCAACATTTGAATATTTGTTATGGAAATATTTAAAGTTGTTTCCACAAGTAACACAATCACCAAAGAATCTAGACAAATATCATAGATAGAAAAGCATTAAAGTGCATTATATGGACCAAAGCAGTGTAAAAAAAATTGTCTATCCTTGTTATTTTCCTGAAATAATTGAGTTAAGCTTTTCTAAGTATTTTAAAGATCGAAACAGATGAGACTACATTAAAGAAAGAAACAAAATTAAATGCCTTTGAAGATAACAACGGCATATTTTGATTTAAAAAGCTCTTCCAAAGAAGTATAAAAGCAGGTCCATGGTGACAGCTGGTAGAATAAGAAAACAGAAGCTGGCTAAATATTTAAGAATTCAATGCACAAGAGGTTCTGTTAGTTCTCAGATACTTCAGATGTACTTTATTATTATGCAATGATTTAATGGAATTTGTTTTAGCCTTCCACTTGTTTTCCTGTTCAGGCATGGGACTTGAACATTTTTCTTCTTCTTCAATGGTATTCAGCCTTCTTGACTGCTGGTTCCCCCTCAGAGCACATTCACACCCCCTGGGCCTACGCTTCACTATTTAAGACTCAAGACAGTAGTATACAACAGACAATCATGAGGAGTTTTAGAGGCCATCCTGCTTCCAGTCAATTTAGCACACTTTTAAGCAGTCTTTCAGAGGAAAGCTGCAGTCTCAGGGTATACACTTTCCTCCAAAACCTGAAGAAAATGGCCGCAGGACCTTTAGATTAATGAGACTCTGGTTTCGCACAGTGCTACGTGCATTTTAAAGTTTGTGTGTTTATATCCAAATGCATATAGCGAATATGATTTGACTTTTTAAAGTGAAGTAATTTATTCAGAAGAACAAATATGGTAGTGTGTGGTTAATAAGCCACTAAAAGTCAAATACCAAAAATCATTACATTGGCTATTTTACTGCATTTAGAAAAATATAAAGAAAATCCAACAACTAAAACTCATCAGAAATCTTGGTATGAAATGTCAGTTTTCATTATCTATTAGCATCACAAACCTTTTTTTCTAGCAATGAAATAAATGACAGTGAAATAAAAATATATTTATTAGCATTATTAGTGTTTGGCAGACATCCATGCATATTCTGGCAGAGTTTCTGTAACTGTTTTTTAGTATGACAGATTGAGGTGCAAGTGCTCACCTGATATTTTTATTTAGAAGGCAAACACTCAGCTAAAGCAAATTCTATAACTGTTGCAACATGAACATTAAAGGAGCGATTACCTAGATGGGAACTGGTACTTCCTACTAAGGTCTGACAAAAACACTAGTAAGACTGTTCTACTAAAACCTGATACATTACTTGCAAAAAGAAACTATTAATAATTAATTTTGCCCAGGTTATTCTAGAATACTGGCTACAGATATTGTAAAGGAGCCAGAAAACTAGTAACTGTGCCAATTAACTTGCATTTCTTTCCAGTTTCTGTGGAAACTGATATCCTGTAGCTGGTGAGATTAAATTTTTTAATGCTTGCTCTAGGTTCAAAATAAGTTATGTAGAGATGAACCTCTAATGACTTTATGAAAACAGAGCATCCAGTGGGTACTGCTCATAGAAAGAATTGGATCTAGAACACGTTCATAAACTCTAGTGGAGAATTTTTTTTTTTTTTTTTTTACTTTTTGATTAGAGCTGCAGTTAAATTAGATGAGCTCTACCTCATGTGCAAAGCAGTTGGTCCTTTATGTGCCTTGTTTACTGCCAGTGAACCTGTTGCTACTGTTTTTTCAAGGTCCTCCCACTGCGAGTTCTCACAGATGGGCTCGACCCACCTTGTCATCACTCCATCACCTGGTGTTCTGCAGCTCATCTCACCATGAGGCCAAGCACCAAGTGTCCTCTGCTGCCTGACACCAACAATTAAAGTCTGCAAGAGGAAATACCCTTCTGTTAAGGTCCCTTTAATAGTCTGTGTATTTGTCTTCCTCATGAATCAAAGGCAACCCGGGAAATGAACACCAAAGGACATTGAGCCTGTACTTTATTAAATACTACCTATACCAGAAATCTAGAGGAGATACAGAAAGAAATGAGACTTGTTCACTGCCAGGCCTATATAGAAATACTAACATTGGAGAGCTTTCAAACGCTTTACATTAGCCATAGATCCAATGAGGCTTCTGTCTTTGTGCTTACAACTTTGTCCTCCTGTTTGCTTGCTGATCACCAAAACATGGATGAGAAATGGGCTATCAAATCTGTTCTACTCCATGTGAGAGACTGACACTTTTAATTTGTGCTGAAATAGATGTCTGTAACCTACTAGTTAGAGAGAGTCCTGAGATTTACCCAAAGAGATTATACACTTTTCTTACAGTATATCTTCAAAGCAAGAGGGAATATTCTGGTAGAATCATGAAAGCTCTGAAAAGCACGTTTGCTTGCTGTCATGCTAAGGAATTTTTACTGCTACAGATAAGTAGTGTCACTTGCTTTTTTAAATCAAGTCATGTGTTCTATGTTTTTTAATTGATCCAAGTTTGTAATTAATAACTAAAATGCAGTACTCAGTAACTTAAACCATATTTTAATTTTAGAGCAGCAACTCTTCTAAATGTGTATTAAAACAAAATACCACAGGTCAGTTGTTTTATGCATGGGAAAAAAAAGTATTTATTATAATTCTGAACATTATGGACCAATGGTGTTAATATTTATTTAGGGCTAGACTAAACCTTCTGCCCTGTTTATGTGATAGCACATAGTTTCACCACCTTAAGAGAAATAAGCTGTGCTAGTCCCTGACCAGATGTGGATATTCACTCTACCCCTCCCACTGGCTCTGTTGTAGCAATGTTTCCAAGTCACAGAGTTCACTGTTCCCTACAAATATTTGAGGATAAATTGGGAAATCATGAAGTAGGTCCACAAAGAGACTTAGGCAACACTTCTAATGTTGACTTATAGTCATTTCACCTTTGTTTTGCGAACACTGTTCCAGAAACTGAAGTTAGCCCTGAATTAGGAACCTCACAGTGGATTCCTTGTACTGAATATTGGCATCTATGTTAGGAGCCATCTTGACTTTACAGTTGGTGGAGAATTAATCAATACTATTCTTGAGGTCTCGTGTGTGATTCACATCAGTAAACTGAATGCTGACATATATGTGAACCAAAGGTTCATATGTTGATTGTTTTTAGCCTTTAAATGAAACCAATACCACTAACTCTGACACAGACACTGTCATTATTGACAGGTGAGATGAAACTTTCACCAATCAAATTTCTTCATAGTTCGTGAACAGAATTTGAAAATAGAAATCTCAACAGTCAGCAAGGTAAGTAAACACACAAGGATACATAAATTACTTAAAAGACAGATGCATCTGAGTAAAACAGTCTTTTGAAGGTGGTTGCTGGCTTATGCTCCTGATTCAGGTGCTGATAATCCCAGCCCCGAGTCATCTCTTGGCTTCCTTGACTGTGCCTGTTGCTTGAACTTAATTTTTACCTTAAAAAGTTATTTCAAAAGATTTTTTCGACCGCTGCCAGAAATGTCAACAATATTGAGACTTCTTAAAAATGCATTTCTCAGAAATAGCTGATGCCACAGTACCTCATTGGCAATGTCCTAATTCGCACAACCTGAAGCAATAGCATAAACAGTTAGGCATGACTGATGTTCTGCTCAATATGCTAATCATTTATAGGTTTTTGCCAAAAGGACTCTGCAATTGCAGTTTTACTACACTTTCCACTGTAAAAAAATGGTTATGCAACTCTCGAGTTATTAATTGACAAAAGAAACAGTGTTTTCAGATTATGTTTGGCTATCCTCTAAATCTAAACATAGAGTGTGTGCATGTGTTTTTGTATTTTTTTAAGTACTCCATCTGAAAGTTTGTATATGAGGTAGTCAAAATTTACCATGTGTTGGAAAATACATAAATTGCGAAAATATTTAATTCCAAGGATTAATAGCTGCTATAAACATAATCAGTTATGTGTGAACTTCTAAGCTGCTTAAGCAACTTTGTCCGTTTAAGGATCTAAAAGTTTCATTGCCTATAGGAAAAGCATTTGAAAGTATGAAAATATCTGGAGCTAACAGAATAGAAAGACTTGTAAAACCAGGTTTTTATTTATGTATTTAGGAGTTCTGAACCAGAAATATTGAAATTAAAGCATTTCTACTTTCTTGTACCTCTCATTCCAGTCCTAGATTAAGCCAAATAATATTAAGTAGTAAAGAGGGAGCTACAAGAAATTTTTACTTCAGTTTCTCAAAATAAGAAAATATGTTTGACTGCACATTTTGAGTTTATTTTTAATTTTAATGCAATGCTAGCCAATCTCTTTGCCTACTGTGTTATCATCATCAGTCTAATAGTTTGCAATATATTTTAGTCTGTTTGTAATAATGCAATCTAGAAAGAGTAAGATTGCTGCTATTTCCAAATAAATACAAAAATTAATATTGGTGTTGTTCTTTTGCAGTAGACATAGAAATATGCTTTGTTCTTTTTTTGAAGGCTTTTGCACCTTACATACAGCTTTGTCATTCATGGGTCTTATACAATATCATTTACCTGGGCAGCCATAAGCAGCAATGATCAAACAAAGTTTAGTTAAATTGCAAAACATGAGAGCCGAATGTCTGAATCAAGATCCAACCACATTTGAAAAAAATAGCACTAACTATCCATAGAACCATGGGACTTCATTCAATAGGCCTGATTTAAATAATCAGCTCCCTAATGCATGCTCAATATTTCCAAAAAACCCATCATAAGCTCGTGAGCATCTGAGCTGCAAATAGCTGAATAAAATGCAAAAGCGATTAAAAGGCCAAAATATTTATGTTCAGTCTAGCTTATGTTCATGTACATGGAAAAGTCAGCAAATTGGCTCCACATGGCACAAAGTTCCACCTATATATTTGTAACATTAAATATAATGCTGTTCACAAAAAACATAACACTGAAGTCTAGGCATGAAGAAGGAATAGAGAGATCAATTCATATGCATATGTACAACTTCTAAAGCGTATGTCAGAAATACATTTATTTCATACCATCATCAACACTGATGTCACAGCTAGTTTTGACACTGAAGAAGTAAGTATAGAGCTTTGAGTTTTATTTCTGATTTAACAAGACATTAGCTATAGCAAACACTTGTTTCAGCTCTATTCTTTAAGTATAAATTAAATCACTATACCCTGAAGATTTTTTAATTACTTTCAGATAGCTTTTAATTGTTTATGGTACATAATTACTAAAGATGTACAAAACCCTATAATGTTGCATGGCTGCTTGACAAAGAATTTGAAATTAGCTGCAAGTAGTAGGGTCAGTTATAATCAGTTTGCATGTTTGGACATAATTGAAAGGATGTGGCTAAATAGGAAATGCCTCAGAAAAAGAAATACCAAACAATGCCACCTGAAAAATCTATAAAGAAAATGCTTATTAAATATAGGTCACAGTTTGGAAACTATGAACTTCAACAGCTAAAATAACAACACCCTGACCAGACAACTTCATAGCTTTTACAGAACTGATTGGCACTGTAGCTTTTCTCTCAAAAAACTTCCTTTTAATCTATTTCTCTCCCTTAGTAAGCAAATGAAAAGAAACAATCCAAAGAAGAATAAGGCAAGAAAATATCACCAACAAAAATCAGGCATAAATCAGAATTGTAGATTGCATTTGGATATTTAAGCTATTTTTCAAGCTATATTTGAAGTACAGTAGCAAACTACCATTTAAAAAAATTAAGAAGAAAACAACATTGATTCTAGAAATCTATTGTGCTAAGAGTGGAGTGTTCCCTAGTGTTTATCATGACAATGCAAGCATTTGACAGCACCTAGCAGACAGTCACTAATAGGTTTTACATACCAACACTGAAGTATGTATAGTGTTCAGAAAGCACATACATCAGAAAACAACAGAAAAATAACCTTTCAATATCCTGGAAGTACTTAGCTAAAATAAAAATTATCCCCAGTGAAATACTCCAGATAAATGAAGTTTCCTAACGTACTTAAAGACAGACAGTAAAGTTCACACTAAGTCATCAAATTCCACTGAATTGAACAAACTCATTGGCATCCATGTTTGTTAACTGAGACATCAAATAAATCACAATAGATTTTAAATCGAAATAACAAGTTAGTATATTGAGGAAGCCTGACATGTAAGGCACAGCTGAAATTCAACTGAGTCCTTTTTAGGATAGATTCAAACATCTTAGTACCACACACAAAGCTGGACTGCTTCTCAGAAAGAGAAAATATCATATTCAGAAAACAATTAATAAACTTTACACAGACATTCATCAAGTCTGTAACCGTGCACATTCAAAACTCCACAGCTGAAGCCCATCTTTTGTCACTTGGTTAAGTAACACTGTATTCCACAAGACAAGCAAATGAGAAAACAAGTAAATATTTACTCACCAGCCTTCTCCTTCTCTGAAATAACTGGCATAGCCTGAAAGAAAGAATAAATAAATATACCACTATTAAAAAATTAAGAATATTAGGGAAACATTATAAAATCTTAAGGTAGATTTTGCGAGTATCCGGAAGGTCTGAGAAAGACCTGAGGTCTCACTGTGTTAAGCACTCTGGAGAGAAACATACAGTTCCCATTTGAGTGGCTTGTAGTCTATTATGAAATCAATTACTGTTGAAAAACAAACAAACAAACAAACCAACTAGGAGAGGAGGGAGAAGATGGAGTTAAAAATATTCCAATGATTGCATTTTGAAATAGTCATCCTAGAATACATGCCCACAAAATTCCATTGGGAAATTACTAAATAACTCTGAAGGAGTGCAGACAAAAACTGTGTGGCTGAAGATGAGACTAAAATGCCAAATCTTTCTTCTGCAGACCTCAAGTAGAGATCTGCAACTGACTCCATATAGTTAGGAGTCAGGCTCAAATGTATGTTTTTCTCTAACATAACAGTTTTTCAGAGACAAGTAATAGAAGTGTTTTCATATCGACTGTAATTGTTTTTAGACTTGGAAAACTGTGGGGTTTTTGCAAGGGATGTAAAAGTCTTTCATATTATGCTTTTCTTTCAGACTAAAGCAAAAGGACTTTCTGAATGTATTTTTCCTAAAATAAGTAGGTTAAAGATTGAATAAATAGCAGAATGGAGCTTATGTGGTACACCTATAAACAGAATTAAAGACTGTACAGATTGATAAATATAATAAAGGCTGAATGAGAAATTGGATTGAGTATGCAAAGTATGAAGAACTGCCATGTGAGTTAAGGTATCAATTTTACATCCTTTTCACTCCTGTCAGTTTAGCTTTTGTTCAGCAGATTTTCCTGCTGCAAATTTCACAGTAAGAGGGGAGCAATAAACAGAAACCACAAAACAGCCAGTTTCAGACTTGGTATAGCATTCCTGAAAAAGACTTTGAAAATCTGATTTCAGGATTCCATTTGTCCTGCTTGATAAAATAACATTTTATAGCATTTCCTGGATGATATTTTGTACAAAATTTCCAATAGAAAATGTCTTAGACAATATATGTTAGATGCTAATCCTAAAGGTTGTTGTTTACCGTGTTTAAGCCAGGTAAAAAGATGTAGATGGAAACAAAAAGAGCCATAAGGCCTCAGGACAGATGTACAAGTCACAAAATTATTACTTCTGTTAAGTAGGATGAAAAAACACTATAAGCTTCAGACAATTTAAAGCCAGAGTGAGGTTTGCAGATAAATGTACTTCCTATGTTCCTACAGCAACCTTGCAGCAATTCATTAGGATTGATGCTAGAGAGACCAATGTGGATTATACAATCTACCAAAAGTAAGAGTTCTAAAATCAAGTTGTTCTTGGAGAAAAATGCTACTAGACAAATAAATGCTTCAGATAAAGAAATACATTCAAAATTATAGCACCACAAAGTATATATGTTTTTCTAGAGTAATTAGGAGAAGGACCTCATACAGAGATGGCTACCTGTCACCATCGTTTTTCACTACTCCACGTCCTCCATAGTACATTATATAAATACAGAGATTTCTTTTTATTGCCTCACTCCACTCTTCTTCCTGATATCAGACTTCGCCTGCTTTTTCAAAAAAACTTGGTTCCATTTCTCTCATGTGCTTCTAAAATTAGAATAACTGATTTGGTCTTATTGATTAACAGCACAAGAAAAAAGTATATTATTTTCAAAGAACCAAATATTTTCTCAAAGTCACGTGAATCCAAGTAAAAAAAAAAAAAAAAAGAAATTATCTCTAAAAAAGCTCTTATAGTAACATCAAATTAATAAAAGTAAAATATTTTCTTTAGAACAGAATAGGAAGCATATTTTTTCCAAAGAATATCATTATTCTTCTCATTGTAAAGAATGCAAATAACATGAATGTTTGATTCAGTACATGGCACTATAACATACTTACAAATTATGAATCCATCATAACAGTTATGAGGTTTTCTTACACATTAATGCTTTACAATTTGAGGAGAACTCAAATACATATATCACATTTTTAGTCTAAGGTTTATATTTGCTCAGTTTAAAGAAAAATTGTAAATCTTCCTATTTTATTAAAGCATATAATAAATGTAAAGTCCCTGATTAAAACAAACAAAGAGAAACAAACCAAAAAACATCCCAGAAAACTATGCTCTTTGTCCACAAAGTACAAAGACATACTGGATGACACTTTAAAATGTCTTTTTTTCTAAACAGAGTGTAATTTTGCTGAATCAAGATGAAAAATGATCTAAAAATGTTGTCAGAATGTTCTATTGCTACTTAAAAGCTGAGGTAAAAAAGAAGTCCTATTTGAACATACCATTTCTTGAAAATTTAAAATAAACCATGAGCGAATCTTCTTCAACAAGATCTCAGACAGTCCTACTATTGGTTTATTTTTTTGTTAATACAGCTACACGTACTGCTTACATGTTGGCCAGTGGGAAAACATGATTGTTACTTATGAGAAATACTCTCATCTCAACTACAGTTTTGAATTCTCTGGAGACCTTCTTCCAACGAGTTCCATATGTTCCAAATGAATTGCATTCCCAGGAAGTGATTTAACATTTCTGGCAATGGAGCAATTAGACTGGATTTTCCTGCTTAGCCAGATGGGTTCACTGTAACTTCACTTTTTTTTTTTTTTTTTTCTCACTGTCCTCAAAGAACTAAAGAACTGGACAAACAGTTTCCACATTATCAGGTCTCATATGTGTTAAAAAAAGCAGGCTCATGCCCTTTTTTCACCCCCCTCACAGATTTCAACAAACACTCCCCCAAAGTCGGGCTCCTCTTTATATTTTAAATAGTATGTGCTCTAAGCAGAAGAAAGAGAAGAAAGAAAAAGGGAGAGAAAAGAGAGAGAGAAAAGAGAGAGAGAAAAGAGAGAGAGAAAAGAGAGAGAGAAAAGAGAGAGAGAGAGAAAAAAAGCCTACCAAAAAACCTCTAAGAACACCTTACTTGGAATGTCATATTGAAAATTTTTGTATACATCCTGTCTGTGTTGCAACTGATTCCCTGTAAAAATATGTCTGCAAATATGATTGTAAAGTAATACTGGGATAAATAACCACTTCATTTGAATTTCATTAGAAGTAAGGTGGAAAAACTGTCTTCCAGTGAGAAAAAAAAAAAATAGTGGAAAATTCTGGTAAATCAAAACTTAAAATTTTTGCACAAATGAAAAGTTTTGTTTGACCGAAGTCAAAATATCTATATTTTTTTCCCCTGAGCTTTTAAGAATATTTTAATGGGAAAGAGAAGTAAATATGTAAAAAAAAGCCCGTAATTTCAAACAGCAACCATTCATTTTGGGCACGTGCAGTTCTTCAGCATGAAAAGAGAAAAGAATCCCTTCTCACTCCCCAAATTAGCTTCCTTCTATTACTGAGTCAAAATTCATATATTTCAGCTCTGAGTTGGACTAAAAAATTAGCATTGTAGCTTTCCAGATTAGAAGCAGCATATCCAAGAGATGTGTGCAGTGTCTTGGTGGTGGAAAAAGGAGGCATTACCTGCAAAGAAGACAGAATGCATTTGATAGCAGCTGTGAGAAGACACTGAGCTGCAAGGCTGCCATTGTGAAAAGCTGAGGCACATCCAGGCTGACCTGGACACAGCTTGTCTCCCCCTTAACTGTAATGCAAAGCTATGTTTATTTATTTATTTATACCGATTCCAAACCTCTAGACCAAGCCATTGTGAATAGAACTAAAATGGCTTTTTTTTTTTGGTTCCTTGCACTCACAAAACATGAACAGGACTATCATGACTGACTTGTCTGCAAAAGGCCACAGTAAATGGCAAAGTTTTCTACTAACCAGCAAAGTTACTGTAGAGAAGCATGTCACATATTATTTCTCACATAAGGATCTAGTGAAATCTGTTTATTTTTGTAGTATCTGATAAATCAATGGTAGTGAGTATATATTTCAATTTTGCAAATGACATACAGCATCTTTATGTTACAACCATTAAATCCACACTTTCTCCCTAGAATAATACTTCCAGTGTTGTGGGTGTTTTTTGTTTGTTTGTTTGTTTTTATTGTTTTTTTTAATTATTTTTTTTATTATAGAAGATACAGTACATTGGCATTACGAGAATCACATTTTCAATACTGTCATCCAGCTGTGATGGATATTCTACAAAGCCCTTCCATCATAGAAGGCTGTCAGCTATCCAGCCTTTTTTTCAACTGTGTATATGAATGGACATGCTGAAATATTTCCTTGCTTACGATCTGATACATCTTGACTTGCAAACGTTTTTCTAGAATTTTGACTGTGGAGATAATATCTACTGTCCAGTATGAAAATAAAATTCTGGGACAAACATTAGCATACTGGGATCTGACTAGTAAAGGAAAATCCAGCCTTCATGATAATTATGAGCAGGTAACTCTTGCTGAGCTCAAGCTCTTATAAATCCTCCTCCTTATTTTTGGAAGTGCTTTTATGGTAATCACTTTTTATTCCTACCATGAAAAATCATGGCCTAAATTCTCACCTTTGTGGATGCTTCTTTTATGCAAAACAGTTTTAGTAAGAATTGTGGGTTTTGCTGAAGTTATTTGCTTCAAGACCAAACCGTATTCCTATTCTAAAAAACTGGAAGCTTTACATCACATTAAGAGCATAAATAATACTAACCTCCAGAGCTTGCAAACATAAAAATGCATATTAGTTTGAGTTTTTAAATAGGATCATTGACTTTAAGGCCAGAAAAAAAAATAATCTATGTAGATCAAAATATATCTCTGTTGTCTTCTTTATACTCAAATGATTAAAACACACAGAAATCTAAAATCCTCTAAAGAAGAGTGAGTTACTGAGCTTATGATAAGAGAGAAAGGAGGTAGTATCAACACAATATACAGTTACCAAGGGAGGACTAATGAACCAAATGACAGAGAACTCTCTAGTCTAGTAAACAAGGGCAATCTTGTACCTGAAAACTGAAGTCAACACCACTCAGATAGCAAACAACTTTTAAGCATTATTTAATTTCTCAAACAGTGTACATTCTGCATCATCTGGAGTCCTTAAACAGATGTTTTATTTTACTGAGAAGGTATGCTCCAGTTTTCTTAATTTGGATAAGTAGTAGTTGAATTTAACTGGATTATTTTATGGAAGAAAAACATCCAGAGTCACTCAGATGGTTTGAAATTAGGGAAATACCACAGTCCATAACTGGGAATTTCCTCTACTTATATTCCCATTACAAAAAAATATGTAATTCATATCTCTACCAGAAAATTCTGATTATTATAAAAACGAAGCCTGTATTGTTATGAATCAGATTAAGAGAATAGACATGTAGAAAAAACCCTTTTGAAAAAAACTAATTAATTTTAAGTAGACTAATCTTTTGGTATTAACATTGAACAGAAATCATAGCAATCATGTAGAAGAAAACCCAAGAAAGGTTTGTCTATTATTCAATTATTTAGAAAACCTTATTTTATTAAACTTGTAAATTTTTAAAATAAATTTCCAGTTCTCCCCTCCTTTTTTTTTTTTCTTTTATTTTTTTTTTTCTTTTTTCTTTTTCCCAACTGGATAAGGAAAGAGAAAAATAGATCCATCAACTTTTAGGGCAGATCAGCTTTAGAAGGAGAATGTAGCAAGGTCTTTCTTCTTTGTCGTCTTTCATTTTACTAAAGATCGCAATTAGTAAAGTAGAGCAGAAGGCAATTAAAACCCACCCAAAGATAAAGCCGCATCAATTAACTCAATTTTTAAAAAGAATTAATGTCACATTCAGAGGTCTCTGTCTAAGTTTTTGAGAACACTATGGATTCTGTGATTTAGTTCTAGCGGAAGTACAAAGCTGTATGCTTGCCTGCATATGTCCTCCTCCAGTCAGCTGTATGCCTCTCTCCAACTACTTTGTTTTCTGACTAGATATTTCATTTTGCTTGAGCCTCTTTATGCCACTGAGGTCATGCACAGAGACCCCTTCTAGTTAGTGCTGGACGGCTGGCTGTTCTCCCTCCAGGAGGCACTTGCCAAGAGCCTGCACTTGGGGTGGTCTGGTCACTTCCTGCTCTTTGTCATTCAGCTGGCAGAGTGTGGCTCTTGCTGGACTGGAAGTGCAAAACAAAAATGCAGGATAACTGTCTTGTGCCCTGTTTGGTATTATAGTTTCCATAGATCAGGGTATGCTCTCAATGCTCTGAAATCTGCCAGGACCACATACAGCTGGTTTATGTGACAGATAAGACGAGCCAGTCTGCAGCTTGTCCAGACCATTAAGTAGAATTTGGCCATAATATAGAATTAAGTCCTTTCTCTGTAGGAATGTTAAAGTCTTCAGAGCAGCAGCTGCAAGTTCCTAAATACCCTGAGACTTACCATCGCACATTCTGTGAAATGTAATAATGATTTTTTTTTTTTTTTTTTAAATTAGTAATTGTTAGACCGTGGCTTTTTGCATATCAAGACTTGGAATAAAAAAGTTTTGTAAAATAAACTTATTTTTGATACTTCCCAGAAGTTCACCAGATATGGAACTCTGTTTCTGTTTGAATTGCTTTTTAATTACTGGGGTGGACGTACAGTACTTGCAAGAGGGGTCAGTTAAATTTTAGTTTAATGTTAAGGAACATTTAAATAGCTTTTGGTAATAACAAAACCTGTATTTCCTCCAGTTTCACCAAACATATGTATGTTTTCACTAAAGAAAAAATAACTCAAATGTTAACACCAAAGCTGAGATGTGACATACTACTTCTAAAACTAGAGCAGCCCCAAGAGAGCTCATGCTTTTCATCAATCACCAGAGGTCCTATTAGAGTTCATTTACACATAGAGAACTTTTTCCCAAGCTCAGAAGTAATTTGTTTAGCTAACATTTATCTTATAAAACCTTTTACAATAACAAACACATCAATAAACCCTGGAACATTAGCAAAGCAGAGCTACTTGGGAATCAGAGGGCACCCAGCTCTATAAGGCAGCAGTAAAAGATAATTAAAGTCTCATGTTTCCTATTTGTTTCAACATCATGTAATATCTACAAATGTGATTTTCTTCCTTAAAGCTCTTAAATCTGGGCAATGCTTCTACATGGCTAACAAGAATCCCAGCTAATTTCAGTCTTTTCTCGTCTCCTTATATATAAAACTTACAAACTTATACTAAATCCATGTTTCATGTAAAGAAAAAATATTTAAATTATGTGATGATAGAAAGTAAAATTTGTTAAATGATGACTCTAAGCTACCTAATTCCTTTGAGCATGTATTCATAGAGTAAAAGAGGAAATTAAAAACAACAAAATCCTATTATTCCTGACTTTCCCTAGCCACCTCAGAGAAAACAAAGGAGCCCATTGCCCCCCATCCCAAGAAAAACAAGTCACACTTACTAATTTGGAAGGGTGCAAACATTAAAATCAAGAAGTTCATCTCATTGCTGCATATGCTAGAGTCTACTGTAAGGCAGAAGCTGTGTGACCTGAGAAAAGGCCAGCAACATAAATCATCAGGTATGTAAATGAGCAATCTGATTCTAGTGATCTTTCTGAGAGGTCAGCCCAAATCCAATGGTTGATTGCTGTCTACATTTTTGAATTCCACTAGTGTTAGTGTCCTGGATTCAGATCTCACTGACGTTAGCAGCAATAAAACAATATTCGGGTATCTTGAATACTATATAGGAAGGATAGGTATTTATGCTGGTCAAGGAAGATCTCATCATGTTCAGCTTTATGTTCTGAAAAAGAAAATCAGGTGTAAAGCATTGCAGCAACTATTTACACCTGCTGACACTCTGATCTTGTGGAAGTTTGCTCTCTTCAATCTCTGCAGGTAACCCCAGCCGGCTACTCTTCCCATTGTTAGCAGCAGCAGGCTGCTACGACTGTTCAGAGTTATCTCTCTCTAAATAAATAAATAAGCAAACCCCAAGAAACTACTTTTAAAAACCTAGTATGTATGTTTTGGCACAAATCCTTATCCTCACAGTCTCATGTGAATTCAGTCACTGTGATATTACATTTGTTGGACCAGGTGGGAAAGGATCAAAAGCAGATCCTCAGGGAGGCTCTTGACCTTGAGGTTTATCCAGGCATAAAAGAATAAATTACTACAAAGGCTACATCTATTGTAATGAAACTCTTTCTGCAGAACATCATAGTTCTTTGCTCAGTAAGCTGAAGAGTCACATAATAGCAATTCTAATAATGAAATGATGGAGAGAGAAGATGAGTAGCATGCCAGATAGAAACAGTGATAGGTTTGGGAGTGTCAGTGGGGTGTTTTGTTGTGGAAAAGAAGTGCATCTAACTTTGGAAGGTAGCAGAGGTGACCATAGGAAAGTAAGTGCCAAATCAATGCATTTCAATAAGTTATCACCGAGTCAGCTAAATGTGACAACTATGCTTTTACAAGGAGAAGACCAATGTCAAGGAGTAGAAGCATACAAGACAGTGAGCTTTGTTGTGGGTAGAATGAGGTAGAAAGGAGGGAAATAAACACTAAAATATGCTACCTGGGTGTTGTTTGCCTGTTTGACCATAGTCTTGGAATCTTGGTTTGTTCGTGCTCCAACATACAGGCATAGCGAGTGTGAGCTTAAAAATCACCAAACACCATTGCTGTGATCTTACTAAGCCAGTATTTCTCTAGGTTATCCACGAGAAAGAGAGCTGAAATGAAATCAGTTCTTCTGAGTGCTCTCTGCATACCTAGTGTGCTACCCTTCAAGCACTTGTCAAGTTTATGAGTGACAGATAAAGGCAGTAAAACGAAAAGACATCTTTTGGGTGAAAAAGTAAGAAAACTTGCTTTTTAGTTAATTAAAGAACTTCTGTTTCTTTCAAGAGAATATATATATAGTTTTTTTTTTTTTTTTAAAGTAGGAAAGATATTGCATATATGAAAACAACTCTCTTTTTTCCAAAAGACGGAAAAAAGAAATAAAAATATGTAACAAGTAAAGATGAGAAGTTGCTTTATCACTGGGAAAAGAAACAGGAGCTTTGTCTCCTAAAAGGGCCTAAGGAAATGATGCAAAGTAGTTTTTTTAATCCAAATACAACAATGAAAGTTCTAAAAAATACCTGAAGCCCTTGAAAAACCTCTTCGGAAAACAAAACATTCATCTGCACAGCTGTTTTATGCTAAAGTGTTTGTTACTAAATACCCCTTTTTTGTTTAAGTAAAAAAACCCCACCTCCCCAACAAACAAAGCAAATTAAACAAACAAACAAACAAACAAATACCAACCAACCAGCCCTAACCCAAACGATAACAATTTCTACTTTAATATCTAAATTCTGGTCAAACTGAGTTTCCTTTGCTCATATAACCAAAAGTTTGGTTCCTGTGGTACAGTTAACAAGCCAGAGAAATATATATTTCATTTGTCATGTAGTTTCCTCATCTAGAAGTATTACAAGTAAGAGTACTACTCCAGGTTTGTGATATGACCAAATCCTATTCCATTTCTTCAGGGACTGGCAACGCTTTGCTTAATTCAGTAAAGTCTGAGCTAACATTTTGTACTATATACCTATATGGACAGACACCAGCACAGATAAGACACACACTACCTGTCTTCTGCCCCTATGCAACAATACCATTTTATTCCTAGGTACTATCTGTCAAACTAGGATCCCTGATGTCATCATAATCCAACAAGCAATAGAAGTACTCATACATCTGTAAAATTTTTCTTATGCTGCTGACATATTTTAAAAGCCTGGCGGGGAGGGAGGGGTGTTTTGCAATTGACTGCAAGGGATGCTGGGTTCCATTGGCCAGTTTAAGGCTCAGCCATAAGTGCTGCAGGTTAAAGTCATGATGATCTCACTGCATGGTTAAGATGACAGGCTAGCTATTAATTTCCCTAGAGCAAGACCTCTGGGGATAGTCATGGTCTGGTATTAGAACAAGAATACTAGTTGGAAAATCTTTGTGCCAGTTACAAATATTACAAATGAGTGGCATTCCTCAGGGCTCGATATTGGCACCAGCGCTGTTTAACATCTTTGTCAGTGACATGAATGGTCCAGAGGAGGGCCACAAAGATGGTCAGAGGGCTGGAACGGGCTGAGAGAGTTGGGTTTGTTCAGCCTGGAGAAGAGAAGGCTTTGGGGACACCTTATAGCAGCCTTCCAGTATCTAAAGGAGACTTAGAAGGAAGCTAAAGAGGGGCTTTTTACAAGGGCATGTAGGAGAAGAGGTAATGGCTTTAAACTGAAAAAGAGTAGATTTAACGGAAGGTGTCCCTGCCTATGACGGGGAGGTTGGAACCAGGTATCTTTAGGGTGTCTTCAAACCCAAACCATTCTATGAATCTGTGAAACAACAACTATTAAAAGATAGGACTTCTTTAAAAACTTTTACTTATTGCTACACTTCTGACGAAGACAGTCCTTTTAAGATCCTTCCTTTTGCAGAAGTTCTAAAATTGGTCTTCTTTCAGGATCACCTTATTTTTTTATTCTGAATTTTTATTTTTGGTTTCTGCAGGCACTAAGTGAAGAAGTATTTCATCGGTGTCTGTGTTCCCATTTTATTTCCACAAAAATCTCACTCAGGCTTGCAGAGAGATGCGCTGCAGATCCTGAGAGTAGTAAGTGGGTCCAGTTCTGTGAAATATTGGGCATTTTCTGGTTTTCCCCAGGATCACACCCTAATAGTACCATTTCTTTCTGAATTGTTCCAACTTTTCCAGACTTTGTGTGGCATATTACAAAAATGCAGTTCACAGTTTCTAAGGTTTCAAAACTTTCCAGAGGGAAATAGCACACAAGAGTCCAAGTACGCTCTTGGCTTTCATACTACTACCAGTCCTCTAAGGAAAGTTTGAACTATTCTATATTTTAGTTAAGAAGAACTGTTACAAGTATGAAACTTTTTCTGCAGAAAAATTTTTGACTGAATCTTATGTCCACACTCAATTCCCCTAAACCCAATGTTTCTCAAGTATTTAAAAATATTCCTGACCACTAGTGATGATGCAAAGAAAGCCACAAATCTCTTTTCAGCACATGAAAACAGTAGGTGTTTTTTTGAAAGTAGGTAGAAATCTACTCTGCTAGTCTGCAGACTGAGAAAATAGCTGTACTTCATACAATAAAAGATTTTATTAAAATAATTATCTGATTAGGATAAATATATAATTTTAAATCCACCCATATTAGTTCCTAGTTTTCTATGTAAATTTAAATTACATAATTGCCACAGGAAGGGGAGATTTTTTAAAAAAATATTTCTTTCTTGTGTCTTGGCAGCAACATAACCAGAAATATGGCTTAGTGAAAATGAAACACCCAGCCAACAAACAAAACAACAATACTGTACCAATCCTTCTACCAGTGCCTGTTTTTTATTGGAAAGAATAAAAGAATGCATTACCCTTGACCACCCATGTACTTTAGAACTTCCAAACTCGATGTTTGCATGCCAAACTCAATAAGGAAGGAAGTTTGTGTATGAAGCAAGTTGCAAAAACTTGTTATATCTCTCAAGACAGAAGTATAGAATGGAAGTTCTATTTTATATTTGCCTGTGATTCAATTTAAGAATAAACATGCTGATGGCAGTGGAGAGTGCTCATCACCTTGCAGCTGCTGAAAGGAAAATAACCCTTAGTAGTCAGTACAAAAGACAGGCAGAGAGAGAAATAAGCCAACCTACAGATCTTTCCTCCTCTTTTTTTTTTTTTTTTTTTTTTTTTTAATAAGGCAGCTCAAAATTTCCACCCACCTGGATCCAATATCACAGAAATCACACGTAACAAAGTTGAACAGAGCAGCTAGTCTGATCTCTGTGTCTTATAGGGAGTTATCTATCATGCATTTCAAATAAGTAATCTCAAGAAGGCTAAAATATTCAGGATGTAGATCATAAGGGTTCAGCAGTAAATTAATTTAGTAAATTAACTTAAAGAACCCTGATAGAAATAAAAGGCATATTTTGTTTAGGAAATTATGAAAAAGGGAAAAATAATCAATATTTCTGCCATTTATGTCTGGGGAGTCCTCCTGAAGATTGGTTTAACACTGATAGTATGTGCTAAATAGGAGATGAGGGTCTCCATAACATTACTGGTCCTCTCTGCTCTGTATCCTATCTCCATTTGTGATGAATATTCCAGAAAAAAGTACAGCTTGTCCTTTGTCCTCTGAATACCCCTGACCAACTAGGGATAATCATCCTGTTCTGCTGCCTAGAGGTGATGTAAAGAAGGCTAAGGTTTTATTTTAGTTCTTATTTTGCTGAAAAACTAAAGCAAGATAGTTGCAGGCATACTTGTTCAGGGCAAATTTTGATCTTCACATATCTAGAAAAGAACTGATCATGCATGGGAACTATTAGAATGAGAGAGACCTCTGCAATCATATCACACCTTTCCAGAGGCATGCAGGAAGGATGGATCCAACCTTGTTACACAGACATTAACTTCATTTGTTTTAAAGACTTAAAAGGGTTCAAATCTGTGACCATTTGTAATAATCTGTATCAACAGTCAACTACCCTTTTGCTATGAATGTGAATGTTATTGCAAGGTTGAACTTCAATTGCATTCTGTAGCAAATGAATCTTCTTATGCCTTTGCTGGCAAGACTTAAAAGCCGTCCACTCTTAGCTATCTTTTCCACATTCCTATATACAGTTATCAAACCACTTATTATCCTTTGGGCTGATTCCTAAGTACTTAGTAGGAACTGAAGATATGATATGCTATGAAAGTATTCATTTCTCCTGAAGTGACAAAATTAACCCCAAATTCATGTGTATTTATTTAAGTTGAGATTAATGAACTTTTCCAGGAGTAATCACTGAACACAGTCTCATGCAAAACCTAGAACACTGTTACAGCTCTTCCACAGGACGTTTTGTAATTAAACTTAAGAGAAATCAATGGGAAACCTTCCTCAACTTCAGAAAGAACTGAATTGCATCCTAGATCACTATGGACTATCCTTTTCCCTGGTCTTTTCTTACTTCAAATGTTAGGACAACTGCTGTTGCTTTGGTTGATTCAGTCTCACCTCCATTAGATGCTTTACTTGCCCAGTCAGTTTTACAAATTGCTGCAAAACAGAATATGAAAGAGTGGTACCTGGGAATCAGTGGAATGTACTACTTTAAATAAGGGTCATGTCATGTCCGTGTCATGTTTTATCTCGTGGGAGAAAGAGGTGGAACAGTTGAGCTGCATCATGCACAAAGAGCCTTCTGTCACCTAGCTTACAAATCCAGTGGTAAGACAAGACCTATGCCCTGCTGCCAGCTATTATCCTCCACTCCTCCTCCCCAAGTAACAAGAGTACATCAGAAGGGGATAAGAATTTTGATTTATCCTGTATTGTTTAGTCAGAGAAGCCACGTAAAAGAGAATCTTAAACCTCTGTTTAAACTGTCTTCTAACATAGTGCAGCTTATGTTAACCAAAGTATGTTATTCAACTCAGTACTGTAATGCTTGAAAATAATTTTCTCAAACTAACTTAATATTTTATTACATGTAATTGTTCAATCTGTGTCACACAGATTTTGTGATTAACAACTTACATAGTACCTACAAATGAAATTACCCAAATATTTAAAAATTACTTTACTCCAAAATAAAATAGGCAGGAAAGCAGGAATAAGAGAATGAAATTATCTGTTAGTCTTTCTCTTTAGAGGAATTAATACTGTAGGTGAAGACCACAGCTCTTTAACACAGTGTGATCAGAACAGTTTTCATGAACAGCTGATTGAGCCAAGACTTGGAAGAATCACAGACAAAACTGGTGTAATTTTCCTCATGCACTGCCTTTTGATGGAAGGACAACTGCACAGTTTGGGAAAGTACTCGCTCAGCTCAGTGAGGGTCAGTTCCAGAGTATCTGGAATCTGACAGTCAGGGATCAGTTTGACACAGCAGTGGAAATGGAAATGCTTGGTAAACACCAGAGCTTCCACTGCTGAACTTCACAGCTGACCTGCACTGACGCTTGCAATAGTGAGAACTTAGTACATACACAGCCCAAGAGACAAAAACATAGTAACAGTAAAATTACTAATTTGAGAAGCTAAACTACTAAAGCTTCAGTGAAAACAGTAAAGAGAGATTTAATAGCTCATACTGTTTCTGTGGGAAATTCAGATGACTACACAGAACTCAATGGGAATTAGGAAAGAATTTCCCATGGATTTTATGAAACAAGTTTCCTCCTCCATGTGGGTTCACAGGGGATAGTGATTTACTGGTTGGGAAAACTGAGTCCACTTCTCATTTTGGCAGGTGATACTGATGGTGTTTCTTTGGGTATAATTGGTTAATAATATTGTCAGACCTCAAGACAGCAGGGAATGCAAAAATATGCCAGTTTTTTTTCCTAAATCTTAAATATTATCTCTTAGTAGATGACAATGACATGTGGGTTTAGAAGAAGATAAAAGTGTAATTTATTCACACACATTAATGATAAAATGCCATTCCTTAATAGCTAGGAGAGAATCTTTCTACTTAATTCTTCATTTACACTTTCCTGTCATATTTATGTATTGCATTAGTTCCTAGAATGATACTTCTACTATACGATTTCTATATTTCAAAATACAAATTACTCATATTTGCTGTCTGAAGCTGTTTTCATCATCATTTGTAGGGGTAGTCAAGAACCACCATTTCAGATGGAAATTATCAGTTATCATCTTCATATTTTACCTAACACAGCCCAAATCAGCATCTTCATTGCTATTCTCTCATTCCCTGCTTCTGATCTTTACCCTCACAGAGATTTTGACCCTGCTGATTTGTTTCTTGCTCCCAGTATGCTTTCCTTCCTGGATGACAAACATTAGAACAGATGCCTTGTCCACTGGCTCATTTATGTCTTTCTCTATTGGTACAGAATGAATTTTCAATCCTAGTTTACTAAGTACAGTCAATCACTGATTTCTCTGAACTATTATTTCCCCAAAACATCCCTTCCTGTTTCAAATGCTGTCCCTAGCACACTGTTATTTGAAGACAAGATAATGAGAAAATGTTTTACTCAGTAATAATTCTGTATTTTTGTCTCCTAATGTGAACTGCCTGACCTTGGTCTTTTAACTAAAAAACTTATTGAAGTAGGACTGTTCCTGAAATTAAACAGCATATTTGTAGCAATTTAAAAAACAAAAATAATGGTGATATTGGTAGCCTGCTAGTATTTTTGCTTTCATACTCATCAAGATCAGACATGCTTACACCTCACAAACCTATTTTCAAGTGGTGACAACATTATTTGCATTACTAAAGCATGCAAAAGCCACAGACTTGGACCACAACCTCCTTGTGCAAGATCCTGTACAAACAGGGCAGAAGAATTACCCATACACCAGAAGGAATGTAACCAGAATAAAGCAAGAATCCTCATGCAGACTGATGTGGGAGTACCAGGAAAATGATCATTTGTATCATATAAATAAAGTTTTAAGTAGTCTGGGAACACTGAGGTCTGACTGATAGTAGACTTTTTCAGATACCCCAGCAAAAGAATACACTACAGAAAGCACCAGGAACAGCCAATGAGATAGCTTTGACGATGTATGTAGGGAGGGTCCTTATAAGGAAAAACATGAAGAAATCTGATCTCCCATATTTCAGCTTTACCTGCAATTGTGAGTGTTACCCATGAGTATTTTTCTGAAGTATCAAGGACCTCATCATCCTAAACATATACAGTATCTAGAATCAGTTTTTGATCTAGAATATTCTCGTTTAAAAAGTATAGTAGTGTTTACAGATTCTTTCTGATGCTATGTTTATTTATTTTTTTTTTGATATTGCTAAAAGTCATTGAAATGACCAGATTATTTGCTTCATGATCTTTTTAATCTTTTCATTTGTAGTGAAACATGAACTGTCATTATCATTTCCTTTTCCCCCCACTTCCAGTTTCCTCTCAAAGAGGATCATCCAGTTCTGAATATTCCCAAGCACTCAGTCCCTGTGGCACACACCTGCTCCAGAGGTCAATATGCCCTCACGCCTCCTCTTTCTTTTGCCTCTTTCATATATAAGAGGATTATGAAAAACACTGACAATTCCTGAGCTTTTGAAGACAGCTGAAGAGTTTTCAGAACACTTTAATGTATTTTATGTTCTGGATGGACTATCCTCAAATGCTTCTTTAGCTTGTAGGAATGAGATATTTTATAAAGTTCTACCATAGCAATGAAGATGACTTCTGTCAAAGCTCATAAGTTGCCCTCATTAAAGATTTTATTATAGCATGAATAGCATCATTGTTAAATTAGTTAATATTCCTTAGTAGCTTGGTACAAATCATGGATTACAAGACTGCAGCATGTTTTTGTCAGTGCATGTTTACATGCTGAATTTGCTGCAAGATTAGGGTCTGAAATGCCATTTATTTCCCTATAGCAATCTTTCGCACTACTACTTCAGAGCAGTCTAGCATACTCAGTGCAATACGGTCATTGAAGGTAACACTAACAGTCAAAGGAGACTTAACAGGAAAAGGGCATTTCTTGGCGATGTTATCACTGTTACTTAACAAAAAATGATTTAAAACTTAAACTATGTAAGTACGTGCTTACACTAGTATCAATTAATGCCAAAACACAGTACAGAATGTGTAAAAGGTATGCTAACTGGAAGGAATCTTCTGCCTGTGCTGTGATTAACTCCACCTGCAGCATTTGCAAGAGATTAAGGAAGTTTAGAATTAGAAAACACACATGTTACACAAGGATGGTAGCCCAACAGAGCACGCTGACGGGCAGACACCCATGAAATTCTGCCTTGGAATTCACGTCTCCCAGCTTTCACTCTGCCCGGTAGCCTGGACAGCAGCAGCGGGAGATCTGATGGGACTCACGTTCTGCAGGGCCCTGCAGCAGAGCCGCTGATGACCCCGAGTGATTAAGGGTCAACAAACTCCAGCCTGAAGCAACCGTTCTATGAACTTTGGCACATTCTGAGTAGGCTCCTGCTGGTTTGTTGCCTTTGGCCCTTATCTTGCAGTTTAGCAAGGATTGTGAAATTCTGAATAAAGTTACAAGACAGATCGGGTCTGTGTCAGTGACTCAAGGTCTTGCTCTTCAAATGTTCTCAGTATTCAAAATTCCTTTGGCAAATAATCTCATCTATCAGCTAAACATTTTCCTATAGGTGTGTCAAAGGACTCACCAAAAAAAGAAAAAAGTAAATATTTTTATAAATATCATCTGTGGCAGGGAAACATTATTAGAGATTCTCTATGGCAACACTTTATTTGGAAAAAAACTACCTGGTTTCTGTGTGTTCACAAATGTCAGCCCATAATTGAGAAAACTCTACTTGGAATGTAGTAGTACTGTATGTTCTTTTCAGAAAAGTGCAAGTGTCTTTGGAACATGAAGAGAAAAAGAGGAAAATAAGAGGAACCACCCACTTTCAAAGATTCCCAAATGTCCAAGTTGCCTACAAAAGAGGACTTTTAATATGAAGTCAATTAGACTTCTGAAAATTTTGCTCTGAATTTTGCTTTCAAGGCAGAACTTAGGCCTTTGGCAGAAATTATAAGTTCTTCCTCCTTAGAGGTACAAGGAAGAGAACATATAACTCCTTGGGCTCCTTTTTTCTTGGCAATGTTTTCTGTGCCATTGAGGTGGCCTCAGTGCTGCAATGGAATACTTAATGAATTAAAGATTTTCAGTGACAGGAAATCATAGGTAGATATGTAAATAAAAAAGGGTGCAAAAGTCAAAGTAAAATATTGAGCTTGTCTATATTGCTTGAAAAGAGGCAGCTCCAAATGAGAAAAATTCTCTCTATAAAAATATTTAATATGAGACCTCTGACATCTTTCAGCACACTGTGAGATGTAAACCTGGGCAGATTCAACTAAATAGTCCTAGTGCTTCTACATTGATCCTCACCTTCAAGAAGGTAGTTCCTCCTTGTAGTGTGTATTTTAACATACATTCTCTCTTCCCACTCTCCCTACCCTTATTCTGAGCAATCATGACCAAGTAATAGGAAGAATTTAATTCTTCTGCCTTCCTACTTCCTTAGCTGTGGTAGTTCCTGGAGAATTTCTCATTCTAGCAAGGAGTTTTGGAAGAGCACACAGGTTCAGGTTTGCAGTGTCTACAGTCAGTTTACAGGCACGACATAACCAAGATATTTTCCAAAATAATTCAGAAGCATAAAACTTTGTGAAAACTGTTCACAAATAGTAACCAATGGAGTTTTCCTTCCTGGAAATCATCGTAGTCCTGGAGGTCATAAGAGATGCAGTTCACAACATTCAGTGGCAGGTAGGGCCCTTGTATTTGTCCAGCTCAGCAGCTGTCTACTTCTGCCTTGAGAAATCAACATGGTTTTAATAAAATCACTCCTCCTAGTAATTTACAGAAATTATTAATTAATGGCTCAACTAATAAAACAGTTTTTCACAATTACATGCTCTCCTGAAGTGCAGGACAGCTGCTAGGTACCCAGAACCTCTGAATTTTTAAAAATAAATCTTAAATCTCTATCTTTTCTTAATGTAGAGTCTTATGTGCTCTGATTTTCCATCCTTACACATTCTGTATTTCCAAGACATTATCCACAGGATGTTCTAAACAATGTGAGAAACCAGTTAAAGATTTTTTTTTCTTTCTCCTAAGAATACAAAGGTCTCAAAACACTCTGAAATCCCTAAGCATGTCGAAACATCACTCAGTGATGGCAACAGCAAAACTGGCTCTTTCTTGAACTGCTTTTGTATTGGCAAAGCAGCAAAGGAAGAATTAGAAAAATTACACAAGACTGTGTAGCAAAGCTCCACAATGAGCCAGTATAGTTCAGTTTTAACGATTTGGAAGCTGGATATAAAATTGGCTGTATTACTCTCTGTCACGTTTTCGTTTTCTGTCTTATGCCTGTCACCCCACTAATTTTCCAATGAGATTCTGAAATGCTGAACTTTTTGATCATTCAATATATCAACCATCTGATTTTACTCTGAAAATAAACTTATTGCTCCTCTGAAAATAAACTTATTGCTCCTGTTTGGCTGAAAAGTCTATGCTTAATTCTAATTTTTCTAGATAAACCTACCAATTACAACAAAGGCTGAATTTTAAATATTGTTATCTTAAAGTTCCTTCAGGCTTTCAAGATTATGTATATTGGCCAATTGTCTGAGGTGCTTTGAAACTTGTCTAATTTTAAAGAAACATATTTCATTATATTTAATATCACATTTATCTAATATCACACTTATTCATCAATACTCTTAAACTATGTTAAATACTCTTAAGACTATACTACTGCAATATAAAATATCATTGAGTGAGAGTTACAGCTTTGTAAAGAGAGTGGCAGCATTCTGCAGGATGGACTGCAGCATGGACTACTGAGAGATTAATTGTCATCTACTACTTTCCCACCTCTGAAATGAAATCCTACTTTGTTTTCAACACTGCTATCTTCAGTCTCGATGGCCTGTAGTTCCTCACTGGCTGCCTCTTGTTTGGGGTTTTTGTTCATCTACTGTGGAAGAATAAACTTCCCAGTCTAGTGCCACTCGCATACAGACAACATCATCTTCTCAAAGTAGGAACCCAAAAATGCAGAATGACTCTGGAAGACCAAAAGATGTCTCCACTTCCCATTTTGAGCAGTAACTTTTTTGCCTTTTTGTATCCTGCATTACAATACAGTCACTGTTAATCTCTACATAATGCATGAAGTATTAGATAATATATAATAAACATATTTCACAATTTATTTGGTATAGAACACAGGGGATACCTCAAGAACCATTATAGCTTGTTTGCATTTTACTTCTCTTTTAAAATAGGGATAGTATTATACAAAAATACCATAAAGATGGTTCATTAAGAGAATGTAAATAGGACAAAACTTCAGAGCGCAAGCTACGCTTTAGGAAATAAAACCAGACAAACTGAAAACTTTGTTAATCTCTATGTTAGAACACAGAAAGTTTTGAAGTATGGTAGTTAATCTGAAGAAAATAAAAAGTTTCAGCACACTGGAATGTACAGTTTCTATTTATAGAAAACCCAACAGACTAGAAGCCCATGCCATTCAATTAGCAATTTATAACACCTTCATTGTATAGCACACTGCAGAAACTGGAAGGCTGTTTCATTTCTGTATTTCCAGACACATGTCATTTCCAACCCCATATTTAATAGTGTGTAACTGCCTGAAGGGGAGAGATCAGAATGTGTGGCATGTCTCACTGAGAAGAATTTTGTGCATTAAAAAAAAAAAACAAACCAGCTCTTTCAACTATTAAACAGAAAGTTAATGAGTTCTCTTGCTCCCACCCTGGCTTTGAAGACTAAAAGGAAAAAAAAAAAAGAAAATAAAAGAAAAGAAAAAAAAAGAAAAAAGAAAAAAAAAGAAAAAAGAGAAAAGAAAGAAGAAAAAAGAAAGAAAAGAAAAGAGAAAAAAGAGAAGAGGAAAGAGAAGAGGAAAGAGAAGAGGAAAGAGAAGAGGAAAGAGAAGAGGAAAGAGAAGGGAAGAGGAGAGAAGGGAAGAGGAGAGAAGGGAAGAGGAGAGGAGAGGAAAAACGAAAGTGAGACAGCAGAGAGTAAGAGACAGAGAGGGCAAGAGACAGGGAGAAGAAAGCGCAGGAGTGAGAGAATTCCTTATGAGAGAGGCATATGTAAAGGATAAGAAAAAATGGTTTTCCATGATGTCACTCAAAGCATGTCTGTGTCTGGAGAAGTGCTTGAAAAGGCAGACATGGATTTCTTTCATTCCAGTAATGCATACTATTCATGCCACGTTTTCAAACCATGTCCAATGCATGAAAGAAGATAATCTAGATATTTATTCACTACCAACAGACTGATTTCACCAAGCTGATAATTTAGGTCTTGTAATTTCCTCTTTACCCTTTAGAAGCCATTTTTTCCAATTTTTCTCCTAGTTTGCAAATTGTTGCCACCCCTTATTTTTCTTTATTCATGTCTCACCCCCTTCAAAAGCTCATGCAAGATTTTTCCTTCTTCATGTGCATGCTTCTACTTTCTTGTGCTCTCCATCTGCTGGTAGAGAGGTTGAACTGTTGCCACTACCTTTCTAACTCAAGTTCTGTGTCTTTGTCCCCTTGTTCTGCACTCTCTTACTTGTCTTGGACTCAGGCTTGAAATTCTTTCTTAGATAAAACACAGGAAATAATTGTCACCAAAAGGCATATTTACACATTACATTGTTTCTTTCCCCTTTAATACATCTTTTCTTTCTTGAAATTGTTCGTATTCTCTTTTCAGCTAAATGTACTTTATTTCAGACATGACAAATTCCCCTCGAATGACTTAGCTGATAGTGCACTTAAAATAACCACAGCTGCAAGTGGAGACATGAATTCATGGAGGCTGAATTCAGTACTAACAAGACCGATAGCAAAAGCAAAAATTATTAGTGATGTATGTGTCCCCCAAAAGCACTGGTCTTCAGCCCATGGCCTGGAAAACTTCTAACACCTATGTTTGCTATAAATGCCGATGTTTCTTATACCTTTTTCAAGTCACAGGTAGATGCGTTATCCAGCTGCACATAAAGTTGACAAGTAATTTAAATGCTTACAGGGACAGGCAAAGGTGTGGCTGGCCAACCATGCTAGGACTAGGACCGTGATAGGGCTAGGACTGATCTGGTGAAAGATAGACATAGACCATAAGGTAGACAAAGAGTACTTTGGAGCAGGGTGAGAAAATTTTATGTTAATGACTGTCCTGACTTTAATGCAAGATGAGAATTCAGAATAAAAGTCAGGAAGGTGTAAAAGCCAAAGAAGACAGAATAAAAAGAGGAGGAAAAATAAAAAAGAAGAGCAAAAAGAAAAAGGAAGAAGACAATCAGGGAAAAGAAGAAAAAAAGGAATAAGAAACAGGAAAAAAAAAAAGATCACTTTAAAGATTCAGGAGCATAGCTAAGATGAAGTAAAGCATCTTTTCAAAATCATTGTCCTCTTTCCTGTTTTTATATGCACAATTCAGCCAAAATGCATTCAAATTTTATGACATCTCAATATAGGCAAAGTCCCATCAAGCACCAAACTTTTTAATATGAGTAGTATGAGATCAGTGGAAAACAGTTTTGCAGTAAGTTATCATTACTTTGGAGATTAGCACAGTGGATGCACAAAGCAGTAGGTGTCTTTGTGGTTTTTAAGCAGCTCAAACGTAACTGCTACACCTGTAATCATAGTGCATCTCACCTGCTCTGCATGACAACACTAGCACAGGAGAGCTGGGTGATCCCCTCCTTATATGAATTTAATTCAATAGAGGAGAAAAAAAGCAGTATTGCCTAGGGCACAACTGCCCCCCTAAACCAGCATTACCTTACAAATGAACTCCTGAGATGACATTATTTTCTCTATCTTCAAATTACTCCGAGCTTTCCCTTCTCTTGAATTGCTGAGGAATAAGGTAAGGGTGTTGTGGCTCTCAGTCCACAAGATGATTTTCAGTCTGTGCTATTTAGTTTGACTGCTTCTCTCCCCATGATCTAATTCCTAGCAAGATGTAATAGGCACTCACAGTCTGATAGAGAAACAATGGATTTCTTCACAGACCTATCCAAAACCAAAGCTGAAGTTGCCCTTGGCAAATTACAAGTTAACCAACAATTCAGCATCTAACAACAGTTTATTCTAGCTGAAAGTCTTGTGCAACACTGTTGGATTGAATAGAGTGGCAGCATTTTGTCACCTATTGGTCTACTAGCAAAACGTTTTTTCACAACACTAAATCCCTTAGCCGCAGTTCTCAGAAAATATGCAACCTAGCTTTCTGCAGCAAGTCTCCAAGCAACTTTCTTTCTTTCCACTCCTTCATACTGCCCAACAAGGGGACCTATTGACCTGTTCTGGAACTCTCTTTTCTTTTGTTCTGGAGATTTTGAGATATTTTGTTATTACTGAACAGGATGGAAACAGTCAGAAATCCATGAATATTTCTGTTTCCATTATGTTTACTAAAGGCTTTTACAGAAAATGTATTCTGCTCATTTCAACACAGTAAAATGCTCTTCAACACTATTTTAAGGACTTAGATCGTTAAAAATCCTTACGTTAGTCTTCTGCATGTGGTGAAATTTATCCCACACCATATCTTCCAATTATTTCCTTTCCAAGAAACAGAATTCTAAAAATGGCGAGATGTACAGATGTAATAACTGATGCAATATGTGTCAGTATAGTTTTAAAAGGAGATTTGAGATTCCTTCTTTTCAACAGAGTTTCCCAGTAATGTTTGGCATTTATGACTTGCTCTGAAATGCTCTATCAGGCACGAAACAGAGAAAGCGTGTGTCACTAGGAAAAGTTATATTGAGATAAAGCTCTGTGCATGAGAAATATCTTCCATATAAGAGAAAAAGCCCATGTAAGGGCTTCCATGTCCAGCTGTCTTTTGTTCAGAGCATGTCTGCGGTTATATTGAATCAATCTAGACTATTTTCCTCTCCCCAAGACCTGCAGTAGATTAGAGGATGTGTATAAAAACATGTCAATCTCAATGGCAGTGATACGCCATGCACTTACTGCAAACAACAGGCCCAACAGAAGAGGTCAGCAAACTGTGGCTCTTGAGTCAAATGCAACTCCTGCATTGGGATTTCATCACATGGCTGACATTAAGACTATAATGATAATGAGCAGAAGCTTCTATCTGCTGTTTTGATGGATTATATACCTTCCCCCAACAAATGTCCAAGTGCTTTTTGAGACAGATTTACTTTTGTCTTCCAAAATATCAATAAGCTCCACAGATATAACCTTTAAAGAAGATTCTCCTTTGATTTTAAGAAGTAGTAAGTGATTACTCCCTATGTAACTCATCTATACCAATCATCATCTCCTTCAGTGATCTCTTTTGCAAATGTTGGCTCACACCAGAATTAATGCAACCCTGTTCAGATGTATACACCTCTGCATTGTAGCAATTTAAACAACAAATAATTCCATAAATAAAACTGCTTAGAGAACTTAGTATTGCTTCAGGGAAAATAAATTCTGTACATTGTTGACACTAAGAATGAGTTGACATACTTTTCAGCAATTTTCCATTCATAGGCTTCTAACTGACAGTGATTTAAAAATTTTGCCCATCTTTGCTCATGTGTGCAAACACCATTCTGAGCTGGATTATGGGATGTGAGTTCCTCAATTTAGAGGTGCACTATGTGGATTACATGCTCACAGAGAATAGATTTTTTTTTAAAAAATGATATGAATGTAATGTAAGCTTTTCTTGATGAGTGTGGAAGAATAGTTAAAATTTCATACTGAAATATAGTTAAACATATTTAAGTAACTTAAAGAAAAAAGGGAAACTTGGTTAGGATTTGATTCAGTCCATATGGAACAGTGCAAAAGAGAGACTTGCACTAAACTTATCAGGCAATACAATTGGAGAACACATGGGTGTTTGACATTCAGAACATATGGCCATGGAAAGCAAAGCCCAGCAAGCTCAAGCAGGCAATTCAGACTCAACCAGCTTCTTATCAGAGTTGTTTAAGTTGAAAAAGACATTGATATCCTGTCATTCTATCAAACCTACCAATTCTAAATAGCTAGATAAACTGAGCCTTCTCCTACTGATTTCATATGAAAGATTTACTTATGAAGAAAAATAAATTTAGATAAGCTTTAACATTGTTTTTTGAAGTGTAAATACACTGAAGTTTACACAAGATGTAATTTTGTTTGCTTCCTTAACGGGTTTATGTCTAATAAAGCAGGCTGGATCCCTGTCCTCAACACTGCTAGTCTGCTCAATCAGCCTATGACTGATAAAATGGAGTATTCAACATAGTGTCAATGTAAGCCCATCTAAAATTTGCTATTTGCTGTATCTCGAAATGTCTTTAGGCTCTTTATCTTATACTGAGGGAATTTCAACTCTTCTGCAGAAGACCTCCCATTTCTGCATTAATTATTCATACTGACAATGTCCACTCACTGTTTCCATCAGCATAGGATTTAAGTTAAGCCTTTAATCTAATGGTTACAAATAGCTTTTAGAAGAAATAAGTAATATGTACAATTTTCACCTGAAGGTGCTAACAAATGAGAGAGTATGTGCATATCCACAAAGCACTGGAGGAAGACAAGGCATCTGGCAGTAAATATGACATCATGTGAGGCCTCTATTTGATTGAAAGGAGTACAAATAATTAAACAGATTATTTTATCCATGGACAACAGATAAAACAACTTATTTTCCTCAGTAATAATCACTTGCAAATTGACGTCTGCATATCGCTTTCCTTTAGCAAAATAAACAGCAATTTTGGAACAACATGCTAGTCAATAGGCAACTTATAAATATTGACTTAAACTTATTTTTTCAGTCAGAGCATCTGGTTATCAAAGTCACAAAGTGTCATTTCTAAATATTGACTGAAAAATAGACTAACAACTCATCAAAATTGATTTGTTTATGCATACCAATCTTTTTGTTAGTTATTATATGAAACAGTCAGTATTCCCCCAAAACCTGAGTCAGTGATCTATCACGAGTCTTCATTAAAACCAGATTTTAAATAGCAAGAATTCAACTATGTTATTCAAAATATGGACCTATGCTCATATATGCCTTTTGCAATACTTAAACCATGTTATTTATTTAATTTTGCATCAAAATATATATTCCTGATTTAAAATATAGTGTTACATTTACCTAAAAGTAATATTTAAACTTCACATTTTTCTTGTGTTTTTTTCTTTTTTTTTTTTCCTTTTTTTTTGCTGTGTCTACCTATTTGTAGAATGAGCCTCCGCTGTTCTCTAGACTACCCTGGGATGCACAGCCATAAATCAGAGGTGGAAACATAAGTTGATGGAGTGGGTTTTTTTTGGCTATCAGTTTTGAAAAAGTACTACAATCCAAAAGAAATCTTCTAAGTAATTTATTCTTTATTACTTGTATGTTTTTCTATAACATATCTATTTATAAACTAAATTGAAAATGTCTTTGCCCCTCCTCCCCATTTCACTGTATTTTAGAATATCAGCCTGACCTCTTGCATTTCACATTCCAGCTCTTACGATATTCCTGTATTGCAAACAACTTATTATCTGAAATTCAATCTACCATCATATTTATGCAGAAGCTTGATACATTTTTTAGTCTGTGGTACTTGGCAGGACTGAAGTCAAAGTATTATCTTACTGGTACTTTGTGGCAGTCAAATAATTGATGCATAGAACTGAGTCTCTTGACTTTTGTAAGATGGGACACAAACAATTCTTCTAGGCATCATACCTTCATTTGGAACTGGAGGACATATGATGACTGTCACGTACATCATGAGCCTGAATGCAAACTCTGGCTGCCCTGTGGTGTATCTACATAACCATTACTTAGCAATCAATGGATTCTGAGTCAGCTCTTTGAATATAGTCATAGTACATGTGAGGGAAACTTCCTGATGCTTGGGAAAGGTCACTTATGGGCTTTTTTTGTATGTATTTTTTTAATATAACAGGCATATCACATTGGGAAGAAGTATTCTGACTCCCTGTGGTAATTCATCATGACCATTGCATCTTTTGGCTCTTAATTCTGCAAAAAAACATATCCACATACTCATGCATGTGACAATTCTGACATTCACAGTCTTGTCGATTTAAGAAGATTCACTCATGTAAGAAAACTCATTTAACTGATTGCAGAATTAAATTTAAAGAAACGAATTAAGCTAAGGCTGAAATTTTAAATTGTATGACTTCACATGATTCATATGATTGATGTTCAAATGATTTATTCTTACAGAACCTGGAATGCCCTCTTTTTCTACATCTGCTTGTGATCATTTAACAACAACATACATGATTTCCTGCTATTAAGCCTTGAGTATTTACATTTAAGCTACATAGAAGGATATTGGTCCTGAGAACAACACAATAAAATTCCTCCAGTTACAGATTATAATTCCCATTTGTAAACATAGATATGGCAGTACTAATAAATGCAATGCTGATGCACAAAACCACAACAGATTTGATTCCAAATATCAGTGAATCTGACTTGCAATGAAGATTTAGTAGTGCAAAGAATGAGTTGTCCTTCCTTTCTGAAGAGTTTGGGATTGTCTTGCATAGGCCCAAATGCAAACAAGATGTCAGAGAGCTCAGACTGCAGATTTTAGATTCCCTACAACAACATTCTCATAAGTGACCAGAAATGATAACTCCCTCAGCTTTTTTTAGCTCGTGCAGAAAAGATGCGAAATGCATTCACACGTCTGAGCTGACCCTGAAGAATTTTAACTTCTTAGCCTGTTAAAGGCAGCCATAACCATAACTCACTAGAGTGTAAAACATTTAAACATGATACCTTTAAATATAAATAAACCCTTGCTCACACTTTTCTACTGAACTACTTGAATATTGGCAACTTTCAGGTATGATTATTAGCTTAATGTGATTTTTACTTACAGAGAAGTAGTTTTCTAGTCTGAAACACAAGAGACTTGAATAAAAAGAGAAAAATGAAAAACACTCTGGATTTCACAAAACAAACAGAGACTAGCTTGCAGGAAGGCTGTGCAACATTCAGTACTTTTTCCTCCCAGTTGGTCCACTTGAACCAATAAGCAACATGCCAAGAGGAACTATAGCACGCTAATAAAAACACCTGTATGTTGTCAAACTCACGTGCCTTCTAAGGTGGTACACATGCAGTTGTGATGTTATGTTTTGTCAGTAATTATGGAGCCGCCTGAAAATGTGTAATGATTTTTATGAATACCATCACTTAATGTACAAATAAATTATTGCATGTCTGAATTTGAAATGAGGAATTCCCAATACGAAACTTACAGTTCAAGGGATTAATCTAAAAATCTTCCAAATATCTTAAATCCATTAAGAGCTGATTTTTTCCTCCATTATTGTAAAATCAATTTTTTTAGGACTAAGTGAAAGTTTTTTAACATTTCTAAAAGTATCCCCATCCACTATAATTTCCATTAAAACTTAATACACACAGAAAAATGTCAACCTTTAGTCAATCACATCTTATAGATATTTGGAATGTATCTGTACAAGATGAAAAGTTTTTTTTTTTTTCAGTAAAGATGAAAAGTCTGTCTCTTACATTATGAAATGTTTTAATCGGCACAACTGCCTGACGTGGTCTAAGTGCCTGCTCTTTCTTGCCCGCTGCCTTTCATTTACAAGAGTGAGGCAGCAGATGGCAGTATACAGTGAAAAAATGTACTTAACATCAGAAATCGTAAAATTAGCAATGTTACTGCTGTAGAAGTCAAATTTTGCTTCTGTTTTTAAAAATATTTATTGCACATAACCAGGCTGGTACAGCGTAGAAGACAGTATCAGCATCTCTACAGAAAGGAGGAAAACATGAGAAAAAAAATCATATATAAGCATAGTTGCTATAAACAATTTTCAAGAAGAGACAACCATGTAGATGTACAACTTGATGTCTTCATGCTTAGCACTTCACAAGCTGGATATTTATTTAGATTCCCAATGCTGTCTTGGGATTGAGCGTAGAAACAACAGTGGATGGCCTAATACATGTATTTTCTGGGTCATGCTGCAGCTATATCAAATGACAAACCTCTTCTTACACTCTGTACATACACTTTGGTCACTCAGGAATCAATACAGAAGAACAGAGAGAGAGAGAATATGTCCCTGACCACAGCAGCACCATCAAAAATTTCATAACTTGATTCAGTGGTTTTAACTCAAGTTCTAGTAACTTACTCTCATTGCAAAAACAGCACTTGCCTTTAAGATTTCTGGTGCTTAAAAGACTTCATAGAGGAAAAAGCAACTCTGGCATTTGCAGTTTGCTGCTTCTTTCATTTGAGAAAAAATAAAATACACTTGGGGTTTACATAGGAAGTTACACTTAAAACAGAATACAGATTCCTTTGGGGAACAAGCCAGGGTCAAAGAAAAATTTGGAGAGGTCTGTGTAAAAAAGACAGTATAATTCTGCTGTTATCTACTACATGAAGGGGAAATGTAACTTCATGGCAATTTATGTTTTGAAAAAAATCTCTTTTTAGGGAGAAATAACAGGCTGTTAGAATTCAAATGAAAATGTGGTTAAGATTTTTTTCAAAATTAATTGTCTTATCCTATCTTCTAAACCACTTTTTTTAAACATGTATAGGAAGGCAATACTAACTTAATCAACATGGTCAGATCCTGAAGTCTTTTCTCATTTTCTATTTGTAAAAATTCTCAAGTTTTAAAGAAACAATATTTAATTTATGTTGCATTATAAGAGTCTCTCTCCCTAATGCTTACCGGAATAACTTCCAGTTTTGCCTGCATGAGTACAATAAGAATTCAATGAACACAGTAATATCAGCAAAAATTAGAAAAGTGATACAAGGAAATTTTAAAATATAATATGAGTCAAAAGCACATGCAAAAGGCTAAATTATTTTAGCACATACAAATTAACAGTTTGAAAAACTGTCATGTAAATAAAACACTTTTTGCCCTGACCCAAGTAACAAGATTCGTAAAAGTGGACTCCTGAGCTCATCCAGGGCTCCACTGAAATCAGTAGCTGCACCTGAATCCCATTCTAGTGTGTAGCAAAACCGGGTTATTTTGTACTTGCAGGCATAACTCGTGCCTAAAATCACTCTGAGAAATGAATGCATTTCAAATGAGTCATTACAGCTAATCAGAAAACCAATCTTCCAGATACCAGCTATTCTGGTGATAATAGATTTCTGATTACATCTGCACAGCATGATTAGGGCTAAGTTGGACACTGTTGAAACAAGAGGGATAGCACTGCCAAGAAAAGCAGCAGAAAATAATCACAGCTGTTTTTTTTTTAATTCTTTTTTTTCACCTGAATAGAAAAGAGATAGACTTTGCAGAGCAGATGTTCAAGGACAAAAATTTGGCCACAATTTTTTAGGTCTTAGTTCCTGTTGTCCTTTAGCCAATTTTTTGTATTTATGGAAAAAAAAAAAAAAAAAGGCAATGATAATAGATTCAAGCTTTCCTTAACTAGTTAGCTTTTAACTGCATGCTGGAGAAGACTATTGTAACTTATCTTTTGCTATTAAAATACTTTTTAAATTTTATAGCTACATATTGTTTTTACAAAAATCAAGCCAAATATAAAAATAAATCATTTCTGGTCTTTATTGTTGAACAAAGTTATGTGTCCAGATGTGTGGCACTAGTTTGTAGAAGGCAACGACATATAGGATATTTACATTCTTTGCTTTCCAAATCCAGACCAGGCACTCTCATTTCCAGTGTTTCTCATGACCATTGGGGCAAAAGCCTGTTGATTTCATATTTTTTTTAAGCTGATTTCAACTCCCATGTGATTAACGCTTGCCAAGTGTATATATTGGAGTGCTAATGTTAAAAAAAAAAAAAATCTGTATTGAAGACTGAATAAAACTCCAGAACATAGAGATGTGGTAATTCCAGAAACATTAACATTCTTTATTCTGTAAACATAAATAAAGATGCCAAAACCATTTCTTACTATCCAATCCTAAATTATGTGTGAAATGTGAAATAAGGATTCACATGATTGAACAGGTACAAGGATTATCTATTTGTGCAACTTGCCAAAAAAGTTCATTTTAAGTTAGTCGTTATAGTGTGAACTCGTTACTCTATGGATCATATTATGACCACAAAAAATAATGGTGGCAGATTCCTACATTTAGGATGAAGATTATTAAACTGTATACTTCTCATATACCCAAAGTACCACTTACATCTGCACGTCAGAGGCTTTTATGGTGCACCCTGCAGAATCATAGGAAATCCTTTTTATAAAAATAAATCTCTACGATGCTTTGGGGAAATTCTTGTTCTTCCTTGTCATGCAAGTATTCAGTAAAGGGGTACTCTGTATGCGTATGCACACATGCATACGCTTACATAGGTATACTGTACATGTGTATTCACACTGACAAGAATAGATTTGACTATCCATAAGACAATTTTTATGAAAGTCAAGTAACTTGTGTATGTAAATACACGCCTTAGTTTTCTTTAAAATAATATCTACTATCAATGTACAAATAAAATTATAATTGATATTAAATTTAGAATACATATCTGAATACCTCTGCTAATGAAAAGCTTGTTTAACATTTCAAAAATTCTGTCCATGGAAATTTAAAATGTCCTAGTTTTCCATAAACCAATGAGTGAATAATTTCCACAAGGAATATCAAATCAAATTCTGCTTAGGGATATATCAACATATTTTGATATTTTTAGATATTTTAAATCCATATGAAGCTGAATTAACTTGAATGGACTTAGCTTGTCTATACATAAGTTTCCAATCTGTAAGATAAGGTCCTGTGTAGTTAATCTTTTGTGAGTTCTTTATAAGTGATTAGATTTGAACCCATATCTCCCTGCCTTATTTTTCCTACCTCTCGAGCCTGCACAAGATGTATTTTAATTTAACACTCTGCTTCTGATGCAGTCAACAGTTTGCTATAGTTTGTTTAAAAATTTCACATATCATTCCATAATTTAACTAATTGCAGTTGTACTCTTGCTTAAATATTATTAATAAACAGAACAAAATAAGTTGTTCTTGGAGAATAAGCATCTGGAATCCTTGAAGATCTGGAGTTGCAAACATCAAAAGGAAGTAAAATGTTTGAAACAGTCCATTACTATTAAAAAGTAGCTTGCTGAGTTTCCAGTGCAGAATAAAATATTCCTACAACAGCTACTCTGACGGAAGAAAAAAAAGGAAGACAAAAAAAAAAAAAGGACTGTGACAACAGTCTCAACAGTCTCCCTGTCTCCCTTACAGGTAGTTGATCTCTACAAGGAAATCATCTGTACAGAGACATCCCTGATGTCTGTTCTGGGCAGTGGTTCAAGGACATGTCATTCAATATGCCTATGTAAAAAGTCATCCTGAATAGTTCCCAATGTTGAACATGACAAGACAAATACGGAAATTTCTTTTCTACTAGTACAGGATGACAGTCAAGCACCCAGCAGCACATTATCTAACCATGCAGACTAGATGAACAACAGGGCTAGAGACACACAAGGGTAAGAGTGAAGGGTTATCTTCTCTTACTGGCTTCCAAGATAACTTATGCTTTCAAGTAAAGTTCGAGTGCAGGTAGGGAGGCAGCTAAAGTTTTGAACAGTTGAAGCCACAGCACACATGACCACCCAGTTTGTGGATCAGAAGGGTACACAGTAAAAGCAACCTGAAAGCCCAAAGCCAGAAGGAATAGAACATATCTGAGAGGATCTTGGTTTTCCCAGTTTGCAGGAGAACTATACTTGAGCAAAAAATGAACGATATTTTTGTACTTATCAATTCTACTATGATAAAAATTGAAATATGGTCCTTATCTGAACCTACTTGTTAAAAAGAGCCCATGCGCAACTTCCACTACAGAGTGTGATGAGTTGCAGCATGCAAAACTTTAGGAAAGAGAGTTGAATTTGGAGGAAATTTAGCTTCATTTATCAAAAAGGTTAACTAAGAGTGACTTTGGATTGTACAACCCACACACCAACAGAGATTTTTTGAATATTCACAGTTATTCTACAAAGTAAAAAAAACAAACCAAACCAAAACAACAACCCAAAAAAACCCCCAAAAGTCTCCAAAATAATTTAAATAATCTATAAACTATATCAGAAAACAATATTTGCAGATATGTTCAGCATGAGATACTCATCACAGCAAAGGTCAAATAGATACTTATTTAAAGTGAATTAACACACAATATCTAACTCCAAAGGAATTGACCCATGCTTCTGCAAAGCTAGGTGTTAAGAGTTCCCCAAATATTAGTAGAAAAACATAAAATTAAAAGGGATGTTTAATACCTTAGAGAGTGTCTGTGCTCTTCTCAGGATCTCATAAAATGGAACATCACCTTTGGCATAACATATGTACTTATTTGAGAATTTGTGCTGCATTGTACACAATGACAGAGTGCAGAGCTCTCTATTTGCTATAGTTATGCACTGATGATAAATTACAAGTGAATTTATTTTTGTACAAGTGAACAATCCTAAATGTAAATGTTTATTAGAACTTTTGTTACGGCCTCAATCGAAGGCATTAGTTAACTTGCTATTATTGCAGTGCAGTAAGTGACAGTTGGTCTCTATTTTAATTTTATAAAGTTGTTATAAACATATATATTTATACTAACAGCACTTTGTATTTTAATATTTTATCCCAGATTTTCTGCTGGTTCAGTTAGCAGCAGTGGTTGAATTCATGAACAGATGAAGCAGGAGTTATGCTAAAACTTTTCAGCCTAGGCAAAGTTTAGAAGAGCCTAGATTTATCTTCTTAATGAGGGAGTGGAAACAGTAAGTGCCAGAGCAAACAGAAAGTATGTCAGGGGTTTCTAGGACATCCAAGTTTTTCTGCACGTGCTGGTGGCTGAAACAATATGAAGAAGGATTCTTCATTAGATGTATAATGACAAAAGAAAGGACCATAGTCCTGATAGGTATATGTATCTATGAAAGGATACAGAAGGATGAGAGCTCCATTGCCTCCAGTCTAAGGAGTAAACTGTATAGCAGACCACTTGAGAATTCAGTGTCCCAAAAGTCAGTGGCATAAAATACAGCAACATGCACCAGATACATACAGAAAGAGTATGTACAAGCAGCCCCCCTAGCTGCTTTCAAGCATTTCACTGTAGTGGTGGAAAGGGAGCCTGGAGGACTTGCCGGAAAGGAAAACTTGGTTTCAGGTACACTGCTCTGAACACTTTTCTAACAGCTTAACAGGAGCTGTTTCCCATCTCTGAGCTCTCAGACCTGCCCTTCCTCATCAGCTTGTGTGCACTGACACACAGGGAAGTGTCTGCCCGCTCAAATGCTTCTCTCCGAGCCCCAGCGTGTGCAACCACTTGTGAAATTTGGCCTTAGAATAATATTCTCCTTCAGTAGGGTAATTCATCTGCTTGCAGAACACAACAGGTTAGCCTCTCAAGAAGAATAGGGTGATTTGGTGTGGGCATCATAAATCAGGCTACATGATTCAACCATCTTTTTCTCTGGCTGCATCTTCCATGAGACTTGGAAAATTTTCCAAGTGATACCACTTCAGGAGACCTTATCTTCCAAAGTAAAATGGAATAGCACCATTAATTTATTTTCTCACATAAAAACTCAGCTTGTTATAATAATCAGCTGATTTGTGTTTCTATATTTGAAACTTCTAGGATTGTTTGCCACTCAGATGGCACCTTGAGACAACCCGCATTATTAGTCTTTTTTTTTCAGTGTCACACATGCACTGCATGCAATCTATATAGTGAATAGTATAAAATATCTTTATTTCACTTCCAACCTGATATCATGAATGATGTTAAGAAAACATAATCTTCGTACTCACCCCAGCCTTTGGTTTAGCTCCAGAGCTGACTATCGAGCAGGGAGATGCTGTGTCAGGAGCATGGATGTTAGGAGACGAGTTTGTTTGTGAATGATTTACTGAAGCAACATCCACTCCACTTTCAGAACCAGATTCAATATCCTGTAAAAAAAGTGTTGCAAGTCTCCTTAGTAAACATGAATATGAAATAAAAATCTGTTTTTTCTAAATAATAGAATATTTATGTAGTCTTACTCACATATATAAGCATAATTCTGTATATGAGTAATTCTCCTTATTCTTTCCATCACTTACACATCTGCTTGCTGTACTTTTCAATGTGGTGGTTTGTATTAGCTGCTGTTCTGAAATTATAAATCAGTGCTAACATCAAAGCTATAATTCCCCTAAATGTTAGAATGCAAGGTAAGAAAAATCACTTAGGGGCTGCAGAAGTCTGACATTTTTCTCTGATGTTCAGTATTTCCTGTGTGCTCCCACCTTGTGTCTCAGACAGTGTTGGGAGCTCAGTGAACATCTGTAAAGCATTATACAGCTGAAATGACATCACCATCCAGCAGTTTATACAATTCAGAGGTACAGCTCCCTATTTTTTTTGGAATCGCAGACACTTATAAGCCAAAAGCTATTTCTGGTTAAAATGCCCTTACTTTTAATGACACTAATTACATTCCTTTTTTTTTTTTTTTTTTTTTTTTTTTTTAGAACAAAAAGAAGAAGAAATATAGTATGATTTATTTTTGAGGAAGTAAAAATATTGCACATATCTGATTTACTGCATAGAGTGCGGGCAGGGGATTATACTGCTTGCAAGATAAATTGTGACACATGTCTGGCAAAAAGCTGGCTATGTGTAGAACCAGCCATATACTGTCAGGTTTATTAGCCAAGATGCAGCCTGTGTGAATACGGCTACACAGAACACAGAAAAAGCCTGAACTATTAACCTCAGCCAACTCTGTGCAGATAAAGCCTCAGTTTCCTCATACCAAGGTCCTAGAATAGGTGAAATATGGGGCAGAAGCATCTCAGGGGTTCTGCTTGTGAACTGGAGAGAAATGGCAACCCTTTGATTCATTAATTTCAGTTAAATCTCTGTTCTGCTAAACTGAAGCTGCCAATTTTACAGGTGCCTCTACACCAAGTACACAAGCCTGCTGTTTTCTGAAAAGGGTTAAGAAAATAAAGACAAAGCTGCACTCTAGGTAGGACCCTGCATTTCAGCCAGACATCTCCTGCCAGTCTGCAAGGTGAAGCTTTGGGAAAGCAGCAGAGTTATGGAAATGCCTCTGTAGAAATCACCTTGTGTAAAGCTGCTATTAGACATTCCTGCTCAGCAGAGCCATGCTGCCACAGTGCAGAACCATGTTCCCTGCCCCATTACCCATGTTTTTGTATCACATCCAAAGGCTTTGTTACTATAAAATCAATGAGGCTGAACACAATGCACAAGTGTCTCAAAAACCATATCTTTTGATCTTCTGATTCATAAATCCAAATCTCAAAAATTCCTAGAAAATTCAGTGTATATAAATAACATATATACCATGTTTGATGCAAAATGTCTTTCTGGCGGGCTGCTTTGCAGCATAGAAACAGGTACCACCTCTAATTATCATGCAGGCTTACTTACACAGATTGCCCCAACTCCCTTTATTGCTCTAAGAAATTAGGTAAATGCTGGCTGTCATTGGTGGGTGAGATAGAGAGAACAAATGTTAACCTTGTTTTTCAGCTTTCCTCTCCTACCAGTGCTCAAGTAGATGCTGTGAGAACATTGGTGTTCAGGGGGAAGATGTTTAACTACTAAAAATTTAATTATGTTATGTCCTTTAAAAATGACATATTATGTAATCTTTAGCTGACCAAACTCACAGAACCTAACTACGGCTTTTCTCACCTATAGCAATAGTAAAGCCTGGCTTTAATAGGAAAATCCCCTCATTATCTAAAAGAAAATACCACTAACAAAAGAAAATGACCTGAATGTTAGCCTAGGGATCTTGGGGCAGTATTTCTCAGGTTTTATAAATTGAAAAGCAGCTGCAGCACATCTGGGTGAAATTAGGAGGTCACCTTCATGAGAATACCTTCGGTCAGTCATTTCATCTTCTTCACAGGTACATGCGTAAACATTTTTCATGAAAAAATAACTCATCAATCATGCTTGTGAGCTGTCTAGTCTTCAGACTACTCTCAGCAAGGAATTGTCTAATTTAAATAAATAAATTAACTAAAGAAATGTAAATAATTAAAGTTCTGCCCAGAATCTTATTTTGAATGACAGAGGATTTCATAAGTGTATCTCTGCCAAATATTTCATGGACCCTCTCACTAGCAGAAAAACAAGACCTGTAGCTCAGACTTACTTTCAGTTGTAACTATATAATGTCAAATTATGCATATATATGCTCTGAGACTGGTGTGATCCTGACTCTGTGCTGACTCTACATTAGATAGAGACCGAGACATTTTCTGAGTCTTGTTGATATCCCTTTCCTTCACCTGGGAGCTCTGAAGCTCTCTATGAAATGATGCCAAAAGGAAGCAATGGATGCTACTATTACTGCCTACAAAACATACGTATATGCAAACAAAAAATATGCAACAAATTCTTTACGAAAAGAGCTTTAATTCTGAAAGCTGATGAATATGAGGCCTGAAAGAAAAAAAGAAAGTGAAGTAAAACCAGATTCTTCATAGAATAATAAGAAAGATTAAACAAACTGGCTTACAGGTATATGCCTCCGTTTGTATGTTGGGGTGCTGGATGGAGAAGAGCCTGCACTAAGAGCATTCTCAATATCCTGATCAAGCTGGTCCAGTTTCATAATTAACAGCACCATTGAATCCAGTCGTGATCGATCCCGATCTTCTGTTATTTCCTAAGGAACAGAACACACAATTGCTAAATCTAAAATGCCATTACTTGGAAAGAATAAACTTAAATTAAGAAAGCTCTGTTTCTTAATTTGACATGAAATTACATTGAATAATAATCAGGAAAATATCTTCTTTGGGAAAAATGCTTTTTTGTGTAATCAGTTCACTGAGCATTGACTCACTGCTGGGAAAACATTTTACATTAATATTTAACATACTTCCATTAAAGCAATTACATTTTTAAAAAAGAACAATTATTTGGTATAAGTGCATCATTACCATTTCCTTGATGCACATGCTCTTTAAAGAACTACTAATTCTAAATGCTCCTCCAAACATTCAACCCAAGATAATTACTTTGATTGTACAAATGCAAATGATGAAGGTTAATGTATGATTTAAATGGGAAAGAAGGAAGTTCAAAGAAGCTGTTTTCCAGCTGAGGATAACTACAACTACTTTTGCTTGCAGAACTCAGTGTAATGATGTTTTGTTGATTCTTGGCAGGGAGTTCTGTCTTGGTTGGAAATTCCTGATATACACGAGATACGTCAACATTATAGTAAACCCAGTATTGCAGATCCTCTGCCTGGAAAGACAGAAGTATGAGGGGAATTCACATCACAACCTTAAAAACCCAGTTTATACGGCTTATTCCACTATACTCTGTTTGTAGCAAATGGAGCCAAAGAACATCCTCTAAAGAGCAACTCAAAGCAAGACCTTCAGTTAGGTGGACTAAATAATGCTCTCAAGGAATTTCTTCCTTTCCCCGTTATATACAGAGTTAATGCAAAAGTTAGCCAACTAGCCTGCCTCAAAATTCAGGAATATGAAAACTCGCACTGGTTCCTGTTTGGATTTTCACAGTAGGAACCTAGTAAACAGGAAGTCCCATTAACTCAATTAAAATAACATTTTTTATAAATTCTTCTCAAGAAATGGAAACAGAGATGTTATAATTACTTCACTGTGTCCAAGAAGAGGGTAACGTAAATGCCCAAACTGGTCTTTTTTTGATAGTCATTAAACTCTTTTTCAGGCTACACAGCCTCTTGTCTAAGTAGCTGGGATTCTGTTAGCAGTTTTTTTATAGGCTGCTTCAAAGATGCTGCAAAGCATGAATTAAATTATGCCTGCTAGAATTAAAGGAACTGTATTGATAAAATGGTCACATAAAACATGGTCTACATGGTCTTTATGTGAAGACAGAGATGACCAAAGGTTAGTTAACTAAATCTTAGAAAAGCAGAAATACAGATCTGTCAGTCCACAGCGGAGTTATGAACAACATTCGTAGCAAAGGCCAAGCCCAGGAAAAAATGTGTATTTAATTTTTTATTACAACATGATATTTTGGATTGGTTTGCTGAAAAAGCTGATGAATTTGCAGGACCTCCTGACGAAGTTGAACTGAGTTTAGAATGACCCTGAGAGAATATTACCTCAAAACAACACAGCAATCAGTGAGATGGGTTAAGTTTCATTTTCTGTCAAACTGAAACTGCAATGTCCCAAATGACTCACTGAAACTCCATGAATCTTCATTTTAACCGATGTGAAATAGATATCTGAAGTTTGCAAATGTCAAAATAGTTATTTTGTCTAATCTGCATGGTTGCAGAAAGCCCAGTGGACCAAATAAAAGGGTTTGCTAACAAAAGACACATGACCTCCTTTGTGGCATGTGGCTGTGTTTGCCATGGCATGTGAGACTGTAGTCAGTTCACCCATCCAGAGAGGGCCAGTACTGCTACCAAAACCAGCTTCCTATACAATCCCCTAACTGTGTATTTAATTCTATTAGTTTTGCTTGGAAATATAGCACTGGAAACCTAAAATTTAGGATTCCTAATCAACCTAAAATTAACACTTGACTTAAACCCTAAAAATTAATTGTCACATCACAACAAAATCAGTGGTAGTGACTGGTAAGGTTTTTTAGTTTGTTTGTTTTGTGGTTTTTTATATATATTTTTTCAGACTAGAGAGATAACAGGTATTTTACATTAAGGGGGTGGGGGGTGGAGGTGGGGCTGGGAGGAGGGGAGGAGCAGGGAGAAGAAGAGAGAGAGAGAAAAGAGGAATTTTCCCCAAGCAAATTGTTTGACTTATCCTGCCAAAAAAATATAAACTTGCTCTGCATGTAGCAGATTGAGAATACTGGAGGAGAAGCTGCTGAAATGGAGAGGTGGCAAAATATTACTCAAAGTGATATTCAGGCTTGACACAACAAGCTGTCTTTTCAGGCAAACACCTCTTTCAGAAAACAATAATATTATCAGTATGGAATTCAGCTGTTCTGCTCAGAAGTCCTAGCAATGGTTTGTGGTTCTGACAGCTGTTGACCTCAACCTTTTCATAAGAATATTTAACATTTTAACTATAGTTTCTATTTTCACAATTTACTGAATAACACAATAATCACCTTCTGTTTGGCTGAGGCAGTCTTAGATTGTGTACATGAAAGCCTAAACATTATACCAAAAATTTAAAACATACAAGTGAAAAAGACTAATCTTGAGTTGGAAATTCAATACAACACAATAAATAAATATTATTGTAAGATTAATTTATATTTAGACAGTTTTAGCCTTGATACTATTGAATAAATTTCCAAGTGCTTTATCACCTGTCTTTTTTGTATCTCCCTCGTGTATATATTCTGAGATTTTATTACTGAAATGTGATATGATCTAAAGCCAGAAAGATATTAGCAATTCCTTTGTTTTCTTTTGAAAATATAGTATTTCCTTTGCATACAATTTCTTACATTTTTCCCCACTTATAGCTAGTTTCCTTCCAAATTAGAATGCACTAATATAAATTATGTTTATACAATTATACAAAAATCCTATCTTTACAATTATGACATCAAAACTCAGACGTTAGAAGACTGCCCTTAGAAACTTAATTTCTGCCTTTAGGCATTTGCATTGGGCAATTCAGGAATGTATCACAAACATATAGAGTAGGTTAGACTTGATATGTTATTTGTCTGGAGATTTTATTTTTAACATGTCTCCACACAAAGAGGAAACAGTTTAGGTCACGAACTGGAAAAAAATAATATTTCTTTTAATTTGTATCCTCACTGGTGTAATAAAGGAGCCAGTTAAATTTGAATATAGTCATATGTTTAGAACAGAAAGCATTGCAGCTGTTCCCAGAATGCAGGATGCTTGAATTATTCCTAAATTAAGTATTAAACCCCCAAAGTTAAGGTCTTATTAAAAGAAATCCACATGTTTTTACAAGGAAAACAGTTCACAGGCCCTGTTGCTATCATCAGCACACTATGCTAATAAAATGAAAATATTTTGGAGGACATGGTTACAGATGAGATTTGGCCACTTTTTTAGACACTTTTGTCATTTTGGAGCTTATATTGTAATTGAAAAGAATTACACAATTTATTTCCCCTCTATGGACTCCATGTCTTCAAGTCCTTGTTTGTCTTTTTACTAACATGCTGCCTTGTGTCTGCATTTGGTCTTAATAAATCTATTTTGTCTTATCAGGGCATGGCAAAATATTTGAAGCAGGTACCCTTTCACTTCCTCTCTCTCAAGCCCTTTATTTCTCTGCATGTATTTTTCTCCTTCTCCCATACCCAGTGTTTTACATCACACACACACACACACTTTTTTTTCCTATCATGGCCCCTTTTCCCATGCACTTCTCTCAGTTGAGCAGAGCTGAAGCAAAGGGTACCTTTTGAAAAGAGGCATGTACTCTGAAGAGTACATTCACTCCCACCTTCCCTGTAAGATCTTCCGTTCAATGCATCTTCTGGTTTCCAGACCAGAGCAGACATCCCCATTGGTGCCAGTGGGGTCCCCTGTGGTTAAGACAGGGAGAGGACATCTTGCTCCAAGCAGCCAAATTAGGGCCATCAGGACACCACAAGTTTTGCTCCTCCATGATGCTCTTGTGTCAAGATGCTCAAAATTTCTTTGCAAAAGACACCTTGGTTTTCTGAGGCAAACCTATTGCACAACTGGCAAGGTGAGCTCCATTACCACAAAAGAAAGGGATCTCTTTTATGGAAAGAGTTGACTGAGTTTTGCCTGGTATTCTTGATCTGCAGCTGTCTGGGCTGACTTAAGGTCCTATATTAATGCTATGTGTTTCAGATGACATAAATTACTCATTCTTGTCTTTCCTAACAAAAAAAGAGCCTTTCTGAAAAATATAAAATAATTAAATTACTGATTTTATACTGTGAAGGTTTTCATCTGCACTGAAAACAAACACAAAGAAGTGCTCCATTCCTTCTTGACATAAGACATAGGTCTAGACACAAGCAAAGGTCACAGTAAGGTTACTATTCTAAAACATATTTTGAGCTAATATTTAAAATAGACTGAGAATGAAACAAATAACATAACCATACACTGGTGTATACATGCACAGGTGAGGAGACATGCTCATGCATGCAGATATCACTACACATTCATGCATGTTTTTGGGAAAATAGCTTTTCTTCTAATTCTTCTTACAAGAACTTTAGATAGCTAACTCATTTTTTCAAATATGAAGTATTCCACAGCACTAGTTATGTGTACTTTTTAATTCCTGTTAAGCCCACAAAGAAGTTGTTGGGAAAAATGAAGACTTCAGAGGCACTATTGCTATATTATGAAGTAACTGTCACTCACAATGCTGTATCCTTAAAACAAATGTAATAAATACCACCACATCAGAAAGTCAACGTCTGAATAACATTATCGTAACAAAACATGTGCTTTTTGTACTTCCAGACAAAAAAATATTTCTCCTTCTATGGGGCATAGTGCTTGCAGAGATAATGCTGCACTCCTTGGGGAAAAGAGGAAAATATGTTGGAAAATGCTAGAGAGCATAAAATCCCAATATACTCAAGCTAGTAAATTCCAGAAACTGGAAGGTTTCAGGACTAGAAGTGAGGTGAAGCTTTTCCATTTCCCTAACTCTTCACAAGATCTTTCAGATTCATGTACTATTCACAGGTAAGGTCTTCTGAATTTAACCTGACTTCCACTGCAGGAACTTAACCATCTTTCATCTTCAAAGCTAATTTAATCCAAACAAAAGTATTCCTCTTTAGTAACTTCCCTTCTACAACTGTTTTTGCCTACACACATACACAACCTATAGGCTGTACTCTATTTTAGTTCAGGCAGTTTTGTTTATAGCTTTCTGTGCTTACTGTTGGTCAAGTAAACTGTCTAGCAGAGATGTTATTTTAATAATAAAATTTAGCAATTTACTATTGATAAAATGGAAAATCACTCCAAAACCTTGGGAGAAAACAATCTGAGGAATCATTGTTACAAGGCTATGTTAATAGCAGGCAGTAGTTATTCATTAAGTGGTTGCCCTTGAAACACAACGGCTCTGTAGTAAGAAACTAAGTCTAGGGTGACTTTCTAGATTATGTCATATTACCATTAGTGGTAGATATTAACAGAAAACATGAACTTCTCAAACTGTCATTATTGCATTAATGTTACATAAATTTTCCTGCAATACTGATGAAAACAATTATTGGTGGTGGTAATTCAGGCAACAAAGAAAAGCAACCCCAAATCTAAAAGTAAAAAGTCTAAAAGGTACATCACATCCCATGAAGAATGTAATTATACTTAGAATATAATTTGATAAACTATAGATCATGACTGAAATCTAGCTCTCTGACTTTGGAGTTATATTTGTTTACAGTGGCTGGTGTGATGACACCCAGGTCTTAGTAAAAATTTCTGATTTAAGACCATGTCAGGATTATGACTATGAAAACTTGCCGAATTCAAATCCTAGAGGCACAGACCACAACAGGAACAAAATGTGTCTTTATTAGGTGGGAAAAAAACATAATTAAAACATAAAGCCACTTATCATGCTTTTCCCAGCATAAACAATATTCAGTTACTTTCTGATTTCCCTCTTCTTCATATTTTGTAAATTAGCATTATTCTTATGACCACACTTCTATGGCTATGACTTACAAAGTAAGCAAAGTCAAGTTTTTTACCTTTACTGAATCCCATTTCTGTTTGCTACAAGGGGAAAATCTTCTCCTTTATGAAGAATATTATGACAGTAATCTGAGCATTATTTATCAGACTGGAATAATACTGTAATTAAATAGAACAGTGATGAAATAGAATGTGACGGGAAGATGACTGATGCTGCATTTTTTACAATGTTGCCAAACTATGTCAGATCTAGTAATTTTGTGCAAGATCAACAAGAAAATACTTAAGTGGACTTCTTATTGCTTTCTTGTTATGCTATAAATCAAACAGACTCAAGGTAAAATAGTGACTATTTCAATTATCAGAAATTAACTCAGTTTCAGTGACACTATGAAATTTAACTTGGATATGTGTTCATTGTTGGTATGTATTTTACAAATAGACAATAAGTCAATTTACTTGTATACTTATATTTTATATGCCTACTTTATAGATTGGTGGAAAGGAAGCTGCTTTGTTTTAGGTTTACAGTTAAATCAGAGGGAGGGTCTGTCCTTCGGGAGATCCATTCTGGTCTTTGTGATTTTGTTTAAACCTTTTAGATTTTCCTTAAGGCTTTTAGATTTATCAAACTAAATATTCAAAGTAAATGAAGAAAGAAGAATTGATGCCAATGATCTCTCACAGGGGTCCTCATATCTATTGAAATCAAACGAATTAAGAATAATTTATGTGAGACTGTGGAAAGTCCAGACTCCAAATGGTATCATCTGAAAGGAACAGCATGTGAGAAAATGTAACTAAATTGATCACAAATCATTGAGTGTCTTTGAATTTATTTATTATTTGCCTTTGTATTTTATGATACTTGAAAGTGTTATATATCAGTTTTCTTATGTGTAAAACATAGTTAATAATACAAAGGCTTTCTGAGGACTTCAGTTTCTATATTAGAAATTAACTTATCAGGGCAATAAAACTGACCATTTAGAAGTCAATATTTGAACTGTGACAAGTTTTTTGGACTCCACCTGTTCACATTAATCCAACTTGGAAGTGCTTGAGAATCACAGTTACAGGCATCTGAATGTCTGATGTGGCACAAACACTTAGGACACCCCATTCTTAAAAGAAAATTCAGACTTAGGGAGCTATAACTGAATGTATGAGATAGAAAAGATTTCATATTTGACCCATTAGTATACTTCATAAATGACTTATGACTTGTTCCTCCTTAAGACACAAGACACTCACTTCAGGAAACACAAAGGTGAGGATAATTATGAGCCAGCAATGCAGCCTCATGGCAAAACAAGACCAACAGTATCTGGGCTGCACTAAGAAGAATGTCACCAGCAGGACAAGGGGAGGATCCTTCTCGTCTATTCAGCCCTGGTGAGACACACCTCGGTTCAGTGTTGGATCCAGTCCTGCACTCCTCAGTACAAGACATGGACATACTGGAGAAAGTCCTGTGAAGATGATTAAGGTTTTTGAGTATCTTTCATATAAGGAAAGGCTGAGAAAGCTGGAACTGTTTAGCCTGCAGAAGAGAAGGCTCTGGAGGGATCTAACTGATGGTCTTAATTAATTTGCCTGTTATTTGTGAGTTGGGGGGGGAGAGTCTCCACTGAGTGTTTTGAGTCCAGTTAACTTAATCAGTTACAGAAAATTTCCTATATTTGCTTTTCTTTGCAAGCAAAATGTTTATGCAAAGCTAGGAGGCACTATGGAAGAAATGTGCAGATATACAAAAATTATAACAAATCCTCATATGAGGGGAGCAAGTTTAGCTGGTTATTTAGCCTTGTAAATCTTGCCATGAGAGCTTAGCTTGAAGATATCTATGTTCTCAGTCATCTGTGGTTTTTTTGTTTTTTTTTTGTTTGTTTTGTTTTGTTTTCCCTGTTGTTGTTTTTTTTGTGTGTTTGTTTGTTTGTTGGTTTTGTAAAAATATAAATGTCTAACTGTTGAATGCCTTTTACTTCAGTTTTGTATTACTCTTCTGAGTTCTACGGGTTTATTTATATTTCTGTGTATTTACAAGTCACATAAACACACATGCATACACTCTGATTTGTGCAGCAAGGAGAATTTGTACATTGATGAAAGGTTTAAATTTGTCTTTCTTTTCTAAATGCAGAAGTAAATATTACCAGTTTACCTGCAGAGACTAATTTAAAAGAAAATATTGGGTTGGCTCATTACCAACAGTTGACTGAGAAAGTTTATATATTGAATGACAAAATGTAATATTTTGTAATAGCCTGCAACTTACTGAAATCATCCCAGTGTTTAGAGATTCTGAGATTCTGGTCATTTACTTAGATATCTAGCTAGAGACAGAAGAATCTGTAGTTACCATTCTGGTTTTGGCAAGCTGGCTCAAGTTAGCAATTTACATGAGAAATTCACTAGGCTTATCTGCCAAGTAGAGATTCCAATTCCATTCATGTCTGGAGGAGACCATTAGAAGAGAAAGGGAATTGAGGAAAGCTGAGATAGAGTGCATTCAGCATGGAGCATTTTCTTCCCCTGTACCCAAGCATAACTAGATTATGGAGACATCTGTAAAGAGGCAGCAAAGAAAATATGGAACTTCAGAGTTGATGGTGGAAATAATATGGTGGGAGATTTGATGCAGAGAGAAGAGCTCAATTTCTTGTATGGAAAGCTGTACAACATAGACAGATATACACCGTAACAAATCTCAGGGAGCCCAAGCAATCTCGTGTCTGAAAGGACACAGAGGATCAAGGCACAAAAATTGTGAAACCAGATGCATAAGATCAGCTTTAAATGAGTCAACAGTTAATCTGCTCTGCTGCAGAATGGACCTATTTCATTTGTGCAGTGACAAAAGTATCTAAACATAACATGAGATTCAAAACACATAAACCACTTTCCAACTTCCTTCAGATGAGAAATAGAAATGATCGTCTCAGATGGTTAAAATGCTAACCTATTAAATTGACAGTTTTAAGAATGCAGGTTGAAAGAGATGAAGTGATGTGATCTAAGCTGCTCTATGCGTGATATGACAAGACCTGGTTACAGTCCTGCTGTGAAGAAGGGTAAAATGGAATACATAATTTATTATTTATTTTAATTTTCTTTGTTGTGCTATTCAGCAGCACTAAGGTGCAGCACTGCAGATCACATAATAAGGCTTGAAAAAAATGAAGGAACAAATAAGCACCGCTAGGGTGAAAATGGTATTAAAATAGTAAGACAATGGCTAGCAGAGTGGGAAATGTTAATGCTAATCCTAACAGGACACTGTTAATATTCTGTCCCTGCATAGACCACCTTCCCATGAAAATCTACTTGGAAATCTCTCTCAAATATTTTTCCAGAAAAAAAACCCAAAACAATACTAACTGAAGATTAGATCATGCAAGTGACCTAGAGAGAATAATTTAAACATTTTCTTAGGCTTACTGTTGTGGCAGACGTAGCAAAGGATGATGAAGGCTGTTGCAAACCTTCAGAAGTTATAGCAGAGTCAGGTTTTCTTTTGTGAAGTTTCATGACATATAGAGGAGGGAAACTGAGGATTTAAACTCTTCTCTAACAAGACTGAATTTATTTAGAAAGAGTGAACTTCAAAATAGCAGTTTCTCTTAGTGTATCCTCTGCAACAAAACCAGATTCTCAAAACGCTACTTGTGTTTGCATGTGACTGACATAACACAATTGTCTTATCAGTATATAGAAAAACATTTCTAAAACTGACCTTTTTATTGCAGGGCTTATTCAGCATAAAAAAACCCCCAAATCATTATAACAGTGATGGCATTTAAAGAACATGCATCTCTAAGAATAAAAACTGGAATAGGGAGACCAGAGTCCCTTCCTACAATTAAAGACAAGGTTCAGAAAAAGTTGTGGTCCAACGTGATTTGAAAGTCCCAAAGCTCAAAGATCTACTCGCTTGCCTCCCAGTGTTGCCCACTACATGGCTGCAAGGCTGGTGCTTTGTTGTAAATCCAAGTATTCTGCATAGCTTTTCTATATTTACTAGCTGAAGACTGATAGCTTTTTGGCTATACCTCTCCATAGATTATGTAGACTGCTCATTTGTTTCTTGCAAAGGTTCTTTTCAATACCAAGACCAACTCTAATGTATGTTCACTACTGCATAGTAAATCCACTACAAAACAGTAGTCACTGATTTAAAACATACCTTACATAATATTAAATGCAGTTTAGTATTTCAAGATGCAAGTGTTATCAGAACTCGAATATTTAGTAACTTAGCACTTTGTTCTGTTTATGGTTGTCCTCAGAACTCAGTTTTAAAAAATAGATATCTAAATCATAGTCAGGTCATGGTTTCACAGTTACTTTAATTTTCCCAAAATTTATAGTTCTACTACAAATTGCTTTTCCCTCATTTATTCTCCCAGACTGCCCCTCACTTCCTTTTTCTGCCAGCACTGGTTTCCACTAGTGAGCCAGTGGGGATCCAGCTGAACACGGTCCCTGGGAAAGGGGCAGTGCTGAGCAGGGTCAGTTCCCCAGTCTAGCGCTCTGTGTGGCCATGCAAATGTCAGTGCTGGCCAAGAAAGGCCATACAAAGGCAAGACAAAAAGCTGTACTTATTTTTTACCTCAATTTACATTGATGCAAAGTGAACACGTAACTGAAGCATTATTTTTACAGGGGAGATTATGCTGATTTTACAGACATTGTACGGTCTGGGGGCTTCTTAAATGATTTTCTTTGGGACACCTCTCCAAAGAGCTTAACATTTGTAACTTAGTTGGTGAGGGTCTGAAAGAGTGGTGGATTGTCAAAAAAGAGCAGTCTGCTTCTGTCTCCTGCCCTTCAATTCACCCATGTATCCTTCAGCTTTGCCAACCTATGCAGCTGATGAAATGCTAGAGGTATTTTTTTTATGCCACAAGTTTGTAGGAGAACATGATAGCATGAGAAAATCCATTGCTAATTTTTTATATTCAGTGAAAGAAGTTAAAGTGCCTTGTTTCCTTGGAAAAGAGCTCATTCTTTCCCATGTGAAAACTGGATTGTCCCAGTAACAATTACTTTCTTATTAAATTACTTCTGCACAGTAAGATTTAAACTAAGGGTGCTTTTGTATCACAGACTACAGGGCATTGATATTTATAAAAAATGTTATTGGTGACTGAGGAGGTGCTGGTAAAAATCTTGACCTTCAATAAAGGTAAAATTTGTATTTGTGAATAAGATTGAATGAAAGTTAGAGTTCAGGTTTGGGTTAAGACCCAACACCCTTGAATTTTCAGAAGTTGTCTCAGCAAAAGTGTGTCAACAAAAGAGTTACAAAATTAGATGTTCACAACAGACTTCTTAGCTTAACCATATGGAAGCCTGGTCACAGGCAAATCAAGCCTCCCAAATTAGGATCAAAATCAAATACACAGGGAGTGGAAATGTTGATAAAGGCAGTTGTTACTGCTTTTCAGCCACATTAAGAAAGATTCTAGATAGCTCTGAAAGTCTTGATAGAGCATGGTCTCTTTTTCACTTTGAATTTTTAACAAGTAGTTTTAAATGGCAATCAGAGGTTTTGAGAAATTACAGAATCAAATGATGCTGGATCACCCTTTATATGGCACACACCATATTTTACAACTAAGATATTTCCTGGATTAAATAGCCAAGATGTTGCAGTGATGTCAGCTTCCCTGAAATTCTGCAGCAATTATGAGATGCCTTCTGTGGAGATGCTAATGGCCCGAATTGGGTAAAAAGTACAAAAAAAAAAAACCCTTGGTTACCTCAGACACCCCTTAATAGCATCTGTCTTCTATATATTGTCTGAAATTCATCAAAGCTAAGTGTCTGACCATGTGGTAAGTGGTTGACTGGAATTTTGCACAAGTCTGTGGTTCAGACAAGGAATTCCGCTTCTCTTTATAATATATTCAGCTATTTCATGTATGCCTTTGAAATATGTTTATGCACATTGGAATTATTCTAGCTATTAAGTGTTGCTTAATGGGATTGATCTGTGCACAGTGAACAGCATTCAGGGTTTCTGCTCAAACACACACGCTGGCCTGTAAAGTAGCCTCAAGGGTTGACTATCCATTCACATCAAAGGACATAGCCCATGTAACTCACAACCAAAAGACAAAGTAATTCTGAAAGCCTCCTTTTTCTGCAGCCACCTTTTTGAATCCTTGAATTCATTCTCCCCTAAAAAAATCTGCTACTTAGATTTTTCTGTCATTCACTTTAAATACTTGTTTTCCTTTAGCATTTCTAACCTAAATCCTTAGAATTATGCCCAAAGTTGCATCACATAACTACTACTAAAACAATTTTCCACAAACACTTACACAAATACATTTTGTTTACTTGTTTTTAAACATTCACTGCTTTTTAAATGGTAAATTCAGCTTCCCAAGTCTATTGACTATTTTCATCTGAAGCCATCAACACTAAGGGCTTTACCTATCACACAATATTAAATATTACACATATCTATACACTATTAATGAGCTAACAGTAGAAAGTCATAGAATCATAAAAAATACGACTGGAAGAGATCTTGAAATGTCATGTCATCTGTCTCCCTCTAAATGACAGGACTGTCATACTTGATGGATGGCTCTCCAGCTCCTCTTACAAACCTCCAGCACTGCCCCAAGCAAAAAAGACTATTCCAGTGCTACCTTCCTTAACACTAAAAAATGTAATTCTAATGCAGAATCACAATCTTTCTCTGGCTTGAACTCATTAACTCTTATTTTTGCCAATTTTTTGTCTCCATGACAGACTTTTTTTGTCCTAGAAGACGGTATGTTCCTCCCTAGTCTTGCTCAGGCTCATTCCTTCCCTTCCACACTGCAACAGCAGGGGCTGGTTTCTTCCATCTGTGGTCATTTTCATATCTCTTATCGCATCTCTCCTGGACTCTGAGGAGCAACCTGCAAAACCCTCACCTTCACTACAGGTAAAACCAATGTAAAAAGTGCATCTCTAGGAATGGAAAGGCACAGCATGCTCAAGATATTTTTCTGTTGTGACAGCAAATAAATGTCAGTTAAAGCCTCCCAGCATTTGTGAGGTGAAAACCATTGGCAGCTGACTGAGACCTGCAGGCAGCAAGCAGCCGTCAGCAAGGTAACAGCAAGGAGGTGAGATGGATGATTGTCAGAAACAGCTCAGGTAGGGCCAATCTTGTGGGACTGGCAAGCAGCAACTACGCTCTGGCCATTGCCCCAGCCCTCTCCTGCACTACTGCTCCCTGCCCTCCATGGGTACAGGTTGGCACAAGCCCACACCTTGTGCTGCAAGGCCACAGCCCCCAGAACCCATGAGGATGGAACCAGCACTTTCCCAAAGGTGCACAGGGGTAAGAAAAGAGGTGAAGGACTTGAGCTGAAAGAAAAAAGGATCATGACAGTCCCTCTTGGACAGTCCAGCAGCACAACAGGTCACTCAGAGAAATTGTACAGGCTTCATCCTTGGAGTTTTTAGGACCCAACTGGATAAAGCTCTGAGCAACCTCATCTGACCTCAGAGCTGGGCCTACTTTAGTAGAGACCTCCCAAGTTCCCTTCCAACCAATTACTAAGGCTGTACTTAATTTTTTCTTTACTAGGTGGGAACTAATTAAATTGTTGTCTACAAAAATTGCTGGTAAAGTAAGATTGCATAGCAAGAATTGTTACTATTATCAAATGCATCTAAGCATTTTGCTCAGTGGTCTGCCTCTTTACTGTATTTCACTTAGTGTTTGTACTGCTATTGGATAGATATTACTGCTTTTGTATATAGCCTTACACATACAAGGTACGCTTGACAGTCACATTCTGGATCCATGCCCACCAGCAAACTAATTACACTGCATTATATGGTAGCTAATCCTCTTTAGAACGTTAGACAAATAGCTTCAAAATAGAATAGACCCATATTTTATTGCAACTAAAGTAAAATTTCAGCACCAATAACATTCCTGGAAATTAGCTATATAATTTTCTTTTACATCATTTCATAACTCAGCCATGTTGAGTATTGTGTGACCTATATCAGGACTGTCTAAACATTTTTTCTTCCTTTATCAACAATAGCAAAAATATATTATTTCAAATTGTGCACACAGATATTAGATGGGAAAACAGATTTAGATTTTATTCTTCCCCACTGCTTCTTTTTCTACTTCTATATTTTCGTTTACAATGAAGGAATTGTAAGTGGCTCAGACACTGAAGGAATAAACCGGTTTAAAAACTTAAGTCTTTCTTACTATAAAACCTGAAAATGTCTTATATGGATATGCTGAGGTGAACAAAAAACACTAAAGAAAACAACACATTAGAAATCTTGATGTGACAGATTATTGAATATCATACCTGAATTCTTACTACAACTAAAAAACACAGGCTGTGTTTACACTATCAAGACAGCAATAAGGAGTAAATAAGCAGTAAAGGACAGCCTGAGCTGAAACTTGGGACCCTGCCACAAGGAAGAAGCCAACTAGCAATGTGCTAGCTGGACTTAAGTCCAGCTGACAGTGGACTATGGCCGCAGCATTTTCCTTTTCCTTTCAGTTTGTGAGTTGCAGCTCGACTGCAGAAGGTGACAGCATTAGTGCTCAGCTCTGAGGGTGAGGATGGGGAGGAAGGAAAAGCGTGTGCCCTGCTCTGGTCCCAGCTGGGAGGTGAACTCCTGCCTCCCAGCTCAGCCTGCAGCCCAACTGTGTGCTGGCACATCTCCTGACTGTTTCAGGGAGCTGATGATTGACAGCTTCCCTTCAGAGCTGCTGTCTCCCAGGAACAGAAGGGGAGAAGTGCTTGTCTCCCAGAAACAATGAGCTGCTGAAACTGAGTTCAGTCGGTCAGTTGGTGTCAGTGTCAGTGTTTGTGGACAGAAGTCCACAAAAGAACCAGTAGCCTACAATCAGGAACTTGGCAATTTGAATGGGAGGTGAGGTTGGTTACAAGTCCTAGTTTTGACTAATGTCAACATAACTACATTGTAAATATGACCACAATGATGCAGGAGATACATATATATATATAGATATATATATATATATACCATAATTTATGTATGTATAAGAGAGCGGAAAATAGATACAGATGTTAATGTTAGTTCCAAGCATGGCTTTACCAAATAAAAGGTTTGAGTTCAAGACTTATCTTCAAGAGGAGATAGAATAAAAAAGACAAACATGGTGGGGCCAGGATTAAATCAGATACTTTAACTAGTGTTCAACAAACTTGGATTCCATTTCAAACTCTTCCCCAAAAGAGTTATTGGGGTGAATATGATTTTCTTCTTACAAAACAATTTGAAACTATTTTAATTATTTAATTGTAATACGTTTTTAATTATTTTCATTTTTTTCCCCCCACCTGAATCCATATTTCCTGTTGGAAGTCAAGATTTCAGTAACTAGAGTATTCCAGTAATTATGGCTAGAAATGTTACAAAATCTCAGAACATCCTGAAAAAAAAAAAAAGACAAGATAAATATAACATTTGGAAGTGTACTAGATTTGCAATAAGATTTTATTTGAAAATTATAATTTTGATTGAAGTTGTAAAAATAAACTGGCTAGAGAACGAGAGTTGAAAAAATTCAAAACCAAAAAAATCCACAAACCAACGAACCAACCGACAACCAAAAAACCAAAACACAGGAAAATAAAACTCATTATGAGTAAGAAAAGAAAAAGATATAAAAGGAAAGAATAAGAAGCTCAAAGTTGCTCCAGTGTGAACAAAAGAGCAGTAAGGTCAATCAGCATCTTGCTGTGATCTTGGCACTGCACATCTGGTGGATTTTAACTGGACAAACAGGCAACTACAAACACTCAGGCAGGATGTTACTAACAATGAACAAGCTGCATTCTAAAAAAGCAGATGGAATAAAACTCATACATGCCAAGAAGATAGGATGCAGAGGGCCTTGGAAAAAGTAGCATTCAGGACAGAGGAAACATAACTGAAATTTTCTAATTTTCTGTTATTTTTCATGAGTATCCTGAAGTTTCATGTGATCAATGAAGTGTAAAAAAGTTCAGATATGAACAGGAAATAGTGAGAAGTATTTTAAAAATATAGAACATTAGCATTTGAGAAGGTATTCAATAATGCTGTTAGCTTGGATATGTTGCAGGGAAAATTTATTCATTCACATTTCACTGGATCTGTTTGGGAAACTCAAGTCCTATGAAACTCTGTTGGTGTGACTACCATTTTGTAATGGCATGGAAGTCACATCAACAGTTCAGGTTCAAGAAAAATAAATAAAGTAAATTACATAATTTAGTCAAGCATTTTCAGAAATGCTAGCTTGCCAATTGCCTAATTTTTCTTGCTTCAGACCAATGTAAAAATCTTAACCAACCTTTACTAAAAAGGGCCTACCTGACATAAACCACTTCTGTTAATTCTATTTGCCTTAGTTCACTAGCGGATCTTTAATGATCCACATGATCTTGCTGACGGGGAAGCTGGGCCAGGCATAACATAGATTTCAAGAAGCTCTAAGATTAAGAGTCAATGATAACAAATCATGACTTAATTCAATCATCCTACCCTCACATGAATTCCATGGCAGCCTTCTCCTTTTCAAGGAAGAGATCACAGGCATAAGGTCTGGAAATTGCACAATGAATTCCACAGCTCGAAATACTAAAGTGAGTTTCTGCAAAATTAATGTTCGTCATGAAGCATATTAATGTTGCTGAAAATTTGGAAAGCATAGTTTTCAAGAGTGCTGGAGGAGAATCTTGTTTCTAAGACTTTTTTGAGTCTGTTTCCCTGACTCATTGAATTAATTGTATGTTAGTCTGTACTGTGTCACTGAAAATATGAGTCTGACATGTGTGATTTATTAACGGTTGAACTAAGAAAAAATCAGTAGCAAAATCATAGGTGCAATGAACAATGAACATATATTGATGAAGCAAGGGAATGGGATGGCAGCTCTGCATGTTAAACCTGTATCTTTGATCCAAAAAAGAACATAGACATAGACACAAGGAAATAAACAACAAAGACTATTAAAGCTTCAAAACCACCAATAACTAAGTTATATCAAGCACCTACTTATAAACACTAAGCCATAATAAGAACTAAGTCAATGTCTGCTGACTGTAAATGAAACACAATTTGTGAAATAACAATAAATCCTATATATATATATATATGTATTTAATATTAGGGTTTTTTGCTTTATTTTTGTCTGTGGTGTATGCCATTTATTGGCTTCACACAAGACACACCATGACAAAATCAGCTCAGGGGAAGAAAGTAACATTGCATGAAAACTCTGGCTACTGATTCACAAGTGAGGCTAAAAGAGTGAAACTACTGTCTCAGAAATGCAAAGCAGAAATACTTAGTGAATACACTGTGGTGGATTTATAGCCACCACCAACTGGCCTCCCTGATGATGAACATCACCAAGAACACTAGAGGCTTCAGGTGCATTCAGGGCACCTTGTAGCAAGTGGTTCTGGACCAGTGATTTCTCAATTCGAAGAACAGAACATTTAGAATCTTAAAGTATTTTTTACTGTATAAAAATTTAATTTTAAAATAAATATTACTATTCCAATATAATATAAACTACAGCTCTATTGTTATTTGAGTTGAATCCTGGTTCCTCTGACTCATATCAACATGACACAAAAATGTCAATATGTCTTTTCCACTAAGTCAGTTTGTTTATTAACATGAGCAAAATACCATTTAGCTTTTCTCCATCAAAAAGATGAAATAAGAGAGCTTACTCTCAGGCCCAGAGAATTAGATGACCATAGGTGAAATCTGAAGCCTTTTGAAACAACTGAGAGTTTGCTAGCGACAAACTAGGGTTTCACCAAACTGACTTGGATCCATCTGCTATGTTTATCATCCAGTGCGACCATGCCCAAGAGAGGCCTTTTCATTCTGAGAGTTTCTTTTTCTCTTGTCCAGAGTTCAGTCACCTGTTTTGAAAGACTGGTTCTGACTCCATTTATGCTAAATTCTCTTGCTGCCACAAACATTTATGTTTAGGAAGAAAAATATCTCTAAACATGCAATCAAATTCAATAGTACATACCCTCAAAAAAGACCGAGCTTTTGTGCAACTTCTGAAGAGAGATGAATAGAGAGCTGAAAGGAATACTTGCTTAAGGCCAACAGGAAGCCCTGGCAGCCAAGAGGGCCAACTGGGGGTGCATCAAGCCCAGCATTGCCATCCGGGTGAGGGAGGTGATTGTCCCGCTCTGCTCTGCACTGGTGCAGCCTCACCTGGAGCACTGTGTGCAGTCCTGGGTGCCACGGGATAAAAAAGATATAAAGCTACTAGAAAGTGTCCAGAAGAGAGCTACGAAGCTGGTGAAGAGTTTAGAGAGGAAGCCGTATGAGGAGCAGCTGAAGTCACTTGGTTTGTTCAGCCTGGAGAAGAGGAGACTAAGGGGAGACCTCATCGTGGGAGGAGAAAGGGCAGGTGCTGAACTCTTCTCCATGGTGACCAATGACAGAACCCAAGGGAATGGCAGGAAGATGTACCAGGGGAGGTTTATGTTGGACATTAGGAAAAGGCTCTTCACCCAGAGGGTAGTGGAGCCCTGGAACAGGCTCCCCAGGGAGGTGTCATGTCCCCAAGCCTGTCAGTGTTCAAGAGATTGGACAATGGCCTCAGACGTATGGTATGAATTGTGGGGTTGTCATATGCAAGGACAGGAGTTGGACTCAGTTATCCTTGTGGGTCCCTTCCAACTCAGGACATCCTATGATTCTATCATTCTAAGGAGAAGAATGACAGAAAAAGGCATTGGGAAAAGAGTCACCTAGTTTATCTAGCTGCTGTATGGAGACCTCAGAGAGAAAGGAAGCACATGCAAATGAGTAAGAGCACACCTACAATTCATTTCATATGGGACTGTGAAGTATCAAAATTTCGTCAGATTTTAAAAATATGTGTGCTGCAAAAATGGGATACTTGCCCTCACTGGGAACAAACTATGAGTTTTAATAGAGAAAGGAAGAGAGTGTAACAAGCAGAAGCAACACTGCAGCACTGACAGTCATTTTTTGAGACTCCTGAGGAACTTCTATCTATGTATCTCAGGTAATTGTACAGCTCTTATTAATACAACATTTCAGTGCACCTTTAATACGGTTAACCTCACAATACACATGACAAAGGAAAACAACACTAACTCAGTTTTTAGGATGTGAAAATGCTAGGCAGGATAAGCATTTTTCCCAAGGCTAAAGCAGGACTTGACCTAAGCAAGAGTGCTGGCCACTGGGCTAAGTTCTCCTCTGTTATTAACCCTGCTTCTCTGATCCATCCCTGGAGTGGTAACATTTGGAAGTGTATTTAACGTTCTGGTTAGTGAGGTAATGACTGTGTTTTCTCTGACTGTGTCTGTTGAACGATGTTTCATTACTGATTCTCAAGTTTCAGGCTCAGTTCTGACAGTGTAATCAAACTGGAAAAAATGTAAATCAGAGTTTTCTTGATATTTATTGAATGCATGCACTTTCTCGCTACATTTAACAAGAGGATTTTTTTTTTTTAACATTCTTCCCCCACCTCCCTTCATCTCCAGAGATTTTCAAAGCAGCTCTGTGTAGCTTTATCAGATTTTTTTCTCCTTTTCCTCTCTGAGACAGGAAGCTGAGGGTTTTGACCTCCACTGGATCTTTCCCAGTGTCAGGAGGTGGTCTGTTCAAAAGGATTCCATGACACTGATCTCTTCCTGATTTATCAGATAGCTAGGTCAATAAATAAGGTCTCTACGCTTTTTTTCCACAGCTGTAAAATAACCAATGGACTCCTCTGAGAGCTAATTATCAAATCTACTGAGTTTTTCTTTCAAGGAATAAGCATTATCTTTCTGGTTAGTAAATTCCACAGCAGCATAATTTAGCAAAGATTTAGCAAAAACTGCCTGATTTTAGGGGCTCTGGCTCACATGAAGCAGTTCAGTTAAGTGAAATGTTAACACTGGAGACCTGTTTCTTCTTTATAAATTTTTCTCTGTCCTTCTATCAGTATATTTTCTAACAGTCATGAAACTCTTTTGCTTCTTATAAAAAGATTATAGAAAAATTGTCATGTCCAATGAACTCACTTAGTGAAAAAGAATAGGATTCTTCTGTGTGGATAGTGAGGGTACAGCAGTAAGTGATAAATGAGCACTGTTCCAGAATTGTCTTTTTTTCTTCCTGTAGCCTCCTCACCAATACACCCAGACTTTGTGCTGTTATTTTCTCTACATACAACTGGCTGTATCCTCTCCTAGGTGAGGTGGTCCATTTCACATTAGATACAACCTAGCTGAAATTTCTCCATCACTAGTAAGAGAGCACCTTTTCTGACACTCAGTGAAACCATGGAAATGTGAAAAGCTCCAACAACTGCCAAGGCAACTCTCTTTCAACATCTGGCAGAAGTAATCAGAACACTCCTGAAAGGTCATATGCCCCAATCTGAACTAATCTACTCCTATTTTATTCCACAGGAAACCTTTAAGTAAAAAGCATAATTAAATGGTTATTTATTAACAGATTTCACTGATAGTTCAAAATTTCTGGCTACCAAAGGTCAGTCAATAGGCTTAAGCTTGCAAAAATCATTGGGACACAGCCAAACTCTTTTTATAATGTCTTTCTCTTAGTTTATGTACATTATTTCAACTGGGATATTCCTTTTAAAAGTTACATATTTAATATGATTCCATCCATACCAAAAATATTCATCATAATAAAATATTCATTTTTGCTGCATGCTATACGCTCAAGATTTAATGAAGTATTAGAATTCAAGGAACTCCCAAGACATAACACCAGCTCTGCCTTTGATTGAGAATAAATAAGAAGACTTGTCTGCTTTGATTTATTAATGCTTGCACTGATATTATCATCAGTAACTCTTCTCTCAATCTGCTAATTTCAATTAGATTCTCTAAAAAACAACTCAAAAAGGTAGGGTGTTTTCTGGAAATTATGTGATAAATATTATATATTGTTTTTAACAAAAACCTTCTACAATGAATATTTCTGGAAATTCTTATTCTGCCTTTTAAAACACAAAACACAGATGGAGATTGTTTCTACAGGACAAACCTAACTAGAACAAATGAATGCTTATCTTATTTCCCTACAGATCATGTGAAATGGTATAATCAAAAAGCAACTGTTCGACATGCTGCCAAAAATGATTGAAACTACTGCTACATAATACATATACATACTAGATGGAGGCTCTCAGACAAAGGTAGATTTTATGCATTGGTCATGCTAAAGAAGACAAATCTCACTATTTGTCATGGAGTAATGAGAACCACTCAGGCACAGAACGACCAAGAGTGTAATCAAATAGATGCCATAGATTTCTCTTAACACTGAGCCTCCTTATGCATTACTGGGTTAAGCCACAGTCCACATTTGCTGTGCCTGCTGATATTGTGGCCTGGGTGCAAATCCCAGTAGGTGTTAAATAAGAGAGAGAATCCAAATCAGACAGAGGGCCAAATCCAAAATACCCAGTGTAAACTATACTTACACAATCCTTTGCACAACAGAGGTTTTTTTTCCCCTATCTGTATAGAATTACATTTCAAATGGAATCTAAGCACTGTATACCAGTGAATCAAATGTATAGGCTTCACAATAAACAAAGAATGAGTCTTAAAATAAACTGTAGACAAACATTTCCTTTGCATTTTTGATTTTAAAAATACTCACCTCAAACTGCCTTGGGATGACTAGGAGAGAGAAACGATTTCTAGCTGCTGAATTTCTCTTTTGTCTTGAAGGATCTGGGGTAATAGCAGGGGTAAAACCTTGTCTATTTTAAGCTCCCTCAACACTTGGTGTTTAATAATCCCACAAGCCATGTTTGGTGAAAATGTATGCTAAGAGGGAACAAATCAGCTATTTCTGTTTCAGTCTGCTTGTACACTTTCTACTCCCCCTGTATGGACTAACCTTACCTTCTAGGTCACAATTCTGCCCTTATCGAAGACTGAAGCTAATACTAATATCAATGGTGGGGAAATTATTTGCTTTGCTAAAGGGTTTTAATATCAAGGGACTACAGAAGGGAAACAAAGAGTTCCCTGATACTACAGGCAGTAGTTCAGAGAAGCAAAAGAAAGCTAATTATGTCAGACACAAAAAAAATCCCTCTTATACAAGACATAACCTCTATTTCTATTTCAAACACATACGAAGAGCGTTTTAGTGCTTATACAGAGTAATAGTTGTTATTTCCTCATTCATCACTTATTCAGACTGACTTTGGTTATGTTTATATTACGTTCGCTGTCTAGATCCCCGGTGGTATATAGTTTTGTTTTCAAAGAAGTTTTATGTTGAAGCGGAACAGGACACTGACTTGTAAAATGTTGGGAAATGCACATCAGGAGGATGCTTCCACAGAGAGCTGAACAGCTGGCCAACAGGATGAACACATTACCACAAGACGACTGGGAACTAATGACAGAACTAGAAAGAAGAAGGGGAAGGATACTCTTCACTAGTTTTACATTTGATCTGATATATTTCAGACAGCTGAAACAAAAACTATAAAAATCTCAAGAGACTGCTTCGTTTGTTTAGGGGCTAAATTTTAACCTCAAGTCAGAAACCCACATTCTTCTACCATGGAATATTTCTCAAATTCACCTAAAAGGAAACTGTAATGTACTGATCCCTTTTATAAATCTGTCTTCAGAAAACTTGTTGATAATGTTGTTCAGTTATAACAGTTATGTATCTTGCAGCCTGCTTGGTTGGGGTAGAGGGCAGTCGAACGTCTTCACATTACAAATGGAGGAAGTGCACAATACTATGACTACATCTGATACCTAGTTTTTCAATTCATACCTCTTGCACTATGCAGATATGAATCTGCTACCCTCTGACATCCTTTTTTCCTTCCTTATATCTGAAAAATTTTTCCTGGCTATTTGCAATCCTGAAATACAGTTTTTATTTGTGAAGTACTGCATTAGCATCTATCAAATCAGCCATGCAGCTATCAAATCAGGAAATCCACACTGAATCTCGCTATCTCACATCTTTCACCATGTCACTTATCATGCTTTATATTACATCAATCAGCAAACTCACTTCAAAAGCATGGTCCTGGCCCAAACTAAAACACTACAGCGCATACGTGCCTCAACCCACTAGCACAAACCTAACTAAAAACAATGGGAAAAACTTCTGCTTCTTTGGGACCTGCAACTCACATTTTAGGATATTTGTTGTTGAATAACCCATATAGTTGCATGTTGAAAATATAAACTCTAATTTCCTCATTTTAGCAATGAGAAAGATTATAGAATGGTTTAAAAATCACACCTGCTCATTTTCACAGCCACATGATTTTTCTCAAATATAAAATAGCTTACCTTACCATGTGCAGTCAAATAAAAAAATTGTACAAAAGTCCAAAAATAGACAGAATGCAATTTAAAATACATATCAGAATTGCCAGATTAAAGGGTTCAGTAATACCTGTAGTTAAAACAATATCGCATCTCATACAGTTTTACTAGTTCAAAGACTCAGAATTACAAATACAAAAGCATCTGTGATAGGCCTATATAGGACAAGCCCCTTCAACAAAAAATAATGAACACTGAGGCAGATAAAAATAGCTAAGGCAGAAAAAAAAAATGCAAATATAATAAGAATGGTGGTGGTGGGTTTATTATTAGTTTTTTATTCTTTAAGGAAATCAGACTGTAGGATTTCAAATATGAAGCTTTCGACACCTGCCTTTTACACCAAACTCATCACTCACACAAGTATTATTTTGGTAGTTGGCATCAAAAGACATTTAAGCATCAAATAAGAATCAGTCCCCATGGTTCTTGAGGATGCTCCACATGCATAAAAGGACAAGTAGAATGTACCCACAGAAGACAGGAAAGAAAAAAAACCCCAACAACCAGCAACTGCAAACAAAAGTTAAGTTTATGTACCCTGACATCTCTTCCTGAAATCCTTTCTCTTTTCTCTTTCCCAGGAATTGTTTGTATTGGTTTCTGGCCTGTGTATTCACACCAGTACTGAGGAGTGACATGCAGAGTTACGAACAGACAGGTTGCTTCAAATTTTAAAGCACCAGTTACTTCAAGATTCAGCAGTTACTTCCAGTATTCAGCTTTTTTGAAACAAAACAAAAAACTTTTTTCTCCCCTTGTAGTTGCAATACATCTGTACTGAATCAAAAATAAATTCATTTTTCAGGTGACTATTTTTTGATCAGAAGTCAGTACTGTAACAGTAATTAAAACAACTATAATGTTAGTTAAAACAAGCACATATTTTAAGCCTCTGGGTCTGTAAACTCCTCTTTTCCCTCCCCCAGGTGACACACTTTAGCAACAGCAAGGTGACATCATTAGAGGTCACAACTAGAACTTCGGAGTTTGACAGATGGGCTATAATTGAGCTACTCCCCTTTGGAGAACACAAAAAATTTCATAAGTTTTCACAACAGCACTCTCTTAAAGCAGAGGTCAGTGGAAAGCATAGGGACGGAAAATCTGTTTCTATTTCAGTTGTGTATCTGGTAAGATGGAAAATTTTTCAAGTCTACACAGATGGTAAATAAATTTCTGCTACATGAGGCAGTTCCTGGAATAAAGAAATTTTCTCAAATAACAAGTGCCAAATTTTTTTTCAGAAAGACTTATTTTTAACTTTCCCAGGGACTTGTTGAGAGAGCTGGAGAAGTGTCCTTTCACCTTCAGAATCCTGGTCTAACTCCAGAAATAGCCTCTAATGTCGTTCTCAGCATAGACGAGTTTTCTTTACACTTTAAAAGACATTTCAAAGCAAAGATCAAAGCTCCACAATTATATTTTGCTGCTGGTAAACACTCCCTCTGAACATAGTGGCTAGAAAATAAGACATTTCTATTTAAACCCTCAGACAATCATCAATGACTAACAGTGCTGACATTTAAACTGTCATTATTATGCTTCATGAGGCAATGCTGTTGACACTAGAGAGCTTGTCCGGCATGAGTTGTGTGTAATGGAGAGGACTGAGAGAGAAGCCCAGAATCAGGGATGAAGTCACTGCAGACCATACTTGCTAAGGAAGCCATGAAAAAGACACAGAACAGCTATTTTTTTGTCAGATAGTTTCATAAATGAATTTGAGTAGAGATTTTATGCAACTGTAGAAATGAGTGCTGGGTGAGGAGACTAGGAACTATCATCACCATGACAAAAACAGCTCTTGAGGGTGTTTGGGACAGCTCTCTCCCTCACACCAAAGTGCAATAGGACTCGTGGAAGCTGTTCACTCTTTTCTGCAACAACTGCATATTCCCTTCCTAACCTGTGATTGCACGGCTCTGCTTGGCTGCTGCCTGGAGCCTGAAATCAAACCCTGTGAAATGATGATGCTTGCAAGGAATAAAACACACAGTATTCTCGTGTCACTGAATGATCGTTCCCTTATACATGCATAAGCTCCAAAAGGCTAAACAGTTTAATAAAACCACACTACACTTAGTATATTAAACAAGAAAAAAATATCAAAACATTTCCAAAGATGCAGGAGTGAGGGCAAAGAATTAGCGATCTTAACATGCTGATTAGAAGAGTATGGGTAGGATGAAGTAGGATTTTCTTGTGTAACAGAGACCATGGATGACCCAGAAAAAAAAAAAATCAATTTACATTCTAATCTGAGGCTTTTGTTACTATTTCCAAGAGAGGAAAATTCAGGAAGATATGTATTTCTTCTGAATCTGATGAAAGCTGATTTCTCCACAGTCATAACTATTCATAGGCTTCAGTCTGCAAAAACACGATCAATTGATTTAAGACATATATTGCAAAAGAACCGACAGTAAGAGTTACAAACAATTCATGAAGCTTTTAGTGAAGTCATATTGTGAAATGTGCTAAATTACAAGTCCTGCGGAATATGTACCCTCAAGAATATTAACCAAGGTACAGATAGGGAGGAATTTATCCTTAAATTATCTCTGACTGTCACTAGCAATATTGGAGGAAGGCTTGGAAACAGACAAACGGATCAACCGGGAGTCGTTTTCATGAGCTGAGAAAGCTTTGTGCAATTGAGAATTGAATGATCACTACATGGAAAATAAATGAACTTCCACATACTTATTTTCTAATCTTATCCCACTTAAAAGCCATCCTCAATATCCCTGTCTTTTTTGTCCTATTTCTTCTCATATTCACTCTCTGGCTATTTCTCTTCCTATAAGTGTAAAGCCTAAACAAGATAATGCTCATCTACCACATCATTTTATCATCTTTCAAGCAGTAAAGAATATCTGTAAACAGGTGAGTTTACTGTGCTGGAATAATTTCAACAGATGTAGTGAGGTGTGATGTACACATACAGTCACTACTAAATTTGTGTGAGACAAATACAGCTTGGCATTTATCAGAAGAAAAGTGTAGTGTTTCAGAAAATCTGGAGGTAGGAAAGTAGAAGTTTAGTTTACATTCCCAAATTTTTGCTTTTTCATTTTCAATGTACTAAAGATGTCAGCTTTTAAAATATTTCGAAGCTAAGGTTACATGCAGCACAAGCCACTAGCTTTAGCACTGCTGATTTTTTTTCATGTATTTTATGCCTTCATATCAAACAGCCATGAATCACATACCAGTGATTATTAGTGCATGCAAACTGTCTTCTTTAAAAAGGTTGAGGATACCACCCAAAAGATTAAAATAGGTAGTACAAGAAGAGAATCAGCTCCTTAAAGAATTTTTTTAGATCAATGTATTAGATGATACATTTTACACTAGAGCAAAACTGTCGAAATGAATAAGACACTCAGGGTATTGAAATAGAAACCTTTGTTTAATTGAACCTGCTGTGTGGAAAAATATTTGGGAAGAGGGCATCTTACAGGAAGAGATAAATAAACTTCCATTTAACAGAAATATTTTACATATTGCATTTGTTATTCTAGCTTTTATGTAAGGTGAGACTCCAAAAACAATGTGAAACTTAAGATATGAAAGTTATTGCTCTAATATGGCACATTATTGAAGGACACCCTCATGTTACAGTGAGCCAATTTTTCCTTAACGCAGCATGCATAAGCCAAGTTCCTTGTGTTCCATTGTTGTAAAAGCATTAGACATCAGCTGTCACAGAGTTATGAAGGAGAGCGAGGATCTGGTTTACGTTTGCAATACAGTCACCCCAGCACACACAGACATGTGTGTGTATATATATATATGTATATATATGTGTGTAATGAAGCTGTATTACTGCCTGGATTTTTTTCATAGGAGGAAGAATATCCCTCTAAATTTGAATTCATAACCATTTTAGGCCATATCCTCTGGAGCCTGGAATAGTTTTTGGCAGCAGAAACAGTATTGTTTCATTTTGTAAAGCAATATTCAATACATCCTATCTGTAGCATAGACCCCGTTGTCTCCACAAACCTTTAACATTGCCATTTAGAGAGAGCAGTAGAAGGACACAAGCATGAGCAACACAGTTTTAGGTACCTTTACATCATACGTATTACCGTGGCAAAAAGCAAGAAAACAAACCAACCAACCCACAAACAAAAAACACCAAAAAAACAATGACAGAAAATGCTTTGCAGATGGCTCCTACTGGTCTGCAGTTCGGCCCACAGGTTATTCTCTTTGCTTGCCTGCTTTTAACTACTGCATGGGGACTGCTCAGATACCTGTGGACTTCCCCAACATCCTGCTATTATACTACAGCCAAATAGTTCACAACAGGAGTAGCAAAGAACTTGCTGTAAAGCCTCAGCCTCCAGAGCTGGTCAAGGTGGCTTGTTCTTCTGTGCCTCCTCCTCAGACACAGCACCACTAACAGAAAAATTTTTGCTTTCAGCACAGGTCATGTCTGCAGTAGAGGGTTGTGCTGAAAAAGCTGCTCTGCCATAGCTATGGCTCTTTCAAAGGCTCTTTAATATAGGCAGGAACGCTTTAATACTGACTTCCCAGGTTACTGCTGTATTCAGCATTTTTTGATGGAGGCTGTATCTCTGTGTACCTCTCAGATATCTCTGTTTTCACTTGATTCCTAATTCAAAGTGAACATTATGCTCGTGAAAGAGCCAGATGAACAGTTCTAAGCAGCAAAATCCTTTTTTAAAATTTTTCTTTAACCAATGGAAAAGTGTGTTGTGGATAGTGATGTCATGTAATCCAGAAGGTTTTGCTGAAGTGTTTTAATTCTGCTTCCCATTTGCTAAACTGCTAAATTTGTTTTGTGCCTACTATGCCCATTCATTCCCTCAAAAATGTGGTATTAATTACAAATCTAGTGTCATTTTAGGAAGTGGTCATCTGTCCATTAAATAAGACCTACAACAGAGAATTTATAGACTACAAACAGCAAATAATCAGCCCTTACAAATCAGAACTTTTAAAAGATTAATTTTTAAAATAAACGTTTTAAAAGTTTTCTTCCAGACAAGTATTGCAAACCTGCACAAAATTAGAAATTTCTGAGTATAAACTGCATGAAACTAAAGCTCTTTACGCTGGTTCCTGGAAGCGTGTAATATTGCTTTGGTGAAGTGATAGTGCGTGACTATGAACCGTGTATAAATACAAATACTTTCATGACCATTTTAGGTAGCTGAACTCCAACTATTGCACTTGATGTGCAACAGTCTCTTGGTTTGCAGTCTAGACAACGCTGGCAGCCTTTAAAATTTATTGCTGAACACTGTCACAAATATGTGTCAAAGTAAAATTTGCATAAAGGTTATACTGTAATGGCCTGGCAATCATCCCATCCTGTTCTGAGCTTGTTTTAAATACTTTTCAGATTGTTTGAAATACATCATACTTCAGTCCAAACACAAAGGAAGTCTGTGGGAAAGCATTCTTTAGCTTCCCAGATGGAGAAAATATTTATGATACATATTTTTGTAAGAGCAACAGAGAAAATTCATGGTCATGTAACCACAATAATAAGAGTGCTTTATGACCACGACTTTCTACTAATTACCATAGATAATATGCATAATTTTAAAAACTTAGATCTGTTTTAGTCCATTTGTGTTTTTGAACCATGTCCTCATTATTAAATACTAGATTTAGGAGGCAAGTTTTCAATGCAGAAAAGAGAAACAAATATTCATGACAGCCAAGAAGGTTTCAATATTTTTTTAAAGAAATCATACTATTTGTTTTGCTTTACTTGCAGCTCTTGCCAGATTCTTCCCAATGCCTACAAAATCATGACCATGTAATAGCAATGTGCAAATGCAGCAAATTCTTTGTGGTGAAGCAACTGTGGAGCTCAGTAATAGTTGCCCACAGTACTAATACTACAGACTGTAGCTCTGAGATATGAGTAGCAATTAACCTTTCAAAAAGCTGTTGTGGATTTTGATGGTGTTCATATTCACATTATGAGCTTGGAAAAACAGACCCACGCTATTTTCTAAAACCTTTAGAAAGTTTGCAAAACTTTGAAAAACCTCTAGTAAGCCTGAAAATTACAGGAGATGCAGAAATGGAACAAAAGTAAATCCAAATTCCATGCATGATAAAATAGATTTCCACTGTTTGAATGATCATCTTTAAAAATAGATTATCTGCATTTGCCATTTCCTTCACAAAACTAAGAAAAAACATTCCCTACATGCTAAGATTATGTTATTCATGTCTGTTTATGAAAACAAAACTGTTCTGGCACAAGTGCAGGTCAGAATTTTACAGGAAATATAGTAAGAGAACCATACAATTTGAAAGTAATTTTGACATGGTAGTGCTTCTATAGTAACTGGCTTCTGTAGCCTCTAAGGTTACAAATTATTATAACACCCAAGTTCAGTGAAGTACTTAAACATACTCTAAGAACACAGTAGTTTCACTGACATCCATGAATGCTTTTTTAGTGTCTGGATTTTAGCAGTGAAGCCTTGGTCTCCCATGACGACAATGAAGCAGTGAAGCCTTGGTCTTCTGCAGCCTTCCAAACAATACAAACAATATTCATTGTTGTCCACATTTTCAGGATTTCTAACAATCATCATAATCTGAGAATGTAGATTTTTTTTTTTTGTGGTTGTTGGATTTTCTACTAGAATATTGGCAAGATGATTACCTTTAAATAGTACTCAATGGGAAAACATGAACTGTGCAAAATGAATGCATTTATGCATCAAATTTTGCAAAAGTGCAATTAAAGATAATTGACTTAGAAAACCACCAACTTTTAGAAGTGTCATCTACCTCTGACTGACACATATTTGCAGACTGCATCTCAGAAAAAAAAAGTAAATTCAATTCCCTATAATGAAATCACGATATAGCAAAGTGTACGTTTCCATTTTTAAGTTTTCTTGTATATTGCTCTTGTTTTTATTTGTACTTTTCTGTGCTTGTCTTTTCAATGCTGACTTTTCTGAGTTATTGTTACAATGCAACACTAACAAGTACATGTCACTGACAAGCCTCCATGTACCTACATGTTACTAGTTATGTAGTAATAGTTTAGAGTGGATCCCTACTAAAGCCGCTTCTATTTTAAAAAAATACAGTTTAAAAGATTTAAAAGCTAAATTAAAATTGGTATTAAAAATAGTTAATAATTAAATTATCCCCATTCAATTAAGACAGAATTGAGGTAAAGGGGGATAAAGACTTCAGAAAGACATACTTGTGACAGGTCTGGAAACTTGATCTCTGGTATTTTAACAGCAATTTAAAAAACATCTAAAATATTGGATACTATTGTTCACAACAAAAATTACATTTTAAATAAGAATCTAATGCTAATAAGTGAGGGCTCAGTTGAAAAGGATTATGCAGTCTGAATAGCAGAGATGGCAGGGAAAAAGTGGTAAGAAAACCATTTCAGTATAATAGGTAGCTCTTATGACTTTTTTTTGGAAGCTTTCCTACTATCTCTTCCAGGTACATTACTGGGAGGACTAAGCCAACAGAAAAGGCTCCATTGGCTTCCTGTGGAGTAAGTTTACAGGATGATAGAAGCAGACACTCCTGGAAGAAACTAACTTCCTAACTCAACATAAGTAGCATAGTCTTAGCCTTATAAAACATAATTTATTATAGATTGTAACAGAAGAGAGTCAGGCTTCACATCTCATGGGCAAGCATAATACTCGAAAAGCAAATAGGGATGGAAAGGCTCAAATTCAACTATGCATTTTTTTCACTTTCTCATATTAATATAATTACAATTGATGAAATAATGAAACAAACGTTATTGCAACAGTACAGAAAATGCAAAATGCAAACCCACACTTAAAAAACTCACAGCTTTTATGTGGGGAAATCCACTGCAATAAAGACCTATATCACCCCAGGTAACCTTCTACCTGGATTTCTTTCTATGTTTACCGTCATCCTTCTGAATAACCTTAAATTAATTTGCATCTCATTGACACTGGCTGCTACTGTCATGTTGCTTAAGTATCATTTGCAAACCACAAATCATTTACTCTAGAAATATGGATTAACATGTGGCAATAATAGTGAGCATTGGGAAATAGCCCTGACTACTATACTCTTTGGTCTTGTAGGAATGACTTTAAGATGACATCAACTGTTAGAAACTGGAAAGATTCTAAGAAGGCCACCATAAAGGATTGCAAGTAGTAAATATTTAAAGCAAAAATATCATAAAATAGATGAGTAATTTGCACACCAATATGTTTGTTTACTTCATTCTTGTTTTTCAGTGAGACATAAGCAAAATGTTTTAACAAGACTGAAAAGTAGTCTGGGATTACCCATTAAGAGAAACTGATACAAGTTCATCACATATAATCCAATTAGTTTGGTACCCAAATTAGCCCTTCCTGAAGCAGTATTCTAGGGTATACCTTTTCTTGGAAGGAATGCAGCTGACGTAACAAAGTTCAAATCACTAGGCAAAATACATCAATTATATTTCCTGAGACCAATAATTATGTATCAATTTCTTATTTCATTGTAATTTGTACAGTAAATTTAACAGTACTTTATCATCTCTAATCTTGTAGAATTTATTAATAATTTTAATCAAAAATCTCTGTAGAAAACCAGAAATTTTACTTTGGAAGAGAACTCCAAAAGTTTCAGAATTAATATTCAACTTAGATAAGCAACCAGAACTTCAAATGCTGATCCAAAGTTTGTCTGAATTATTTTGAACTTGATTTCTAAGTCCAGGAGAGTTTATTTTTGGAAGATTTACTCCAAAGCACTTTCTACGGACTTCTCAAAAAATTACTGTGACAACAGCCTCTCTCCAGTGACTGAGCAGCTCTAGAACCTGTTTCTTACACAAGTTAATGAAAATAACAACAATATTAGGCATTGCAAAGGAAAATTGCTTTGAGATGTCTGAGAAATCAGTGTGTAATAATTAAATATTCTCCTTTGTTGGTATTCTCTTAACAATCAATACTCTTCTGATTTTGTATTATATTGTCCTCCAAAAGCTCTATTGCATTATACATGTGAACTTAGACATGATTTGGGTTGCCCCAAGCATTACAAATTGCTCATTAGTTCTAAAGATTATTCCACTCTTTGAAATTCAAAATGTATAATTCTTAAGTGAAGTGACTATTTAAAAATCAAAAATTCATTTAACTAGGAAAGCATACAGGAGAGTCTGTTTGGTGTAGCCACATATAGTTAATCACTTATGGTCCTGCTACTCTAAACCATTAATAACCATCAGCTTCATGTTCTGGATAAACTGAACTGATTATCAGTCAACACAAACAGGAAAGCTTGATTACTATGGAATCTTTCTATTAGACTTAACATCATTAACTTCTTACAATTAAATCCAGGTGTTTCTTATTTCCAAGACTTAGGAAGTCTTTCTGGGAAAACAAAGGAAAAGAGGATGCTGTGCATCAACCATCTGAACCCTGGTGACTTTGAGGGAGCCAAGAATGCTGTAACAGCTGGACCTGTTTGCAAAAAATATCTTCAGTGTCAGTACATCCATCATGTCTAAAGCAATTTACTGAAATGGAGCTAGTGCTGGTCAAAGATGCTAAACTTTAAGCCCTTAAGCCCTCAAACCTGCATTCATCTGTAGAACAAGCACAACAGATCCACACTGTCTCACCTCAGCTTCAGTCTGAATACAGCAGATCTAAAGATAAGAGGGGAGGTCATGCTCTGTTGCCACAATTAAAAGCAGTTTAAAATATGTTAACGAGGAACAGGTTTTCAGAAGAATTTAGTGCCAGCATGAGCAGAATCATGTCTCCTCAAAGGTCCCAAGATCTTAACTGTCATGGAAGTATCTGAAGTTCAGCACCTTTCTGTGATCCCCTGAGGTGCCACCTTAAGGTTTGAGTGCCCAGGCACCTTTAGCAATTCATCTCCATGTGCCTTTCCCCATATTCTGACCTCTGTGAGCACGTATTTATGTGTAACTGTAATTGACACTAAGCATTAATCAGACAGTGGTGTGTTTTAGGCCTTAACTGCACTGTTTGAACTGCTGACCTTGAGAGAAAAGGTTTTATATACCATTTCCAATCCCTTAAGTCTTCCTGTCACTGCAAAGCAAATAGTTTTATGGATGGATTCAGTTTCAAGTCTGTTGTTTTTCTAATGTTTGGTTAAAATTACAAAAGTGGCTTTCAGGGAAAGTTTGTAAACATAGGCACATTTTTCATTAGAGATTATTACCAACACAGAGAGGCTTTTGTAAAATAGCGTACAATTAGAGATACGTGATAAAATCCTGGACACAGGAACCCTGTCTTTAGAAGTGTCCTGAGAACTTAGAGATAAATAATACCAGAAGCAACAGCAGATAATATCTTTTTCCCTTTTGCCAAACGTTTTACAGTTGTTGCTAAAGACTTCTTTAACCAAAGTGGTACAAGGTCACTCCTTCAGATCTACAGATTCCATCCCCTTTTGCAGTGCACACAGCTTAGCCCTGGCTGCGGCCACGTAACCCTCAACCTTCTTGAAGCCCCTCCTTATTTTGCTCCTTTCTATGCTCATGTCCTTTCTTAGTTTTCCTCACCATTAGTCTCGCTGGAATTTTTATATTCTGTCTTTTAAAATATTTAATGGCACAAACACGAATCACAAAAATATTCTCAAATATAATTCTCACAAGTGTACTTTTAAAGGATGAGTACATTACCTCAAAACAAGACACAAAGAGATACATGGAAACTACCCTGTTTCCCTGAAAATAAGTCAGGGGCTTATATTAATCTTTGCTCCAACACTTATTACTTTTTTACATGGATAGTTGTCTGAACACTATTTAAAGTGACTTTTTAAATGAACTGTAACTAAGGCTTATTTTTGGAGCAGGGCTTATATTTCAAGCATCCTCAAAAATCCTGAAAAATTATGCCAAGTCTTATTTTTGGGGTAGGTCTTATTTTCAGGGAAACAGGGTAGCAACATCAAAGCTATTAAAAAAATATGGCGTGGTACACTGAAAGGTAATGTGGACAGAGTCACAGCACAGTGACTGTATCTGTACATAATAAAAACAAGTTTTATCTGAATTTTCAGATAGTGATAGGACTTTGAAATTATATTATAACAATGAATCTTTGCTAACCATTTGAAAAGTGTGCATCACTTAACTACTATGCTTACCAAAAAAAAAAAAAAAAAAGACATAAAGACATGCTAAAATAGGGCAGCTGACCATACTGTTATAATAACTAGTTCTCAAATATGATGTTAATCTGGTTATTATTTTAGTTTTACAGTTGGATGCTCTTCTATAGATGGGCAAGTTTAGCATTTCTGTACTGCTAGTCAGGTTTCCATTTCTTAATTGCAACTCAGAGTTGAACAGTTATCACATTAACTGTGATTACATAAATTACCAAAGGAAGACTGGCTCTGAGGGCTTCTGAAACCTTTTGTAAAAGTTACATACGGCTTCCAAGCATATCAGTTGAATGTTAATATTAAGAAAAGTTTTACACAAGAAAGCAATGGGCAGCAGCTCAGGATGCTGTGTTGGCATTTAGTACCTTAGATGTGTGAATTTGTGCTTTAGTGAAACAGCAACTGAGACTCTACAGCTGATGAAGGGAAAAAAAAAATAAAAGAGAGACACACCACCAAAAAAAAACCACCCCAAACCCATAAACCAAACCAAACAAACAACATAAAAACACACAAGTAATAGAAACCAGATTTGAAAAAAGCAGACAAAAGAAGCTGAATGATCTTAAATGAAAAAAGACAGAGAAAGGAGTAACCAATTACAAATTGGTTATTAGCAAGTATAAGCAGCATAGCTTGGAAATCCAGACTTTAAGACGAACTCTGTAGCACCATAGCCAGCACATTTCCTCCCACGAAAGCCAATTGGAATTTTATTACCAGAGAATCTGTCCACTGAAATTTTGTAATGATACTCTTCCTTACTCTGTGTAGGCAGTGAGAGTCTCTGGTTGCTTTAAAATTACAGAACATTGTTTCAAACTCAGTAATACTTTTTTTTTTTTTTTTTTTTTTTTTTTTTTTTTTTTTTCAAGAATATATGCTTGTGGGGCTGAGCTGGAAACCAAAGAACTTCTAAAAAATGGTTCCACTCCTTTTTTCCCTTTGAAAGTTTTGTTGCACCTTTTCCCTGTTCTCTTTTTTCAATAAGGCTTCCAAACCTCTAGACACAATCTGTTTTCTAGGAGGGCTAATGATACCTACTAGCAGAAAGCCAAAAATAAAGCCAACGCCACGGAAGACACTTACTCATTTAGCCTTGAACAGCATATATAACATGTATATAAAAATATATCTATTTAAAATAAAGCGATTATAAGGCACCTCCGAAAATACACAGCTCTACCATTTTCAGACCTTAAAAAGAGCTCATGAAACTCAGTTGTTGTATAGACACATTATTCTCAAAACTGTGAAGAAAAATCTGACAAGTTATTGAAACGAGGCTGAAAAATACATTTTGTCTCCAATCAGTTAGTCATGGAATCATCTTCATAAACTGGGGGAAAACATTAGAAAAATATCTCTGCAGTTTATGAGCATCCTACCTTTCTTTTGCGCAGTTTCACTTGACTGTCCGAATATTCTTGTGTGGTCAAATGATCCCTTACATGTAAACACTGAATGTCTTCTACTGAACTGACATTTGAAAGGCATTTGTTTTCAGGGGCCACTTGAGGTTCTGTGAAACCACATTCAACCAGACCATTTTCCACTGCCAGGATGGAGGAGCAAGGAGAAGATTGCATAAGGCAGTCGCTGGATTCTGCTGCTGAACATAGTCGTCTGTCACTGCTGCTGCATGATTCAGAAGAAATCCCACTCTCTACCACATTACACTCAGACTTTCCAAGCCCGTCTTTAAAAGCATCAGATTTCCGGCGCTGTTGTGCAATTACAGCAGTATGAAGCAGCTGCTTCCCGGGCATAATAATTTCTTTCACATTTGGAGAATTAGAAAGATTTTCTTTCTCTACATCTACTACTTCATTTAAGCCTTCACAATCACAAAGCTCCAGGCTTTGGCCAATACCACAAACATTTTCTTCTTCCATCTCCTTCTTAGGAACTGTGTCACAGCCAGGTTCCTTGCTTGTATCTCCAGTTGTTACAGATGCTTCAGTTGCCTTGTTACCCTCAGTTATTGGTACCATGTGTGTTAAGGAGCCTGCTCCTTTTAAATTCTCCTCTTCATCTTCTGGTTCCCTTTCCACAGCAGGGATATGGTAATTAACACTATCCAGGCTGAGTGCTGAACAATCATCATTGTCATCAGACACATGGACTAGAGTTTCTGTGCTGGCCTCCAGAAAATGTTCGTCATCCTCGTGGTTATCATTTTCATCCACCTCTTTTGAAACATTTCCCAGCTGCTTTGCAGGGAAGCCAATCGGCTCTCCACTATAACAGCACTCTGGAAATGAAGCGCATTTTTCTTTCCGGTCCACACTCAGAACCTCATCTTTTTCCATACTTGTCTGCAAGTTATCAGCTACAAGTCCATGACGACATGCTGTATTATACTCCGCAGACTCCAAAGCCAATCCCATCCACTGGGTCACATGCTCTTCCCAGCTTTTCTTTCTGATTGCTAGAGACATGTCATAACAATTCAGCAGCAGGCTGTAGCATACCTTCCACGGAGGACCAAAGGAGATGTCATGGCTGTTGCTCACTGCTCCAGCAGGAAACAGGGTTTCATCGTTTTAACATCTACAGGAAATAATTAAAAAAAAAAAAAAAAAAAAAAGAGTGAGTTATTGAATCATATCTAAAAAACAAAAACAAAGAAATGACAAACCAACCAAAACAAACAAAAAAACTCCACAAAAACTAAGAAGGAAGGAACAGTTTAAACAACAGTGTAAAAGCAAGATAAGACTGTGGGACCAGAAGGACAGGAATGTGGAAGACGGTTTTGTTTAAAGTTTTAATACTTTTCATACAAAACTTGACAGGACTCATAATTCAATATAACTTTTTTTCTGATTACTCTCCAATATCAAGTAAACAAAAATTATATAAACAGGCACATGGAAAGGCAAGTAGCTCCAGAGCCAACATTTGACAATAAGTCTCTCTTCACCATGTCTGTCATAAGATATTAATTTCCATGGGTATAAATGGCATTATGTCTTATGGTTGTTTTGCATACCAAGTTATTTTGTATTTCTTCATCATGCAGAGATACTCATGGAGTGCAGAATTCTGGCTGTTTCCCAAAGAGTTAGAGTAGAACTTGAGGGTTATGCTAAATTTACCAAAGTTTTAAACCACTTGTCTAATGAGTAGCTTTGGCCTAGTCAGTGGCTCTCATTTTTATTGTTATTGTTTCATGCTTTTTAGGACAAGTTGTAATTACAAGTGTGACATGCAACTCCAGGGAAATCAGCTGTTGTGTAGTAATTAAAAATACAACCCTAAGAAGACTAGTTTAAGGTTTTGATGTATTCCTTATATTAAATACATTCTAAAACCTGAAAAAACAAACAAACTTGGTGAATATATTTGGGATCTACTAATGTAAGGAAAGGAGGAAACCCTTCTTTAGGATGGATCTCTCCAGAAGGGCAGCTTGTGAACCATTGTGGTCAGCCATAACTGTGCCACTCACCTGGACTCTCAGACTCGGCCAGAGCCCACCCTCCCCATGCAATTATCCTGGAGGGTATTTCTCAGTGACTGATGTATCAGGCCTTCTGGGTGATGGCATCTGAGATCCATTAATCTTGTGGCATTACATGTGCAAATTAACACAAAGGAAATATCTAATATTAATTTATGCATTATAAAAGAAAATTAACATGTTATTTGTCAAATAACAAAATAAAACTTCTGGCCCATAAAATATTAGAGGTTCAAGGAGCAGACGCTTCTACTTTTCACTCCCTACATAAGAACTGTCAGCACTTAGCATGGATCTGCTTATTGATTTCAGCAATAAAGAAGATTAAGTACCAAGTTTGTTCTGGGTCATTTCAGTCCACTAAGGCAAATTCTGATTGCCCACCAGGCCAAAAAGCTGCCTTGACAAATCACATGCCTGAAGGTATAAAAGTATTCATCTTGAAAGAAATGCAGAATTATGCCTGTGCAACTGAACCTCTGTAAATTATGTCTCAACAAGCTGATTTTCAGGATAGAGTTGTACACGCTCCTAGATCTTTAACCTTCTTTGAAGATGGCAAGCTTAATTTCACATTCACATTTTCCACCTCTGTGGAGACTGTGCTTAAAAAGAAAATATATTCATAAGGTACGAGAATGCCATGCACAAGTCATTAGCGTGTGGGAGGCTGAGGAAAATGGAAAATAACATGCAGAGCCAGGCCAAAAAAAATTATCTACTTTCAGAGGCAAAATTTAATAATAAGAAGTTAATACATCTTTAAGATTCTTTTTTCTTTCCTGGTCGAATATAAGAGCAAGCCTAAATATTAAAATGTAAAGTCAAATTATTGTATACATTTGCAGTACATTTGTGTTCTTATTCTGCTTTCATCTCATATTTATATTTGCCTACTATTTCTAAGTGTGCATGGTATAAAGTTACCAGAGTGCAAATCAATAACGATAATAGTGTTAACTTCTGATATACCTTTTCCTGATGGACTCTAAAGTTCTTCAGAAGCAATTAAATTAGTTTTACCACACTATTGTGTTTTTTTAAGACTTCTGAAAAGGGACAGGTTTATTAAAAGGGGCTCAATGATTTCTACTGCCCTCCATTAGCACCCATTAGAGTTACACCTGGGTGCAACTCATTTGCAGATTCTCTCTCTTCCGCTACTAGAATGGTAGCTCCATCTACTTTACAGAAAATTAAATGCAGTTTCTATAACCGTATAGGGGAATTTCTGATGAAAACCAAGAAAAGATACCAGTAATATTAAGAGTAAAAAACTAAATAGTGCAACTTCCTAATAACATACATGCATCAGTTTACCCAATGTTCAGGCTGCTCTTAATGTACAGAAGGCAAGCATTCAAAGAGTTAATGGGTGTGTGTTAATCTTGCTGCTGCTAAATAGAGTTACATGTGTGCAGAAAGAGGAGAACAGATCCCTCACTGTTTTTCATTTTTTGGATGTGGAGAGTTATATTTCATGGGGGATGAAAAACAAATAAATTTTACTTTAGGAACCCTTCTGTTTTACTTGCACTATCACTAGTTTTGGCTGCCTCATAGACTGCAGAAAAAATGATTAAACAGGAGAATATCAAATACTTTGCTTAAATACAAGTCAAATAAATACAGAACAGGGGCACTTTCATTGTTCTTTAAAATATGAGTTTATGTTAGCACTGAATATGAAAGATTTATGTTACATATGCCCCGTTCTCCAGGAAGCTTCAGCTACTGGTCTCTGAAACCCCCTCATTCCCATGGCACATGGAGCAGCCCATAGTTTGGTGGAAGCTTACTTTTCTTCCACTCCCCCTCCACTCCCCAAAGTCAGCATTATCTGCCACAATTCATCTTAGAAAGTCTTATCCTGCTGTAGTTGGTTGACAGTTATGGGCCAAACAGGAAAGTTTTCTCTCTTCTACCTCTGTATTCAGGATCACCTATTTCCTATGCACCTACATGCGGGCACATATACTGTGCTTTGGAGGATTCACTACTTGAGACCTCTGAATGAGACTCATAACTGTGCCCCTTTCTCTGCCAGACACCAAAGAGCACCGTCACTTTGCAGAAGAAAGCGTTCCTGCCTTGATCACTGCTTTTCTGCTATTGCTGCTCATTTTTTTCTTGACATGCAGCATCTTTTGTCCTCTGACAAATGACTCAAGCCCATTTGTACTTTCCACCAAGGGAAGAAGCATGCATGCATGCTCGCTCCTTCCTTCCTTCCTTGTTTCCTTCCTATCATTACCATCCCACAACTAGAAACCTTTATTTTTCCAGATTTTTAAGACTGTCAGAAGAACGCTTAGCAGTCTGTTGAAATGTTTTGTGGAGTGAAAAGATCTTCAGTTCAAAGCATCTGTCAGTATTGTACGGTCCACTCAGCCGCTCCCGTAATTCAGATTATTTGGGTTTTACTTTTCAACAGTAGTAAGTTTAGTACTACTTAGTACTATTAGCTTTCCAAAGAATCAAGGTTTGAAACAAAATACGAGTGGTAAAGACTTCTTGATCAAAATTTCTTGGCCCTGGGTGTGAGTTAAGGAATATTGGCAATATTGACCCAGTAGGCAGTTAATGACCAAAAGAAATGGAGGTGAGCAGTAGCAAATCACACTGCAATAGAATCCCCTTCAAGCACCCTCTGTGATGCTTCACAGTGTTTTCAAAACAAGATGTCATTTTGGATGGATTTTGTAATAATTTACTGCCACTGTACAATATAATGGAAATGAAAAATGAGGCAAGCTTTTATGCTTGTTTATATTTTGAAGTTTTCTATCAAGTGTTACAGAACTGATAGTTACTTTGCAAATCATAAAGTACAGAATGAAGTGACGTCTAAGATGAACTGGTAGGCTCTCCTGTAATTACATTGTCTAAAATTTTCCTTTGAGGAGGATTCTTGTTATTTTTTTTCTTTTTTTTTTTTTTCCCCTCTTTTCTCTCTTTTTCTCTCTCTTTCTCTTTTTTTCTCTTTTTCTTTCTTTTTGAGAAGCTCAAATTAAAGTGTTTCCAGCAGTCTTTTGAAATTCAGGCAGAGAAGTAACTTCCTTTATCTCCTGGAATTCCATTCAGGTTTGGCTGTACCATGCATTTTTTGAGATGCTTTTTATCTTCTCTCACTTCCCTCCTCAAGGAAATGTGATGGCCTGCAAGAATTATCTTCAAACAAAACAGCCCCAATAACTATGAGTGATGCCACATAAAAGCTGTGCAACCTGCAGCAGGACCTGAGAGTTAGAGTCAAAATGGAAAGGGGAAGACTTGAGACTTACTCAAATGTCTATATCTGTGACTACCCAGACCTGTCAGAGACATAGGTCCTCTTCTGTGGCACAGACAGGACACAAAAACCTCCCAGTTAGAAGACTGGAGAGGCAGAGGCACACAAGCAGGGCTCTGTGGTCCTCCATCTCCTCCTTCAGCCTTCCAGGACACAGAAGCAGGCCCCACTTTGGTTTTTCCAGACTGGAAGAAAGGCTTAAGGAGAGAAACCCAGAGCTACTCAGCAGCAGCAGCAGCCACCAAACAAGACACTGCAGTGAACCGTACACCATTATGATAGAAGGGCCATGGCAAAAACAGGCATAAATAAGACACCATGCAGGTAGACACCTTTGTGGCATCCCCAGCTGGCCAAGGTGAGGACAACCACTGAGCCAGGTATGACAACCCTGCTACCCCCACTAAATCCACCATACTCACAATTCATAGCACCACACGGGACCTCCACATTGCAATAAATAGCAAAAGTTTGGAAGGGAGAAAGTTGCAAAGAACACAGGAGAGTTTACTAAGTACAAGAGGCAGAAGAGTTTCAGAGAGAGCATCCCAGGCAGTACAGCATCGACTGTCCTGCCAGTGGAATTCAGTTTTTGCTAATACTTTATGTGGGATACAACCCTTTTCTGTGAAAAAATAAGGCAAAACGTTAGTTTACGAACTTACACAGAGATGAAAGACTGTTTCATTACATTTTTTACATAGCAGGAATATGTAAGCAATGGAGATCAAGCAGAAATATTTATTTTGTTATCATTATTTTATCTTCCTTGGTCTGTGACCCTAGGCAGCAAACTTTGTTTAAGGAAGTCTGAGTGAACAGGGTCTGTTTCCTATAAACTCATCTCACATCTTCCTGGTCTGGCTTACATTCAGCTCTTTCACTAATTCCTACCAAGCTCTGAGACAGAATGTTGTTTACAAATAATTTGAGATAAAACATAAGCCTCTAGGTCTTCACTCAGCTAGTTATTTAAAAATATATCCTGTTTTAGAATTTACAATCCTTCCTTCTCTTATTTCCTGGACATATACCACCCTTTGGATTTTACTGAAGTGGAGGTTCACCTTGTCTGCAGTTTCTATATAAACAGCCTTTATAGTGCATAGGTATAGACCATGCTAAATCCTGATGTCCTAGAAGAGAAAGGTAACGTTATGTGTTGTAGGGTATTAATCTAGGGAATACCCAATGCATTTTACCTGACTTCTTTTATATATAAAAGATAGTAATATAGGATCAAATATTTAAAACTGTTTTAACTAATAACTATTTTGAAAATATTTATAACTTTATCCTAAAAATCAGAAAAGTCATAGTACTTTTAAGACAAGTATGTCTTAAGGGAGATACATAGAGCCAGGAGGGATCCTGACCAGGGCTTGGGATGTACAGCCTTTGTAGGGTAAGAGAGAGTCTTTTTCCAATCTTTTTCTCTCCCACAATGAAAAGGAAGAGGAAGCAGAGGGATTTTTAGTTCACAAATTCCCATCTCCTTACTAGGCCTCACAGGTAGTATCTCCACACAACGAAAAGGTTGAAGGAACATGGGGAAATGGTCTGCACAGTCAGCCGTGGGGTGCTATGAGCAATGGTGGGGTGCACCAAAAGCTGATTGTAAAATCAAATGAAATAGAGACCACTTGGTCCTGCACAATATGCTTGCAAGTCTGGTCTCCAAATGCATAAAATTGGCTGAAAAATCTAATGAAGAATGAATATTAAAAAAAAAAAAAAAAAGAAAGAAGAAAGAACAACAACACACAAGAAAATCAAGAGTGCAGATATGTACGTGTATATATATATATTTTAAGAAAGAGGGAGATTATAAATAGATTTGCAAAGGCAGCTAATAGAAACTGTGCTCTTTAAGTTCTTCAGAAGGAGAAAAGCAGTGAAGTGACAAAGGTTTTTAAGGGACCCAATTGAGAGCTAGGAGATAAAATTGCATATGAAATTCCATGTCAATAAATATAATGGCATGCAGTTGTAAAAAAATAATTCTAACTATAAATAAAAGTCTCTATGATAACTGCTACCAATCATTAAAAAAAGCCCTAAACTAAGAATCACTGTGGCTGGTAATCTAGAACTGAATATCAACTCAGTAAAAATTACAAAGAATGTAGCACATAGACAAAAGAGAGACTGAGTATACAATGGCATAATAATGTTTAAGTGCTCATTATGTCAAGAACTGAAACCTGTATGCAGTTATGGTCATTTCTTCTCAGAAAGAGAAATGAAGCAGGAAAAAGTATAGTCAAAAAACAATAAAGAGAATGAAAAGTATGGTATAGCTTCTGTCTGAGGAGCCACAAAATAGGCTAAAATTTCCTGCCTGCAAAAGAGAGAAGCCATATGAAAATCAACAGTATCATAATGAAAGAGAACGTTTATTTATTGCGCCTCATACTACATGAACTTGCAGAGGACCAAAGTAGAAATAGAAAGCAGAAATATTAAAACAGAAACAATATTTTTTTTTTTTTTAGTAAGTATAAATTATACACTGCAAAAAGTTTGTGATTTCTGATTGAGGAAAAACCACACAAGAAATTAATCAAGCCAAGCACCTCAAGTTATTCTTGTGACTTGGTAAGGATTTCCTCTTTCCTGTGGGGATCAGTTTAATCCTCCATTTGGCAAGCTATTTTGTTTTCTTCTTTATAGATTTTGACATATGTCAGATATGTTCATTATAGTTCACTGTCAGTGAAAACATGTAATTCTATTAAGGTTAACATCCTTTCTATAAAAGACATTTAATATGTCACAAAAATTGTGATACTGTCCAGCTGTATTATAACATCTCAATACCTTAAATGCCCCAAACTATAAAGTTAAGTTGGCAAGTTGTTCATTCAGAGACATCCAAAATCTTTCTTGTTTTGTGAAAATATTATTGGTTCCTATGATATGAGCCCAAACATTGTCTATATGCCTTAATTTATTGTTAGAACACATAAAACAGCATGGAGTCACTTTACTTTCTGTTCTTCCTCAAAAATTAGCTGTATTACTGGTGCTCGTCATCATACAAAGAAGGGCTTTTATTTGTATCCCACATGTGATTACAGTGGATTTTAGCTTGGTTGTGTTTGGTTCATTTCCAGTGCTGAGCCTCAGATCAGCTGAAGGATGAGAAAGGGGAAATGACAGGATCCAAAGTGATCCACAGTTATCCAGGCTTGGCTTACTTAAGATCTATATTATTTATGCCCAATTTAATTATCAAATTAATTATCAAATCAAAACAAATTTAAAAGACAACTTTAAATACCCAGCTTTATAATTTTGTACTATTTGGCATTGATGAATAGTCAATAAAACAGAGAAATACTTTTTTTTTTTTCAAGTATTTATAGCATAACTATACTATTTTACTGTAATAATGGCATTTTAATATCTTAATAATCAGCATTAAATTGTTATTAACTGTTGGGATAATATATCACTTTCACCACAGCATCATTCCAGAATGACAACAGCCATCAAATTTATAACTGCCCATTAGAAAGAGGTTTAAAGGCAAAAATCATTTCTAGCATATATATATTTTTAGAAGAAAATCAGAGCCAGGATATCTAGCAATTGTGATCTCTAAATCTGCTGTTCTTCAAAATTCTGTAGTCTGAAAGACATTATAACATATTAATTGCAATATAATACAGATTGTTTTTTTCTTCGGAATGAAGCAAAATAATCTAAGATGTAAAGGTTTGCACTCTTCCTTTTGCATAGGTTTTCTTCATGGAAATGTCATTGCAGTTACCATCCTCCCCCAAAATAATTTCTGCTCTCTAATCCCAGAGAATAGGAAAAAATAACACAGTTGGCAGATTCCTTACAACTCCTTTCCCCCCTCCCTTTACTGGAAGTGTCTTGAAAAGAAGATATGAAACGAAAAAAGGCCATCCAATAGGACATGGAAAGCCAGAAAACTGTGGCTATTATTTTTTATCCTGAATGAGGATAATTTTTTTTTTCCAAATCTCATTTTCTTTTTTTCAGGATGGAAGAAATTCCATTTTCTAGCCAACTCTAGTAAAAAACTAATTTTGTAGCTACAGGAGGTCCTTTTGAACACAATATAAATTAACTAGATTGTATTCCTGATTCCTTATAGATTTAAGGTTCTAATATAGTGTTTCCATTTAAAGAAAAGTTGCTGGTGCTTGTTATAGCCATGAGCTATGAAATCTGAGGCACTACGGACAATGACTTTTAGCAACAACTCTGCTTACTGAGTAGTAGGGGGCATAATTTCATTCCTGTTGCAGACAAGACTAAAGAGTATTTTTGATATTATCATGCATATACTTTGTTTGTAAAGAGTTGAAAATTGTTTTGCCCCATTGGTAAAGACAAATATTTTATCATCAGGAGTCTAGAGAGAATGACTACTGAGGAGGCTGTGCTTTTTGGTGGAAATGAACCAATAACCATGTCACTTGGAATCCCATTTTTATGCACCTGTAAAAACGTACTGATAGCAAACTGAGCAAGTATTTCTGAAATATAACTGAAGATGTGAAAATCAAAACTTAGTCAAAATGGCTGCTGTACCAGATAATTCTTTGAAACTAGTGAGACAACATGTAGCGCACACTTAGCATTTTGTAAATGTACCGGAGGACCCAGCTAAGACCACTTCCTTCAAGGAAGGGAATCTAAAAGCTTAATTTATTTCCTAGGTTGGTGAAACTAGGGGAGAAAAGCATGCATCAGAACAGAATCATGCAACTAATCACTTTTCATTATAATATTCTTATTTCAGAATTCAGGAAGCTTATCTTTCAAAGGACTTCTGTACAGCATGTTTGTATCTCACCTTTTTATCCACTTTCTCTCTGCCTCTACTTATAATGTGAATATGACTGTTACAGTCAATAGACCATCTCTACAGTATTTTACAGAGATACCTCAATTTCAAAGTCATCAGCTGGTCTCCTGATTTGATGAAGACACTCTCCTATTCAGCATCTGTGGCCTGCCTGGGAAGACATCACCAACCCTGGAAATTACTGTTTCTGAGTACACAAGTACTACAAAAATAAAACAGGTGACTCTTGAGCTCATGCAGATATCTTCCCTCAATTTGGAAGCTATTTCAGGTCTATTTTCTTTACTGGCTACCAGTTCTCACAAAACATGAAAAAGCTATATATCCAATTAAGCTATCAGTGACTCAATGTTTGGAAGCTGCTAGGAAGGCACTGACTTCTCCTGCCCACAGGTATTTAACAGAACAAAAATTTAGATTTGTCTCTGCACATGGAATCCTCCCAGTGCAGCTTCTGCTGGGGAGGGTGCAGCTCTTTGAGATCATTCTTTCAGCCAAAACTTCCTATTTTAGTGCATTGTAATTGAAAGCAGCTATCTCCCTCTGATAAAAAACCAGCATTATCGGAAGATAAACAATTCAAGCAAAATGAAAAGGGTTATCTGCTCTTTACATGCGGCCAAAAGAGTTTGTAATGAATCTGACAGTACAACTTCCAGCGCATTGAGCCTCTGAGAACTACTCAGAAGTAGAGGGTTAAATGCTCCAGACTGAACCAGTGAATCCAAAGCAAGACTTCCTTAGCCATTACGTGCCTGTGTCTTGCAGGAGAAAATTCATGAGGAGAAGAAAACAGCTTCATATTTTGTTATGGTCTTAGCAAAGATGCTAATAATACAAAATTAAGGTTGTTGGATGCTCTTTAATAAATTACAGATATACAGCTGTAATAATGTAACCCCAACTGGTTTGGCTAGGCAAATTTCTCACTTTTCAGTCTAATGAAATTTTCCATTTGAATCTCACAACTGACTCTCCTTGCTCCAAAGTGAAATTTTGGATCATGAGGCAAACTTGCCAGAAGTAGAGTGATGTTCAAATTGGAACATCCATTTACTCTAGCAGTAAAGATTGTCACGTTTGAAACCTAGTGCAATCGACTGTATGCAACTCTCACTAACAAGACATGGTACCTACCCTGGAACACCTAGAGCTGATGAAGAGTGAGGGGGTGGGAAAACCATTAGAGATTCAGAAATAAAAGAAGCTGTTTAAAAACTTTAGGGATAAAGTTCAAGGTCATTTAATCTAAACCTACTGGATTTTGACACCAGGTATAATCACAAATCAGAGTAAGAAAAAGAAGAACCTAGAGGGAAATGAAGGCTAGAAGTAAAGAGTATATTATAAGAGTTAAATTTGTTTTAATGTAGATACATGAGCCTAAAGCAAACCTCTGTATTTGTATTCAGTGACTGATGTACAATAAAATTCCAGGCATTTCTAATTTCAATGTAAGTGATTATCCTCATTGAAGAGAAACAAGCCATTATGGTAGTAGATTGGAAATTCTTTACCAACAGACTGTTTTTAAAATAAGTAGTTTCTAAAAGCATCACCAAATATCAATGGTGAAATTTGAAATAGAAAAAAAATACCTTGAAGTGCCATCAGCAGCCCAAAAACTTATTCAAATTTGATATTTGTAAGTATTTCCATTAAAATAACATTCAAAACCACTCTATATGTAGGATTTGCATGTGAAAATTCTATATAAATTTGCTTTGGGCTATATTTTTTATATATGTACAGACACTTATGTACATATACATATGTATACACACATGTATAGAAATAAACCTGTGTATATAGCCAAGCTTGAAGTCCTTACTATGTATTCACACTGTCTTCAAGGATATTCAAAACAGAAGTGGACGAGGCCCTGAGTAACTGCCTTATTTGGCCCTGCTTTAAGTGAGGGGTTGGTCCAGAGAACTCCAGAAGCTCTTTCCTATTAGGAAGGGAATCAAGATCTAGCATTTCTGGATACCCTTACCCCCGTATTAGTCCATTTTTGTCTTTTTCCTTTTTCTTTTGCAAAAGGAACAGAACACACACACAGAGCCACAAAAATAAACTTCGAATTTTTCTCCAGACAAATAAACAACAGAAAATGGAACCAGATGACTAACAGAAAAGAGAATATTCTAATATATATCTCCTTTCCGAGAAAAATCTGTTCATAAATTCTCTTCTTCCTGCTACTGCCCTCCACATGGAAGTTTATATCAAATAAATTATGTTGCTGAAAATTCTTATGTTACGAACAACAGAAAAATAACTTCTGACAATCAAAATAATAAAAATGAACTTTTGAGACATATGAAAAAGCCAAAATGGGCATCCTTCTGTTGTTCCATCACATAAAGAATAATTTAAAATATTATTTTAAGCTCAGCAATTCAAAAAAATTACTATAAACCTTGCTTATTCAAAAACTGCCTGCCCAACCAGATAGTTTTGCATTTCCTTTTCTTTTGGGAAGCAATACATTTTGCTTTCTGTTACAGAGATCTCCATTAATTAGGCCCAAACAGTCAAACTTATTTTGTTCAAGTGATCAGATTACAGAATTTAACATAGAGACCAATGAGTACAAAGTCTAAAAGAAAATAAGTTTCCAGGCACATACATTTATTGTGAAGGAAAACTATCTGAATAAATTCCATTAAATGGATGTAACGCTTGCGTTAATTTTCCTCAGCACTGCAGACATTAATTCATGTGCTTAATTGTTCATATGAGTCATTTAGTATAACTACTTTGGCTACATTCTTGTTTCAAATTAAGAACATTAACATTAACATTTCTGAAGGAACACAGCAAGGTCCAAAATGTTAGATTGTATCCTTCTTGTTTTCCATGTTCATTCTTGCTATATATCTATAAAATAATTTTTAGGGATTGTTTAGACAGTAAGCTTTCCATGAATACTTGTTATTGAACAATACCTTAAACAACAAAAGCAGAATAACATAACAGAGAAGTTATAGACTAAGTAGAACTAGGAATTAAATGCCAAAAATGGTTTGTCTTCAGGACTTTTAAAAAAACCTTCTAAATCAAAAAGACTGCCAGCTGTGTTACATTTTCTCGTAGTCTATAAGAAGTTAAACAAGAAAATACTTTCTGAGTTCTATTCTGTTTTCTACCCTATAGTTCAACTGTCTCAGGTGTCAAGTATTTTCATCTGCAAGTGAGGTCAGATGAGGCCATTATGTCCTTTAAAACCCAGAAGAGAGTGCTGCAGAAGAAATCACCCCTTGATAAGGAATAATTATTTTTGTTACATGGTGTTTCCTCTTCTGCTAACTAGAAGACTCACCAAGTACATATACACATACTTACAGGAACAAGTATGGAAAAACACTGCAGTAAAAGCCACTAATGCTAAATCCCTTGAGACATCAAAGTTCCAGCACAAATTTTACAGGGGTGACGCAGAGACTCAGCCGTTCAGATTCCTCTCAACTTCTCAGTCCCACAGTCTACCTACCACATCCATCTCAGCTCAGAACATCAAACTGGAGAAGGCTGTCCATAAGCAAGTGAGCAATTGTGACTTCAGTATTCACCCAGGACATTTCCAAAGACACCTTGCTGCCTACTAGCTGTTCCTTGTCCCTTTCAGAGCCACTTCTGACCACCATGAACAACTTTCTTCCACCAGAATGGCAGTAAAGTGAAATGTACAATTCTCAAACTATTGCAGAGGTGGTATTTGACCCCATTCTGAAATATTTACTGGTCCTTCATGTCCTTTCACACCACAAAGTCATTTCATTGCTCACCAATCCTTTTGAAAAAAATATTCAGTAAAAACAGTTAAAAACTTCTTGAAATATGTGAACAGATGATTCCTGTTTACTTACCAATCTGGCCAATAACTCTACAGAGCCTTAATGATGCTCATGAGAAAGAAAGAATTTCTCATATTACTTATAAGCAATGACTATCATTTTAGATTTTAAGGAAGACAAAGCATGCTATACAGATTGCCATGAAAAATGTTTCTGATTGTTCAATAATTAAATCAAGCCTCTACGTAAAATAGCAGGAGCTCCATTGATGCATCAGTTAAAGAAAATATCATTAATTTCCCCCTAAGTTACTTAACAGCAGATTCTTATTCTTAATAGTTAGACATTTACTAGGTTAAGAAAATGACTGAGTAAATTCATACATGTTCACTGAAAATTATAGTCAGCAGACATTTACTGTATCTTGCCTTCCCTCTTCTAAATGCTAGCACAGTACACCCCAAACTGCCTATCTAATCATAGGTTGCTAAAAATAACCTCATTTTAGTAAAAATAATCTAATTCAGCTAAAGCCAAGAAATAAACCTTGGAATTTCATATATAGAGCATACACATTTAAGACTGTATTGTCAGTTACACCATAAATTTCATCTAGGATTGAGAAAAGACTAGAGACCAAGACCAGCAGAGGTACAACTAATACATCTACCTAAAAGACTCCTCATCATCATTACGGCTGGAGGGGAGGGAAGGGAAGGGAAAGAAGGGGAAGAGAAAAAACAGCCCTAAATGCCCTCCCTGTTGGCATATGAGGTGAAAAAAGAAATCATTCACATGTCTAGCTTTCCTATTTAATGTCCATTCAAAACATGCAAGCAAGACCACGCAGCTCTATTTATATATGAATGCAAATAAAGTTTAGCATATCAAGCATATTTTAAAAAGGTGAAGAAAAATGCACAAGAAGATTTTGCTATAGATCTGGCACATTTTGATAAACAGAATTGTCAGAGTCTACAACTAAACATATATTTTTAATGATTATACTTTTTTTTTTACCTCCAGTTTTAGTGCTGAGATCCTCAACGGAGAAAGCTCCAGTGCTGGATACTGCTGATTTTTTTCTTTTTTGCTAGTTTAAGGTACAGAAAGATTCCAAGACAGCCTTACCTAAGTGAAGAGAATCTGTAGTTTGGACACGACCTCCCCAAAATCTTTGGTGAATAAAAGAGAGAAGGAAGGAAAAAAAAAAAAAAAAAAAGAAAACGAAGGAGCAAACAAACAAACAAAAGAGCCCAGTCCCAGTTAGCTCCTGCTAGCATAAAAGTTCAGATTTCGCTACTGAGATCATTGCTCTATTCTAAGCAGTTTTACTCAATGTGTGATTCTAACAAAAACACTCTCTGCAGCTGGAGGGAGCCTTAGCTAAGCACGAGCCTGTCAAGCTTTTCCCAGTGACTTCTGTCTACTAAATTCAGGCTGATGTTTTGTGAAAGGGGCCTCAACAACCAGGCCCAGATTGCCTGAAAAGTATTTCCTGCCTTTGAGAGAGAGGGAGAGGGAGAGAGAGAGAGAGAGAGACAGGGAGCGAGCCTGCTTGCTGCCTGCGCCAGGGAGAGGAGAGCGCGCAGAGAGGGGGGAAAGCAAAAAGACCGAGAGTTTCAAGACATTCCGCTTAATACGCTGCTGGGCTATCCCTCTGAAACGGGAAGATCTGTGCTAGTTACATAATGTAAAAGTGTTTTCAAACCCCTCCCTCCCATTTCCTTTGAAAAAAAAAAATTATACATTGCTCATGTTTGTGCAAATGTAACACTTATCCAGAACAACCGGAGAATGTCTCCAAAATGCCTGGTCCTTGGCACCAGGTAGTGAGAAACAGGCAGAGAACAACATGGTCTAAACTCAACACATCACACTGACTAAGGATCTAGTGCTATTCTGACGAGGAAATATACACAGTTACACAGATGTTGTTTACACGCATCTCCTAAAATTGTATTCCTATTCAAGAAAACAAGCTGGATCTGAGAAAAAGAACACTGCAGTTTAAGCACAGTCATATTGCAGGCAATGGTATATGTTGCTTTACCTCTTCGGAGAATCCTCCAGAGTCACACAAATCCAGCTCTGCAAAAGCAAAAGGACAGACTCCATCTTGATCATATTAGTATTTTGCTGACATAAAACACTTGTAACCACTTCGTTCCAGTTTGACAGGGTGCCTGAATCACGTCTCCAGAGTAACCCACAGCATCTACATCCTCTGCTCTATACAAATTTAGTGAATATCATCTGTTTATCTTTTCTGCTTTCTTCTGCCTCCTCTGAATGACTTCCTCTTAGCTGTTCCAGCCTGAGAACTTGGATTACCATTTGGTTTTGATTAAAACCAGACGGACAGCTCTGTAGAAGTTTGAGGGTAAGCTAATGGAAATTACTAGCATGGTTTTAATTAGTGTATCAATTAATAATAAAGGTTAGCTATTTATATACAACTTCTACTAATAAACACACACAAAACCCATCTTTGGCCACTGGTCTCCTATTCAGGTGAAATAATTCAATTCAAATTTTATTTCATGTTATTCAATATGAATCTTAGTGCTAACGACCATGTTTGATTTCCAAACTACAGGGTGAACACAACTCTTTTTTTTTTTCATTTTCTTTAAAAAAAGAAAAAAGAATTGTTGCTAAGTTTAATCGTCTTTCCAGGTGGGACAGTAATACATCTTTTACATTCTGATGGCTCCTTCAGCCAGTGCAAAATCTCTTTATTAATTACTGCTCTGAGTGAATGATTTTACTGTTACTGATCAGGATACTGACTGGAATCTTTGGTCTTTAGCTTGCCTTCAGAGGGAGCTATAGAGATGCAGAGGTAAGACATTGCATCCGCTACACTGCAAAAAATAGTGCCTGGACATTTAGTGACCAGAAAGTCTCCATTCACCAAGCCTGCTACAACTGGGACAGGATATTTATTCTGAAAGGAGATAGGAAACCTTCCTAATTATTAACTGCTGATACATGAGCTTTCTACCAGCCTCAGACAACTGCCTTTTAACTCTTTATATAATTACTTTATTAGCTCAAGTGGGTCTTCTTGAGGACATTCCTTTGGCTAACGAAAAGCCAGTCCTGTAGTCTCCAGCTCCCATTAATATGGTCATATCTGGAGCTAATTTGTTAAGCTTTAGTTCCTCAGCATGTGGAACGTTGTGTTAAAGTCTGCTAAATTTGCCAAATGTGGTCTTCATTTTTGTACATGTAATTTTATATATGCATTTTGCAGCCTTAAAATTACAGTATTATCTTTAAAAGTTAGTTGCAAAATTATGCAGGCCCAAATGGAAGTGGGTTTGAAATTTTTCCCGGTAGCTTTCATGTACATGGATAGTTGAGGTAGACAGCCGTAAGTGGAATGACTTACCAGCCTAACCTCTACATCTTCAAAGACAGAGGTCTTTGAAGCCCATAAAAGGAAATGGCATATGTGGTGTTAAACTCTGAATGTCAGAAGTGCAACCCTAGAGGTAAATAACTTTTCAGAATTATTTTTAACTATATTTGGGTAGACTGAGATCCAAATGCATAACTTTTACTCTCCTATAAAATGTGATTTATACTATTTTCCTGAAAAATTTCCAGTTTGGAATTCAGTGAATAAATTACAGGCTGAAAAGGGACACATTTTATTTGCAATTATGCAATAGTATAAATTACACAAATTTGAAATTTATTTATATAGGAATCAAAACAAAAAGTCTTTAGTTTCCTTACAGTTAAAATTTAAATATTGTTTTTTCTAATACCAAAGTGACAAAAAATTGAAGCACACTGTTCAAAAAAATGTATTTCAAGAATTTTTTTTTTCCATTTTTTTTCTTCAATTCAATTTCACTTTATGTTCTATCGGCAAGCTTTCATTTCAATAAAATACAGTTTATTTACAGAAGCTGGTCACAGGAATAAGACAGAATAAAAAAATCTGTGAGGACATATTTAAAAGTTATGAAATTATTAGAACATAATCTGCTCTGTGAAACAGTTTCATGAAGATAAGTTGCTCTTGATTATTTTAATGCTTGATAGATAACTAAAACATCAAATCTACAGAAAGAAGGAGAATAACCACAGTTTGAATACTTGTTCTAAGCTGCTTAAATAAAACTCTAAAACCATAACAAGAAAAAAAAAGTGTATATCAGTGTTTTACAGTGGAAAAGGAAAAGAGAGAACATGTGAAATCAGTACGCATAAGTCTGAAAATCTCAATAATTCTGTTTGCTTTTGGATGCTCAATAGAACTGATGTTCTTATGCAAAATGAACTACCTAAACAATTCAACAACTAAGAAAAATTTTACGTCTTCAAGGAATTTCTGTTTTAGCTGTACAGAGCTATTAGTATAATGCAGATACAGATATTTTTAGTTGGTCTTTATTTGTCTGAAGATGTGACTTGTCTTTCTAGGCTCTTCCATAACTCTGTTCTTGCTCAGTCAACTCCCTACATAAACTAGTGAGAACTTTTCCTAGTCATGTAGTTGATTTATAGAAAATCTCTAACACACAATATAGCTATGTTTTTTTGCAAGAAAAATTCAAACTTCTTTAGTGAAATAGAATCACCGGGGTTTGTGGACTGACCCAATCTGTTTTCGTGCTTAAAATGCAATCCTGCTGAGGAAGCCATGCGTATTTAAAAACAAACAAACCAACCAACCAACCCACCCAACAAACCCCAAGCACCTGAAGTCTTTCCATTTTTGTCTTAAGCAACAGAAGTTGCTATATGCCTCATAGAAAAACATGATAGCTTTGACTGACATCTTCCTTTTTTTTTTCCTATAAGAGGATAGTTAAACATGAGATAATTACCATAATGACTGAAGTATATGAAAAAAAATCTACTTTGTTTAAATACACCTGGAAACTTCTAAAAGTATAGAAGGACAGAGGCAGACAGTTTTATTTTTTTAACCATTATAAAAGTTTCAATATTTACTATTGCTTCATGAGAGAATTACTTGATTTCATGGAGTATTTCATACTTTTGCATGTCATACTTTATGAAATCTATTATTTTGTATTATTTTTTTCATGCCAAGACACTTCACTAAGAAGTTCTGGGTTTAATGAAATCATTATGGATAAAACACAAGAGGGAGCAAGGAAAGAAAGGGAAAGAGAAACATTCATCAGGCATACACAGACTGGCATAACAGAGAGGCTGGGGGCAGCAGACAGGTGTGAGAAACCCAGATTTCATCTGTTTGTTCTGTTCAGGGACATGAGCAATCTCCTATATCCTTATCAGGTCCCAGTGCATGGGACTGCAATATAGATGCATTGCATGGAGTCTAAAAAGGCTCTTTACAATTTCCCAGTTCCAAAAAATGGTTATTTCAGCAAAGTGTCACTCATTTGGGTATGTTAGGACTAGATCTATATGCAAACTCTTAACTGCCAAGACTTTATGAACAGGATATAATTGGAACTAGTTGAGAAATGTCCTCATCGACCTTGAGATAGACTCTTTTCAGGACTCAAACTCACCATAAGAAGCAACAATAAATGCATGAGAAATATATCATTAAAAAACAACAACAACAACAAAAAAAACCCCCACGATACATAAAAAATAAAACCAATTCCAAATAAACTGTTCATTTGGAATTTGCTAATTACATGTCTGTAATTTGGACTATTGAATTATGATTGTTAAAGAATATAACTTCTCAATAATTTAGACAGAAACATTTAGATCATGATTAGAATGCCTTTGGCCTTGTACGTGCTTATAAACTTTCCTGTTCTCAGTGATATGTTAATAAAAATTAAGTTATCAGAGGGAAAGAAGAAAGTGAAGACTATTTCAGTTTTTAGTCAAAAATCCTTTTTTTTCTCAGAAAATAAACGCTGAATTCCAAGGTTTCTCCTGAGGTAGAAACAAGCACCAAAATAATTAACATTGGATTAATATTGATTAAAAAGAATGAAGTTACTTCCAAAATGGATAGATGATAACCCATATACAGATTACCTAGTTTTAGTACTGTTCCATCTCTTGTTTAGGACTTTTGGTCATTCAAATTCAGGTTTGAATGATCAAAATAAATATTTTGTTTAAAATATATTAGGCTATTTAAAGTGTGTTTGTCAGAGTTACTTACTCTTTCCCTGACATGGTTTGTTAGCCGTTGCTCCAAACAAATCTCACTTCTTTACAAGCTTCAAAATGTTGGTAGGAAATTTCAGTGTTAGTATTCTAAAAACTCTTCAATAATTTTCACATTAAATCATTTTAAGCTACTCTATTTTAGTAAGGGAAAGTATTTTAGAAACACCAAAGGTGGATGTGATTATATGTCCTAAGGGTAGTGAAATTTTCCCCAAATTAGCTCTCAAGTGAACCTGTTAGTTGAGGTACTGGTTGATGAACACACCTTTTCTTGCATTGGCGAACTGATGACAAAACCTGTAGGAGTACAGTTACTGCAGTCCCCATGGAAATAAAAACTGTCACAATATCTGACTTCAGGTTTCTAGATAAGTAGCACTAAAGTTCAGCAAGACATTGCAAAGCTATTTGGTCGATACTGTTACACGATGATGTAAACTGAAGTTAAATCGCAGCTTCAATAGCTAGTTGAAGAATAAGTGGTTCCAGCCTCAGTGGAATATGCTATCCAGATTTTGGCCTTACTTCTACCTTTTAGTAATCAATCAGTGTCTCTGTCATAACTTGGCAAGAAACTCAGAAATCTGTGTATTGCTGAACTATATCTTACATTTCCTGTTGTGAAGATTCTGTATCTTCTATTTGGGGGATGTCTTTCAAGCAATTATTAATTTTTAAATCAAGCCCCTGTGAAGATGATTTTTGTTTTAAATACCACAAGTTTTAAGCAGAAGTAAAGCATGAAGATGTAAGTAACTGTCCTGTTTTCAAGTACTTTAAAAGGTATTATGGTTACAAGGTGAGTTTAAAATGGTCATGTGGGCACAGGTGGTACATTTTATTTCTGTAGAGCTGAAACACACTGATAAAGCAGGATACATATGTTAAATATTAAGAATAGTGCCATTAAATATTGGGTATATGTAGACAATATGCAATTAGGTTCTTCAGCAGTCTTCAGCTCTCAGTGAAGACAATTTTTTCCTTAAATCTCATTTATATGAATGTTCTTGAAAGGACACTGAATAACATTTGCTTGAAAAATCACATTTTGTTGTTGTTCTTGTGATAGAATCAAAATAGCTGCAATAAACTCAGGGGAGATACTTAAGTTACAGCAGTTGAGCATGTGGCCCATTTGTTCCAGAATTTTGTAAGCTAATTGGACTTCCTTCCTGACTGCTTTCAGACTTGTGGAACAAGTTTCTCAATAGCTCTGTCTGTTCAGCATAACCTACATGAAACCTTTTCAACCTAGAATCATAGAATAGTTTAGGTTGGAAAAGACATTTAAGGTCATCGAGTCCAATCATAAACCTAGCACTGCGAAGTCCACCACTAAACCATGTCCCCGGTGCCATAGTTGCACGTCTTTTAAAAACCTCCAGAGATGGTGACTCAACTGCTTCCCTGGGCAGCCTGTTCCAATGCCTGACAACCCTTTCAATCAAGAAATTTTTCCTAATATCCAAACTAAACCTCCTCTGGTTCTGCTTCAGACCATTTCCTCTCATCCTTTGTTGATTTGTCATTGTTGTTGTGACTCAATATTTGTATTTACTGTTGATTTTATTTTTGTCCACCTATTCAAAGTGGAATCTAAGAACATGAAAGCTGTTGATCGCTTCCTAAACCCTCTTTCTATGGTTGGACACATAAGAGCATTCAATAACATCCAGAAGCTTATTTATCATTCTCTCTCATAATAACATGTAGGTTTGCAGTGGGTGGAGAAACAGTCCTCTGCCCATCTTCTGGGAGTGGCTGAAGTAAGAAACTATGGCAGTGAATTTCTTTCTAGGAATGAATCTACAAAAATTACCTCAGTATCAAAATAATTTAACAAGTACAGGAAATACTCAGCAGAAAGTCTTATGAACCATTAGGCCAAATCTAGTTCAAACAGGTATATTTCAACAGTACTATTCAATTCCAGGAGATAAAAATCTATATTAGTAGAATTATTACCATAGCTATGTCTAAAAGGAACAGATAAGAAAACTGAACTCTTTATCAACCTATAGACTATTTGCAAATGAATGGATTATGAACCCAAAACTAAAAATGCTGTCTAATTAATTTTTGTTGATGTTTTTGTTTTTCTTAGTATAGAGACATTAAATTCTTATACTGTCACTGTTGGCAGTATTGTCTTCTGAGGATGTGAACTATATTTTATATGAAATTTTTAACATGCCTTATAAGGCTATTAAAACCACACAACTATTTACAGCAAGAATTTATGTACCATCACCTTTATGAATGATTCTATCTTTTAACCTCATCATTGTCGAATAATTGTTGAAAATACTGAATTTTTGTCTAGCTGTTTCCAGCTTCACATATGACTCTGAATGAAATAGCAAACACTGAGAAACAAGGTCATAACTGTAATTTGTAACAAAGGCCATTTCTAGATTATTCAGTTATTGCATTCCTATCTATGGAAAAAGTTATTTGTAAACCTCTATAGAATATTTAAATGATAACTAAATACACATTTAACAAGGAAACAAACACCTTGGTCATAATTATTAGCAACAAACTATGATGAACTAGTCTTCATAGTCCATTATTAATTTTGTATCAGAGCTTAAAATAAAAAATTAAATCCAAAAAGACATTAAAAAATTGGTTTAACCTATGCATGTCAAGTCTCCTGTTTATAATGATCCATTTGCAACCATATATTGACTTCATATGCTGCAGCCGCTCAAACCACTTGACAGACTGAAGGACAGAGAGCTGAGGAGAACCATACAAATCACATTTAAGGTCACTTCCGTCTATATCTTAACTCAAGGGATATCCAGTCAGGTCAGGTTATGTGGAGGTTGGCCAATGCACTCCATCTTGCAAAATGCAAAAAATCTTAAAATATTTATTTCTTCAGTATTGCTGTTATGAACATTGTACAACCCTATATGTCTGGGGAAAATTAATTACATTTTATTTGAATGTCTAGGGAACACTTTTCACTCAGTAAAGTTATGCCAAATATCTCATTTCACAAAAAGAAAATGTATTGTACCAACTGATGTGTGGCTTCAATAATCTTAATCTGCTTTCCAGATTAGTTCCAAATCTACTGAAGCTCATGATTTTAAGGTGCATACCTAGCTCAATATGTGGTGCTATTGCCTGTTTTCATCCTATGCAGCATAAAATGACTAGGCCTTGTTTGTTTTGCATTTGGTACGCACACACTCTAAAAAACTACTCTTTCAGTATCACCTTTCACTCCATTAGCAATCCATTTAATCTTCAGAGTTCAAAAAGAAAATACTTGTGGTGGTACTGTGTTTGTTCTTAAAACAAACTAAGTAAGGCTGTTTGTCTGTTTCCTGAGAAAATACTTGGGAGACATAAATATAATTATCACTGTTTTCTTGCAGAAACCACTGATTATCAAAATAAATTCAGACTTCCCAAACAATAGGGAATTACTGGATTACATCAGACAGATTCCTTCCTGGTGTCATTTTATTTAGTATCATTAACCTTAGCTTGCTGTGCTGCCTTAAAGCAGTTTGCATAATCATTAGAAGAAATACATTATTTGATAAGTGGTCATTTACATGACAATATAAATCATCATATATGATGACTGAACAATCAATCTATATAAAACACAGCATTCATTCAGCTCAAAATTGTAAGCTTTCAATACAACAAGAACTACATGGTTACATCCAGTGAGAGATCCAGGCTTCCAAAAGGAGAACCTTATATTCCAGAAATATATTTAATTTGGGACAAATACATTTATAGCTTTAATATATTTATAGCTTTTAATGCTGTCCTCAGGGAATGAAATTGAGAAGTTTCTGCCTCAAAAATGAAGATTTCTCTGTTTTTAGAGAAAGATCAGGGGAAAAAAGAAAATAATTAAATACATTTTTGACAGAGAAAAGTCCTTCTATAATTTGTATTTTTACATAGCAGGAATCTTTCAACAAAAGTGGCAAAATGAGTATTTTAACAACAACAACAAAAAAAAGCACCAGAGATATTCTATTTAGGTAGGAAATGAGAATAGACTTATGACTTCAGAGGACAGGTAATTTTGGTACACAAATAACCATAAATTACATTTCTTATAGGAAATCAGTTATTCACAGCAGCTAAATTTATTTAGATGTATTTGGATACTGAACACTAAATTTATGTGTGGCAACTGATAAATCCTAATTAGACTAAGTAAGTCTAAGCTGGCATTTTTCCTTCTCTTGAAGAAGGATCTTCAGAACAATTATGTACCTACAGTAATAAACTTAGAATTTATAAAGAAAGTTGTCTTTCTACAGATATAAGGGGTTTCTTTGAGAGAGACGTGGTCATTCTGATTTCTGTGAACTACAAGCTCATATCAGTACTCTGTTTTCTAAGTGTCACATGGACAGTCTATTCTTTACACCAACACAAAAACCTTTGAAAAAAGCTAAGATGCTGCAGCTCCCTAACAGATAACTATTCCAAAAGTATGTTAACTTCCTTAGTTTTATGAAACATATTATTCATTAATCAAAGGAAGCAGCTCCTTAACAAAACACCAGAATATTAAAATCTCTGTTACATCAACTTTACTGAAATTTAATATGAGTCTGATATGAGAGAACCGGAGTCTGTGAATTACTATACATGTTATCAGGGTTTTACACAACAGAAGGAATTGTGGTCTGTTGTTAGTGGTTTTGTCAGTAGCCATACAGGCTCTGAAAAGAGGAAAGAATGAAAAGTTCCCACATCCACCCAGTCTCAAAAACTTTCAAAGGCATATATAGTATAAGCTGGTCCTTAGTCCTGGAAGAGAAAATGTTTATATAAAATAGTCTTTAGATATATTAGCTAAAATGGAAGTTGATCAGAAAAATAAAAAGTTAGTAATATGACAGCAACTAACGTAGATGTACATGTAGAATGCAAAACACTTTGCAGAATAACACATTTAGACATAAAGGTATTAGCTATGTAAATTACAAACAAACAAACCAACAAACACACCCCAAACCAAAACAAAGAAACAAACCCAAAACACCTTGAAAATCTCTCCACATCCCCACACCACATGGAGGCACAACCCACCACATGTTTAAGGTCAGGCTTGTCGTCTAGCCCTGTCCTGGACACCGTGGCCTATGGTTTCCTAGAGAGCTCAGAGACAGTAGCTTTAAGTTCTTCTGCAACTTGGTTTGCTTTTGGAAAATTCAGTCTAGATCGGAATACAAAGGATTCTAGTCATTGAGCTGCTAACAACAGCAAACAAAAATAATTTACACATTTCAGACATCAATATGGATAGTATTTTAAACTCCGCAGTGCTTGTGTTTTCTAATCTTTTAGCTATCCTTAGTTATGACTCAGACGATAGATCATCGCTTCTAACACTGATTTTTGAAGTTTTTAATATACAGCTTTTACTTACATAGAGTCAGAATAAGAATTTGGTTTTAGAATTTGATTTAACATGAAACTCTGGCATACATAGAAGTATAACAATTCCAGATGACACATACAATAGTCTCAGAAATGCCATGTAATTGCTGATTGATAACTTTCATATTTGTTTTATGAGTATTTTTTGCAGTATTCCAAAAATTACTACTTATGTTTTCCAAAACAGAAACCCCAAATCAACAACCATATAAATCAATGCAGGTTCGGTTCCAAGAATTGCTTTTATTTATAGACTAGAGGTTCCCAGCTGTGTATAAAATTTCTGTTAGTGCCATACTTAGTGCTAAGATCATACCAATTACAAAAGATGGTGAAAGACTGACATGTTACAAGACACTGGCTAATTTCAGATGGGAAATGGGATCTGGAATGTGTTTGCTGAGAAAGAATTACTGAAAAACTAAGTATGGTATAGATGTGTGTTTTTCATATTTCTAAGAATTCTATGGGTGCAGATTTTAAAAATACTTGGAAAATAGTAACCATAAAGATAAATGAGATTTTGTGGGACAGAACCACTTTAGTATAACACTTTACTAATATTTAAGACATGAAAAGCCTCCAGGGTGCAAAGATAGGCATTTAAGCATAATATAAATGTTCATACAAAAATATATATGAAATTGAATGTTGCTCTTCTTTCATCTTACTGTAATTTTATTCGGAATTCTGATGAATTAAGGAAGGTCCCAATTTGTGTTTTATATTATCTCAGGCAGCACACTGAGGACAACCTTTCTTCCATTTGTAATTAGATGTATTAATGGCTATTAAACAAAGATACTAACTCTGACTTGATTTTCTGAGCTAAACTGAAGACTTTAGGGGAAAGTGGACGGCAAAGGGAAGAACTATCAGGGGAATTCTCCTTGTGAGGCGGTCCACTTCTTATATTCTTTCATGACTCACCACTACTAGGAATCTGCTCCTGGCCACTGTGAGAGAAAAGATATTGGGCCAGACATAGTTTTGGTCTGACCTAGTCTTCTATACAGTATCACCATTCTTGTGTCATGTTTTCTTATAACTACCTCCTCCTTGTACAGAATATCCAATTACAAATTAAAGAAAATCCAACATTTCTGACAACCTTTTGCTTGCTTTTATTCCCTCTTGGAGAGACAGAAAAAAGAATTAAACTAGATAACATTTTAGTTGAATGTTGGTTTTGTTCACCTACATCCAGGAATTGGATAGGACTCCATGTGTATAGTGCAATCACTTAATGCAGATTTTGTTAGTGGATCAGGGCATACATTTACTTTTTTGTAAATATGAACAAAGATATAGCTGCAACATGAACACTAAAACACTAAGCGGGCTGGAAGATCACAGCCATAGACTACATATCAGTGCAACCACATTACATATATAGTCCAGCATAAGCTGAAATGTATTTTGTAGAAGAGGTTTTTTTTTTAAAAAAAAAAAAAAACCCACCCAACCAACCAACGAAACAACAACAACAACAAAAACCCCAAAACACAAAATCCCTCAACATCTAAATTAAAACCAGTGGATTTGGTGGTTTCCACATGAATCTGCCCCCAGAACCCACAAGGAAAATAAAATGCAAGCAATATGTCCATGAGCTGAAATGAAATATCTGGCATGTAACTGCTGAAGAAAAAGACGTTGATGATTAAAAGTTAAATTTATCATTTCTGCATAATATTTAGCAAATTCATTATTTCATACAAATTGTAAGTTGTTCCATGAACAGCAGAGATAATTAAATCTGATTTCTTATGGTATTGTAGTTACACTTAGATTCTCAATACTTAAAAGTGTTTGAGCTCTCACAGAATACCCATTCTGAGTAGTTTTCACTTTCCTTCAACTCTCTTTGAGCCTAGGATCCTCTAACTGGCAGCAACCAGCCAATGGGTTCAGAAGTTAAAGGCAAGCCATATACGCTGAGTTGTGTACATCTCACTTAAGGAACTGACCTTAAAAAGAAAGGAGATTGAAGAAAGGGCTAGGCGTAAAAAAAATGTTTTTGAAAAACAATATTAAACAATGAAAATGCATTCAGACTGTTAGAAAAATAAACAAACAAGCAAATAAACAAGAAGAAACAGCTGAAAGGCAAAATTTCATCTGCACTTTTTCTAAAATGGAAAATAAGTTCCTTTATTTCAAATAGCTTTATTTTTAAAACAACCTTCTTTATTACTTGCCTTTAACAGCTAACACTGTGAAAACTGGAAAGACATGTTTTGATTCCTTTCATATAAAATTTTGTGTCCGGACAGGTCCTCTTCCATTTTTTCAACAATGTTCATGAGCCAAGATTATCAGCTGTTCACAGAGCTTTTCAAACAGCACTTGCTGTGCCAATGTCTATATGATCTTGTGGTCTGTTTAGTCTGGACTTGGACCACGGTGCTTATGTCTACATTGGTAAGTAGTGTCAACCAATAAAAGTAAACCTGTAGACAAAAATAGCTGAGGAAGTGAGATCTACATTATCTGCATTTCAGAGGTTTTGTTTCTTTGAACTAGTGTTAGCTGAGTACCCTGGACTGAATGTATTAGGTGTGCTCCACATGATGCAGCTTAGATTCTTAGATTCATCCCCAAGGGGGGATGTTCCTTGAGCCTGCTCAGTAATGCAATGCAAAACATACTAAATGGTGATGACTGAGATTTGCTTCAAAATATGCTCCTGATTTCCACTAACCTGCTCGTATAGCTGTATTAGGAGCCTGGAGAAAAAAGAAGAAACCTCAGGGAGTTTCTGAAACAACCTGTCTCAAGGGAAGTTTTGGTGGTTTTGTCAGGGGGAGGAGGGAGCTTACCCCTTATTGATCTTGCTTAGACATTGGGGTGATCTTCTAATGTTCTTTAAAGATGAAAATTATTGTATTAATTATAGTTACCTCTATATGATATTTTTTCTCTAAAAATGCACTGCTGCTTTTCAGTAGAAGATAAGATCACATAGAGCTTTCATCTTGAGGGGCTTCCGCTTCCATTTTTGCAGAATAAATATTCTATTCATCCCTTGCTGATGCTTTCTTCCTCTTTCAATTCTTGATATTTTCATTGGCAATATTTGGTCCTTGCATGATATTTTAAAGTACATTTTTCCAAATTTAGCTTAGTAAGACATTTTTTTCTCTCTCTCAGTTTTCCTGCTTTTCTTAGTCTGACTACCATGATTGTTCAGAGCTTCCCAGCTGCTAGTCCTTCTAGAAATGGCAAAACTGACAATGATAAAGACTGTTTTCACAGCTTTCTACAAGACCATATGTTTAACTTGCATAAAACCAGGAGAAGCACAACAGTAGGCTTTGAGTATTTGTAATATTTGAGAAACAATGACTGTTCCTCAGAGAGGACTGATCTAAAAGTACAAGGGACAAAACAAATAAAACACACTAGAGTAAATAATAGCATTGTATCCAATTTATTTCTCATTATGAGAATGAGATTATTCAAAGACTTTAAGTCAACAGAAACTTACGATAAATAGAATCAAACTATTTTATTCACGTACTGCATAATTTATAAAAGCAACTCCAATTAGTGTGTCTATATAAACATAAATGTTTAAGTTGCAAGGAACCTCCCAGCTGAGCTAACCTAGATAACTGTGGAATTTGGTATTCTGAACAGAAGTTTATACTGATAAAACAATCCAGATTCAGAACAAGAAATCCTATTTTGTTTTATACAGATTACCAATAAATGATTTACTAATCAGATTTCTCTAAAGAACAAAGGAACAAGGAGACTCTAGAAAAAGAAAATGCATCACAATATGAAAGTGGGGAAAAAAAAAAAGAATAATATTTTATCAAGTGACTTGAGAGGAGAAGATAATGAAAAGATACCTGAGAAATGGTGACAAACTATACACAGCAAGCATTTTGAGGGAAGAACAAATAGCAGTAGCACATAAAGGAAAAAGATACAAGTTATATGTTTCTAAAAAGAAGTGATAAATTGGTGAAACAGAAATGAAGAAAATATAAGTACACACTGTGTTAAGATCTGAGGACTCCAGTAGAATTTGTGCTCACCTAAAACTGGTCTGAATCAGACCTTAAGTTTCAGCTGATGACATATTCAAAATAAAGGAAAGGAACCATTTTTGCTCTGCCCCCTGTGACAAACTGAGGTTTAAAGGAAACATTAGAGAAGTGAGATATACTTTACCACGAGGTTCAAGTTAACCAAAAAGGGAACTTTGGAAAAGTTTTTTGTCATCTGAGTATTAATAGTTGAAGAAGAATAAGGCAAGATTATCAATGTTAGGAGCCCAACTTCCACACCCTTCAATCCATACTAGATTTTTAAGATTATTTTACAAACTGGAGAAAGGAGAGATTAAAAACAGCTTTTCTAAGAGAAAGGCAGACATCTGGAATGTTTTCCAGTCATCATATACATTTTTCCACTCAAAACTTCTATTTGCTCAAAATAATAAATATGACAAAGGCACATATAATATGCTTTTGCATAAACCTTTTTTCATTGCAAGTTGTTTCCTCTATTCACTTGTTTAATCACATACAAATATATATCCAGTTAAGGTATATCAAATGCTTTCATATTCAGTGAATTCCACAATTCTTTTTTCTTTATTTGTTGGTTGTGGGTGGTGTTTTTTTTTTTTTTTTTTGTTTTTTTTTTTTTTTTTTTTTTTTCCCTATTGTCTTTAAGAAATCAAATTTCACAGTAGAAAAAGGCAAGTGTTTGTATACTGGACATCAATTCTTGTCTGTCTAACAAAGATCAATGGTTGAATTGTCTTGGCTAGACTGATAGGCACCCTGTTTTCAGTGAACTCACCCTTTTTATACATATCAGCAAGGTTTTAAGGAAGATATTACAATAAATTCTCAGTGACTCAGTTTCCTTTGTGTGTTAGGAGAGATGCTATTTCTTTTCCTCCTTTCAAGTAAGTAGAGATTCAGCCCTATCTGCCATAGTTACCTAGAACATACCTAAAAGCAAAAGTAAAGCACTTAATACTTGTAGTGCAGAGTTGTTACACTGATCTAAGGGAAGTTCAAAGCAGAGCACAAATGGAAACAGTGAAGCATGCTTTTCTGCATATCTAGGTAACCCACAGAGTCTATTAGGTATAATTTGCAAAGATCAAAGAGATTTTCAAAATATTTTTCCCATCTTGCAGTTAGAAAGGACAGAGTTATTACCAGCCTTCTCACAGGCTTCATCTTTTGGAGAGAAGGTGTTCTTTAATACACAGTGACCCCTGTGATTAAAGTAGTTTGAGAAAACTCACAAAGACAAATTCTTCATCAGTGTGCTAGCTCTGTAGTACGCTACAAAACCATGAAAGTTGAAGAAGAAAAAGGAAAAATAGAGGCAAACAGAAAAGTGCTGGATGTATTATCTGTATGATCAGATTAACTGCAGTCAGTATGATGAGCTAGAAACACTGGAGATATGTTTGCATACAGTTGATGTAATTCTTGATGTGACTTATAAAGTAATAGTCTTGCAAATGATATATTCATTTTATCAACCTGGAAGGATGATAATAACTGTTTGCTTTAGTCAGCGCTGCTTTCTGGGGTGTACTTCCTGTATTTCCATGCTTCCTAGCTGAGCTTAAGGAACAAGGGGAGAAAATCCTAATTCTAAAGGACTGAAGGGAAGATCTGCAAATCATTACAGGTAAGTTTGACACAGAGCTCTCCTACTGAAACAGAGTTCCCAATGGAGAGCAACTAGGATGAGTTCTTAAGAATGGCATGTGAAGAAAGGAGACAAATTCCTTCTGAAAAGAAAGTATAGTGATTCAAAAAAGGTCCACTCCAACTAAACCAGAACTGTACCAATTGAAGTTTTGCAACACCTCAGTAAGACTTATTGTTAAATGCAATCTATATTTAGTAATTTACATTTCCCTTGTGTCGCTGACTCAAATTTTTTAATCAAAAGCTCACCTCTTTAAATAATTGGAATAAATGTGGTGCATTTTTATTTATTTGTTTGTTTTTATTTTTAGGTCAAGTAATTCAGAGAAATGGGACAAATCTGTAAATACTTTTATTTTTGGAGAGGTAAACATTCCAAGTAGCACAAATCCTAAGATTTGTGAATCTTAGGACTTTAAGCTACATTCCTCAGTAAGAGAGAAACCCTCTTAAGAGTCAGCTTAGCAGTTTTCATCAAGGATTGTGATGCCCGAATGACTCTCCTCAGATAGATGTAATTCCATTGTCATTTCAGAGGACATGACAAGTAATATTAAATATTAGAAAAAGGAATGCAGTTTTATACTGTAATTGATTTATGTCACCATTATAAATTAATGCAATAAGTAATTTGCAGTGACTGCAACTCAAGAAAATAAAAGTTATAAAAATGTTTTTCTCTGTTATGGAGATCTATTCAGTTAGTAACATGCATAACTGAATTTCTCCTACCTTTACTTACAGTTCAGAACTTAACCTTGTAAGATGGAAGCAATCACATATAATGTGCTCTGAGGCAACTAGTAAAATGAGCTGGTTTGCAGCACGAAAAATCTTGAGAACAACTGATATATTACAAGCTCAGTGTTCGAGTCTGAAAAGTTTCTTAGCTCATGAGGTTTTACCCACACTGCAGTAGAATTTTCCCATTCCAGCAGAATTCAAAGTGGAATTCAGTATGTATAAAGCCTATTTAAAATGGAAAACTTCTGGAAGATTTGGAGATTCATCCTGACAGATAGAATGAACTAAATGAACTCCACGTACATTCCTTTGAAAAATGTCTAGGGGGGGCGTTTCTATTCTTAAAATTTTCTTTCCCACTTTGACCTCTCTTATTTGTATATGTTCCAGGTACCACTATTCACAGTTCAGAAGATTTAGTCTCTGCTTCTTCAAATAATTAGTTTATTAATAAAATACTTTGCATCTTACTTCTTTTATCCAGTTCAAAGGACACCTCAAACTCTCCTACCTATCAAAAGAGTCACAGTAGGTTGTTAAAGGACCCTAAATAGGTCCTCTTGCTGTCCAGCCTGCATACTCAGGCTGTTTGAGTCCAGAATAGATGGAGCTCCTCATTCTCCATCAGCAACTTGACTTTTGCAGCCTGACTAAAAGGGAGAAGTCAGTGTAAAAATTAAGGAGAACAAGGGAACAGTGTGGGAACAGTAAGGAAGCTTCTCAAATCTTCAGAATTAATTAGCAACGAAAAGGTAGGGACAGAAGCTTCTCTTTTTATAGACTCTTCAAGGATTAACGAAACACACTGCAAAATATAAGGCACAGGGTCAATCACTTATCAGATGAGTCTGAGGTTACATTTTCTTGTCATCATTTTCTACAATTTACTTTATGCTGCAAACTTAAATGTGGGAAAGAGAGGAGAAGCAAAGCCTAAACATGCAAGACCATAATTGGTGGCAACAGATATCAGACCTACTTCACCTAACTATAACTTTTTACCACTCTAATACAGCTATGTTTTGGAATTCCTGATCTAGTCCAAGCTCCAAAATTCATACTGGTACACAGTGTACAATATCCACACACCCTAAAACCTGGCTGCTGTAACCACCCAACAAACTTAACAGAGTATGTTGAGCTACGTTGGATTATACTCAATAATAAATTCAGATTCCTAGGGCTGCTTGTTTTTTTAATTAACCATATGAAGTATAAACTTGAGCCTAGGCTCTCAGCTATGATTCAAGGCCTAGTTTTGAGTAATACAGCTGGCTCAGTTTTACTGAAGAAAATATTGTCAAAGTGCAAGAAAGTTCATAAGGAGGAATTGTGCAGAGGGTCATGAGGTTTCTCACCAGGAGCATGACCGCCACACACTAATGCATACCCCCTTAGCACATGCTATGTGCTATTACTGGAAAAAAAAAATCCTTTACATTCTTAAGACCTCTTACAAGGTCTCTTGTGCATGACCAAGATGTTCTTATTTACAGTGATTCAGTGACATCAATCATACACTGGCTGTGAGGTTCATGAATTTTTATGGTAATCATTTGCCAGTTTGGCACATGTATGCAGCCAAGATTATGTGACTGGGTAACATTTGATATGAATGAAACTAGAAAATTTTCAAAATATGTTTAGTCAGAAGACAGGCAACAATGGAAGTGTAATACATACTATGCTCTTTAACACATAGCTTGCATGTGTCATGTGAAAATATACTTACATAAAATTTTCACAAAGCCTTCAGTATTGTTCAAAATACATGGTTAGGAGTATAAGTTAGTTTAGAGAGTAAAAAACTATTACCAATTCAGGAGGTAAACGAGATCTAAGGAGTTCAGTGATAGCACAATATTTAGTGTCATGTCTGCCTTCATAGTATTGTCTGTGGGCGGTATGTTCCTGTGACAATCATGTATACAAATTTATTATTCGTGAAAATATAAAAAGGCATGTGTAGTCACATTAACTCCAGATTTATGCGTCTTTACAAGCTTACCTCCATAACCTATTTTTTTTAATTACACAAAAACAACATACACATAGCAAATGGGCACAATATATGGAAAAACTTTTTACCTGCCTCTGGAGTTAGAGTTTAGTATTTGATTGGTTTCCTGGTAAAGAGAGTAAGGTTGCCTGACTAAGATCTGTGACAGCAGGAGCCTGTGACTCTGATTCTAAGAGAACACCTAGACAGAATCTATAGATACTGCTGCATTTCAGGAGGCATGAGAGTTGATGAGGAAATTATTTGATGAGAGTGAGGGGGCCAGAAGAAAGCAACAGAAAAAACAGAAGCTGTCACAAGACTGAAAGTTGCAAATGATGCAGAAGTAAAACCAAGTGAACTGTTGCTAACAGTGTTTGTTCCTGAGGCGAATGCAAGATTTTTTCAGGAAAGATTGCTGGCCTAAAAAAGGTCTCTCTTTACTAAATATAAGCCTCTTTTCCCTCTTGGATTTCCCTGTTGATCTGTGCCTGTTGACTTGAGAAACAGGAGCCAAAGATGCAAATCGCAAAGCATCAGCAATGTAACAAAGCAATACTTGGTTTCATCGTTGTATCCTAACTGAAGAAACTTCCGAGGCAACTCCAAATACAGATTAGTGAGACTGGTACCAATTAGTACCAATGAATCCTGATATTTTTTCAGATTTTTCATAAGAATTCAACATGAATAATATTCACACCCAATATTTTTGCAAATAATCAGAGAATGGTGTATTTGACTCTCTTTGCATTAAGCTCCTATGTTGAATGAGAAAATATTTTCATGCATTGCCACATCTAAAGCCACCGTTTTGTAATTTTGTCCATTGTAACTGAACATCAGAGTTGCAGTCTGTGACCAGTGATAAGATTTTAATGATGAAAAGTAGTTACTATCAGGCATGCACAGTTGCAGGGAAAAAAAATCCAAAACATACAAACCAAAAAACCACACATAGAACCACCCTCACCTATCCCTCCCCAAACGTATCTGTTCCAAGAAGAGCATAATGTTAAATATCTACCCTTTACCTATGCCAGTGTGGGTTTGTGGTTTAATATACCATGGTATGTGAAAGGTGAAATAGAGCTTCAGCAAATATTTGTCTGTATGCTCTCAAAAAGTTAAACATATCTAAATATAACTGCTTCAGTAAGTCTTTTCAAAGCCCATCATAAAAGAATACTGGATGATGAGTTCACTTATTAGTGAACTTATATAACTAACTAACTAACTAAATAAATAAATAAATATATGTATATGTATATTTTCTCCCCCTCCTCATTTGGACGACAGAAGACAAAAAGCTCATGTACAAGCAACATGTGGGCAGTGCCCATATTCCCTATGAAGTAGCACATACATCTGTGACTAATACACAGACCATTCCATTTATTGGACCCAAGACAATAAAAACAATGAAGTCTAAAGAATTTTTTTGAAGGTTTGTGGGTGGCCAATCAGTATGACTAAGATACAGGCACTTTCTAGCTGCTTCAAATAGACTTAGGTCTGACTGGTTGGAGTCCCATGTGGTCAGTATGGAAAAAGTGGAAACCACCTGCCAAAAAAAACACCCTACTAGATTTTAGACATGTTCCTGCATAGCTTACTTTTGACAATCCTTCTCATTGAAGTCATACAGCCAAAACGGTGAAGAGAGGAATTATTTTACTGCATTGTTGACAAAATATAGCTAGCGAATTGAAGGGAATTCAGAGAAGAAAAGGCAAAAAATTGCAAAGGAGACTGGAAATAGTAATAGAAAAATAGAGCTGTGTACCTCTGCTACCTGACAAATGCATAACTAGACTTCTAAAAATACTAGCTACAAAAAGCTAAGAGATCATAAGGGCATTATTCCAAAATTAATTAGGTATTGTTGAGTCATCATTAATTTATTAAGAAGGATAAGAAACTCAAGAAAGATGGACTCCAGAAATAGAAAGGGAGGCATCTACAATATATAATTAAAAATAATCAAAATATTAAAGAATTATCTTGAACCTAGACAGCCCATCACTATGACATGTCACACTCAACAATGTTGTAATGATGTAGTTGACACTTCAAACTGATTTATCTCAAGATCAGCAGAAAGCTCAAACTGATTCTCCACATGTAGTGCTCAACACTTCAGCTGCTCTGCCACTACATCCCACAGGCATATATGAAATCACCCAGGAAAAACTATGTAATTATATTTTATTTATTTTAAATTTACATGAAGACATAGCCAGGTGTATCACACAGTTCTAATACCCATTACCAGGTGTATTCTGTGTCTGAAAGTGGAGGAAGCTCACAACATATGGAATTGGTGAGTACTGATGTTCAAGCATCCTGCAGTTGTCATCCAATAGTTCTTTATATCCCTGTGAAGTGCATTAATCTACCCACCTGCATCATCTCTGCTCTTTGGCCATCATAATAATTGGCTCCCACCCGCATCTTTACATGTTGGTCTACATCCCAGACTAGACAATGGGGGTACCTGCTCTAAAAGCAAACATTAGGTTTCAGATTAATCTGCAACCGGACTTTGTAACTTTAACTGAAGATAAATTTCCACACAGCCTAAGAACAGTCAGATTCAGTAAGCTCATGAAATGAAACAGAACAACCAGAATAGATTTGAGAGGACTGCTAAAAGATGGGGTCATAACCAGGATATAATTTACTGCCAAATCAAAAGCAATTATTTGAACAGGGATGAGAATCTAGCCTTAAAAACGTTCACACAATCCACCCACACTAAGAAGATTTTGCTGTGAGACACATTGCAGGTTGAGGTTTGGGCAGATATGACCAATTTAGGCAAAGGAAGAAAAGATGAAGACAGCTTCTGCTGACTGTGAAAAGGAAAAATTGACTAAGGGCCAGGACTTCCCTGCTATGCAAGAGACTGTACCATAGAGCCCAAAGCAGACACAACTACCCACTTCACTGGATGTGTCAGCTGGAAGCTATTTATCTTTTGATTTAATAGACTTTATTATAAGTAAGTGGTCTTCTGCTAAGTGAATGCCTCTCATTTATTTTTCCAGATTATACTCTGAAAACTACCACAGCAGATTCCACGTGGTAGAAGTGATAAAAATAGCAGCTAGATTGTAGGATTTATATAGAATCATGTTCTCACTGTGCACACTAAGAAGTTCTCTGCCTGAAACTAAGCAATAGCTTAATAAAGTGCTCTTGTCTGTCCTTACCTGTTTTCCTGTCATTCCTTCTACAGCAACTGCTGCTCTCCTACTTTCTCAAACCTTGTAACTTTATTTGGTGTAGTACAGCAGCTTCACATAGCCAAATGTTAGAGAATTACCCTATCAAGGGGTAACCATCGATCATATTCACTACTGCCTCCTGCATATAAAGGAACAGAGAACTCCCTGTCCACCTGACATTAAGAAATCAAATAGCTTCTGTGGGCCTTTCTGCTGAACAGCATTACTCCATGACACCCCAGCTACTTGTATTCCCAAAGTGAAATTAAAAAAAAAAAAAAAAAAAGAAAAAAAAGAGCAAAAAGAGACAAAAACCCAAATAAAATCTCTGTACTTTGTCTCACTGGGATGGAGTTATTAATGTTTTTTCAGAACATCCTTTAGGGTACTGCTTTTTGGATATGTAACTATGTAACTAAAACTGTGTTGATAACACGTCAATGTTCTTTTTCCCACCCCACAGTTAGCAGGCTGGGGTTTTGCAAGAAGTTGGGAGGGAACAGCTGACTCAAACTCACCAAAGGTTTGTTCCATGCTCAGATATAAAAACTCAGGGAAAGAAGGAAGGGAATACATTTGTACTTATGGCATTTGTCTTCCAAAGTAACTTTTACACATATTGAAGCCCTGTGTTAGAGGAAGTGGCTAAACATCTGTCCACTGATGGGAAGTAATGAATGAATTCCTTATTTTTCTTTAGTGTGTTGTTTTGGAAGACTGCCTGCTATCATCCAAAAAAACGGAATCGCAGTACTACTCATGTTTCTGAAGTCTTAATGTCTTCCTTTTTCCTTTCTTAAAAGCAGCACAGGGTGTTAAAACTGGATAGAGGCCTAATAAGTCATATGATGGCAGTACTGTCTTAAAAACTAAGTCATATACCTACTGCCTCAGGAGATATCTGCCTAAAAATTTTGACACTGTTTGTCATCAGATCAAGTGACACTCTGTACACCGTGAGATGCGTGTTTCTGAGGTCCTTGGGAAGATTTCATGTTCCTCCTCAATTCCGAGGTGAGCCATGTGCCAACCTCCAAAGGACATTTCATTATCCTGAATTTTTGCAGCTGTTGCTGGTCACCTCAGTAACATGGCACTGCAATTTCCTACCCATCTGTTTGTCTTGTGAGCTCAGAAAAAAGGACTCTAAAGCATTGAAACACCACCAATAAACAGCTCCCAAAGCAAGTGGTCTATATCATGGGTCTCTTCTCCAATGGTAGATTAATTGTCCACAATACAGCCAAAACTAATGCAGAATTCCCTAGCAGGACTTTAGTCCACAGAGCTGTCCCATAGGGTAGCGCAAATATATTTTCTCAAGCAGTGTATTTACAGTCACCAAATGCATATTATTTCTTTATCCCTTTGAAAATGGTGTGTAGGCTTTCACAAAACAGATGACTAAGGGGATAGTGGGAGACGAACCATGGGAGTGCAAGTGGGACTGCAGAGGCTGGAGGCTGCAGTCAGGTCTGTTTACCTTTTATGATATATCCCAAAGTGCATCAACACCAGAGCCCTTGTCCTCCAATAGGACAAAAAAGCACAAGATTGTTCTGATGATGCTAAACACTCAATACGGAGAACACATCAGGGGGCACAACTGCCAGTACATAGTAAAAAGAGAAACTGTGTGGACGACGTCTAACCCACAGCCTTTAGTTCATTGCTGATTAGATCATCCCCACTGTCCCCTTGTATCTACCCAGTCCTGCTTTGTTGGATGCCTTTTAGCATAGCAGAGGTAGCTGATTTGGGGGTGACTTTAGAAAGAGAGAAATTAACAACAGAAGATGCAAAATATATTTAAAAAAAATATTTCCTTGATTTTTTCCAAGTTGAACTCTAAGTTCCATACAAATAGAAAAACACTAATAGGTAAGAAATGCATCCCTTATTTTAGTACAGAAAATGTGCTAATGCTTAAGTGACTCGGGTCAGCCACAGCTTCTCTCCCAGGATGGGTGCAGGTACATACAGAACTGCAGCATGTCAGATGTTCCACAGAATAATACAGCCCACGCATAAAAAGCGAAGCAAAAAATATGCATGGAACATTGTTTAAAACACTTTGCTTTCTCCTGCATTGTTTCCTTTAGCTTATTATACCAATCACCTGGAGCATAAATCTGTCTTCACCATCTGTTCTTTCTTCTAAAGCAGCTCCCTATTGCCCTTGACTGTTGCTCTTGTATACAATTCTTTATCAAACCTAATTGGAAACAGCACTGAAACCAACACGATCTTCCCAGACATGCTGATTAACCCTTCTGTATCCAGAACAATGTTGAACATTACTCATGAGGGTGTAATCCTTTGAAAAGTATTTTCTCTCCAGTGCTGAACCAGACAAGTGCTCTTAACCGTTGAGGCTACAATGGTATTTAGAGAAAACAAGATTAGAATTTCAGAACTTTGAGGCCACCAGTTACGAAGAGAGACAGAAACATCCTGCTGTAGTGAGGTCTTATGGAGTTGAGAAGACTAAGCTGAATTTTGTCGCCTGTACACCCCATATGTATCACAGTAACCTATTGTGATAGATTTCAGGATTGTGGGAAGAATTATATCTCAGGTTCAACTAGTAAGACTCAGAGTCCAGCCCAGCCACAGAGTGCTTGGAAATCAAATGATTCACAGAGTGCATTGCAGGACACGGGAAAACCAATGCTTTTTATTTACAGGCATCGCCAGTTTGCTTTCATGTGTGCTCCATGATTATACACCTAGGTCTTACTTTGTATTTTGAACAGCTGAAGCAATAAATAAATAAATTTAGAGAAGCTTCACGTGCCTTTAAAGTAGATGTTTCATGGTATAAGTAGAATAAGGTGAGTTTCTGAACAAAACATACTTGCATCTTTGTAAATAAAATAACAAAAACCTTTAAATTCCTTGGTTAGTTTAAAGGTGTGACTATATACCATAATTATGTCTTACTTCACTGAAGGGTATTTGACTATCAAATACATATCAAATACATATCAAATCCAACCTTTCTAATCTTATAATTACAAAATGAGATGTTTTGGAGCTACCTACCATCTATAACAGTAAATAACTTTTATTTGCTAAACAAAGAAGAGAAAACAGTCAATAAGTTTTAAATTCACTTTTATATGATTATGAAGTGCCTTCAGAGTGAGTCATAGAAACCAACTGGCTTTACAAAGTCAATGTTAGATGTATTCCCAAACCACAAGTGTGGATAAGTCTATGACAATATCCTCCAGCAATTTATAATTTCCCTCAACTCATGCATTACATCAGCTGTAAGATATTCCCATATGAGTTTAAAGTTTAACTAATGACCAGAAAACTGAATTCACTTTCTCCAAATTGCATATTTTCCCTCAAATCCCAAATGCCAGATATTCTGAATGACAAAAATATTTTTCAGTCAAAGTGAATATATTAAAGTTAGAGCTACTGTGGGTCCAGCTTCCCGCAGCACCTTCTGTTCAGAACGTTCCCTTTTTGATGGAGATTTGAACATTAAGAATATACAGGTTGAAGTTCAAAGATCAACAGTGTCCCTGATCAATAGAATGAAAATCCAGTACTGAGGGGCACTAAGAGCTACAGGTGTTGTAGATATTTAATATTCTTCTGCCTCAAGTGAGACAGAGAAGAGAACACAAATATCCAATTCCCTAGTTTAGTGGTCTAATCATTAGGTTATTCTTTAAGTAGGATAACTTTGTACAATTACCAGTTATACCTTAAACGCAGCTTTGACAGCTCCTCTTGAATGAATTCCTTTCTCAAAGTTTAAATATCTCTTTCTCTAGATAGTTAAAATCTTGAATTCTATCCAGATACCTGCAGTTTACACCTTTTAGTGTCTCTGCTTGTATGTATGTATTCATATGTATAGCCATATCACTCATCTAAATAAGAATAAATATTTATCCAAATTATTCTTCTGAAAAACTGCTTTCACACATTCACACAACTAGCTTGCCCTTAACTTGATATACAATGGATACTTGATGCAGCAAGCCCAGTGGTAATCCTGTCCACTTTTAGTTGAATACTCAAATAAATACGTAACTTTTCAGTCATGTTTATGAAGACAGCAATTTATTTATCTTAAACTTTCACTTAACTGAGTGTGCACAGGCTCCTGCCCTGTTTCAGAAGGCAGCTGTCTCACTTTCTACAGCAGAGACATTATTTTCATAGAATTGTGAGTCCCATGCTTGTTTTCTTGCATTGTCATGATTATTATATTGAGATCTGAGTTTAAACAAGTTCCAAAACACTGAACACAGTTTTCATGGATTTTCTCCGAAATTAGTGACTGGCCTGATCCGATGCCCTTGTAAAAGCTTGTATTTCCCAAGAGATTTCTGCATACCTCTGTTCCTTTACCCAATCCAAATGCCCTTCTTAAAATAAAAGTTTTTAAAATTCCTTTTTGTTATAAAAAAAAAAATAAATCAGGTATATTATCAAAACTATGAATACTACTTTGCAAATAGTAGCAGAGATTAAGTAATAGATTTGCACTAGTGATTTATATTCGTCAGTTAGGGGAACCAATTGTATTCTGCACAACAAACTGCAGAAGCACCTATAAGAGCCCATCCTGCCCAATAAACTATAGAAACATCTGTAAGAGCCCCTTCAACTGTTAGTTTGATTCCTCTTCTTGTATCAAAAATTCCCTTCAACATACTTGGAGGTTTTGTTACAATTTTCCAAATTCGGGTTTATAGATACTTTGTTTCATTCTTAACATTTAAAGAAACATTTGGTTATATAGATGGTTAAAAAAAGCAAGGAAACAGCATGATATTAGTATCTGTAAACCCAGTTGTGTAATTTTTAATTGCATTTTACATATTTCTTCATCAGTGTGTGGGCTCTTTAGGTTAAAACCACATTTATTTTTTTTTACTACATTTTTGCCTGTTTTCTAGTTAGAACTTGCTATAACACTTTTTAAACTTGATAAATAATGCATGGTAAAGCAAGATTATGGCAGGTGAATATTAATGGCAGGAACTGGAACACAGAAACTAATCTATAGTCAGAGAACACTAAAGCACAGAGTATTAAGTGACATAAGTAGGCTAATTGGATGCATCTTACAGGAACTGCTTTTCTGCAAACGTTAGATTCACCTGACAGAGTTACTTGATGACTCTTGGCATGAGAAAGAAGGAAAATGTTTCTCTTTTGTGTCAAAGTAACAGATCTTTGTCTTGACATCAAGGGGAATTAAAATAAATAAATAAATAAATATATATACACACCCTGTACCATAAAAATATATTATTTTTTCTGCCTCATTTATTTCAAGAATCAAAATAATTCCTCTTCATCTTCTCACAATCCTTTTTCCATCCTTGAAAAATACAACAGAGATATGTCAGAATAAAAGAGCATTTAAGAAAATAACTATAGAAGTTTCTCCCAGCTGTCTTGCTTTACAATGTCTGCACATGCTCCAGATGTCCTAGTTCAGGAAAAATATAGTTGCCCTCCCACTCACAAAGGAAAGTTGGAATCAGGATCACCCACTCAACCCAATCAAAGTCCAGAACCAAGGTAAGTCAGCAGAAAACCTTTGAAGGAAGACTTGAGTAATGAAATGTCAACATAAGGAATTGCCATGACTAAGCCTATAGTGCACTACAGCTCTGTCAAACTTAAAATCCATTAATTGTATGTTTGATAGAACTCATAAATAATATGACTGGCAGCTGCATGAAATCCAGCAAATTATAGCATTATATTGAATAGCTTCAAACAAGCAACTCTTAACCTCATACATAGCCATGTCCTCTATAGCATTCAAGGCTGTTCTATAATCAACAGCTGTTACAGAGGGAATAGACAGCGTAAGTCATGTTTACATTACTCGTACTTGTGCACACTTCCCTTTTAAAAGCCCAAATTAAAATAGGAAAGCAAGGTTATGACACAGAGCCACCCCAGACCAGATTTATGAACACAGCAGCTGCGCTGGCAAGTGTGTTCCTTTACCAAAAAATCTTTGGATAAAGGAGTTTGAGATTCAGTTACTTACACCTAGGCTTCTATGGCTTCTCTAGATGCCAAAAGGCCTCTGAAACTCTCCACAAGCAGACTTATGACCCTTCTGGAGCAACAGTCCTTCCAGTCAGGCAGGAAACCCTTGGTACCTCCTGGTATCTACCTATGATCAAGCTGTTTCACTGGTATAAACCCAAGGCACAAACACAGAGTATCAGAGTGCTGGCTGAAAACTATCACACTGGTTTGTACCAATTTCTAATAAGATATAAATGATTACATTTGTGTGACATTAGCTGATTTTAATAGAACTCTCAATTAAATAAATGTAAGGTAAAATAACACTAGATAACTTTCAGTAACATTAGGGGAGTCTAAATAGAATTAACACCATCAATGAATTATCCAGACTAGCTCTGTAAAACTGATTGCTAAAACTGTTAGAAGTCTTTTGACAGGACTTTACCACAGGGAACCTATATGTAAAGTAAATAAATTCAGGGGTAAAACTTAAAAGCTGCAAGTACATTGAATGCATTATTACACAGATAATGAGTAACTAGCTTATTACTCCTGTATGCATCAGTACAGATTGTAATACATCGTGTAACTACCATCTTACTTAAGTGGTACATGAGCAGCATTGCATTTCAAAGATACATTTACATTTGAAAAGACTAAAGAATTATTCTCCCCTTATATAAACACAGGTATCAGGACTGTCATATATATAATAGGAATTAATGCCAGAATTTTCAATGGAAATATATATATCAATATCTGAATTTATAGCTTCGTAACTTGCTGTGCTAATGTTTGCATTGTGAAAACAAACTAGAAATCTAAAGATGTTTGTATATTTTTGTGTAATTTAAATAGCACACAATTTTTTCTACATCTGACAAAGCATACTAATTTGTAAAGCTACTGATAGACAACTACACAAAGTTCAGAATGCAAGTGGCTCATTAGCTTACAGATTATTATTAAGAAAATAAGTTTGAAATCTTATTGTAAACTTGCCCACTCATCTGATTTTTGGTGAATATAAGTCCATCTGTAAAAGAAAATTACGTCCTACCATCTCAAGCCAGGAACAGGTTTTCTTTGTTTGCACCTGTTAGACCTGAAGACATGTACAGTCTCTTGATAAATACATGTCAATTTGTACTATCTAAGTAGTTTTATCACATCAGCTAGTTTCATATTGATTCATTTGAAGTTGGAATAAATAAGTATTTCCCCTTTTAAGCACTGGAACAGGCTCCCCAGGGAGCCAAGTCAGTATTCAAGAAACAACTAGACAACACCCTCAGACACATGGTGTGAATTTTGGGATTGTCATATGCAGGGACAGGAGTGGGACTTCATGGTCCTTGTGAGTCCCTTCCAGCTCAGGACATTCTGTGATCCTACCTTCTGACAACCTAGTTGAAGTAGCTTTTTGCTAGGCTCTGGGTTTAAAAACAAACAAACAAGCACACACAAACACCAAATCCCCCAACCAATAACAATGACAACAACAAAACAACAAACACACAAAACAAAACACCCACAAAACAACCAAAAACCCTACAAACCCTAAAACCCTCTCCATTCTCCCCTCCAAATTACACTCTGTAGTGCACTTTATGTCGTGGGCTTTATGTATTTATTTAAATTTTTAAATTTAATATTTAAAGTGCAATAGACCGGATTGTTGAAGGTGATTTGATCATGGAGACATCACTTTTGACAAACATAGTATTTATCCTACTGTAATACTTGTGTAGCAGGGGTGGGAAAGCATTTCACACTGGAGTAAACAAAAGTGGTAGTACAAGTTCTTTCCTTGCCAGGCATGGGAAGGGTGGAATGATTTCTCCATCTCCCCTCCATCCCCCCTCTCCCTACACAATATGTTTGCATTTTGCATACCTTCATGAATTTACAAGGTACAGAACCTTTTCACTATATTGCTAGGTTGCTTTTTGGCTAGAGCAAGTGATGGGGAAAGATGTAGAATGAGGTTTGTGAGAGCGCCTTTTCTTTGTAGTTTACCAGCTACAAAATATGAATTGTTAGAATGTGGGATAACTATTTTTGGATAGAAGTCTTAAAAAAAGGAAGGCTCTTCCTGTGACTTCTTTTAATTTTTTTTCCCTTTCTTCCTGCTTTACCTCCTCACTCTGGAAAGCTATCTCTAGTCCAAAGAGTGCCAGACACCTATGCATTTTCTACTTTGTTTCAGAACGGGAGAGTGAAGAAAACAAACAAACAAACCAAACCCAACAGTGTTTCACACATTTGGATGTGGTTGGCATTCAAGTGTGAAAAGCAAAGGACAGGTTATTTTTCATTAAGTTTCCAAAGGAACAGACTGTTTCACTGCACAGCTCTGAGATATGACTCCCAAAGTTTTTTCTGAGGCTACAGGAATACAGGGAACCAGCCCAACTCACACGTGTGTTAAGCACTGGAGTACAGGGAAATGAGGTATAGGATCTGCAGGAGAAAACAGAGGTCCAAATGCTATAGGAAAAATAACATTGTTTCGGCAACAGACAAGGCATGATTGTGGAATAAAGTCTGCTGAAGCTAGAAGGCAGTCCTATCAATTTTGAATGTCCAAACTTTACGTAGATCAAGAAACAAAAGAACTACTTGCTTGCATATTCTCAGGGGCAGCCTTTTTTGTATCAGACACCAGTGGAGAACACTGTTCATATTGCGCAGTACCTCCCTGAAACCAAGAAGGTGAAATGTAAGAAGCCTCTCCTTAAGATTCCAGGAGGTGAGAGCCAAATCCAGCAATAGTAAAATTAAGGTGTTCATCTAAAATTTGTAAGCCCCCAAAGCACACTCAAAATTCTTGTGCCGCCAGCAATGTTTTGAAATGAAGTTGGGTGTTGAGAGATAAACAGTTTCTGCTTATCCGCACTTTATTTCCTGTTTGAAGTTTCAACTGATAAAACAAATTGGTTTTGTTTTAATTTTTTAATAAACTTTTATAAATTTATATATTTTTAATAAGTCATTTTATACCAAACTTTCAGTATGTGCAGTCATATTGATGAACTATCGTTTTCTGAATTTAGCATATTTGAGCCCTCAAAGCCACACACAGCAAAGCCAATCTGCCTGTCAGACTATTTGGCACATGTTCATATGCCCCCACACATGCTGAACCACAACGTGTTTAGGTCAATCCAGAAGATGTGCTAGCTTTGGAGGCTGAAGCTCAGGCTGCCAATCTGTCCAGTGGCAGTAATTGTTGCAGTACACAGTTGCCACCAAGACATGACCCCACACACACACTTTGAGGAGACCTTTAGATGCCTCTATATTAAAATTGTACCTAGGTTTTGGGCACGCAATCACACCTGTTGCTAATCATGGTGCCTTTGCTTCTTCAGTTCATCAGCCACCCCTGAGGTACACCACAGGGTTATGCTGTTATCTGATGCAAAATGCTCATCCAGCTTGTCATAACATAGAGGTGGATGGACCACTGGCAGTAGATAGTTCCTTGCTAGCTCTCATTGATTTTATCTTGCATTTCACTGGGTCCTGATTGTGACTCCATTTGAACATGAGTTAGCAACTCCATTTATACTTCTGCATTTTTTCTGAATCTTTGTTTCCTTCCTTTCTCCAGTCTGAAAAGCTGTTAAATCCAGACTTTCAGGATGGCTATGGTTGGAGGAGCAGTGAGAAGACATGACATGGACCAGAACTGACTGACAGATACAGGCTCCCACCAAGTACAAGTGGGTGTACAGGGTTGCAGTTCAAAATGAAGTTAATTCTGATCACTATGTCCCCCAGAGATGAAAGAGTTGGAGGAAGTGCAGGAAAATCAGCTGGCTTGCCTATTTTTTTGGAGACATGAATGATCACTTGAACATTAGTAATTGTTATGATGTTTCTGTTGTCTAAATCCTAGTAAGAGAACTTACTGGGACTCAGACTACAACTCTATTAAGAATCCAGATCTCATTACATAGTCGTCTTGACCTAGCTGTCAGTGAAGTAATTTATACTGTATGTAGCTGGTTATGTAAATAAATGAAAATCTATTTCTCCAATAAAATTAAACTGTTTTATATTTCCTCATACAGTAATGTGGAGAGCAAACTATATCTGAAACATGGAATATATTTCATAAATTGAGATATTTCCCAGCACTCAGCTTTTAGAATCTGAGAGCAGGGGAACATTTTAAGTGCAGGCTAAAATGATTTTTAGTCACTTATAAGTAGGTGCTCTATACATCATATTGACAACTTAAATCTCTAAAGTATAAACGTCAAAGACCCTTGCCCTGCCTAAAAGCAACTTGCTGGTTAAAACCAGGGAATTTCAATTAAGGATGAATGTGCAATTACTTTAAGAAAGAATAAAACCAAGCTGTCCATTAGGAATATATGAGCAGCTGTTTAAAAAAAAAAAAAAAATCTGTCCATTCATTCAATTAACTCCTAACCTTGAAGGCCACAGATCATTTCGTTTGTCACCACATTGATTAGGCAGCTCTACATTTTGAGAGCACTTCTGTACCATTAGTTTATTAGATCCAGCTAATTTGTTTTCCTTGAATTATGTGAATGTTTGACACATTAGCTAATTAAGAAAGTTAGAAGATCATATACAGAAGAATCCTTTCTATAAGTGTAACAAATTACTCTCATCCAAACACTGATTCAGAGACAGAAATGTATGCTTTTTCAAGATATAATGTACAATGGACAATATTATCATTTCCATTATGCTATGAAATTACAAGATATGAGGTAACAATGTTAGGCAACAAACAAATCCTAAATATAATCTCTCAAATTCATAAGTAATTTAATCTATTAAGTACAAAATCCATCCCTTCACTATTTTTAAATGTCTTGAACTATATTTCTTCTCCAAACAGCAAAGCAATCTTCACATCTACTGTTTGTTTGAATGGGAATACACTAACCCCAACAAGATATATTTACAGACCCAGGCTAAGAGTATTTAAAAGATCACTTTAAAAAAACAAAAAGAAAACAAACAAACAAAACAAAACAAAAAAAAACAAACAAAAACCAGATATTGCAATCTCTAAAGGAGTTTTATTTACAGAAAATAAATTAGAAATAGTTCCTTATTTTGACATGAGGTATATAAAAGACAGCATTTTCCTACCTTAGTCAAAGATGCTTGCTTCTGACTGACTGGAAGAATTTTACTTGCATCCTGGTAAACTCTTGAGCAGTAATCCTGTTATGTTTCTACAGCAGTTTCATGGGGGTGGGACTTCTGAGTAATAATGAATTCACCAGGGAATCTTCCCTTTCAAAGAGCACTGCTGCAGACAAGGAAACCACTCTACATTTGCTGTCACAAGCTTTTGGATGATTAGCTTAAGATGCAGGGAGTAAGTATGTGTACTTACATACAGTGACATGGATTGAAATATTTCCTATATACTAAGGCTTTGAAAAATAGGCTGAAAACTGCAGTATGCTTTACGGGGAAAGTATATATATATATTTGTGTACATATATACACTTTATATGTAAAAAGGAAAGTCACAAAAAGGTAAATATAGAAAACTGCTTATTTAGTCTATGTGGGTGTGGCAAAATAGCATGGTTGAGTCTATTAGTGATTCTAACTATTTAATCTGAGAAGCAGAAATTCAAAGTCAAGCATGCCAATCTTTACCTAAAAAAAAAAAATAAAATAAACTGGTTCATAATCCTAAATGATAAGTTGCATAAAAAGCAGATGCACATCCGCCCCATGAGCAATAACTAATTTCCCCTCTACAGCACAGATCTAATGAAGAAGGTCTGCAATATGTTAACCCAATAACATAAAAAATAGCTTCCTACAAGCTCTCTGACAATGAGCGGTGATGTTTATAGTGATTATTATTAAGATTTATGAGCAAAATACCTTGGGTCACTTAAAATAATAGACAACAAACTTGAGAGCAAATTGATACGTTGGCTTAAAGAGAGACATATCTGGTAAGGTTATGGCAGTGAACATGACAAAGGGTGAAGAAGTGTTCCAGTATTCAAACAGCCACTCTAGCGAAGCTGAAAGAAGGATGGTCATACAACCACATTACTGGACTAAGTGATCATATCAGCCTTTATTAAATCATCCAGCACTTCCCTTATCTCATTTAAGGATAAAAAGCAAAACAAAGCAAAATTTATGTCTAGATCTAAAAACAATGCAAAACCAGCAAGTCAAAACTGGGACTGATACATTTTAGATACCAAAATTAAAAGTACCTCTTCCAAGCCTTAGCTAATGCCTAAATTAGGAAAAACTCTAAAGGAATCAACAAAATAAACAGTTCCCTACAGACCTCTAGATTCACTTCTGTAAATATCCATAAGTGTTCAATTAATGGCAAGACAGAGAATTTTGCCAGCTAGTACTTTCAAAATGTGTAAATGGGCCAGAAAGTAGATTCCTTTCCCTGAATCCTTCAAGTGACTCCAATGTCTGGCACTCTTACAGCTTTCTTGAAAGCTGCCTCACAACCTGTACAAACAATCATACCTTTCTTCTTCATAAATTCCAACATTCATTCAGGGTGTGGAAGACAAATTCAACTCCTTTCCCTTCAAATGCAACCTGCATTTCCCAACTCCATGCCCGTGCCCTAAGCAGCAAGTTATGAAGTGGTCTGTGTGCTTACCACACCTTCTTTTGAAACCATCCCAGCAGGGACACCACACTCAAGAATCTGAATTACTTAAAAGACAAACCAAAGGATAAACATCATCCTAGAAAGTTCAAACATGAACATAACCTGAATAGCAGGTAATGACCTTATCTAGAGTAGAATTTTGAGGATTTTATTTCAGGAGAAATGAAAAGAATTTAAAGTTGCTTAACTCAAAGGGCAGAAGGTGAAGGAAGTGCAGTGAGGGGAGACAATGATAATATTTAATTATGTCAAAAGCAAGAACAGAGGTGATTCCCATCTTCATAGAAAATACTGTAAGAAACAATGAGTTTCATTTGCAAGAAGATCTATCAGTAAAGATGGAGATTCTGCTGTCTTCCATGTTGCCTGGGAAGCTTTAAGAACAATTAAAAAAAAGAATCCCTATTAAACTAGGGAGAATTGATTTTGTATTGGCTTAATGAGGTGGTCTCTATGTGTCTACAAAAGGTTTTCAGTGCAATTTCTGCATATTGGGTTAGCAGAAGTGAAGCACGTTGCTGTCAGAAATAATTTTATCTGAAGTATCCATTTTTTTTTTTTTAAACTTGTAAAAAAGTTCAAAAATTATTTTGACAGGAATAATTTATGTTATTAGAAGTATGAATGTTACCCTTAAAAGCAATATAACACTTATTTATAATTTTTATTTCAATTCAATGTTAAATATATGCTCACTTCATTCATTCAAATGCTTTTCCCTTCACTTTAGAACAACTAAAAGAATACAGGCTATTTAACTGAATTAAACTTGTCCTTTTCCCAGTTTGATACAAAAATTTGGAGCATTTAAGACTGTTTTTCAGAACTGTAAGAACAAAACCTGTGATTCAGGTGTACTAGACTTCTCCAAGCAATTTGTTTCTGTTCTTTGTACGAAGTAATTTCACCCTGGTAGATCTTATAACTTAATTATTCTGACCTAACAAAGCAATTTTACTTAAGACCTTCTTTTATTGATCTACTATTCAGTTGAAATGCTTTTGCCTTCTGGCTTGTACATTGCTTATATTAAATTACTGTATAACTCGTTTTTGTATACTTCAAAGATTACTTTATGGAAAAGCAACCATAGACAGCAAAGGTATTCTCTTTTAAGCAAATAAATTACATTCACCTTCCCTTCACTACTGTTAAATATCCAAACTTACAGTTGCACTTCAGTGATTTGATAGCTGTCACTAGTCAGTAATGGATACAAGTCCTCTATACAGCTGCTCTTTAATCACATTAAATTGTAGCATTTTATAAGTAGAAAGTGTCTTTTGATAAGGAAATTGAATTTCATAAAATGCTGTCTTTCTGCAAACACTGATTTGACCTACTGGTATTGTGCTGGAGAACTGTAACTAGTGTTCAGCAATACCTGCACATCATCAAACTGATGAACGCTTCAGTGAAAGACATGAAGCACTTCAGTTATTGGAAAGTGCATTTCATCTACAAGCTGTAAACAAAGACTCCAGCTGTCAGAAACTAATCTGAGTAGAATAATAGTTCAGTGACATTAAACTCAAATAAGATATAAATCTTCTCACATCAGTGTTATCTATTTTTCTCGCCTACCAGTCAGAAGAGCTCAATATGCATCGCCAGAAAACATGCACAATCTCTGACAATTTTCCTCACTTCCGTGGCAAAGTACAGAGCATGTAGAAGACATGCATCCTACATGAAGCTCCCAGTGCTTCTATATATCAGTGAAATATTGATGATGTGTGTTATCTATCACTTTTTTCTCCAGCGATTTATAGGCTTCTTCAGATTTCCTTATAACAAGGGCTGTCAAAAGAGAAGTGAGGACAGCCCTCTGCAGAGTCACTTTGGTAAATCTAGCTAAAGAGATCACAGAACTGGACTTAATGGTATAAGTGAGAAAGCCTATTAGAAAAAAAATGCCAATATGCACCAGAAAAAAAAATACCTTGAAAAAAATATTTTCATTGCAGAGTTTTGTCTAAACAGGATGTTTAGCTTAACTAATAAAGTCTAGAGAGACTAGATTGACACATTCACCATAAACATATTTCCCATAAAAAACAATCATTTGAGAAAGTTGTATAATTGTAGGGAAGAAAATAACAAAGAAAGTACAAAGTGGATCTATGCACTGCAAGTAGACTGGAATATGTCAAACAGGAAAGTTAAATACACCAGGAAAGTTAATAAATACCCTTGTGCATATTTTTAAGGGGTTGCAGTCTTTTGGATTTTTTTAAACTAAACTATTCCTTGCTGCTGTAGTGACCTTAATTTATAAACTGAAGGCTGGAAGTGAGGAAAAAAAATGTTGTACAAGCTGCTAAAGAAAAGACTAAAATATTTATGTATTTTCCAGCTGACTTACACAACCAACGTCACATGTGGTATTTAGTTCATGATAACCTAAGGTTCTTAGAAACTTCAAGAAAAAGATGTTTTGCTTTTTACAGTTTTTCTGCAGATGCATCACTGCACTAGTGTACTACTTAGCACATAGAATAAGCTGCTTTCCAAACTTTTACTAAGCACATAATTTTTAAGCCAAGTGTTACAGTGTTTATGTCAATACAATCCTTAAAGCATTCCTGTTGCTATGATAAGCTTGTTTACAGCTTGCAGATGAAGTAATTCTCGCACATTTTTCTGAGGATTCCCCCTTGTTTTTTTTTTTTAATTGACTGAACAGTTACATCTAACCTTGCCGTTTATGTGTGGGCAGTGCTTCCTCTTGTTGGATCATGTACTTCAATGGCAGCATCAGTTCCTTGCCAGTACAGAGAGCATTATGCTGGCATCCTATTTATGCTGCAAGCAAAAATAATTACATCTCTTCTCTTCTGAAAACTAGGTACTGAAATGGAAGGAACGAGATACACTGACTTCTTTCTACAAAGGAGTTTAGCCTCCTGTGTTATTAAAGAAGATTCAAAACAGCTTTCCCTGTGTTTAATTAAAAATTAAAAGGTGTATGGTTTAGTGGTCATTAAAATGAAGAGGACAGCACATAGTTTTTAAACATCAATTGTCTTGGAATTTTTCATTTCTTACCAACCCAAAGGAAAGCATGTTAGGTTTAAAACTGGTCGAGAAATAAGGGAAGCACTGCTATATCTTCAGTACTATGAAGTAGTAATCAATTAGATGAAATATTGAAGAATCAAAATGTCTTCCCTTCTTTATTCAGAACTCTGAATTTGGCTGGTTATGTTACCTGTGTTGTTTGCACAAAGGTGACATTTAGTTACAGCAGATGTGTTTCCTGTGATTGTGTCACTTACCATTTCAAGAGAAAACTGCTTTGCTTCTCAAGGCATTAAGGAGGACAGCCATCATGCTTAAAATGCTGATAAAGCAACTTCCAGGAAAGCATCTTCACTACCTTATTCTACACAGTACATGCTGGTCAATCAGGCAGGAAATGAAAAAAAAAAAAAAAAAAAAAAAAAAGGGGAGTTTCAAATCTCTCACGTTGACTTATTCTTTTTTTTTTTTTTTTTTTTTTAAGTTATTTATTCATTAGGACATGAACCAGAACCCAGCTGAAAACTGCTGAGTTTAGAGAAGAAACAATTTCTACATATTAAATTATTATGTAACTATTTTATACACCTCCTCAACATGATTAGAAAGAACAAATTTTTCAGGATATTTACAAGTTTGGATAGTAAAACATTTAGTAATGGCAACTACAGTTCAAAATATCTAGTCTGGATAGGCATCAGAACATGAGTTTCTTGGTTTTCACTCATCAGTGCCAATCAGCATACACATTAAGAAGTTTCACAGGCAAGTGACACTGAATGTAATAAGAAGGATCCATCCTAGCCAAAAATTGAGGTTCAAGCTGGAGTTCAGAAACAACCTTTTCCTCCAAGAGGGTGATGAAAAAGTAAATGGAGCAAATTAACCAAGGAAATAGCAGTCTCCATCCCTCAAGTTTTCAAGACTGGACAAGGAGCTCAATTTCAAGGAGCACATCCATTTTTTTTTTCTTTAAACTCTTTTGCTGTCTGATCTTACACGTAACTTCATTCTTCACTAAGAAGGTGACTGAAGCTCCTTACTCAAATGGGTTTAAGATGTACATTTCAAAGACTGTCCCTGTCCAGATAGAGCTATAGACTTTGTGCAGTTGTATGACTACTTTTCTGAAAAAAAAAAAAAGCAATCACACTTAAACTATTGCCTTCCCAATTTACATTTCCTAGGTGACCGTCACTGGAAACGTAGGTAGAATAGCCCAGATTTAAAACATACATCTTGTTGCAGAATACATATTGAAGTCCAGGTCATCTGCTGAGGTATAACCTCAGACAGAAGTAGGAGAAAAGTAACTTCTGACATTTTATGGAGAGACAGACTGTGATTAAACTCAGGAGACTACAACTTCCTTTCAGAAATCAGTCTCTAGTTTTCATATGCTTATAGGCAGTACAACTAAGGATGGAGAACTATATAACTATTGGACAAAATGACCCCATGATATTGATGAGGGCTTTATCACTGATTAGAACAAGTCCAGGTTTTCAGCCATTATGCTGTGTTACAAAGTACTTATTCATAAAGAAGCTAAAAAAAACTCACCAAAAACAAACAACAACAACAACCACAAAACACCAAACCCCACAATCAGTCCTCAGCCACATGCAACCCCTGGTACTCCCAGAAATTAAAACCCAACCTTGAGACACAAGTAAACTAAATTACTATCTCATAGATTAAATCTAAACCCATGGCCACTGTGGCAGAAGAACAGACTACAGTTGTGGTAACTTGCGTCAGAAAGTGTTCCTCATAACTTTTGATACTGCAGAAGCTACTGCATTTCTCATGCATAACTAAACAGATTATAAATACTTTTACTTTGATATTCATAGACTGATATCAAAATACTATAACATTCCCTCAGTTTCCTGTTTCCCATGACTTCCATCTGAAATCTTTCTTAGTGACCTTTGAGAAGAGGACATCTTTGCTCTCCCAGTTTCTGTGAAAATGAATGTAGTGAAAACCACAATCAAGTTTAGAGACTATTTTGTTGTTCTTCTGTCCTTTTTGTTCTTTTTTTTTTTTTTCTTCTCATGCTTATTATCTTTCTTCTTTTGTTCATATTCTGATCTCCCTTTTTTGCCTGTTTTACAAGTCCAGGTTTTACCATCTTTGTATGAAGATCTTAAAATATTTGTAAATAGTTAGGACCTGGTTTACTTGCTTTTAGCTATCATGTCTTGATCCTTTATGCCGACAAGTTTTGTTTTTGACTGCATATTTTTTATTTAAATACATACAGCATCTTAAAAAAAAAAAAAAAAGAAAGAAAGAAATCACTTGACATAGTTATTCTGAGGGCTGGGGGAACAAACTGAAATAAGCCAGGTTAATACAGGACATTAAATCCTTAACAGTACTTAAATGATGCATTAAAACTAACTTTGATTGCAAAAACTATATTTTTCTAGTATGCTATAACAATCTTACAAATAGCAGTAAGATAATAAGAAAATACAAAACCAAAATGTGGATATAATGCAAAGATTGACAAAGTTGTAATAGATAGCAGTGTGTTATGTTTTGGTCTCTTTTTTTTAGGTTTAGTTGTTAGTGATTTTTTGTGGTTGTTTTGATGATTTGTGTGTTTGTTTGTTGGTTTTGTTTATTTCTGTTTGTTTGGTTTTAGAACACACAACACAAAAAAAAGACCTAACAAAAACAGAACAAACCACACACTGTAGGCCTTATCTAAGAGGCAACATGTAAAGGAGTAGAAAAAGAAGCAGGGATCAGAGTAACTGAACTGAGTTGTTCAGTACAATGACTGCAGTGAAAGTAGACTTTTCACAAGTATGACTTGCTGGCAGAATAAAGCCTCACCTTTAGAGTTTATCTGCCTCTTGAAAATAGCCTGAATGACTTTCATGGGCAGCCAGCAGTTTGGATTAACAGCTGCTTGCAAGTGGAACTCCCTGGAAATGGTACTGGTGTTAGAAGGAAAGGGTTTGTATCATAAAATGAAACAAGACAGAACACACACTTAGCAAGTTCAGTGTGGGGAGGTCGTTGAAACAGTGAAGGAGAGCAGAGTTTCTGCTTAGAGGGACCCAAGTACACTGGAGTACCAGGCCAGCAGCAACATCATGAGATTCAAACACAAATGAGAATCCCTGCACCTGGGAAAGAGCAGCCTGGTGCATTGCAAAGGAAAGACCAGGTACAGACTGATCTGGTGGCCAAAGAGAACCCAAGTGTCCTGGTGCAAAGCAAGTTGGGCAAGCCAGTAGTGAGTCCTTGCTGCAATCATAGCTACGTACTGATAGGGCTGCAGAGAAGGAGCACTGCTAATGGACCAAGGGCATCAGTTATTCCTCTCCACTGGGCACTGGTGAGGCTGCACCTGAGATAAGCTCTGCTAGGTTTTGGCCTGCCCATAGGGGAAATAGTTTGACAGCAGAAGTACTAGCAAATGGGGGAGTTCAGTGACAGGTCACTAAGATGGGATCTGAAATACATGATGGCTGAGGGAACTGAGCTTGTTTAGGCTAGAAAAGGGATGGCTCAGGAGAAACTGGTTGCAGTATGACTGACTATCTAAGAGGAGATATATAGAAGAGATTGTAAGACACTACTCAGACAAGTAGAGCAAAAGGTCAAGGTGGCAATCATGAGTATCAGCAAGAAAAGTTACCTTAGATATAAAGAACAACACCTAAAAAAGGAAAAGTTAAACACTGAAGCAAGGGTCCGGAGAAGCTGTGGATTCTTCGTCCCTGAAGATCTGCAAGCCAGCTGGAAAAAAACTGATCTGTGTTTATAATTAGCCTTTCTTTGAGAAGAAGCTTGTAACCGATAGCTCCAGAAGTCTCTTCCAATCTAACTTCTCTTAAGATTCTAAGACCATAATTCAGAACTGCTTTACCACCACAGCACAGAGAACACTTGAGGTTTCAGTGAAATGGTCAAGTTTGCCCCCGCCTCCACCCCATTGCTAATATAAACATAGAAGATTCACAAAAAAAAAAAAAATTAGATTTGATTTATTAGAAAACATCTGTTTATTGGATGCAAAGTGCAACATAAATACCATGGCTGTACCAATGAACACTGTTCCCAGGTACACAGTCTACGTTAAGGACACCTGTTTACATTAACTTCTATCACATTTTCAACACTTGCTTTATAGTTTCTGCAAAATACATTTTCTGTAAGTACTCTCCCACCTACTATGTTAAGGGGTAGATTTTAAGCCAAAATAAAAACAGTGAGTAGGTTGAAGTCTTTCAGAAATAGTTACTATCTTTAAATAAAGTCTAGCATAGAACAGAGAGTTATAAATCATTAAATTCCTTCCGCAGAACATCCATTATCTTTATGATTAAGATGTAAGATTCACATTTATTTTGAAGTGGATGTGCTGGAACAAAAAATTCCAGTAAAAAGATGACATTTAGGAAATAGCATGGTATTGGTTGATTGGGCAGATCAATTCCAGCAGCTTCTGTGGTAAAAATGGCACAATGCTCCTTTTCTCAAAAGGAAGGGATGATTGAAGAATGGTTGAAATAAAGTTTCTACAGAAGTTATGAAGGTGTAAAATACCATTTTTAAAGCTATTTATCACAACTAATTACAACAAGTCTTTCTTTAAAGATATTGACATCAAATCAATAAGTGTTCAAGTCTAGCATTGGTACAACTATTTTGAAAGTAATAAATATGTACTAGGTAGAATTTACCATTTATCCTTACAAGAAGAAAAAAAAAAAAGACTGGGACATAATTTATTCCCTACATAGATTCTAAGACTGAAGATTAAGCCTTAAGTTCTGCACACAACACACACTGTCACCAGTCAAGACAGAAATTGCCAATGGGTTTTCAACAGATTTTCTTTTAAAGTTAAAGCAAACAAGTATGCCAGAAGGCAGTTCCCTTAATAAGATGAAGACATGTGACAAAATCTCCCATCTCTCCCTGATTTTTGAGGTGGGGAAAATGGCAGAAGTTTATAATACATTTAGGTCCTACTTCAGCAAAAAATTCTATTTATTTTTGAACTAAATATCAGCTTGGCCTTTCTAAGAAAAGCCCATAGCTAAAATGTAGGAGAATACACCTACAAAGAGAAAAGTTACATGATAAAGACTTGCATCTCAAACAACAAGAATGACATCAAACTGAGAATTCAGTTATTTTCATTTTCCCCCACACTCCCCTCTACCCTGACTTCCTTACAGGCATGGGAATTTCAGGTTTTGTATTTACTTTTTTTTAAACAAACAAACAAACAAAAACCCACCAACTCCTACATCCTGGACCTTTTAATGTTCTGAAATAGAGTCAATCTGAAATTAATGTTACTTTTCTTGATACTAAAATAAACAAAGAACAAAGAAAAAAAATTAAAGCACTTGACTCACATTCGGAATCAGATCTTTTGCTCTTATACTTCCTACCTTTTTTTCAAAACAGCATCAGCCTGCTTGTGTTGAGGTTTTGAGCTTGGGTAGGTGATTTTTTTGTTTGTCAGTTTTTAAGTAGAGAAATCCTAAAGTCTCACAATTGTGGAAGCACAGCACTAAGGGGCAATTGACAAACCCCAAAGTTCAAAGCATTTGATCTACATAAATCCACTGCCAGGGAAGCTGAAGAGAGTCTCTGTGCCTCTGCCTGGAGGGATATAAAAATCCAGGTAGGTTTGCCCCAGAGCTGCAAAGTGCACATAGGGCAGAACATGCAGCAGCATCTCACAGAAAAGAAACATTGCAGGGTTTCTTCCTTGGATATTTACAGCCTATTTTTTCTGTGGGAAATAGTGGAAATAGTAAGTTATAATACAGTGTCCAAGCATAAGGCCATGATCCCACATCAGCTCATCACAAGTAGTTCAGAAATCAGATGTAATCCATATTATATTCACTGTTGTTTAAATAGATGAGCAAGGATTTCAAAAACAACACAACCAAACCAAAGTTTAGATTTCTTTCATCTGCTAGGAAACCGGGCTCAAGATTAGAAGTAACAGTTACACTGTTTTCTCTTTTTCCCCCTCCCTTTCTCCTCCTTAATTATTTCTTGACCCCAGAATTCAGTCATTTCACAACATTGCACCAAAAATGATTATTTATTTTTTAAAAGCACAGTTTCAGGTGCCCTATGGTGAATTCCATGGTAATGTGACATCTTCTAACTTCAGAGCTTGCAAGACCAAGATAATAAGTGAAGAAAGATAAGGAACATAAGTGGATGTGTAGAAATAGAATAAATCATTTTTATTTAGTGACAAGTGCTGTAATAAGTTTTATTCCATGTGTGTTTGGCATGCATATTCTAATTATAATTTATTCAGAGATTTGTGTTGCAAATGCACATCTGGACTTTGTCCATTCAGCTGCATGGTTACTTGCTCTGCTGTTTATTCCAACTTTATTTTCACATAGCTCTGCACAATGCTTCCAGTTCCTAAGGGAGTTGTCCCTAGCAGATGGTATTTACATGTACATATCGTACTTAGATTTCAGTAGTATTTCCACAACTCTATTTTCAAGTGTCAGAAACAAAGTTTAAACATATCACCCCACACAGTTACATTCGCATTACAGGATTTTTAAGGTAAAGGGGAACTAAGAACTTACTACACATTTTTCAAGTAAGAAAAATACACTACGGTTACAAGCTAGTGTGGAGAGAAATTTTCAAATATTTCATATGTACCTTGTGATGACAGTTTCAGGTCTTTTTAGCTTCTATCCTAGAACATTATATTTTATCTGTTCCCACTAGAAAAGTCTAATCAGAGTATACCTTCTGTGATCCCAAGACTAAAGAGATCATCAAGCATACAATGTTTCTTTTGAGACTAAACACCTTTCCACATAGCTTGGAAGAATCTCTGTGTTTCTAAAGCTTTTGAAGAGTCACAACAGATTAGAAGAATACTAATGAATGCTGTTAACACATCTTATAGTTTAGGTTTCTTGCCAGCAAGATTCAAAGTAAATATTTTTTAAAATAGCTATTCTTAGTCCTTCCAAGTATACAGCTACAGCAAAAATGTAACCCTGGAGAAGAAAGGGAGCTTGTTCAGAAGAAGGCAAGAAACATTTTCAACAATAATTTTTGAGAAGATTCAGCTGTTGGTATTGTTTGGTTTTTATTAGTCGTAAATTTTGTTATACACGTCCTGCCAAATATATCTTACATCACTTTCATGTAGCAATTCAGGGATATAAATTTATAGTTACACTGGATATTAAAAACATGCATACTGATGTGCAATTTAATGGGTCCCAGATCTTCAGGTCTTAGTAAAATAGAATATACTAAAACATAACATTTTTTAAAATCTTATCTTGATCTTAGCACTACTTTTATCCTTTCAGCTTCCTTCTCAATTGTCAGTCATACAGGATACAATTAAAGTAACAGGCTGTTTTTTGTATCTGTCAAATTTCATGTGGGGGACACAATTTTCCATCAGACTTTTGAATATATACCTACAAGTATATTATGATAAGGTATTCAAAGTGTTAACCACTTTAATGTAAAGTTATTAAACAGCTTGGAAAGCCACTCAAGAAAATTGGAGGAAAAAAGCTTCCAATAAAAGCCATAAAATCAAGTATCAAACACACTGGGACAGGCTCCAGAAGCATTTAAAAAAAAAGTTATGTTGAGACATTTAAATACCTCTAATAATGTTAAGACAAGGTTTAAGAATCAAATCAAGATGACTTTATCCTTGTGTCCTTATGCCCAGCCCTACTGTGGCTCCTTATCTGCATTTCCATGGAATACCTGAAATCCTCCAGTCTTGTCTGTAATGGAAAACAAAAATGATACTTGGTGCTTAGCCAGCAGTCTGTAATCACTGTTCGTTGTGTCAGGACACAACAGGCATTTCCAAGACACCCACTGACACCTGACAGATACAATAACTGGAATAAATGTTAGACAGTACCTGACACGCCGGCTCCCAGAAATAGATCCCAACTGCTACAACTCTTGTATGAGCAGTGTTACATTTAATCCGTCAGTGGTTGTTCATGCAACTTCCCTTTTTAAAGCATTTATCTATGCCTATAGAAAACAATCACCTTTACAAAAGCTATGGCAGCTTAGCATCTCTCATATATTAAAATTAACAAGGTACAACATGCTCTGATCCTGTTACTCTTTTGATATTGGGTAGAAAAGTTTGTTATTTGAATGCCAACCTAACCATCCTTTGCCAGTCAACTGCCACCAATTACATTCAAGCAAAACCAGCAATTCTGCAAGTTATAAAAACCAGGTAAGTAAGTAATTACTACTGTTCTGGAAAATCCTTTAGAAAAATGCGTTTTTTATAAATTCTGAAGGAACAGCTAAATCTAGTTGTCCTCAACATCTGCCCTACCCTTGCAAGTTTCTTGTTTCTGGCCAACACTGTACAACACCTAGTAAAAGTCAAGGCAGAGATGTAATTCTTATTCTCCAGCCCTGTACTGAAGTACCATATTTACTAGGCTAAAAAGTCCTCTTTCATTCGGTCACCTTGTTATTTCATTCCATTAGTAGTGCTTTCATGGGAAGACAGAGGCTGCTAATTATACAGATGTAGTCATGGCTCACCTACCATCCCATAAGAACTATACCACCTGCAGTTGCTGCTAACTGAAGACCAATTTAAGATGGGAATTGTTATAAACAAAGTCAGAACATAGATTTTTATTTTCCACCTACACCAGAAACAAGAGAAGTATCTCTTATGAAGAACAGTTTCATTGTCTTTTACCATATGTCTCTAAAGACTAAATAATGAATAACTTAGAAAAGGGTTTTTTCCTTCTTACAATGCAATACTTGTTTCTTGCCTTTCAGTTGACATCCCTTCATACTGTTGTGCTCCGCAGAACAATAGAGCTAGTTGTAGAAATGAAATGAGTCATAAACACGTGACTTGGGGCAAGAAAGGCAGAACTGACCATACCACTTTGTCTTAGCTGCCAAAGGCTGTAACAAAATGATGTTTGTTTACTGCTTGAATTCAAAATGTTGCTGTTGATCTGAACTTTTTCTTTTTAAAATAAGACATTATGTAACACGTGAAGTTGCTCATGACTCATCAGTACTAACTTACAGTTCAGTTAGGCCTAATGCTCACATGATACAAGACACTGTTCCTGTATTGATTAAACATCTCATAATATGAAGCAGTGTGTAAAGATTAGTACCTCCTTGTGAAACCAGGTTGGTTCTTCTGGCAACACAGTTTTGTGATTCGAGATACATTAATCTTAAGGTGGAACTGCATTCCTCCTTCTCTCTTAGAACTCTGATCATTACATACCTACATAGGCAGGCAAGTAGCTGGAAACCAAGTTTTTATTGTGTTTCTTTTTCCTTGCTGACCTCTTTCCTACTCTTTCAGGAAGTCACTTTGGAAATAAACATTATTGAAATATTATACTCTGAAAATCCTTCTGAGATTGACTCTAAAAAGGTGAGGATGGTACTGTTAAATGATCTACCAAATGCAGCTATTCTTTTTCCTCAAAGAATTCTAGCCCAGTACATCTCCATCAAAGTGGCAAGGCACAGATGGTCCCACAACAAAGCTTTCTCAGAGCAGCTCTGTCAGTTAAGGTTCAGCTGCATTTTAGGTGATGTTTGTACACACACTCCTCCAGCTATAATTAAAAATAGATAATTGTGTTGAAAAGGTATTCTTGTGAAGTTATACCAGAAGACTTCCAGAAATCATTTGTCATTGTCATCTTATGCTGACAATATAAAAAAATAAAAAAATAAAAAAAAAAAATCACCATTCGTTTTGACCCCTTGTCCTCAGGTTAAACTTCTACATACATAATCTTTCTTCAGCTAAAATAAACATTTTTTTGAAGTTATCAAAAGTCTCAAGGCTCAGATTTAACCATGGAATAACGCAAAAAATGTCCTTAATTCAGACATGAATGCACAACTGAATGCCTTTGAGCTCAAGCTGCACAAATCGTGATAGTGAGGAGGTGACTAGTTACATGCATAAACTTTGCCACCTCCTACTGTTAAAAATAGTGGTAGGACACTAAGCTAATATGTCACATTTTGCAGACTGGGTGCTCTAGGATCATCCAGAGTGAGCCACTGCTCAGCTGGTAAGTACTTACTAAGCTGTGTTAATGCACTTCTGTAAGACTGTACGACCACATCCAAGCTGTCAAAAAGAACACAGTTCTTTATGACAGTGATTACTTCAATTTATATTTTTCATATTAACCACCAGGAATGTAGGGGTTGTTTGTTTGTTTGTTTTGTTGTTGTGTTTGTTTGTTTCTTTGTTTTAAACACAAATAATAAATTTTTGCATTTATTATTACAAACCTTACCCTCAGGAAATTTCACAAGTAAATAAATGCCTAGAACAAAGCAGTTGGTAAGTTAAATACATAAATATGTAGAGTCCAACACATTAATGAAGAGCATTATTTCTGCTGAAGTCTGTTTCAACATGAGTTTCAGCAGATACATGTGCAACATATTACTTGATTGTATTAGAAGAAACAAGGTACTTCCAAGATGCTTCTGTATATTGGTGTTCAGGGAATTTACAGTTGAGATCCATTGAAGAAGAGTCTTAAAAACCATTTTCTACAAAACAGCGTTTTGGTCACTAATTTAAAAAGTTTCAAAAGCAAAATAACATAACTCCATGCAGTTTGTCAAATCACACCAGCTAATACCAGATATTATTCTGATCAAATTATATTACCTACATTTTGTTCCACTAAGACCCAGGAAAGTGAAAAATATCAGAATAGTAAATATTTATTGACTGGAAAAAGTATAGTAATCAATAAAATACAGAGGTGGCAAGAAAAAAATATTATCAGCTCTAAAGAAAATAGCAACATAGAAAGTTATGAAGCTCTAGGTTATGATTCTGTAATGAAGGCTCAAGGCTTGTATTGAATTACTAGATACAGCATTGAAGCGCAAAAGCTTAAAAAACCCCTGAACTGCCAGGATCTATTAGTCATTCGTTCCCACACCCCTTGCCCCACCCCCCTAAACACAGCTTTCCCCTTTTAGATGAGATTAAGTTAATTAAATAGACCAAACTCTAAGTGCCTATTCGTTTACAGGCACTGTTACTTAAGAAATAGATGCTCAAATTTCTTTGGAAGCAGAAATGTTTTAGTTACTAACTCATGTTTGTCTTAATGCTTAAGCATTTGCTCTAACAGTTCTCTGATGACAAGTCACTTAAACTGTAAATAAAACCTAAGAAATAGCAGAACATATGTGCCAGTCTCACTTCCTCTGGCTAGCAGCAGTCAGGTAGTCACAGACAAAAAGAAAAGAACAACTATGCAACTTCAGAACAGAGACCTATACTTTTGTTTTGGCTGGGAGAAGGGACAGGATTGTTTAATACCACAGGATGAACAAGTAGCAGCTCCTGACTCTTCACATGGGGGCAGGGGTGGCAGAAAGAAAAGGAACCCCCCTTCCTCCCCTCCCAAACAGATGTACCTGTCCCCACCTTTCTTACGTTTTGCAGACCACAGTAACTCGTTTATTGTTACTTGCACGGAGGCATTTCAAGGGCTGAGTAGACCATGGCGTTAAAGAGCCTCGAACAAGTAAGTGGAACAGTGACATCGAGTGGCAAGGCTGCTACAATACACTTCTGAAGGTTAGAAACTTCTTCAGCAGCCCGTTTTTAAGTCCATGAAGCATTTGATTCTTAACACTAACCTACTAATATTTAAAGCAGGATGCATGAAGTGGAAACACTATCTTGTGCTTGAACATTGGATGTTGCATTGAAAAGTATTCTTAATTGAAGGAGAAAAAACAAAACAAAACACAACCCACATAACCACAGTTCACACCACAAACAGGCTTAAGTAACAACTTCAAAAAGACCAAGACTAGAACCTAATCACTTTTTGAAGCATTTATAATGCCTTCTCTTCTGAATACATCATAACATCTCTGAAGATAGAGATAAGCCATGTGCAGTGGTAAAAATGTATGTGTAAGCATGTTCTACCAAATCATCCTTCCCTCTTAGGAAGGTACCAATGAATTGAAGCTTAGAGTATTTTGATTATTCTGCTTAAGTGACTCTCCATTTCAGTCCTTGAGAAGAGTCCTCTTTGAGTGACACTTATCTCACTATTAATAGAACTCTAAAGTTTATGGATGATGTTTCACACCACTGTAAGCTTGGTCTTAAACCACACACAAACTACTTTACAGAGACTGTTCTGTTCTTTAATCAGTTTTATCTATAAAATGAGATACATGTTTACTATCTTTAGTCTGATTTCTTTCTAGGAAATATTCCATAGAGTTAACTGCTCCTAGTCTTCTCTCCAATATAATACATTGTCAGTGTTACAAAAGCCATATTTATGGCTTGAAATGTCCTAGAACACTGTAACACTCAGATAATACCCAGGTGGGTGGTTAGTGACAAAAGATGGCTCATACTCCCTAGGACTGCAGCATCATACCATGCTCAAGGAATAATAATGCACAAGGGACTTCCATTATTTGGAAGCACAGGAGATGAAAGGGGTTTATTCATTAAGTTCACAGGTCCTGGGCAAGGTATTTTTTTAGTAGTTCACAGCATGCATTTTGAGTGCTGAGAAAACCTTATTTGCTAGTGAGGAATCTTTTCTCTCTCCAGTATCACCACAGTAAAGGAAAAGTCTAAAATGTAATTTGTGCTTTCTGGAGGGCATGTACACAGGCATTCCCCCTCCCCCCCACCCCCCGCAAAAAAAAAAAAAAAAAAAAAAAGCTTAAAATGTAAAATAAGAATAGTAAAATAAGAATACTTTATTGATGTATTTCTCTACACCAAATGGGACACAGGAGAAAAGTGAAAGTCAAAACAGATTAATGAGAATGTGACATTAGCAAACATGACACATCCTTGTCTTCATGCTGGAAACCTTATTTCATTTTTCAATATATGATCACAGAATGTTAGGGATTGGAAGGGACCTCAAAAGATTATCCAGTCCAATCCCCCTGCTGGAGAAGAAACACTTAGATGAGGCTACACAGGAATGTGTCCAGGCAGGTTTTGAATATCTCCAGAATAGGAGACTCCACAACCCTCCTGGGCAGCCTGTTCCAATGTTCTGTTACCCTCACTGAGAAGAAGTTTCTTCTCAAATTTAAGTGGAACCTCTTGTGTTCCAGTTTTAACCCATTACCCCTTGTCCTACCGTTGGTTGTAATCAAGAAGAGCCTGGCTCCATCCTCATGGCACTCACCCTTTATATATTTGTAAACATCAATAAGGTCACCCCTCAGTCTCCTCTTCTCCAAACTAAAGAGACCCAGCTCCCTCAGCCTTTCCTCATAAGGGAGATGCTCCACTGCCTTAATCATCTTTGTTGCCCTGTGCTGGACTCTCTCCAGCAGTTCCCTGTCCTTCTTGAACTGAGAGACCCAGAACTGGACACAATATTCCAGATGCGGTCTCACCAGGGCAGAGTAGAGAGAAAGGAGAACCTCTCTCAACCTACTAACCACCCCCCTTGTAATACACCCCAGGATGCCATTGGCCTTCCTGGCCACAAGGGCACAGTGCTGGATCATGGTCATCCTGCTGTCCACCAGGACCCTCAGGTCCCTTTCCCCTACACTGCTCTCTAATAGGTCATTCCCCAACTTATACTGGAACCTGGGATTGTTCCTACCCAGATGGAATACTCTACACTTTCCCTTGTTATATTTCATTAAATTTTTCCCCACCCAACTCTCCAGCCTGTCCAGGTCTCGCTGGAGGGCAGCACAACCTTCTGGTGTGTCAGCCACTCCTCCCAGCTAGTTGTCATCAGCAAACTTGCTGATAGTACACTCTATTCCCTCATCCAAATCATTGATGAATATATTGAATAATACCGGGCCCAGTAATGACCCTTCAGGCACTCCACTAGGTACAGGCTTCCAACTAGACTCTGCCTTATTGACCATGACTTTCTGGATTCTTTCCTTCAGTCAGTTTGCAGTCCACCTCACTACCTGATCATCCAGACTGCACACCCTCAGTTTAGCTGTAAGGATGCTATGAGAGACTGTGTCAAATACTTTACTGAAGTCAAGGTAGACCACATCCACTGCTCTGCCATCATCTAGCCACCTCATTATGTCCTCATGAAAGTTAATGAGGTTGGTCAAGCACGACTTCCCCTTGGTGAAGCCATGTTGACTGCCTCTAATGACCCTCTTATCCTTGATATGCCTGAGATAGCACCAAGAATAAGTTGCTGCATCACCTTCCCGGGGATGGAGGTGAGGCTGACCATTCTATAGTTACCCAGGTCCTCCTTCTTGCCCTTTTTGAAGGCTGGAGTGAACATACCCAGCAGTTCCCTGTTTAGCACCCAGGTCTCCTGGCTCCCTTCCTTGACTTCCTACATGTTGGGATGCTCTGACATTGAGCCTGGTAGAAGCAGTCCCTGAACACTAACCAACTATCTTGGGCCCCTTTACCTTCAAGCAGCCTTGCCCATGGGATTTCCCCTAGTAATTGTTTGAAAAGGCCAAAGTTTGCCCTGATGAAGTCCAGGGTTGCAATTCTGCTTGCTATTCTGTTCCTGCCACAGGAGATCCTGAACTCCACCATTTCATGGTCACTGCAACCAAGACAGCCCTCAACCTTTACCACTTCAACCAGACCCTCATTGTTAGTGAGGATGAGGTCCAGCAGTGCACCTCTCCTAGTTGGCTCCTCCACCATTTGCATCAAAAAGTTAACATCAAGGCACTGGAGAAACCTCCCAGACTGTGGCTGGCTGGTTGAGTAGTCCTTCCAGCAGACTTCAGGGAAGTCAAAATCCCCCAAAACAACCGGGGCCTGTGACTGTGAGGCTGCTCTCACCTGTCTGTAGAAGGCCTCATCAACTTCCTCACCATGATCTGGTGGCCTGTAATAGACACCCACAACAGTATCACCCCTGCCAGCCGGCCCCTTAATTCTTATCCATAGACTCTCAACTCACTCCTCATCTGTGCCGGGACAATACTCAATACATCGTAGTTGCTTTCTCATGTAAAGAGCAACTCCACCACCACACCTGGCTGGCCTGTCTTACCTGAAAAGTACATAGCCATCCATGACCACATCCAGTCATGTGAGCTGTCCCACCATGTTTCTGTAATTGCCACCAGGTCATAATCTCCTGCCCGAACACAGGTTTCTAACTCCTCCTGCTTGTTCCCCATGCTGCATGCACTCGTGTACAGGCATTTCAGAGAGCAAGCTGAGCACATGGATTTCACCCTGGGGGTATGGGAGGCCTCCCAGTCTTCATTAACTCTAGAATGCTGCCCCACCGATGCAAGCACAGCTACAACCCCATCCCCCTTTGAGTCCAGCTTAAAGCTCTCCAAATGAGCCCTGCTAACTCCCATCCCAGCATCCTTTTGGCCCTGCGAGATAAACCTTTCCCATGTATCACTGTTCGGACTGGTGTCTTGTAAAACCAGCCATTATCAAAGAATCCAAAGCCCTGCCTGTAACACCAGGTGCTATGCCTTTGGCATTTCTCAGTATAATCCAAGATAAATAATTACCTGTAGACAAATCGTATACAACATGAAACAAATAGAATATTCCTGTGTCCCAACCAGCTATAGTGCGTGTATGTCTGTATACATGTAAAATATGGAGTTATTTCTTCTCTACAGCACTACTTTATCCCAAGGATCAGAAACCTATTTATTGCATAGTTTCCTGTATTTCTCCCATCTCTACTGTTTTCCATGGAAGTATTAGTTAGTACTTCCTTCTCCTACCTCACTGCTGAGTAACAAGGGCTCCTAAATCTGAGACAATGACAAGATTCATTTAATTTCCTAATTATTCTGTCAAATTAATCAGAAGACAAGCAAGATCAGAGGAGGAAGGGGAGAAGAATGGTGCTTCTCCTACGTTTCTGTAGCCCAAGAAACCCGCAGAAGAAAAACCTAGACTAACTCAAGCAAAACAGTCTGGTGTTTTTTTTTTTTTTCTTTCCATCCTGGTGCTTAATCCTCATTGTCATCTCATCTTGTCACAGTATCACAGTATGTTTGGGATTGGAAGGGACCTCAAAAGATCATCTAGTCCAATCCCCCTGCTGGAGCAGGAACGCCTAGGTGAGGTCACACAGGAACATGTCCAGGCAGGTTTTGAATGTCTCCAGAGAAGGAGACTCCACAACCCCTCTGGGCAGCCTGTTCCAGTGTTCTGTCACCCTTACTGAGAAGAAGTTTTTTCTCAAATTTAAGTGGAACCTCTTGTGTTCCAGTTTTAACCCATTACCCCTTGTCCTATCATTGTTTGCCACCGAGAAGAGCCTGGCTCCATCCTCGTGGCACTCACCCTTTATATATTTATGTCATGCTAGGGAGCTGCGAAGCCAAATAGCACAAGCAGGAGGAACAGAACTCTTGTTCAGAAATTGAGATAGTCTCTGAGAATAAAGTGTATTGTTACAACTTGTCACTGTCAGTGAAAGGAATATTTACAGTTTATCAACTCCTGCTTATTTGTCTTCTGCACAAATACTATACATTCCACATAGGTCCTTCAGCATTCAAATTAGTGTGTACTTGAATATTAGATGTTTGTGTTAGCGATGGTATTTTCAAAACATTTAAACAGATTCTTTTCCACAGTATTTCTGATAAAGTATTTTTTAAAAGCTAGAAATTCTAACAAGTTATGACCTAATATGGGCTAGATGTGCTCTGTATGCAAGAAGTTTGAGCAGTCTTGTGTACATTAACTAAATTACATCTTCAAACAAGAGTTGAAGTAACACTGAGGACTTCCGGTACCTTTTGTATAAAGAACTTTTCTGAATAACAAGGTTCCAGGGTAACAGTTCCTCACTAAACTGAACTGTTTGTTTTGTTTTTTCCTGTTTCCTCTCAGGGATTCCAGTGCCTAAAGATACAACTCTTTCATCTCCAAACTTCACATATTTTATTATTAATAAATCAGCATCACAAGCTCAGAGCACAGGAGAGAACAACCATTTTACACTGACCTTTTGGTTCACTAGTTTTTGCAAAGCAGATACCAAGTATCATTTGTGCCACATGGGCCAGCTGTTTCCCATCTGTATTCCAATCTGAAGCATTGCATATGCGTGGCAAGACTTGTGAGTACTAAGTATACAGTGTTCTATTTTGTCCCAAACTTCATCCTTCTTGAAACTTTTCTCACAGCAGCCTACGCAGTGGGAAGCCAGCTGGAAGCAACTAGAATTAAGTTTGACCTCCCAGCCCCTTACAGATTTCCCATGACTTTTCTGTTATACTAAAATTTTCTTCCTTTACACAAACCAGCATCACTTTTGGACAACTCTCAACAGTAAAGGACCGGGATATGAATCACAGACAGTCCTTAATATAGAGCCAGTAGAAACATATTCAGTATCTCACCTTCATGAAGGAATAGCCTCTTACAGTTGAATACCTTTAAACCTTCCACTAGCAGTTGAAACACATTACTATATATATATATATATGCTTTTACAGTAGCATATCTCAAGTAACTTCCCTTATTTCCACAAGGGTCAGAAATAATAGAGGGAGATGGAATGAGAACAGTTGTAGTTCAGGACTGTGCAGTGTTCTAGTATAACAAAAACTAAAGCTCAAGCAGAACTTGCCCCAAACTGCAGGCATGAAGATTCAATTTTGATGAATGCAACTCCTTCACAGTAAACTGTTGGATGAAGAGAAGTAAATTTCCCACACGGAGTACCTTAATTTACCTCTGTTATAGAAGAGCAATATTATTTTGAATCCCATTCATTTACATTAAGAGCAAGATGTTGTTCTCAAAAACTAGGAAGAATAATCTTTCAAATAAAAAAAAAAAAAAAAAAAAAAAAAAAAAAAAAAAACAAAAAAAAAACAACCCACAACACCAAAACCCAAACAAAACCAAATATCTCCAAGAGGTTTTTAGGCTTTTACTTTGGTGTTGTGTTTTTTTGTGGGTTTGTTGTTTTTTTTTTCTTTTACTAAGTTGAAAATATGAAGAGACTATAGAGTACAGGGATTATATAACATGAGTTTATTTCTAGTCTTTCAGGCAACTGGAACACATTTTTGGTGAATTATTTCCTTCTTACTAGGATTAAAGACCTCTAACAGGAGTTACTTCTTTCCATTCAGATTACTCGTATTCCAGTATTATGGCAGGAATTTATGTTATCAGCTACTGCTTCTCTCCTCAAGAGAGAAGCACACCTCTCCTCCCTTCTCTTCTGGCTTCACCTCTTTTACAGCTGCCAAAAATTGGGTACTGCTTTAGCCAAGTGCTTACTGCTTACTACCTAGCTAAGTGGCAGTTTGAGAGTGAAAGAGAAGGAAACTTGCATTAGTGTTCCTCCCCTCCAGTCCACCACAGCGGGTATTTACAGTCCCTCAGATTTCTTACAGGTTGATAATTTCACTATTTTTCAGGAATAAAAATTGACATTCCCTACTATTTGTCAGGCAGTGGAACTGGATGCTGCTTTACCCATAGAGATAACAGTTCAGCTGTAATTCGATCACGTTTCAGCATTGCCCAGGAGATTGATAACTAAAGGGTACTGTGAGAGGAGGCATCCACAGGGCTGAACTCCTCATCTTATTGCTGAGGATATGGTGAAATGTGTTCAAATGAGCACAATACTCTGAAGGCACAAGATCATAGGTTGGGTTCATTATTTCACTATCTCTGCAGATTTATAGACTGAATAAGTGTCTCAGCAGCCTTCAATATTATTAAATATTAAAGAAGAAAAAAACAAAAAACCAAACACTTAATTCCAGTATCTTTAACAGCTAGCACATATGGATTTGCAGAAAGACGACTTACCGTAAAGTATGTGTCGTGATAGCCAGACACCACAGAGCCAAGCATTTCCCTTATCAGCCACTCTTCAACAACTCTTTTCCTTCCCTTGAAGCACATGAAGCCATAGCTGTGGATTTTCACATGTAGAAAGTCTGAAGTTTGACACCAAGTCTTCAACATTGGATTCAGGGTTTAATACTTTATTTTACTGTCCACAAAAAAACTTTCGTGTAATTTCCTCAGTGTTCAACACAGAGAAAAATCCAGGTTTGTGTTCAAACGCAGATGTGCCCTCTCAAGCAAAATGTGTTCTCCCATCAGCCCTACAATTTCTCTGAACTACATCTAGGAAGTACTGTAGCTCAGAAATGCCTCTCTATACAACCTTATCACTTTCACAAACACTGCTACCATTCCTTCAAGTTGACATAACATTACTGTTAATATCAACAGTTAAAATAAATAAATTATTAAATCTCTCATCTTTCCTCAACACTTTTATCTCTAAGGGACTCAAAGCTTTGCTTACTCCAAGAGCCCTTTTTAAATGAACACTCATGACTGAGACCTATTTTTAATTAGACCTGGCAGCTCTCCAGGTGCAAGGAGCTCACTAATTGTTTAATTGTTTTGGGGTTTGGTTAACTCTTCCAAGGTCAGGGATGTTTGTATCCTTCTCTCCCAACACTTTATAGCAAATTCTCTTGTGTTGCCTTCAGACAGGAGAGATGAAAATTTCTGTGCAGGGAATATATTTGCAAAATTTCACAGTATAATTTCAGAAACTTAAGATAGAAAATATTAGGAACCAACTATTTTGCAGAATATAAGGGAGAACCCCTCCCCAGTGTTTTAGTGTTAACTATGCTGAAAAAGAAAGACCAGTCCATAATCTATATCAATGTGTTCCAGAAGTTCAAGCATGGTTTAAAATTCAAAACAAGCAAATAATAAAAAACTCTTATGAAACAATAGATAAATAATGCATATTTAAAGTATTTCAAACAACGGAAACAGAAAATTACTAATTGCAAGTTATTTACATGAAATAGGTTGCTGTGTTAATATCTGTTTTGCTTTGCTTTGTCTATTGGGCAACAACTTCTTTATGACATGTTTTATATTGCATAGTTTTATAGATTTCAGAAGAGCCATTTGGTTTTACCCTATACTAAATGTGAGCAGTATCATGATCTTTTACTCAGTTTTACACATCTTTTGTTATTTTTTATTTATCAAACCACTAGATCAGACATCTATTCTCATGCATGAAAAAGAAAAACATCTGTTCAATGGTTGATTTTCTCATTGGTAATTTAATAAGTGCTATAACTTCATCTTTCTTGATATGAGAAAGAGAATGGTTGTTTTCTTCTGCTGACTTTTCTTTTGTATATTTTTTCTATTCATTGTTGAATTTTAAATAGTCCATTATTAATGCAATACTTATATTAAGTTTTGTTACCAGGCCAAGCTAAATTGTGTGCCCTTATTGCATTATTTCTTTATTTTTAGCTTTGGCTAATAATTTCATTAATGACTAATTAAGTCAGAATCAAATTTATTCTTGTAGTTTCTGTACAACCTAGAGACAACAGAATAAGTAAAATGAAAGCTTTAGACACCTGCCCATACCCACAGTTAAATAACTGAAAACATTAATCTCTTCTGTCATTCATCATCATCCACCAGCCTGCCTGGAATATAACAAATAAGGCTGCTGCTTCTTTCATTGATTTTATTTTTTTCCTGACTGCAGCATTCCTCCTTCTCTTATGTATAGCAAAACCAGATAAAAGTACTGCTGCACCTAATCTGACTTATATGACCTCGTAGTTCTCGATTGTCTTCAAAGGTAAATTCAGAGCTCTGTAACGCTTCTCTTCCCCCAGGTTAATGTGCTACATCTACATTGTCACTATCATTCTGGGCTCCACCATCAACTGTGTTAGCTCTGCAGCTTCACATGAACATGAATTTGTGCACTAGGGAGACCTTCCTTGTTCTTGTCAAGCATATTTATTACCTTCTGGCATAGTGTTTCAGCAAATGTAGTCTTCAATGACAGGGACCATTAAGCCTGTACTTAAACTTTGATGACATAAAGGAAGGAAAACCTCAACATATTAATCTTTTCCCCGTACTGGCAAAAAGTATGGGACCAAAAGATAATAAAAAAGGGACTGAGTTATTATCAATGAAGTCTAGATTTCAGACTCAGGAATCCTGAGTTTCTGCTTTGTTTTAAGGAAATTTAAAGTAATCTACTCAACCTGGAACTTCCTCATATTTGGATCAGGTGATGGGATTCATCTTGGAACTGGACGTTCTTCAGCCGACTGTGGGAATATGTTCAGGCAGCTGTCTGCACCAGCAGTTCTGCTTCTTGCAGGAAAAAAAAAAAAAAAAAAAAATCACTTTTTCTATTTCTCCTCAGGGAATACTCAGAATTTCCCTTGATATTTACAACAGATGTTATAAATATTAACAACTCTTACATCAACTAAAATAAAAAGAAGACTACAAATATACACGAATATCTTAAAGTACTGCAAACTAAAGTCATTCATTTTCTTTCATAGAAAAACTTTAAGAAAATATCCTATAATTCAATTTGCTGAAAGATTCATTCATGAAATGAAACAAACAAAAAACCCCACAATAGTTTAAAGATCTTGTTTATCAGTTCCTAAACATTTCAGATTTCATTTTTCAAAAAACCTGAAGAACCATGGAATTGTCTTCTAGGTGAACTCAAATACTATTTCCTCTCTCAAAAATGCACAGTGAAAACATGCCACCTCATACAACTATAAGAGATAAAAAAGGCCACACTACATATGTGACTGACATCTAAGTTATGCTCCCTAATATAATATATCGTCTATCATTGCATTTCTGATTATGTAAGGAAATTTGATACAGTTATCCAACTAATGTCACAGGCATTAGCTATCACACTTGATCAAAGGTGAATATCAAGAAGTTTGGTGGCATCAAGGAGCTAGAGGAAGCATAAAGGTAGGTAATAAAACACTCATTTTGCATTTTTTTGGCTCATTTTCATAGTCTTTTTATACCCTATAATTCTCTCTTCTTCCTATATGGAAAAAGAAAAGATGTAAGCTGTGCAGCAAATCCTACTGAAACAGAATGGTTTGTGAGGGAGTACCTTTAGTACTGAACTATGTCATAGAAACTTTTGGTCTCTCTTAAGTGTACTACATAGGTGGTTCCATTATGTCCTAAGTGAAACTCAACACATTCAAGTTCAACAATTTGAATGTGAGATATCAGTCTGCCATCCATGTTAAGAAGGCTGTGATCAAGATGATTAAAATCACTCAAAAGAGACCTCTTTTAAATGGGCAGAAATCTGTTTCTGTCCTTTCTGTACAGGTTTGTTCCCTCAGTCTCTCCCAAAGTGTCCTTCCAAGATCTCTGTCTGTTCAACACCTCATTTTCTTTTCACAACATCTTGTAAAAAATAAACTTTCTTGCTAGCAGAGTGCCTTTTCTATATGACATTTCCAGTTTGGGGTCACTAGTACGCTTGAAGTTTGCTTTGTTCCAGTATTTAGGGTGTCATCTTTGGGAGGAGTGAACCATGAAAGCTTGGAGAGAGCAAAAGCTCATCTACCTTTCCCAGCTAATGGCACAACCATCATAATAGGGGTTGGTTTTGAAGCTGTTTATGTTTTTGCCGTTTATCTGCCGTTACTGCCTTTCTCTGGATGTTTGTTTTCCATTAGCTGCTGCTTTTGACTTGCATTCTGACAGCCATACTTGTTTGTAGCAAACAGATAAACTGATGTGGAACGTGACATTTATAAAAATGGGATCCATAACTGCTGCATTCTTCAAACTCTCCTACAAAATTATTTCTGTAATTACAACTCAAGGCTTCTTTTCTATTTCTTTTAAATGGCAATGTGTACAACGATGTACTTCATTTTCGTGGTTCTATCAGTTGATGTTCTTTCTGTTGCCTTTATTTGTCAAATTCTTTAGAATTTTGCTCTGCAGAGAGCTTTTTGTTTCCTACAAGTGCCTGAGGTTTCTGCAGTACTGTTTGTTATTCTTCTGACTTTGCTTGTTCTTTCAGGCTGTTATATTTAAGACTGATGAGGCATTCATTCTCAGTCAAAAAGCTTTTTTAAAAGTACACTGAGTTGTATAGATAAATTAATTACTACAATTAAATGCTTGTATACGTTTAGGAACGATTGTTGACTTCCCCCCTAAGCACATTGTCTTTAATCAAAGACTGCAGAGGTGAAAATAATCAATTACTCTCTGCCTACTTCTACTAAAAATATCCTCATTTCTCAGATGGGCTAGATGACTGACTACAAGATAATTTACTGTGCACACAATAGGTAAGCACAGAAGAGCTACAGACACACTGGAAGAGGAGGTCTGTGGTAATTTCAGATAATGTTTCCTCAAATATAAAAAGAACTCATAAACTAAGAAATTCATAGAATTAAAGTTTGTTTGCACTCCTAGATAGTTATTTAATTTGTAGCAAGCAGAGCTATGTCTCTGAATGTGACTACCATCACAATTCACAAGGCACATCTCTGTAACTGGCTTCTAAATACAATCAGAAAAATCAGGTTATTTTAATAACAGTCTGAAAAGTAGATTATCTTAGGAGTTACTCTGTGCTGCTGTCAGGCTGTATGAAACTAATGTGGGGATTTCTTCTCTAAACTGCAGTCTGGACATGTATTTAGTATGGAAAATACTATCTGCAAAGAATTTCAAGGGAAAAAAAAAGTATTTATTTTTAATGTAAATTTAACACATAAATCACCTACTAAGTGAAGAATATAGACAGTTAATGGCAGTTCTAATGACCCTGCTAGTGCCATTTTATGTATTTCCCTGTAACTAATATCTAAAAAAAAAAAAAGTCAGTACTTCTATAAAGAAGAAAACTTTAACTTTTCATACAGGTGTATTTAACAAAAAGAAAACCAACAAATCAGGGATGCAATAGAGAACATTCACTTAAATATTATTACAATTGTAAATTCAGTAAGATAAAATGTGATGATACATCATCTATGTCTGGGTTAAAGCTGCATCTGTACCTTCTGAGTGCAAAAAGAACTTACAACAACAACTAAGCTAATGACTCTTACTGCTACTTTTTTTTTTTTTTTTTTTTTTTTTTTGGTAAGAATTACTTGGCAGTATAATACAACCCTGTTATATGACATTGCACTAGGGAGATGTAGTTAATGTATGTCACCTTTGCCTAGAAGAAAAAGACGTATCTCAGGACAGATGACAAAAGACCGTAGAGGAAGGCTGCTGAAGGGAGCTGATATGGTGTTATAGTACCCTTGGAAGTGAGTCCTAGTAGCATGCTGTGAAGACTGATGACTGAAGTCATGAATATTCTCTTTGGTCCCAGGACTACTGTTTCTGAAGTGAATGTTAAGAAAGAAGATATATGGAGGGAGAGTACAAAAGTGAAAAGAAGGACAAGAAGAACTGAAACTACAGAGTAGAAAAAATGCACTTCTGCATGGCCCACTCCCCTTGGCAAAAGGAAGAAGGAGCTGGCTCTCAGTAACCTGGCTCATCTGCACTGCGCAGGGAAGGAGTATGAGTCTGGTTTCTGCAGGACAGCCTTGCTTCAGAGCCCACACCTTAACAAGACAATTATCGTGCTTTCTGCCCAGACCACAGCTGTGCAGTACCAACGAGGAGACTTCTGCCTGGTGGGTAACTGCCTGCATTGTTGGTTACAAGATGTGTCGGTGACACTCCCAACATGCTTCCTCTGTTACATATAATAATAAATTCCATCTGCTCAGAGGGTACTGCACAGAGTGATGTGCTCATCTGTTCGCAAAGTATGTACTAACAGCTTGAGGCTTGTTAGATTTGAACCGAACAGTAGGAGGGGCAATTAGTGTGCTCAAATCTAGGTTTTACTCCACTATGAGCTGTCTAATGTTCACTTTCCTTAATTCAGAACTGAACTGTTGTATTCTAAGAGTAGTGTAAGATTTTTTTTCCTCTGTTTGATTTGAGGAATAATAATCCCACACATGACAAGTAGCAGAGACAATGCCTTTTATTTCCCCTTAAACATATTTCACAAAGCAGGACCATGTACTTTCTATTTACAAGTCAGTTGTGCCTAGATTCATTCATTTAGGCCCCCACAGTTTATATTATTATACCATCCTTAAAAAGTTAAAACACAAACTCAACCTCCCTTGGCTCCTCCAAGCCGCCTGAAAGAAACAACGCCAGACCTCCAGCAGGTGGCACCCGACTCTAAAATATGCCGAAATCTGCCCACGGTGTAGATGATTAAAGAGACACAGAGCACAAATGATGCAGAAATAAGCAAGCATTGCTTTAAGAAGCAATTTCACACGCTTACTGTCCTACTTTTAGGTTGTGAATCTTATAACCTCTAGAATTTCTTCATAGAAAGGATGGCAGCTTTCCCTGGTTTTAGGTGACAAAATTGTACTTTTTAATCTATGACAGTTTAATATTGTTGTATTATCAGAAGAGCAATCATCTCTCTTCTGAGGAAATAATAACTGGCATTTCCCCTGAAAAAGGCTTATAAGTCCACCTTATTATTGATCACGTAGAACATAAATACTACTTACTTTTCTGAAAGAGCACTAATCAACAAATGCTATTTAAATACATATATTTCAAAACCAATCTGTATATGGTTACTTTCAAAATAATTGTTCTAAAGCATGAGCAAGTATCCTTATACAGACACAGAATGAACAGTAGTAGCAGATCCAGTCTAAGCAAAGATGCTTTTTGCAGCACATCCTATAGCACAATGGCTAATGTCTGGTTTGCTGCTCTTTTTTGGCAGCCAAAATACAGCCACTCTGTCATTAGAAGGGCTGAAATTTGCCTTCATACATGATGCTGACTGCTCAGTTAAGCCTACCCACTAAAGGGCTGTTATCATGGGCAAAAGATTGATGGTGGCTGTGGAGGACCATATTTTCCAACCTATTCTGGAAAGACTGCTTGTGGGTCTGCCTAAAAAGTGGTTTTCAACCTTCATTACTTCTTGACCTTGTCTGTATTCCAACTTCAGCCTTCTAGGCAGGGCACTCGGGGATAGACTGAGTCAAAAGATTGCATATAATAAGAGCCAGTTATGCAAGAGCATGATTTGGGTGTAACGATGACAGAAAAAACATATGCTTGAGCAGGCTCTGATTGCAAAATTCTAATTGATTTCTTCAGAAGACTCACTGTTTGCCCTCCAGCTAAAGTGATGTTGGTATATCAGGGTGCGAATGCCACTGCTTAGCTAGCAAGTTGCATTGTATTTAGTGCCTGTTATCAGACTCCCTGTGGTGTTTAACTCAGAGTTTAAAGATCACATATTCATACCCAAATCTTTGGACTTCATGCCCATTCTAGTTCTTTAGCAATATTATTATATAAAACACAATTAAATCACTTCTCATTTTTCACACGGGGGAAGTTGAAGAGGGGAGCATGCCAATCTCAGGTTTGCTAGCAGAATTAAATTTAGATGCTCAATTTAATGTAATTAAGTTGATTTAACCCAGAATTAAATCTCAAAGTGGACCAAAGGAAGGAGCAGAAAGACTGTTATGGTTGTGGGTCTACAATTTGGTTAGTGTGAATGACTACCAGCTTTGGAGCATTGCAGCCTACGCATCTTTTAGAGAAGAACAGCAACTCAGGCTGTCGGTGGGCATTACGTGTGAACAATCAGAATTTCTGTTTTGAAAGTAAACTTGGGTTTGCTCCATCTTTGCACTTGCACCAGTGACTTAGGTATTTGACATACTCTGCACCAGAGCTTTTCAGTTTGCTTTATTATGGCAACTGAACTAAAAATCTTACCATATTTCCTGCAACTCTTAGGACATACAAATCTGACTTCAGAAGACGATTTTGGAGATGGGGGCTGGGGGTGAGATTGCCTGATCTCAGATAAGAATGTCACAGACAGCAATTACATTCTGCTTCACTCAATTTACCCTGCTTTTGCTTACTCCTACTTAAAATATCGGATCTTAAGGCAACACAGTAAAATCAACACTTAAGGGCAAAGGACAAGGATCCGTGAACTCAGTCCTCTCCTGATAAGGCACCAGGCTTTCTTACCTGAATGCTTAAAGATGACCCAAACAACTTTAAAAAAATAAATCTGAAAAAATACCTGCAAGATTTGTGTTGGAAATTAAAGATGATTTAATATGCAATATTTTCAATGTTACTTGTTTGCTTATTTGCCAAGAACTAGTTAAAAAATCTTTCTTTTTTTTCTCCTGTGCAGACTAGTGCACCGAGGTAGCTGTGAAAATGGAAGAAGCTAACTACATTTTTAAAACAAACATCATTTATAATTTTCTCGTATTCTTTAAATGTTTTGGTATCCTACCATTTCTCAGCATTAGAGCTCACCTTTAAAACTGAGAAGTATCAAAATATTTTGCTGTTCTTCAAGTAATTGAAACAATTCAAACTCCCATGAGCTTTATTAATGAGCTTGCCTTTTTGTACCTCTGAAACTTCACGGAGTGCAGCTTTTCTGTAATATAGTTGAATCAGGTTGTTGTGGTTTTTTTATTTCTTTTAACCCTTTGAATAACAAACTAGTTATTTTTCTATGATTTAAGGCACTTAAGCTCTCCAAGTCAGTTTCCTCCTTCAGAAATTTAGTATGAAATGATATAGAAAGGACAGTCATTGATTTAAGTTTTTAAAATCTAGAAAGTATTTTGACATATAAAACGACACATTACAATTAGGTGTTGATTTTGCAAATGTTATCTTGGGTTTCATTCTGTTTCCTGTAAGAAAAAAAAGTCCTCATTATTGCAGATGCTACCTTTTGGTAACTATTGACTTTGAAAACAATGATCAATGCAGAAACTAATTTTCCAATTTGCTGAGAGGTCAGAACCGCCAGGAAGTCAATTGAACTCTATGTGTTTGGCAGGAAACAGATTCATAAGAACTGATATGGTTATATTTGACAAATAAAGAGTGTGAGGCAAAAATGTGCTTGGAAATCAGAGGAATATGACAGAAGTATTAGGATGACAGCAAGAGTGCCTAACTAAAATGTCAGAACTTCTGAGGAATTATTTAAGGAAAGTCTGTATGATTGTTGAAACTACAAACGGAGTTGTAAAGTAAATATTTAATTATCTGTTTTTAAAAAATCATTGCAGAAGCGTAATAGGTTTTCTCATGTACCTAAAAAACAAACAAACAAAAACTTCCCACAAACTTAAAAGCTGCATTAGTCTAAGAGAAAAGACAAAGGAGTAATGCATTTCAGTGGAGTGTCTTTGCCTGTATCTTTTGATTAATTCAATATTGAATCAATCATGTGATTAAAGTTTTTCTTAAAGTTAACAGTCAGGCTACTTCATCTGAAGACAACCAGAGATTCTGAGGTGTGTGAGTAGGCACTGGCATTCAAGACAATAATATTTTTCAAATGTAATGACTATATACAAATAGGATTTCTCTAGACAGACCTGAATTAGGAACCTGAATTAGTTTGTCATGTAGTTACAAAGGTATTGGGAGAAAAATGTTTAAAATTTGAAGAAAATAATTTATCTTTTATTTACTTTGTATTTCACAAACCCATGCAAGCGTAGCTATCTGCTTCAGTAGATAGAAGTACTTGTGCAAACATGGCAATGTTGAATAGACTGTAACATCATCAATTAATTTATTATTTCCAATTGTGTATGTGCATTGTGTTATTTAATTACTTTTATTTTTTGTTGCTCTCTTCTTTTCTTTTTTTTTTTTTTTTTTTTCCCCTCAAATTTAAGTGCATTCAAAATCATTAATGCTTTGGAGCTGATCCTATTTCCCCATTATGCCATTGACTTTATTAATATCAACAAAAATTAAAAAGGGAAATGATTCAGGTGAAAAACAATACAGAGTCATGAAATTGAAGGCAGAAGAATAGAACTCTAAAGATTAGTGCTTCTGCTTGAATGAAATAGTTAGAAATAAATAAATATAATTATCAATACTTAATTAAAATATGTTTCTCTTTCTGAGCATAAAATACAATATCATACTCTAAAACAAGTAGAAAATTTTCTAAATCAATGTTAGGTAACATCATGCATTCATTTTTTTTTAAAAAACATGTAATGTATATCAATGGACACATTCCTTAAAATACTGATCATGATATTAGTATTTCCAAATTAAGAAACATACACCAGGAAAAGGCAACACAGAGGCAGAAATAGGAGGCTAGGTGTGGCAAGAGGCTACTTTTTCAGATTGCAATGCAGGCTTAGATGGCTGTGAGGAGTTTATCTGTAATTCAGAACTTCCATGTTCAGGGTCTAGATGTTATAAAATCCACTACAAGAGAGCTATGCCCCAAGAAACGTACTTGCAGAGTTGCAGCCTCTGGAGCTAAATCTGTTTGGCTGGTGCAACTTCTCAACTCTACAAGAGCTAGCCAAAGTTTTACAAAATACTGCATTAACTTCAGAGGTTTTCCAGTTTAGTAAGAAATCATCCTGAATCAGTTATATGTACTGAATTTAATAATAAACTGATTCCTACCTGAGCTCATGTAACCGTCATCTCTGAATTTCTCTTGCATTCTTTCTCTCATAGCAAGGCCCCAAATGGCTCTTCCAGTTCCCAGTTGTGCTACACTGATGATCACTAACTAACCAGTATCTTTTATTAAGGACACATCTCAATCACTCAGTGCACTCCAGTACAGAAAATAGTGAACTAGTGCTGATAAAACTCATATGTGTCCGAAGTCTTGTCTGTGCATTGTAGAATGAATAAAACACATGCTTAGATTTTAAAACTACAGTGACTGTGTTCACACAGGACCATAGTTAAATCCTCTCACCTGGCTCTAACCAAAATTTTGGGTTCTAGTACTGAGGTGTTTGGTATAAGCTGTGGGGGACTTGCTTTCGTGTTGCAGCATGGCCAGAGGTTTATATTTTGCAAAGTTCCATGCTTGTGCAATGACAAGTAGGTTATTAATATTATTTATGTAAGCTTATTGAATTTCAAAAGTCTATTTTCATTCTGGTATTTTTGAAAATTCATTTTTTCCACTGCAATCTTTTAAAATGCATTTCTGTGTTTTTAAATGGAAAAGGACTTCAGCTGCAGAATTCTTGGAAACTGTTGTTGTAATAGTGCTAATTTCCATTCATCATTTATATGCATAAGCAGATTGCTATTTTTATTATGTTTAACTAAAGTGTTACTTATCAAGGTAACATACAGATTTGGTTCATAACAAACACATTTCCCCAAACAAGCCCTTACCCCTTTTTTTTTAATAGAAAATTATGTTGTTCTTATTAATTTTAATACTAGCTTTTCTGTTTGGAGGGGTTGCTTGGTTTTACAAAACAATAGGGATTAAATCAGAAGGAAGTCTACTCATTCAAAAATTCCCAAAGGAAATTATTTGCCTGTGCTTTTCCAGGTGTATTTGTTCTATATTCCTATGACTAGAGTGACCACAAAAAATTTTTGTAAACACATCTGAATCGTTTTGTTCCAAATTCCACCTTGATTTTCCTCATGTCTGCCATTCCTATTCACAAGAAAAATGAGGAAGAGTAGAATGGAGACATACAGAGAGCTTCATAATGTGCTAGAAAATCATGCACAAACTACCTGGATGCATTCCCAGATACAAATCTTGCAGTCTTAGTTTTTAAGTGAAATAATCTCTTCTCCAGTACAGTATATTAGGAAATACATCAGAGAACCTATTTAAATGAGAAGTTGTTATTACTAGGAAGAAGTAATAACCCAAAACTGCAATAGAAGGAAAACTCTGCAGGTTTCAAAACATTCAAGAACATTTAAAACAAACCGACAAACAAAAAGCAAGCAAACAAACAAACAAACTCAACCAATGAGCAAATCACCAAACAACATAACATGTTTTAAAACTGTCATTTTTTGTATTTCACGGGTTCTGATCTGAAAGGCAAATATGAAAAAAAATTTGCAGGCAAAGTTGCTATCACAGTATTTCTACCTTAACAAGAACAAAGGTGCTAGAGATATTTGGATGTTTTGTTTCCACTCAGACTCTCTTCAGTACTTCTCTCATCTGGCAAAATACTTACATTGATATTTTACAATAGAAACAATAGAACAACAGGGAGGGATCTCTCAAGCACATCAAGTCCAGACTCATTCTTTGGTGAATGATAAAACACACTTCTTAAAAAACATGCTTCTTAAAAGCACCACTGAAGGGAATCTCACATCAGAGGAGGATTGTTACAGTTGCAAAGCTTTCCTTACAAATCTGAATAATTATTTAGTATATGTCTTCCTTACTTTAAAAGAAGCCTTTTATTCCCCTTGTAATTACCACTCAGGACCAAGGAGAACAAGCATCAAATCATTTTGCAATATTGGAAGTCAATGCAATCATTTTGCATATCAGAATTCTTGTAACCCCATGTCCTTTCTTAGGATTCTCTTCTATATTAAAAAGAGAATTGAGAGAATTACTCTTGGTACTGAATCTGATCTTTGTCATTTTCACACAATTGGTTCACTTTGTCAAGATCATTTTGATTCCTTATTCTGTCCTCCAAAGAGCTTGCAAATATTCCTAGCTTGGTATCATTATTAAATTTTATAAGTGTACTCTCCATTCCGTGATCCAGGTTGTTAACACTAATCTTCTGAACATGTCACGTGGAATAGTGTCAAAAGCCTTATAGATGTCAAAGTATAACATAACCTCAGAGTCCCTTTTGTCTGCTAGGTCAGATGGCTTGTCAAAATCAGAAATTAGAGTAGTTTGACATGATTTATTCTTGATAGATCCACACTACATTTTTAATGTCTCACTCATTTTTAATGTCTCTGTTTCCTAGATACTTAAAAATTACTTGTTTTATGATCCTATGAAGTGTTCTTCCAAAATAATGCTGGGCTGGTTGGAACAGATTTGTCCAGAACATCCTTCCCTCACTCTTGTTGTTCTTTAGAGGAAGCTGTTGTGTTTACCCGCCCCTCCTCCTTTTTCCTGTACTGCTAGAGGTAAAAGTCTTATACATAGCACAGCTAAACCGTTCTATTTCCCTAGTAATATCAGATTAATCCATTAGGCCTTCTGAAGTAAAGCATCCCTAATTACATTAAATATTATCCAATCTCCTTTTTCCTTTTTCCAATCCACACTTGTTTTGACACTTTCTGTTTTAAAAATCTATCATTTGAATCATCAATAATTTTTATGAAGGAAAATACATTTACTATTTCACTCTTCTCTATTTCATAAATCCATCATTTACACTTTTGCCTGCCTAAGTACAGGACCGACACAATTCTTTTCTTTCTCTTCCAATGTAGTTATGTACACTTGTGTGTGGAAACACAGGCAAGATTTCTTGTTTCTTTCTGTTCTTTACTAATGAAAAGTCATCTTGCAGCTACACCTTTCTGACTTTACTCTCTGCATTTTTTGTTCTATTCCTGTTGCTGAGTTCCCTATTTGGGGGTCATTGAAGGGCTTATAACATAGATGTGTTTGTCTATTTATTAATTTTTCCTGCATGTTGTGCATTTTGGCATTTCATATCTAATGTTTCCTTTAGAAGCCATCAGGGTCCTGAGTCTGTTGAACTAGTTTTTGAAGTCTGATGTTCGCATAATGCTTCTCTTTCTGTAAAACTTATTTCTCAATAATTCACACAGACTACTTACTAACTTCAAATTCTCACATTCCTCTTTAATATCCATTAAAATAAAATTTCTGATTCCTTTCCAAAGTGCCAGGAATATTTCAAGAAGTTTTGCACTGCTCTGTTCTATCATCTTGTATAAATTTCAGAACAAATAACTATTATCACCATGTGAAACCCTCTGGAAGTTTTAGTTGCTTTCAAATTCTCTAATCTACATTCTTTTTATAACTGGAGGCCTACAGTAAATCCTTACTATATTATCCTTCTCTCTTTGATTCTTTCACAGACACAATGGAATTTTCTTCCACTTATTCATTTCCCCAAATTCCAGTCCAGACTTTAATTGTACAATGTGAATGGATTGATATTAAAAAAAAAAAAAAAAAGAACCAGAATGTAGATTCCACTAATGCAGCCACATTGCTCATCAGAAAAAAGTTTATAAAGGATTATGCCTTTCTTATTCTAGGCTTTGTGAAGAGGCTAGGTGATATAGCAAAATGATACAAGGAGGAGTTAAAGTCAGACATGATAAAGCAGGGAAGAGCTGAAAGAAAATGCCAATCTCTACAAAGCAGAAGAAGAAAGGGAGGAAAAAAGAATCCAGATTAGAGACTTAACATCAAAGATCTGGGATTTCTTAAATCATGCGATTATGAAAATGTAAATTAAGCTACAAATATTATGCTATTTTGTTTTACTACATTTTGGTTATAATGATGGACATAATTACTACATTACAGATTTCTCAGTCTCTTTGGAATACCAAAATTGTTTGCACCAAATAATTATACCTTTATCATGAGTTTTAAGAAGATTAAGAAATTTGAAAGTGGAAACAAAAACCAACAGAAAACAACAACCAATAGAACCTATTTTGGGCAAAACTACCCCAGTCTTTCAATTTAGTTCATAAAATGTGTGCATGTGTTTTGCCTGTGATTTCCAGTAGGGATTTTTAAAGTGGTCCCATGGTGCTATAAGTAATAAACGCCATGTTTTTATATTAGAAAACAGCATGAGACTTCTGCGATTAAGTTTTGCACTGGACCAGGGGGATTATTTACCTTTTCTGAGTGACCTTTACCTATCTGCCAAGTTACAGCTGTGTGGTTGTAATAATCCCCACAAGATTTTTCCTCTCTGAAAGTTGTTAGCCATGCAGGAGCACAAACTTAATAGTACCTTTTGGGAATAGCTATAGAAAAGCTTTCCTACATACCTTGTTAGAGTGGAGTATGAATTTGACATGCAGTGTACACTGGGTAGTCCATAACTTCTTATTTAGGGAGTCATAGGTGGACATTTTATACTTCTTTATACCTCTTTCCCTCCTATTTCTGCCTTTGGTGTTGACAACAAAGAGGTGTATAGCAAAGGCTCCATGGGTTCCTGGTCACTCCAGTTGTTGTTGTGTGTTCTTTTGGTTGGTTTCTTTTTGATTGTTGTTGTTTGGTTGTGAGTTTTTTTGGTAGGTTGGGTGGGTTTTTTCCTATCCACGTGTTCTCTTTGGTGGCTGCTTCCCTAATAAAGATTAACTACACTGCATCATGAGTTGAGTTGTGATTTTCTGAAAAAGCACCTTCAGAGAAGAACTTCAGTGTGGCAGTATGTCCTTTTCTCATACTGATTTCAACAGCCTAGGGCTAAATATCACACACTTGTTATACAATATCTAAAGATGTTCGGGCATCAGAATCATCTTCATACTGATCAAATAACTGCTTAAAGCAACTCAAATAAAGAATAAAGTTTGAGCATCTTAAAACTTTGCTTTTGTGAAGATTACAACCTGGATTTTGTCCTGAGGCTTTCGAGCTCAGTTATTGAAACACAAAAAAAGCAGTCACTCGTCTCTTTCTAGTTATTATGTTGGAGACACTAAACTTCACTTTATTTAAAGAATGAAAATATTAATGAAATTTAGAGATCTATATTTGAAGCTATCAAAAAGCTTTTGTACACTATTATAATAGGAGCTTTATTATATCTTTATGAAATGTGGAAATCACTCATAATTGTCATGCCTTTTTTTAGGGATCTTCAAGCAGAAAAAAGAATTGAAGAAAGTGTTCTACAATACTGTCGCTCTTCTGTAGGCCAAGACAAAATGTGTTCTTGAGAGAATATGTCAATATTCATACTAGGATATCATTTAGCACAACTGGAGAAGATCCCTAGACTGGAGCAGCTGGGGTTGGAAGCCCTGCAGCCAAGCTGTATGTTGTTTAGGGACTTGACTCGAGATTAGTTTTAGCTGGTTTCTACAAACCAAATGTCCTCCCCATACACATGGTGTGAAGTTGATCAGTCACTGGTTCAACACTCCATGCAGTATCTCTTGGTGCATGACTGTTGCGAAGCTAAGATCAGCTTTCCTCAGAAAGGAGCCTAACTAGTGGGTACCAAAACCACTGCCAATACAGCTGGTGTGCAATAACTCATTATGCCAAACCTGAACTGAAAAAACAAAACAAATCAAAAAACAAACAAACAAAAAACACGGATGCAAAACAAGGCTCAAAAAAAGATAGCATCAAAATATAGTGACCAGGAACACTACTGCCTTACACAAATCAGAATCCCTGTATGAGGTCTGAAAACATTGTCATGAGCTTTTGTCTTCCTCAGAGACACAGCAAAAAGAATGAACATAATCATAGTGATCTGACATAATCTGACAACTACCTGCAACAAGCAATGCTTGCTTTCTATTTATTGTTATTGGTTATTTCCTACCAGAGCCCTAATTATAGACAACTTTATCAGGTTTTTCCTGATTTTGCAATCAGGTAGAGATATTTACTTGTTTGAAAGATTAAACCAGAAGAACAGGTGTACAAAGATAGATTCTAAGAAAAGGTGAGGGAAATGCATAGGAGGACTGTGATCTTAATACTCATAGGCAGCCTCGGAGTCTAGCAGTGGATTGTAAAGAACATTAAGCGGCGAGCTTTTGACAGGCTGTCTTAAGGTACTGATCTAGTCTTCCCAGACGTGGGAACATTTCAGTAAACCACATGATTAATGCTAGGAGAAAATTGTCTTCTCAGTCACTCTTACACAATCACTGCATTTTGTAGAATTACAGGATGTTCAAACGACATAGCTTTCTATCTAATCTGTAGCTGATGAAGACAAAATTCTCAAGACTTCTAAAGATACACTACTCATCTAAGCTGGCAAAGCCAACTTGCTATGCTTGTGAATGCACTATGGAAATGTCTGACAAAGATTTTCATTTTATTGGGAGTTCAGTTATGTGGCTTTGAAGAGGAATCTGTACTAGATATTATAACTGTAGCCATTAGAGGGAGCTGATTTATAACACAAAGTATATGAATGCATTAATATGAATAAAATATTTAGGAGTAACATAAACTACCTTCTTTACAGCCTTTTGTAAGATTATTAACTATCTTTGATGAAAGGTGTTAATGTTACTATTAGAATTAGAATTAATGTTAAAACTGTTGAAATTTCTTTATCTCAAAAAAGAGATGATTTCGGAAAACACACAAAACCATCACAAATGAAAGAACTTATGAGAGCAAGCAAGTCCTTAAAGGCACAGCAAATGTGAGTTTTTATAATAAAGGAAATTAATAACAAAAGCTGAGACAGACCAACCATGTTTCATACTAATGAAAAACAAAAGACTCATACTCAGCAGCAGCCATTTCTGCCTTCAAATTTGAAAAAGTTTTACCAAAAGAGGATGGTAAGTTTAATATGTCTAGTCTGATCCCCTGCCTATCATAGTAAATTTAAACAATTAAATGAAGTGGTTAAGGATATTATTGTCTAAATGTATGATAAAGAAAAAAATAAATATATAGGAATTGTTGATTTCTGTATACAACAATGAATTAAAAAAACATGGGAAATTAAAATGCCAGATTCTGTATGCAGCAGTTACTTTTCAAAAAGGCAAATCAAGACTAGTCAAGTGAATGGTGGGATCTCACAAATACCGTATTAGTTATAAGAAGTTATCATGGCATGACTCACAGATTGAGGGTTTTTCATTTTCTTAATTGAATAAATATGTATGGGGTTATTGTTACTGAAGTCCATTAAGAACTATGTTCTATTCCTTAGAATATTCCTCACTGAACTCTAAGATACTGAATTAAAAACAAAGGAAGTCCATTATGCCACTTTTGAAATCGCTATTTATTTTCTTATATCTAAATTTTATTTGTGTGTATTCACATTTATAAAACACATCTGGGTATGATCCTTTGCAGCCTGCTCTGGGTAAAGCTGCTTTAGCAGGAGGGTTGGACTAGGTGATCACTAGAAGTTCCTTCCAACCCTAACCATTCTGTAATTCTGTGTTATATCCTTAACATTTTATTTATAAATACCATATAATTTATATGTATACTATGTAAATAAATAAATAACTATGTTAATTATGTAAAAGTATTTAATGTATATTAATAGTGTTTATTTAAGGGTGCATGTATATATATTTACACATATACTACTTATACTCCTGGCAGAAGAAATGCAAAGGAAACAATACTTGTAGGGCTGGGTAGCTGTGTTTCTCTCTGTTACATCTGTTTACAAATGATTTGAAAACTTTCAGGCTTAAAATAAAGAAAACAAAAAATATAAAAAATTACATGAAAAGGAAAATAAGGCTAAACCAAGGTTTTGAGAATGGCAAAGTGTAAGAGACACAAAAAATTGAGTCATTTCAAACTATATACGTCAAAGGAAACAAGCTGATCAAGAAGCAGATTGAAAGAAGAGGTTGATACTTCTTGATTCCATTAGGATGAGCTTAATGAATTACCTAGCTGTGGTATTGAAAATAATTATTCTTATAGCAGGAGAGACCAATGCAGCAAATTTTGAGAGACTGAACTGAACAGAAACGTTCAAAATGAGAACCCTGCAAACAGGATGATAGGGAAAAGCAAGCAAAGAAGGAGATGAAGAACTGTTGGGAACCTTTGCCTGTGTGAGACAGTAAAACTGTAGTGGTGAATGGCAGAAATAAGTAGTGAGGGCAAAAATAGGAGGGAGTAATGCTGGGAAAACAGCTGAATTTTGATATTCTGCTCAAAGATCAAAGTATGTGGAAAATAACTGATATAATATAAATAATAAATATGTAATTTCCTCTATGCATCATTCAACTTGACATTAATGTTCCATGGCAGATAAAGTAAATAAATAAATATTAAAATGTATTTCATACAATAGGATTTATAAATAAAATCCACTAATATATGTAAACTGATATATAATATATTAATGTGCAAAAGTATGAATTTGTGATAAATTATAAATTAATAAGTATAATGATATCCAAATCATAAATATATAAACATACATTTATATAAGCATGATGAATTAGGATTGACTGTAGCTTTAACAACTGATTCCACAAGCCGTTTGCATTGTCAGAAAAAGGAACTTTAGGAAGATTAAGATGTTTTTCCATTTTCTATTTATATAATGTTTACAGTACATCTAGTCTTGGTGCTAAATTATTCATTTAAGGTTCATGAAAAGGTTCCTGGCTGTAGAGTAATTTAGCACCTTTTAACCGTTCACTGACAGAAACCTGGTAGTGTGCACCCAGCTGGATATTACTGTCTCTGAAGAGTTTTCATGTTCATAACATCATTTATGGAGCACTCACACTCTCCACATCTACATAACCCAGTGCACCCAAGGTTTTAGAATCTCTTTTGCATTCCAGAGTAATAACCACAGATGCCTCCAGATGCTGCAGGAGCAGCAGATTTGTTCATTATGATGACCAGCTGGAAACAATTTTTTTTTTTTTTTTAGGTGGAGGGGACAAAGGTACTTTGCCATGTGTTCCCCTTCTGCTTGGATTGAAATGCTGACCTACTCGGGTTTGTGGGATGAGGATGAAGGAACCTCCAAACAGCCAATATCTGCTTCTCTAAATGGGTGTGAGATCCTCAAGATGAGATCAGGATCTGGCTCTCTGAAACTTCCTGGCAGCCAGCAGTTGCTTTTCCAACACAGAGACTTCACTGAGAGCACAGCTGAGATAGGGTCCGTCTGGATACTGAAGGGACAGGAAAGAAAGCCAAGACAAGGAGATAAAAGTGTATGATGGAGAATAGGAAACTCTTTAGACATGTGCTGTGGATAGGAAAAATATACTAGAAGGCAAAATAATGAGGTACAAGGAGCTATGGTGAACAGAAAAATTCCTTAAAGTATATAAAAGTAACAAAACCAACAACAAAAATACTATGTAATTTAATTTATTAATACCACACCAAAACCTGATTCTCAATGAGTATGTGAAACTAATTGAGAGGCTTTTTTCTAGTCTTCTTGGGATCACTTAGTATTATGAACATTGAATGAATATGAATGGGTAACTGGAGGGCAAAACTCGCCTTTGCTGGACCTGTCTTACCTACCAGTTGTAAAGATAATTTAGAAGTTTCTCTCTACCTTGAAAAATCACATAACTGCAAAATTTTTCAGAAGAATTTCCCTAAGAATAGTCTAATATTTTTAAACAACCCTGTGCAACCTCCAGTTTCAGTGAGAAGTTATTTACATTTCTGACTAAAGAAAATAAGGGTTTGCAAGTTTTAGTCTTCAGGCATCCATGATCAGATTTGTAAATTTAAATTGGGATAGTGTGGGAGGAAAGCTTAATGTGGCCCAGATAGTATATGTTCACCTCACTTAGCTTTCCGTTACTTTAAAATCAATAGAAACAATAACTAACTCATTTAAATATCTTGTGCAACTTAGCATGGCAGGCACAGGGAGGTTAAGAGACATGATAAAGTTAACGAGTAGCAGCAGAAAAACACACCAGAATGAGGACACAGACATTTCTACATGTAGCCTAGTATCATGTCACTGACAGCAGCTAGTTGTAAATGCCTAAAAATTAATAAAAGTAGGATTAGCACACAAACAATGTCCTTCCCTTTTATACTATAACTACTTAATTTCTTAGAAGTCATTGGAAAGAGACCATCTCAAAAGCCTGTCTTTTTAAGGTAATTTTTACTCTTTTGCCTGGCATGGATGGTAAAGCCTTAAGTTTGGTAGGTCTTCAGATCTCCCTTGAAATTCTTATATTTGTGCCTCTCATACCATCTTTCAATTTTTAATTAACAAAAAACACTTTCAAATGAAATGCTACAAACCCCTTATAGTAACTTTGTTATTTCATCCATCAATTCATTTACTGGATCAATTGCATATGTTCCTGGTGATTTCTAATTGTTCATTGTGTCAGTAAGTTCCATAATCTGTTCTACAGTCACTTCAGTTTCAGATAAATCCTTCAAAAAGTCCATATTAAAATTAGGTTTCAACACTGGAATTTTACTAGGTTTTTCTGCTATGAGCAAACTACAAAAATAGAGAGTAAGGGAAATTTAAACAGTCACATGGAATGTTATCAGGTAATTTAGTTTCATCCAGTTGTAAAGGTCACTCTGTAGTTATAACATGAAAATGCAGATCAAATGAAGCCGTGCTCATCTCAATGTAAAGTAAAATTAATCAGTTTAAGTCAAGGTTCAGTGGTCCTTGGCTCCTGAGGGCAATGAAAATTCTCAAAAAATACTTTTACATCAGAACGTAAATTTCAACGCTCTAGCCAAGGTTTTACTATCATCACTTATGTTCTACTTCTTTTTCTGATTCTATTCAACTTTATATGCATGTTTTACAACAACATGCAGTTATCTTTACCTTACTGTATGTCTCTACTTCAGTGAACAAGATAGTCATAATACTGAGGCTTGTTGCATAGCACTTGTCCTCTCTCTCCATCTCAAAATGTTTTCTTTCAGAAGTGTCATTTGTCTTCACTTGAACTCCCTTGGATGACACCATACTGCTGACCCTGTGGATTCATCTTTGATGTTGTGATGTATTTCAAACACGCTCAGAACCCAGGTATTGTAAATTTACTCTTGTCAGCTCTATTTTCAATTCCTTTAAAGAAAAAATCCTAGCATGTTTCTCAGGACATGGCATTTCTTTCAAAGTCACATAAAATATCTTTTAGCTCCGCTCTGTCCGTACTGTCTTCTTTTTGATTCAGTGTCTTATTCCTCCCTTCCCACTTTTCCAGTTAGAAAGACAATAGCTCTCTCTTTGATGAGGTCAGGCTATGGCCATCCATTTCTTCATGACTTGCTTCTCTTGATGAAATTCTTTGAAGCTAAAGGTTTCTGTTCAGGGGAATCTCCCACTTTCTGCCAGTGCCTGTGCTCACAGCCCTCTCCTGCCTCTGAATGGTGACAGCTGGTAGTGTCTCTCAGGTCTCCTCACACCTGGTTTTGACTAAGATCCCACCCCAGCTACTGCTTCTGCTCTTAGGCCATGAGGTGTTTTTTGTTTGTTTTCCTTCTCACATATAGGAGAACTGTTAGGTGGTAATTCAGGAAGGAGCAGGAAAAGACTACAGGCTGTGGTGGGACTGAGGCTTGTAATAAAGACTTGGAAACTAAGTGAAAATACAAGCACTTGTTGTTGGAGTACCATGAGACTTAGTACATTAACTTCATCGTGTTGTGCTTTGGTGTTGTTATTTTTTTTGTTTGTTTGTTTTTTTTTTGTTTTGTTTTGTTTTTGTTTTTTGTTTTTTCCCTCCCATCAGAATTCTTTTTCTCATATCTTAACCATTTTTAATCAATTTTTAACCATTAAAATTTTTCAATCATCTTTATACACTTTTAACCTGACTTAAAACCTAGAACATTATTATCTTTTCTATAGAAGACATGAGAACCTATGAAAACCTGCAGAGAGAAAAATCTAGAATTCTGATTCTATCTATGTACTTATTTTTTTCCTGTTTAATCATACATATATGTAAATAGCCTGATTCTTTGACTGAACATTACACTGACTGCTTCCTTTTATTTGAGAAGGTGTATGTTTGTGGGGGGGCTCTGTTTTGTAATTTTTTACCTCTCTATCTGCAATCAGCCAAGTGAAAGAACTAGATAGAAATGAAAAATGAAAATTATAAATATTTTAAGAATGGTTTTACCTGCCCAAGCTGAAGTTTCCACATTCAGTAAAGGGGAATGCTTTGACCTCAAGATCTATCCTAGTAGAGTAGAAAAAGGTATATATAATTTAGAAAAAAATTAGGGAAGCTGTTTTAAGAGGCAACAAGGTATAGAATTTAGGTGTTATGAAATAGAGAATTGGCTCTCAAGTAAGGTCCATGGCTCAAAGGCAATTGTTTAAAGAGAGGAATGCATTTAACGTCTGAAGAGAGGACTGAAAGGAGAACTACTTACAGTGCATTACTTCAGAGGAAGAAAGAAGAGCCTAACTTAATTACTGTCTGGATTTTGTTTCTAAGAAAAAACAAGAACAAATTCTTGAATCTGAATCTAGCGAAATTCAGGAACTTCCCCCCCGCCCCGGGAAAAAGTAGGAATGCTTCTACTATTAGAACAAGCTTCCAACAAATTTCGTTTTTTCATCTCTTTAGCTTGGCTGCTCTTCTGAAAGATCATTTTGGTCAAGTACAAACAAATTCTTGGGCTCTAAAATATTTTGTGAAATTTAAACAGCCTGAGATACACAAATCCAGACTGGTTGATCTAACAAACATTTTCAGTCTTAATCTCTCTGCACCTGTGATTGCAAAATTGGAACTAGACTGTGGCAGGAGAAAGGGAAAACGTAAAACAGACTGCCTTCTTCCTTAGATGGCCTTGAAGCTCAACCATGGGGAAAACCCTGCTGGCTCCCTTTAGGTGCTGGACTCGTGTAAGAATGTAGTCAGGGCATGGCCATAGGCACATCATGAAAAATAAATCATTTGGTGCAGGGGAGGTTATCAAAAGTCTTGCCCACAACTCCCCTTCTCAGTTACATAGCACCTGATCTGCTTCCCACCTCCTGGCATTGGATTCCAAGTTTTGGGGCTGACATTTTGCTTTCTCATATAATGGCTTTGTTTCCCTGATGAAATTTAGGACTGCTTACACTTCATGCAAGGTTTCCTTGTTTTAATGACATTGTACTGCACTGTCCTTCCTTTTCCAAGTCAGCTCTGCTTGACAAGTCAAATGAGACAAAACAAGATTTCCTTCCTCTCCTTCCCAGCAGATCAATTTCTCTCCCTTTTCCTTCCTCATCTTCCTGCACGTGGGATTATACCTCTTTTGGCACGGAGCTGTGTGACACATGGCAGAGAGCATGTGAAACCTGCGACCACCCAGACGCTCATCTGATTGCAGTAGAAGTAAGTATGCTACTTTAAGTTGCCCAGGAATTAGGTGGAATCCAACACTACTGCTTTACATAACAAAACTTACAAATGTGAATTTAAAATTGCCTATCAGCACAAAAGTAAGTCTCAGGAGCTACTCCATTCACAGTGGAAATCAAAAAGCATATTAACCCAGCTGTATTCTATATAATCTAAAGTAAGTGCTCTAATACAAACCAGGGTAACAGCCCCTCACACTGAGTGTATTTGAGCAAACTCAGAAATATTGCATGGAGTCCATGTCTCTAATATGTGAGACAAGGTTCTTTGATAACACCAACTCAAAAGTTTGAGTCATAACTTCTACTTTCTATCCTGTTTTATCACATTGAACCACTTTTGCTGTTACTAAAAACCTTTTGAACCCATTCTTAGTTTTGGTGTCTCCTGTTTCATACAGAAAACCTCTTTGTAGTAACATTCAAAAGCCATTGCCAGAAGTTTTAGAAGAAATTTAGCAAGCATAAGAGTTCTGTGTCTTTACTGTCATTTAAGACACGAGGTTTGTTTTTCATATGACTAAGTGAATCATAATAATTCTTAATTTAAAATGTATTCCTTTTCTTCATATGTTGATTTTACCAAATATTTAGTGTAGCATAGATTTTAGATTTGGGGATTTTTTTCCAGTCCATCACCTTTTCCAACTCCTTCTGCATAAAAGATTTTCAAAGAAATTCTTTGAGACTTCCTACATACCATTTTTACATACCATAAAATCTGTTTCCATATTGATAATTTAATCCCCATAGGAAATTGTTTGCTGCCTACATCTGAGGTTAGACAGTCTGGAACTCCTTATCAAATACAATTTTTAAAATGCCTATGTTCCTCAATAGTTACACTTAATATTAAATATTATTTTATCTTGGACTAAGCCCAGTATGCTACAAGTTGAGAAGAAAGAGAAGAAAGAATGGTATGGAAATAAAAGAATGAAAGGGAGATTCCATACAACAAGGTTTCTCTGACCTCAGTCCTTTTGCATGTTCCACAAAATTCCATCCCTCAGTACAAATGAGACCCGTCTCATAGTGCAGGACAGAAGAATGTAAAGCTTTCACGGAAATCTTCATTAAATTTCTTGAAAGGCACTCTCAAATGTAGCACAGAAGTTGTCATAGATGTTCTGTGGGAACACAAAAGCCTGTTATGATGTGATTAGTCATGTAACCTTGCAAGCATGCACTTTTTGGTACACAGCAATATATAACCGCATTTTTAATACCCAGTTCTGAATATTGTCGTTCAGCATTTCCAGTACTTTATAAAGGGGAAATGATCCTATAAACTAAAGCATCTCTACCACACAGAAAATCCACTGTGGAGAATAAATCATTAGATAGACTTCATTACTCCATGCACAAATGCAGTCTGCTTCCAAGTTTTTGGTTTACTTTGCAGATGGGTATGTACGTGTCTTGTGTATTTCTGTGGCTGTTACAATGTGGGTATCTTGGTAGTAAGGTGTCAACTTTATTCAAAACATCTGATTTAGTTGTCAACAGGTATGTTATCTATTTGAACAATTAACATAACTTGAAAGGAAGAGGAACATCCTTACCTGTCTTATTTCATATCAATGGTCGTATAGCACTTCACCCGAGTCTGGCAGTCGGATGATGCACCATCAGTAATAAACCGCTGGCTGATGCAGTTCTTCAAAAAAACGGCAAGTGTTGATCAATATTTAAAGACTCTTATTCCCTCTTATTAGTATTTTCAGATATTCAAGGTCATTGTCAAGTTACCTCTTGGTTTCATGTTAAGATTGAAGGCTTGATTTAACAGCATGTGAATCAAATAGTAATTTGACTTGATTTCACTTCCATACAATTTCAGGAATTGTGTTTCCATTTTGGACTGACTAACAAGAGCATTGCAGATGATGCAGACAGGCTGAAGTGATGACTTGTTATCTTCTTGGGAAATTGAAGTCCTAGTTTCCAAAATCTCAAAATAAGAGGCTTCCAGCAGTTGCTTGCTTTTAAACAGGTAGATACCACTGCTATGAAATACCACTTTAAATCACTGTAATTTTTCTTGTAGCCTCAGCTTGTCAGATCTGCTGATAAATTTCTGTTACATTTCTTTTGGGACTCCTGCACTATAAGTACAATATTTACAGAAGCATTAAAGGCTGCTGATCTGACTGAGGAATATTCAGATTTGCAGATTTTTATTGACAGAATCACAGTTTTAGCCCTGTGTGAACTTCTGCTATTTCAGATGTATGTCAGCATTTTTAAGAGACCAAATAAGTCCAAAACTGTGTGCCATATCTGTGTGGGACCTCTCAGAGACGGGCTCTTCTCTCCCAAGACATCTCCTTACTCACACAGGAATGCTTTCTCCCTAGATCACATTGTCTTTAAGCTATTCTTTCACAGGCTATTTCTCACAAAAAATGGGTGCCAAGTGTGGTGTTTCCCCACTTTGGCCCTCCATTCAAAGGGACTGCTCTCCAATGTTTAAAATTATGTATGAGCTTTAAATGTACTACATTCTTTCTATTTTGTTTTATTGCCAAAATACAGAGAAGTTGTTATAATTTCTGTAAGGATGTTCCCACACTAGAAAAATAATTGTCACAATTTACATATAAAGAAGAATCTCTTCCAAACTTAAACTTTACTTTGGCATTTCTGTATACTAATGGATTTCTTTTTTAAAGATAAAAGAATGAAATACCATCATTATTCCTGCTTTTTTTCCCAGATCATTAAGGAACAAGTTAAGTAAGATTTAAGCTAACAGTAAAAATACTTTACGAGATTTACACCTCATCTTAACTATGTGCACTGGTATTAATATTTGTCTTTGTCCAACAAATTGAAATTCCTTACCTCTAAAAATGGGTGCAATATCCATTCTTGCTGATCAAAAGCTAAGCTTTATATTTAAAAACACCAGATCTTACTAACTTTTTATTTGTTGATATAGTTACTCCTATAGCATGGAAATCAGAATGTTACTTTCAGCTCTGTATTTCTTTTTAGGACAAGACAGAGAAGCCATCTAAAGTTTTCAGTTTCCAGAGGTATGAAGTGAGAAAAGGAAACAGGAAATCCTTTTTAGTATAAAATATGCAGTTTAGTTTGGTATTCTGTGACTGAAATTATAGTAACTTGAATATTTTTTCTGATTTGTATGCAAATGACTCAAATTTATGTTCTAAAGACTTGACAATAGTATGTCATTTAAATGCACCCATGAGATATACCATTGTCATTATATTGTCATTCATAATATATTTTATGCATCAGTCTGAATACTGAAAGATAATATGACCTCCATTAAAAATCTATTATTGATTCTTAATCTATTTTTAATTGTAACAAAACAGTTTTCCTATCTTTATTTAAATTTTTTATGTCACATTCCTTCTGTAAAAAACTCCTTTCCCCTTAAAGCCAAGATCTCAACAACAGAGACATGAAAGATCTGCCCTAGCTAGAAAAACTTCAGAGTATTTCAGTGTGATTTATCTAAAACCAGCATCTACCCCTGTCCCCAGAATTCTTTGAAAACTTATTGTACTCCCTTTTTGGGTTTCTTGAAATTATTTTTCTCTTTTGTGTGGAAAATGTTACTATGCTTTTCCTTCCTTCTGGATATACCTCTTGTGTTTGTGGCACAGGTCATTCACTTCTACTGAATATTGCTTTCTGTTGCAAACCTACACCACCACACCTCACAAACTAATTAGTTACATTGCTTCAATCAGTCTGAAGCATAGCTCTTCACTGTACTGACAGAAAAGTCAGTGTACTGTATCCCCTATCATTATCTGGCAATGTTCTGCATGCTGTCATTGACTTACTTGGGAGAAAAGTTTTTGTAGAAGTACAACTGTGTGGAAGTGGGTGTGCATATGCACATGAACATGTAGGAGGCTCTTTTGTCCATAAACCAAGGTTTACTTAAAGAAAGAGTTAGTTTAACAAAAAACTCTTTCAGATAAAATGTTCTGTACATCTAAAAATATTCAGTATTTTTCTTTGAGCTGCAACTATTGTATCCAAACTGAGATGATGTACAATGCTAGATTTGATCTGCTTTCAGTTCCAGACAGTTTTCTTAAAATACGGTAACTTCTTTCCAACAAAAGAAAAACAAAGACATAGTACTGTTGATTTTATGTGAATATTCTTTATTTGCAACCACCTAATTAAGACTGTTAGAATTTTTAAAATGTTTTTACACACATTTTTCACTTGACCATTTAATGTAAATAAGTGTGTTAAACTGTCTTCATAAGCTAGGAAGGCATAGTTCAAGTTGTCATAGCAAATTAAACAGAATAAAAGGATATTTCAGTTTTCATTACGTGTCTGAGAACAGTTGTTCATCTCCTTTAAAAAGCAACTGAGTCCTTCAACTTACCCATCCCTGTTCATGTTCCTAGATCAAGACAATATTCCAGTTTCCTGTCTCCACTGATAAATTCTCACTGTATTTTTGTTTTGTTTTGTTTAAACAACCTCACTCAAAATAACATGTACATTAGTAAGATTCAGTCTCCTGGGTAACCTTGACTTGATCTTAAAGGATTCCTATTATTCTCTTTTTAAAAATCAGGTAAAAAAATAAAGCATCCTAGTTTCACTTTAGTGTGCCCCCTATGTAGTCATCAAGCCTACTGCAAAGTGGATGTAATAAATTGCTTCTCATTTTGGACAATGAGCAAGCCAGAGTAAAGCTGTTCTCGCTTCTTAGAAATATATTATCAAAAAAAAAAAAAAAAAAAAAAAAACACACCAGCTTAGATTTGAAAATCTAACCTTCCCCAAATAACACTGATTAAATTATCAAGTCTGTAAAATTTATGTGCTCCCAGCTGATGGCAGACCCAACACTTGCACTTTAATATTGCTTGAAGAAGAGCTGCAGTTTTAATTTTGGACTGTGAATACACTCAGACATTTTTAAACCCATTTTTAAAGCCTACAGGTTTGCCATCAGACAGTCTTGCCCTTCCAGCTGGCTGGGCACCCACCAGCTCCAATCCAAAGCCAGTGTGCTTCCAGCAGCGACGACAGCACTAGCACAGGCACTGCCTTCAGATCAGTACTGGCATTTGTCCATCTACAATGAAGTCCGGGGGGATCAAGCGCAGGTCAGTTTCCAAAGACCATGCAGATACACTGTAAGCTGCAAGAAGATGTAAGCCTCTGCAAAGGCCCATGCTCCCAGTCTGGAAGAGAAAGAGAAATTCGAAAGAGGGAAATTCTGAGAATAACAGTGCTCACTGGAGTCTGAGTACCTATATTGTCTGCTTTTGTTTATGCATGGATGCATGTACATATTTTGCAATGGAATACGGAGTTTTGAAAGCAGCTTATTCTGTCCCTCTGGAATATGAAACACTTAAATATTGTGCTTGTTTTATTGTCAACCTGTCAGGCGTGATGTTTGGAAGTACCTACTGCAACCTATATTGTTGCACTTCACTAGTCAAGATGCATCCCCAAGGGGACCACCAAAGTGTACTTAGAAGTGTTAGAAATAATGGTATTTAGTAGAATTCATCAAGAACCTCTTTAAAAGCAACATCACAGCATCTGTTAAAAAGCTTTCTGAGAATATCTAACACTTACAAGACTATTTTGCTATCTTATTTTACTTGTGTTATACCCGTGCAACTCCTTTGCTTTTATTTTCAATTAGGTTGTAACTGTATAAAATCCAGGAAAGACAGTAATGAAATCTATCCCGCAGCATTCATGCAGGAGAGACCTTGTTATTCACTTAACACATTGACTGGTGTATTATGTCATCAGTTACTACTAATTAAAAGAATGTGAATGCATATTATTTCCTTGCCAAAACACTAGAGTTTCTTTAATAAAATTACACAGATAGTTGTCTCATCCACTAAATGTGCTTTGTTCATTTTATAATACTCATTAAGAAGAAAAATAAATCCCCAAAAATATACTAAAGTGAAAAAAGAAAAGCCACAACAAAATTCTGTTCCACAACAGACTGAAAAAAGATGAAGGCTTTATGATCCTTTTACCATGTGGCATATTTTCTGGAATATACAAAGGCTGAATGGATGTAATGGTTATCTGTCTAAATGGTTTGCTCCCACATCAGTTTCAGGTACAGATAGATGTATGACTCTTACAAGTACTCATTCTTGAAGTGGAATATAATCATAATGCTATGAATTATAAGCACCTGCAAGAGTAAAAAACCCAATCTAATGGCAACTTTAAACTAGAGGGCATGTATACCCTGTCCTGGCCTTTGTTCATTTGAAGTTCATTAATTGAACCCTTCAATTTAAAGGGATGACTTGTGTTATTACTGATAATAAAGTCAGGGACTCTGACAATACGAAGAGGTGAGCATATTGTGTGACATTTAGATCAGAGAACTGAAAATAAAACAAGAAACAGCTCCACAGAAGCTACATTTACAGTTGTTTAGCATAACAACTGTGTAGTACGGTGCACTATTGCCAAGTCACCTATGGACGAGGTAGTCTGTAAAACTTGAAGCAGTATAGATATATCAGCTCTGTGCTTTACCTGCAACTTAGCTTTGCTTTTCATCATTTTTCCTGTATGGCTAATTAGTCCCCATCCTTTTACCTCCAAAGTAAGCCAGTGTGGTTCTCTGTGAGGTCACAGCAGCACAGATCTCCCGGGAAGGAATACCAGTTGTGTGACCTTGTCCCATCTATTGCAGTTTTAAGAAGGCTTTACACTGTGAGAGAGACTTTATGCTCAGCCTCTATTTATGCCTTGTTTATAGTAAATTATTTGCAATTACTCACCATGAAGAGAAACCTTAGGCAGCGAAGGCAAACATCTATAATTTAGAAAACATCAGTATTATGAGACCTGTATCCATCGGTCTTGTCTTATTGCATGTCTGTTCTCTGCACTGGAATAAAATGAAACCATGTAGAAACAATCCTAACTCTCATATTACTTTCTAGCAACCTCTCACAGCCTATCAAACTGTTACAAAACTCATTATTATTTTGATTATATTATTTTTTTAAAAAAATTAGGGTTTTTTATTTTGAGAGGAGAAATCGGGGTTATATCAAGAAAGCTGTTTATTTTTGACAATCGAAATTTCTGAATAAATAATTTTTTTGACTTATCACATATTGGTTTCTTCATTAAAAGTAAGCACATATGGCCACAAAAGCAATACTCAATTTACTGTTATCTCTTATAATGGAGCAGTTTAGTCAGTGAATGAAATCACAGAGCCAATCGATGGATTGGCACATTCAATTTAAACCATTTATCAAACCCTAGAACTATTTTTATTTTTCATCTTCTAATTAATAGCCTCTTAATATTTCCTAGGCATTTAGTAGAGGTTGAAATTAAAGGTGATTACTTTCAGCATAATTTCTCGTTTGGTAATGTCTACTTCACTGCTGCTAACAGATTACTGCATTATTTGGTTTTTGAATACATTCTCTGTAATCTCTTATCTGTTTTAAGATTGTTTTTTATTCAGCCTGACCTTGAATACAGTCAAGTGTCAAAAAATAAAATAAAGTGAAAAAGCTAGTGGAAGGAAGGGAGGAACATGCAATGAAGAAAATAAATAAATAAAAAAAAATGCTGCACCGTAATTTACAGCATCCATAAATGATCCTTCTGCAATTACTCACATCTCATCACAGATCATTTAAATAATCTATAACCAAGGTCAGTTTTAACATGTAGCAAAACAATTTGAGGCTTTTAGTCATCAAATGTTTATTTGGTGCTTTAAAAGAAATTGTATGCTGCACACTGGAAAAACAGTTTTCATTTTTTTAGTTCAAGCTGTCCTTGTTTTACTTAACAAAGTGGTATGACTTTAGTGGCACTTCAGAAGATTGAGACAAAAGGAAAACTGGAACACTTAACCTAGTGATACTTTAACTTTGGTCTTACTCTAATTACAGGAATAATTATTTTCAGTGATATAAAAAAGTAATTAAGCTTATTTCTGAAACAACTGCAACACCATGGCGGATAAAGGACTCAGGAGAAAGAGAGAAACTGCAGGAACAAAACGGCTTATAAAATGAGATATAAGGTAAAGAGATTTTGACATCTGCCTTCTGGAAAAGAGGTCTCTTTGGTGAGCAGCCTCCCCCCACGGCATAAAGCTAAATGACAACTTAGTGAGAAAACACTGAACCTGCCAGGTCCGTGAATTTTTCTTCTCTCCAAGAGCTGAGAACCGAGAGTGGGTGGCATGGAGGTATTTCCCGCCCTGAGTACAGGAACCGCTGCTCTTACCCCATGCTAGGAGGAAGCAGAGACGGCATATAGTTGATATTTATATTGGACAACAGGAAACACCAGCCATGCAACAATCAATAGAGTGATCCAGTTATCTGTGGGATTTACAGTGGTTTTATGAAAGGCTCAGAGGAGCTTTTTATTCAGTATTAGTACATAAAGCTTTCAAACATTTTATATGTTTGAAACATATATGTAAGTAAACCAAAAAGAATGAAAGTACCATTGCAAAAAGCAAGCTCTTCCCTGTTTGCAGAATTATTGGGTTTTTTTTGTTGGTGGTGGGTTTTTTTTGGTTTGTTGTGGTTGTTTTTAATATAGAGTTCAAATCTCACTGTATTTTAAAAATTGACTGAATAATTTTTAGAAAGAGGCAGTAAGTTACTGAAATTGGGCTGTTTCTCAATTTCTGTATGCCCTTGTAGATACAACAATGTTCAGTAACCTCAAAAACAAACATTAGGTATCTACTTCAGTGCAAAGAAGATCTGGAAAGATCTGACAAGTTATCCAGTATATAAGCAATGAAGCAACAGGTATAAAGCCAGCTGCTCAAAAGTAAAAAATTCTCACATGTAGCACTTGCAGTTGCCTTAGGTACTACATGAAAATGTTTATTTTAATGTTACCTACTTTGAAAACCAAAACACAACTTCATTTTCACCATCTTCCTTTTTGGTATTGTTTTATATAATTAGCCTTCAAATCTCAAGACAATCTACATGTGAAGAATTACATTCTTGACATGCAATTATTGTGCTATAACTAACAAAATAAGTTGGTTCTCTCACTCTTGTAAGAATAATATGGAACAACACTCAGTGCTTCCTAATGATTAAAAAAAAAAAAAAAAGTTCTATTACTGTATTCTATCATTTCCAGATAGAACAAGTGCTACATTTTAGAAACTGAAGTTATTTGATGTTTTATACACCATGTTATCAGCTTTAGTCAGGTAAGTGGTAAAATATTACTATTGATACCTTAACACAAACAAACTAATGAATATTTTATAAATTTGAACCTGAATTTACTCTCCTTAAGAAAAAAAGCAAAACTTACATTTGATTCCACTATGAATTTGCATGAGTACACTTGCAGCACTTGATACATATATTTTAGTTCAGCAGGGACTACCAGTGTATAAAGTACGTTAAACTGCATAAAAAAGCATATATATATATATGTATAATTATATATAATACCTCATGTCCATCTGTGAGAAAGGAGAAATCACACTAGAGCCATACAGAGAAGGATTAGTTATACAATACTGGAAATTAATAAAGCAGGGCAAAACAGTGTTTGTTTAACCTAGTGAAACTCAAAATATGAGTAATATTCACGCTTAGCCAATGCATGAACACAAAAGCAAATGGAAATACAATGAAATGAATAAAAACCACTGTAAAATGGAAAAGCGAGTCACTTTCTGATGCAACTATTCAACAGAAGTAATGAGAACTGCCACTTGAGAATGGGCTAACATCAATTACTGGGTGGCGACCAATTGCATTGTCCATTGCTCATTTTGTATATTCTTTTATTACTACTATTATTGGTTTTGGTTCCTTTGCTGTCCTATTAAACTGTTTTTATCTCAGCTCAGGAATTTTACTTCCCTTCCCACCCCATTCACTCTCACATCTCACTGGGGAGGAGAGGGGCAAGTGGCTGTGTGGTGCTTAGTTTGCAGCTGGGATTAAACCACTATGAACACCTACTTACTAAGTGGCTTTAAATATATGAGTAATACAGATCTTCTAATTTTCGGGATAATAAACTGAAGTTAAAACCAGCAAATTTCATTTAGTCTGCATATATCACTACGCAAATCCACGGGTTTCCTCTAAAACTTAGGATCTTAATCTCTCCTCAGAGGCAAGTATTTTTAAAATTGATAAACTATTTTTCTAGGCACAGAGTAGATTAAACTAACTTCTAGAGCCAATGTTAAGATGTAAGGAAAAGTATCTGCCACAGAAATTTTTCAGGAGGAAAAGTTGCCTAACCTTTAGATATCAAATAGTGCTCTCATTAATCTTGAGCATTACTGACAAGATATTTTCTTTCCACTTTGATTGTAGTTTTCAGATAAATATTCTCAGGTTCTTTCTGCAGTATTTAAATAGATGGCTCTTCACAGCTACAATCACTTGGTTCCATCACAGAAGATATAAAATTCAATTATTACTACTATAATTGTCTAGCTACACCAGTTTCACATAAAATTTAAGAATATCAGCACAAATGTTGTAAGGTGAGAAACACAAGTAAAATACAAAGCATTATTTTTTTTAGAAGACTAAATACAAGATTGGAGGTGGTTTATTAGGGGGAGATACTCAGTGATCTAAATAAGGAACAAGCCGTAATGTAATTGATGACTTCTAACAAAAGGTTTGAACACCAAATCAATGATATTGTGCTGTCAGTGACAGCATAATATTCAGGAGTCATTATGATCACAGGGAAAGAATAAAATGTACAGAGAACACTGGATTGCTTTGAATAACAGAGAAATAGAAATAAGCTAAAATTCAATAACTTTGAAATAATGTGTTTAAGAAGTAATGTGCAAAGGAATTCTGCCAGCAGACACTGTCTCATCAGCTGAAAATGGCAAAGGAGAAAGAGATATGTATATTATTTCTGTGAGTCAATTTCAGCTCTGACATTTATTTGGCCTTTGGCTTTGGTTTCACAACAAAGCAACTGTGTACAGGCAAAGGACAGTTTCTGTGTTGTGACAGCAAAGTATAAAGGAACTAACTTTGTTACCTACAGAAAGGTTTTGATTATTAGTTCCATTTCAAAGGTGATACAGTTCCAGTAATTTTTCTGTAGTACTAACTGAAGACTGCTGTGTCAGTCTTCTGTACTGTGTGAATTCTGAGATTATGATTTACAGCTTTCAAATATCTTGAGATTGTTCATCAAGAAAATGGTATCTGGTTCTGCAGTATATTTAGTACCACTGAGAGACTTCATACTTGTTTTTTTCTCTAAGCAGCTATGTATACTTCATTTTCAAAATAATTTGTCTGTATTTTCTAGCTATTTTTTGCAAATTTGACATAAATGCATAAAAATCTCTGGATTAGCAGTGTGATTAGAAACACAGGGCTGGAAGGTAATTCTCAGCTTATTAGCAATAACATTTTTAATATGATGCAAAAAGTGTTAGAACTCCATTTAAAAACTCTTGAATTTCTTTGGTGTCATTGATCATATTCAGTTCTGTTCAACCAATTGTTGTGCTGTGATGATTCCAAATGTTTTGTTTCCAACCTATTTCTAACTTTTTTTGACCAGTCTGATATCATCAAGACAAAAAAATAAAATAGTATTAAAAAAAAATTCTTATCCTTACAGCCGGTTTAAGATTAAAACCTAAAGCTAAGAAGCTAAGATCAGCGTTCTCTAGCATTATTCTCAAACATATATGGGAAACTTGGCAAAATTTAGAATCCAGGCAAGGATTCAGACAAGGAATGACACTTTGTGAGTTCTCATGATTTCACAGTAATGTATCAATTTATTGTATAGTGCCTGTTATCTTTAGGCTTGGTTTGCAGTATCTATAGAATATTCTCATGACTGCTGAAGTTAAGAGATCTTCTGGAATGCAAAGAAAAAAATGAATGCATTAAAACATCATATCCTAAGGCATTACTTTAGTGCGTACATGAGACATCATATGATGTCTACCAAGCAGAAGTTTTCAACTAAATCATCGTAGTGTAGTTGCATTTAATGTTTTCATTAAAAGAAGGTTGACAGTCAGCCCAGACTAGGCCTTTTCCTTTTTAGTAATAAAAACAACAGAATCTTCATGTCTATGTATCGTTGCCCAGGAAGACGATGTTACAACTGTATTTAGGACCAAAGAACTTTAATTCTTCAGCTAACTACCATTTAGGATGCCTGAGACCTCGTTCTAGTAGATGCACTCTGAACGTATCTGAAAAACTGAAATAATGGGATGCATCACCAGCAGCAGATTCAAAAGTCCTCCCCCTCTCCCTCTAAACCCTGAACACAAAAGCTTTATTGTTCTCAGTGTGATGTTCCATTTTTCATTTAGCCTAAGTCACTTTGGGATAAATTTACAAATATTCTGGAACATGTATATATAAAGCATCCAGAACTTCTCTCTCTTGAGTAAAACACCAAATCCCTACAATAATTAATCTGTCTCTCCTCTCTCTTATCAGGAATGTGGAAACTCGACCTTTTTTTTTTTTTTTTTTTTTTGGGGGGGGGGAAGAGGGGTGAGGAGTGGAGGATGGGAGGGGGGGAAAAAAAAAAGAGAGATATGGAGAGATCTTAATGCTTAAAATATTGAACTTTGCCTGTAAGTAAACTTTTATGTCCCAAACTCTAGTATAATATGCAAAACCTGGAAGAAAGAAATAAATTGTTAATCTCAGCACCCACAAAACAAAGTGTTTCGTGCATATAGAGCTTTGCTGTAGGAGGAGAAGATGGTATTTAAAATACAGTTCCTACCTTATATTATTTTTTATTAAATTGTAAAAATTCATGCATCTATCTTGGAGAGTGAAAATTTTCATTGCTGTATATCAAATTATTGTAATGAACTCCTCATGTTTGCATAAATCAGTTAAGTTCTATGATATGCTATAAATGAATAATCTTCCATTATTTTACTTGAAACATATATATCTATTGCCATATATATATATATATATATATATCTCACCATTATTTTTTTTGTGGATAGCCACAAATTTTTTTACATTGATTTAAGTTACAGAAAGATCCATTTCAGAACTTGGCAATTATAGATGTAGACTGTTCTTTGCAGTACTTACATATTTTCAAATACAAATAATTCTGAACAATAAATGGCTCCAAGGCTATGACAGATCCTGATGTAAATCAAGGTGCAAGATGAAAGTCATAAACCAAGTGAAATATTGAGTTATCTGAGCTTTTTACTGTTAGGATGTTAATAACCTTTCATCTTTAGTGCCTTTTTGCTTGAAATATTTATCTTCCTGTTCTGACTTGGTAATGTTTGCAGCCTTTAAGGGTTTTTGTAATGATATGTTATCAGTGTGGAGAAGGGATGTTCCTCTGATGGCAAAGACACAGGAAGTGAACTATGAACATAGTTAAGACTTCACAAAGCCTACTGACACTGGGAAGTAAAATTTAACTTACTGGTATTTTGTCCCTTTGCATTCAAGAGGAAAATACATCCAAAAACTGGTAGCATCATAATTCACATAATATGGTTTGCTTAATGAAATCAGTTGACCTAAAACAGCTAGGGTACTAATGAAATCAGAAAAAAAAATTACCTGCAAAGTTTGTTTACTAATTGAAGTCATGGTTTGAAAGTGTGGGAGCTGGATTAGTCTGGTTTCAAGTTAAGGTAGTAGAAAACATGGAATAGTAATCATAGTAACACAGGTATTTCAGGTTAGGACTGCTGGCCATGAGAGCAAGAATGGTAAATTTTCATTGTGTGTTATTTATCTGAGGAAATAAGTATTAATGTGAAGTCAAAAGTGCAGAGGTCAAATACTCAGGCAAAACCAGAATTTCTGCTGTGAATGGAGCTACTCCAATGGAACAATAAAGATAAATGTAACTTAGTCAATCAAAGAGAATCTTTGAGACACAGGAGTCAGGTGAGAAAGATATAATTGGCTAAGGCAAAATAGGTGTATGCAGTAAAGAGTACAATTTCAGGTAGCAGAACTACGTGATGTGAATTTAGAAAAATATAAACCCCACATTTTTGGAATAGATGACCTGTCACAGAATAGAAGCCTAAAATATGCTTATTTTGGTTATCCAGTAAGATTAAGATCAAGAAGGAAAAAGACAATCCAAAGATATGTATTCTTTAAAAATATAGCATTAAGCACTAGAGCGGGGGAAGTACTACTTAAATTCATAGATAACATAGAAAAAAATATGTTTTGGCAAAGACTACACATGGGAAGAAGACATTAGCTGACACAAAGCAGTCAGGAAACTTCTAAGACAGCTTACAATATTATAAATATTGTCATTATTTTCGTTAAGTGCTATCATTATATAGTCTCAACAGGATAGAAAACAAGATGTGACTATTCAAGGGGTCTCTTCTAAGTCTTAAGAAATTCTTGGACCACTAAGCTTACGTCTCCTATTTGACAACCACATGATAACTCCGCTCATGTGTTTATGGATATCTGTGTTGAAATTAGGAATAATGCCAGAAGAAACATGTAGAACCTCTTGTATCATTACTGGGTTTAGATTTAGTTGAAGGTTATGCTGGTGACATTCACATAGGCAAATCTTCAGGGAAGAGGCAGCTCATATTGAGCGTGTTGCGGACATCATGACTTGGAAATTAAAAGTGAATCTCCTGGGACCTTCTTTTGCCATTTTATACCCTGCCTTTATCAACAGTTACAAAGGCATAAGAGCTGTTTGACAATAAAAAAAATGCAGACTAGTAGAAAAGAGCTAAGGCTTAGTAACAATGTGTCCTGGTTTTGTTAAAAACAAGTTTCTCTTTTAGTGATTTTGCCTGTCAGCTAAAGCCTTCATATTAGCTGGATTTTCCTGGAGAACCAGACACATGTTTTGGTAAACCTAGCAATGGAATGCAAACTTATTGATAAGCACGGATGGACATCTTGTGAGAGAGACAGCGAGAAACCGGTGACCAAGAAACTGAACAACTGTGTATAACATTCCATTCACGTGAATACTTCATATAGAAGTGGGAGATCACGAGGATCTCATCCCTTTTTCCTTCTTTTCCTCGTGGCTGACATTAGGAGAGGACCTTGCTAGTTGTCCCTGCGAACTGAGGCCTAGTGACAGACTGACTCCAGCTCCGGTTGGCTGCAGAGTCCAATCCAGGACTTTGGGGGGCCGACTCTGCAGTTGCTGAGACTTTCAAGATTGGTTTTGTATATTTTGTATTATTTTCTCTATTCTTATTAGTAGCATTAGTAAAACATCTTTAATTTTTCCAACGCTCTTCTCTCTGTCCTTCTTTTCCTCCTGATCGCCTGTCCTTACTGGAAAGGGGGAGATAGGGAGGGTCAAAAGGGGGAAGTGGCGAGGGGGAGAGGAGGTTAACAATACATCTGCCAGGGTTTTATTGTCACCCCACAATCTAAACCCTCGACAAGTAACAATGACAACTACTCTGACACTGAGAACTGGAATATTTATGCCTCACAATGGGGAGTATGAGGAATATTTATACCTCACAATATAGAAAGCAATACTAAACTGATAGCCACAGCCCACACAAGTGACTGTCAGACTGTTTTGTATGTTCATTTGTTTTTGCAAGTACACACAGTTTTCTATGACTTCAGCTTACATTTTAGCAGATCTGCCTAAAATTCATGAACTGCTAGTTAGACTGCTTGTCAGACCTCTGGCTGGATCACCGTAACCTTTTATTCTCTTTTTTATATGGTTATTAATTATTTTTCTAATACCTTATGTTTAATTCTTTGAAATCAATTCAGAAGAACTCAGCAGGAGATCAACAAGTTGCAGTTTTATTGTAAGCCAAGCGTCTCTTCAAGTAGTTTTCTCCCCAAGGGATTTGCAGTGTCTGCAAATTTCAGAGGCACTTGACAATTCTGCAGCAATTTATAAAACTTCTCTCAGGAAAATATAGACAATTGACCTAACTATGCTTTTCAGCAATCCATATGGAATTATTTTAGTTTACTTTAATTAGTTTTTTCTTCCAAACTACATTCAACAGCAACAACTACATAAGATAATCTGGCAGATTTTAGGAAAGACAATGCCGAAGTTCTGCAATGCCACTCTCCATCAGGCAGTGCAGATACTTGGAAATCTTCAGAGCATTGAATTGTCACAAAGAAAATGCTTATCGACTTCTACTTAATCATATAACTTCCCAATCAGCAAAGTATTTGCTATACCAATTTCTAAACTTAAATCAGGATATTCGTTTTCAGAAAGTTTTCACATCATTCACCAGACTAGTTGTCTAAACACAAAACACCTATCATGATTGTCATGCATCATTTCCCCTTCATAAATTCTCTTTACCTGTGGGGGTTCTGCTAATACACACAATCTTCTAGAGGAAGAGATTCATTCTCAAGTGAGAAATCAACGACTCTTCCTTTTGCTTTGTTTCTCTCTGTCTGTAAGTATGGCAATGAATGACATTGACTTGATTGATCAACTATATTAAAATAAATAACATCTCAGAACTTGATCAAAGACTTAGCTGCTAATGAATCTGAAAAGTTGCTAAGGTCAGCACATGGCCAAAAGAGATATTCAGGTGTTATTCACTGATATTTTGAAAGTTTCAGTAGACTAATGTATGGATGAATCAAACTGATTCAATTTGTTATGTGCAATACCATAGTTCTTGCCTAGCCTGCTTTGAAGATATTAATCTGGGGAAAATCATAGTTCTATGAGACATGCTATATTATTTTATTGCTTCTTAATTATAATGTATTTTAAATTACAATACAACAAATTGTTGACAAAAACATTATTTTCTTCACACTGGCCCATTAACTTTTTTCTTTTACCATCCCATTATATCCACGTGCTGATCACTGCCCCAGTATTTTTGTTGACAATGTGTACTTTCACAAATACAACAAACATATTGTAATAATCTAGAATTGATATTAGTGCTGTCAATCAGTTATATTTGTGAATTTCTGCAGTGAAATTTAAAAGTGTGTTGTATAAAGATAAAAAGTATGCAAGTGAGGATTCTCCCCATTTTTCATCACAAGACTCGTAGAAGCCCTCTGGAAGATGGGATTTTGATAGTATTTGATTCAAAAATACTGATAGACAAATAAATTTTTCATAAATCATGTTGTGTATCTAAATATCAGTATTTAAAAAAAACTTATTCACTGAAATAGGCATTAAACACCAGTGAACTTCTAGATAATGGGTATCCTATAAAACCAACATGCAATGAGTAGCCTATGTCACATTAAATGACCTGGCTTCTTTTAAGTGCCCATACTTGCCATGTAATTATACATAAGGGATTAAAGATGCTAGAACTATGAACAGTCTGGCTTGTAACCATTTTAGATGTCTATTGTCTCTCCTTTATGATCTTGATGAAGGACTGATGATCCAAATGCAGCATTAATTTTTTTTTTTTTTTACTAAGACTGTACATCTGACACAAGATCCAGGTTAGAACGCAGGATGGCAAAAGGAAGCTGATCAGAAATAAGATGGAGAAAAATAATGGTATCCTATAGAGATCCAGTCATGAGGGAGTTTATGGACACAGGTTCTAGTAGCATATATGGCCAAATCATGGAATACACTCAGAAGGGCTGTGCATAGTGCAGATGAAGTTTCTTCCAAACATCTATGCAGCATATCAGAAAGATACATAACACAACAGATATTCCTCAAAATAAACCCACAACATTGCAAGTAGAACCCAGAAAGAAACCTGTGTCCTTTTTCATTTTTTTGGGGGGGGAGGCACAGAGGGGCGGGGTGGGGTGGTGTTTTCTTTACTTTTTAATAGGAATATGTGAAAGAGACTGTCTCACCTCCAATAAAAACCTAAATTTTAATACCAGTGAAGACAACTACTATCTCTGTTGGTGTAATAATTCTATAGCAAACCACCTCTCCTGTAAGTAACATTTCACCTACTCTCAAAATCTGTCTTAGCACACAATTTCATTTCATATTTGTTTTTTTTTTTTTGGTAACATTTTAAAAAAAAGCATTCAAACTGTATGTAGAAATTTCATGTGGATAAAAATAATTATATTGCACTTAGCAGAGATCCCAGTTATACCTGATTAGTAACTTGACTATATCTTGTCAGACAAACTTCACTGAAGAGTTATTTAATGTATCATATAACTGAGCTTCAGTGATATTTATTTTATAATATTTGTGACTTTCAGAATATTTAGGACACAAAAAGCTTGGAAAAATTTTCATAGCTCAAATAATCAACAAAATAACATTCATTTAAGAAAATAATTTGCAGCTGTATTTTTCTTTTTTTTTTATACTTTGAAGTTTAACAGATATCACGAGAACAGTGACGTAAGAATATAAATTACAACCAAAAGATATTTTTCAATTTTAAGCAGATGTTACCAGGATGAGCAAAAATGTATTACTGATTGTGAACATAACTATATATACAAGAAATTTCATGCTTTAGATTATAGGTCAATCTGCTATAAGAACCCTGATAGCAAGAAATGAAGAGATAAGTAGTTTTAATTCAAGAAACTGAAATATTTTTCTCTCACTGTACTATGAATTTACAATACTAAAACATGCATCACACAGCATTTCTATTAACGTGGAAGTCAGAAATAACTTCCATGCAACTGAAATTATCTCATGCTCAATCTCATGTTCTTGTTCACTCACTCACTGCTTGTGCTGTTTATAAATACATGCTAATACAGCCAAAGCTAATTTAGTTTCAGGAAGGAAAATTGAAAAAAAATCAAGTGTTTGTGTTTTGAATTCTCAAAGTACAAACATGAATGTTGGCTAACATCAAAATTTACTTCAAACTAGAAGCTTCAGGGATAAGTTCTATGTAATTGTTTGGATGTTCTTAATTTGAATCTCCTTAAATAAACCTTTCATATTTTCTCCTGAAGACTGCAACATTTCAGACTTTCAAAGATTACTTTTTAATCTCTCTTCAACAAAAATAGTCCTTCTACCAGTATACCAAACACCTCAGGCTTTGTTCTGACTAAATATCTATTGAACTCTGTTAAGTAATTTGACAGGTAAAACAGACAACCAGGACTAACAAGCTACAGAAGAACTCAGCTCATCTCTGTGAGAAACTCAGGTCTGTCCTGGGGAAGGAGATGGGCAGAGAGCAAGGTCAGATGAAACTAATACCAAAAAACTGAGAGCAACAGAATATGAAGCAGTAAAAACATCATCACATTAAAAAGTCATCAAACCAACTAGGAGTCTTAAGTCACTCAGAGCTCAATGTGGTGGAGCTGATTTAGCTGCCTGACAATTCCTTCTTACTGTGGGACTGGTGTAACAGCATTATTTTTTTCTTTTCACCAGTTTATACCAAATGGTAAACATAATGAGAACAGAAAACCAGACATAAACTGTAGTATTGTTTCCTGTTCTTTTGCCAAAACACAAAAGAAAGCTGCCCTGTTCAAACAGCATAGAGTACAGACCAAGCACCATCCAGGGGCTGCTGAGTATTTTCAGCCAATGGTGAAAGCTGCTCAGTACCTTGTAGGCAAGGACAGCAAATGCTAACCCTATGTAAAGTGTAGAAATGATGCTATACTTCCCAACTTTCTTCTCTGTCCCACTCTGTCTATGCATTTAAGAACAGAATGAAAAAACTGCAACATTTTAAACATTTATGAAGAATTGGAAAGAACTTGTGCCACCTGGATAAGTAAAATAGACATACTTCAAAGCCACCCACTAAGAATATGTGCTACAAGGATGGTAATTTGGCAGATCACATACTGAGAAGCATACAGTATTTGATATTTCAATGAAAATCTGAAAACAAAGATGAAGAGCAATCTGTAGAACACATACAGCAGTTATTTCCCTTTGCAAAAATGTAAGAAATCTACCCCATTTTATCTAACATTATCTGCTAAGGATTAACGTTTATTTGATAATCGTAACTGTCTACTGCAGTATGTATAGTTCAGCGGTGTCCTCAAATGGGTAAGGAACAGAATCAAGTTCAGATAATTAAAATTTTCTTGAAAGCTTAAAAATAAATCTAAAAATAAAGAGAAAAAGATAAAAAAAAAAATCACCATTAAAAGCAAAATGTTTGCTAAGGAAAGTATTACCTTTCAAGCTACTACAAGATGTAATAGTTTTACTAGCTTTCAAAAAAAAACCAAAAACAAAACAAAACACCAACACAAAAAACAAAACAAAACCCCACAACACCACCAAAAACCTACAATCCCAAAATCCAAACTAAAACTACATTCTTAATAAAAACAAAATGAAGGGAAGTTCTTGTAATCAAAAAAGCTGTAATGAAAGATTTCAGTTGGGTCACTTCAGAATCGTAGGACTTAACACTACATCACTGTCTGAAGAAGTCATGTCAAGCAGAAAGGAATGAATAATTATAAGAAACTTATTGACAAGCTCTAGTTAAATCACAGGATCTAAAATAACATACTATATTCTAGCTCCTATGTATTATTGTGATGGAACCTGCTTATGTACCTGAAATAATATTTCTTTTTTTTTCCTGTCTCTAGTATGTGCACCTGTAATTACTTCACTTTCACAGATTTAAAAACAGTGATAGTGTCTAACAATGACAGCATATTCTTTAATTTTCAGAAGAAACACATTGTATATATTTGCTGCAATATCTGAAACAAATATTTAATGCTATTAAAAAAAAAATGTAAACAATAATTCTCATGTTTTAGAACTATTTCTCAGATCCCTGTAGAGCAACATTCCTCAATCTGAAATGTCACAGCTACAAATAACTCATGACTGTCAACAGTTACAGCATCATGCTGGTAAAAGAAATCAAACAATTTATGGAGTTACACTTCATACAACAAACCTTTGTCAGGCTGCCATCTATCTAACTTCAAACCCTTGTTTGTAGAACATCATTTTACTTTGACTGTATTGTGAAATTACCTGTGAGTGTTCATTATGAACTTTCCAGTTATTGAAAAAAATAAATCAAGTTTGGCGCATCTTTGATCAAGGCAGCCTTTCATATTGGTTATCCATGTATTTTACTACTGATTCTACACTAAAGTGCCATGAAAAAATGTATTACTGCTTTAGTAACTGCTATAGATATATGTATAATAGTTGCTATTAATATTAATAGTTGCTAGATGCTATAAAATGTTTATAAGTGAAATATTTTTTTCTAGTGGTCCTCAGAGAGAGGCTGGCAGAAGTAAAAAATCTGGCCACACACAATGCAAATAAATCAAGAATTCTTACTATTTTTTTCCACCTTATGCATTAGCATAACACAGATGTTCTTGGTTTCTCAGCTTCTAATACTTGTTGTCTTTCCATCTCTCTCTACTTCTAAGCATGAATTTAGGTTTTTCTATAAAAGAAAATTTTAGTAACAGAATTTGATATTTGTTGCTAACATGTCCTTTCTATTTCCACATGAGTTCTGCTTAACAAGATCATATACAACTCTAATGCGGCTTTTTCCTGATGTTCATTGTAAAATTTGTATTTTTAGTATTGCTTCTTTTCCCAAAGACAGAATTTATTCTGAAGTTTTTCACTGAGTGTCATGTAGGTTTTTACAATAAAGCACACTGCAAATTGTGGTATCATTAAAACAATTACTCAGCATCACAAAGTCAAAATGAGTAGATGCATCCAAGATTTAGACTTAAACAAAATCCAAAACTCCATTCTCTGAAAGCCATATGAAATTTTTTCAGTTTTCAACACTTTCTCAGTCCTCATAGTTACACTGAGCAGTAACAAAGTCAAACTTCAGTACAGGTGATCTAATTTTAATGTTCTAGGCACCAGTTCAGTCCAGCTGTAAGTGATACAATTTTGTTAAAGTTAATGAATTTCTACTTGTGTTGATGATAACTACAGTGGCATTTGTTATGCTGAGATATAATTGTTTTTGTTGGAGTGCAATTTTACTACATCTTAAAAAGTGACATTATTAAGCCTCTCAGACAGGATAATTGTAAACTGATTAGAAAGTCCTTCATATTATGCTCCTCATAATGTATTTGTTTGTTTTTTAATTTTATAGCAATTAATGTTTATGGTATGAAATGTTTTGCACAATTTTAGATTAATTGAACTCCCAAATCTACACTATTGACAAGCAGTCTTCCTAAGTGTAATTAACTTCTAGAGAACATAGATTCAAAATGTTTATTTTACTTAATATTATTGGATTTAATTGCTTAAAAGAAAACTAATTTTTTATTACTGCCTTAGATGCCTATGCAAAAAAGAAAAGTATTTAATATTCCATAATGATTTTCTTTTAATAAGTTAAAACCAATGCTTTATTTTAAAAAGATACAAATGAACAAATGACAACAACAACAAAAATCAACACTACACAAACCTTGCCTAGTATTTAATTCAAATTTACTTCAGTCTCAATCTTTATTTTTTAAAGCTGCAAATGAATAGTAATGCACATTTTTGCTCATTCCTTAGGGACATGGAAAGAGGATATGTGAAGAAAGATAATTATTGATCAGCAATTGTGACTATGAAAATTTGAGTTGTTCAACGACGTGAATACAATCTGGGCTAGGGGCACAAATCTGGGACATCCACATAGAACTGGGGTGACTGGCAAAATATCTGTTTCCATAAGCATCTAACTAGGATCAGACTGCTCACTGGCTCCTGGAGACCAGCAAGGGTACAGAAACACCATAAGAAAAACAGAGAGTAAGTGCCTCTTGGCCTACTTCCATGTCCAAAAAGTGTGTATGATTATTTAAATCAGTCTTGACCGGATAAAGAGATAAATGCATTATTCCAATTTGGATGGTCATATCAAATATATTTGTCAAAATAAGGCATGATATATAAGATGAGGCTCTGAATTTCCCTTCATACTGATATAAATATGCTGCTCACCAAGGCATAGGTAATAGATATAAGTAGTTGTTTTGCCTGAATGGAGAAGCTGTTTCTAGGCTAATCAAATATTAGGCAGGTTTTGTTTGCTATCAGATATTAATACCTGATAAAACCTGCAGCTATGAAAGACAGTAATTCTTGACAGGACAACTGTCACAGGCATTTGCAATGTAAGGTGTTGATAAGCTGGGACAGTGTGAAAAAACTTCCATCTAAATGGAATGCCTGCAGGACTCCAAGAAATGGATTTGCTACAAACACTAGGGAGTTTTAGCAGGAGTGGATTCTGCCTTACGACAACAACTGGAGATGAGGTACATTCAGACATCAGAAGCTCTGATGACATGAATGATCCAAATGTCCACAGCAAGTCAGATGTATATAGAGCAAGACATACTTTGGATCTGATCTTGAGGAAAAGTAGGTAAGCACAGTTTTATTTTTTTTGAAGAAACTTCCTTGAAGAATTGTAACTGAGATGTTTCACTCTGCTACTGCAAAAATTGAAGACAATATATATTTTTAACCTGACTTGACCTAAACCAAATTTCACACTAAGTAGCAACAAGACTTCTCTTATCCAAAGATAAAGCAGAATCTTGTTAAAGTGCCCAAGAGTTTCAAGCAGCCTCAGCAGAAGTTTTGCATTCCTAGTTTGTGAGCTTGTCCCAAAAGGATTTGCAGAGACTAAAATGTTATTTTGGTGACTTGAAATAGCTAGGAACACTCTGACATGCATAGGGCAATCAGAAGCATGTCTGAACTTTGACACCCTTGAAGGACTTTGACGCATAAGACCAGAAACTACTGCAAAGAAGTAGAAGACCAATAGATCTTGTAATGTTTTGTTGACTCAAAAGTTTTTTTTTTTTTCCCTCATCAGATGTTATTTTATTAATGCACAACAGCAAGAGACATTTCCCATTATAGAACAGCTGGGGAATATTGCTAGGGATTAAAGAAGGACAAATGCAGACTGATTGATCCTGACCCTTTAGACTGGAGACTGCACCACATCTGTCTGTTTTATTGGCTTCACAAGTAGTTGTTTCAACATCTGTCAAGATAGGTCCTTCACTTCTTAATTTTTATGTGAAAGTAGGTATCAAACACACATGACTGGATTTTTTTTTCTCTGGAATAGTTCCAGCTTATGAGCTGAATAAATTGAAGGGAATGTGCTTCAGAAAGTAAATTGACAGCAGTACTTTTCTTTGAGCTAGGTAAACAGTTGTATTACCAACTGCTGAGTAAGATGTAAATTTTGGACAATGCTGCTGAGTCATGCTGAACAGTGGTCTCATGCCTTGCTGAGACAAAAGAAGACTTATTACCACTTGCCATCTTTACCTGTATGGAAAGTGAATTCTAAGAGTGGAGGAAATAAAATTCAATGTTTGTTTACTTCTGTGCATCCTGATGTCAAAGCTGATATTTTCCAGCTTCCAATAAAGTGCAGAATGGGAACAAAAGCTCTGCAGTAACTTTTTGATGCCAAATTCTCAAGGGAGATGATATTTCATGGAAGAATTTATAATTATTCTAAAATCATTTACACTTTACATTAAAAAGCTCAGTTTCTAGACACTTCTTTCGAGCATCTTTTATCACAAATATTGTCAATGATGGTAAGGAATTAACTTGTAGCATCTAGCACCATTTTTCTGAATATGCTGTAGGCTCTAAGGCTTTATAAGGCTATAACTCACTTCAGAGTATTCTTTCCAGTGCAGTTAATGATTAACCAGACCATTAACAAGAGAGCCAGAATATCATTAAAAGAGTAGGTAAAGGAACCACCAATTTACTAAGTATTAACTGTAAATTTCCTTACCATTTATTCCTCTCATTTTTAAATCACATTTCTAAGTAAAAAAAATAAGGCAGTGAAATGTGGTATATATATATGTACATTTTGATTTGTCTTTTTAATCTTTCTTTTTCTGATAGAAACTAGTTAAGCCCATGGAATGCATAACATTAAAATATAATCTTACACTCTACAGCTTGGTCAACGAGATACTAGTATGTTCTGCAGGAGCTATAAAAAAACATGCTATAAAGTATGGCTGAATCCCACAGATTAAATTGAATTGCGCTGCTCTGAAAATTGCTGGTACTCACAATGTGTATTTTAGAAAGAGCAATCATTTTCACAATTTTAAACATATGATCGTTATTTTTTTTATTTGATGAAACAACTACTGAGTTTTTAACATCTTACTACAGAGCTTATGTAGCTTTATCAGAAATGAAAGTCATTATTACACTGTAGATAAGGATTTAATGCACTAATCTGAATTAAATACGTAAAGCATTTTATAAGCAATTCATGGAACTTCTGTTTAGCTGAGATGTTTAATGGTAAGTGTTTCAGAAATTGAGCTCATTTTGGCATGAGAATACCCTAAGCTTAAGAAGACATTAACAGTTACTGAAATTCAAACATGAGGGCTTTTATGTTACTATATTTGTCCTTCTTTCCCCATTAGTCTTTTGTGCATTTGAGTGGATGAAAGCATCGCTTATGAAGTATTTCTGCCAATCCACTAATAGTATATCCACAATTTTCTCCAATATGTACATTTCAAATATGGACAGAATGATCTTACAACATGAACTCGCATAAAATGTTCATTTACAATGTTTCATACAACTCTTCATATCTTTGAGGAATCACACACTTGACTTATTGATGAAAAGAATGGATTTTTGGTGCCTTTGTCTTGTCACATACTACAAAAAATACATTCTAGACACATTTTAAGAAGAGATGCAAGACTATTTCCAGTTAAGGTACACAATTTCTATGCAGTTGTCTTTTCTGCTTTCCTTCTCCAGAAACAAAGTTTTTCCTGATAAGGTTCTTGTAGTAGATAGTAAGTTTTGGTGGGTGAAAAAAAAAATAATAATTTTCAAGTTTGCAGAATGCTTTTATTCCAGTGCAAGGTGATACCAAGGCATAAGGAAAACTCACTGACACAAAGATGTCTATCTGGACGTTGTAACCAGATCTAACTGCAGTAGGTATTACAGGGAGTTTTTTCATAGGAAACGAATAGGTCCAAAAGGCACATTTTAGCTTTGAAGAAGTGCAATAATTTATTTTTCAAAATAGGACTCTCTAATGAAAAAGTACTACTAATAATACAGAAACTAACTGGTTTAGCAAGAAAACAGGAAATCGGAAGCGATGCAGTTCTATCTTAGAAATCAATAGTTTCCTGTAAGTTTTAGCAGAGAACAAACCTGATTCATATTTTTTGGTAACTCCCTCTGAGTTGGTATCAGTTTAAAAGAAAGGTTTATGCTGCTTCCCATAGAAAGTATATCTCTCTTTATAAAGTCCCTCTTCAGGGAAGAGCCCATCAAATTTAGCAACAAATGGGAAGCTACAAGGTCTCTTGCTTTTCTTCAGCTACTGCATGACCATTTTGAATACCATCTTGTTCATTTACTATAACTATTAAAACTGGATTGGGTAAGCATAATCATTGTACTTTTTGGAATTTAAAAATTTTGGAAGATGCTAATATCTTTTTCTCCTGATAGCTTTTAAAAAAGATTTTCTAAATCTAAATGGTTTGTTTTCATTCCAATAGAGACACTTGAACCGCTCAATAAAGAAATCAGCTTTTTTTAATCTCTAAGTAGACAGTGTCTTACTACCTGTGTTGCTAATGACTGTAGAATTAAATAATCAAGTTGCAAACAGATCTGCAATATTCTGATATTAAGATAAATTTTGTGCTATTTAAAATAGCAAGCAGAATATAAATAAGAAACAGAATATTTTTGTTCCCCCCATTCATACTTATAACTTAATGCGATGTTTAAAAAAAAAAAAAAAACAAAAACAAAAAACCAAACCACAAACTATTCCATCAACAATGGAGTTGTGGACTACTGAGCCCAGCATTAAATTAAGAGTCTAGACTGCTACAACTGAGCTCCCCTGTGGTTAGATCACTTTTTATCCAGTAGCCCCCAACTAATACATTTGAAAACAATGTTTCTTTACTATATGTCTGTAAATTTATGGCTCTGTGCTGCCAGAGTCTGGAAGTAAGAGTTATAGTCAAAACAGCACAACGGCTTGCTTTTATCTGAGTGAAAGCCAGCATTATACTAGTGATATGGAACATTTCAAGCTCCCAAGAAAACCAGCAGTTTCACAGTTTCTTAGGGCTATTCTGTAGCAGACACAGATTAAAATTAGTTAGTCTCATATTTACCTGATTGTTGATGAACATGAATTACTCTTCCTGACGGGCATTTGTTATCACACTTGCAATTTTATGCACAAAGCCTGGCCAGCAGGATGGCCTGGTGTCAGCAAAATGTAATTAAGAGAAAGCTCAAAACCCAGTATGTGTTAATGTGTTTTGAAGTTTAAAGCACGCTTTAAATATTCCTCACAATCTCTGAGTAATACCTTATTTTACCAGATACACAATCACTTGTTTACAGTTTTATCAAATGTATACTAACACTTATCATGTTATCACAACTAAGTTACTATTGCAAATTAACTTTGCATTGACTTACTAATCAGAAAGCCTAATTTAATGGAAGTACTGTATCTTTGCTCTCCAGCCTAGTCAACAAGTTAGATTACTACAGCTTTTCCATACAATAAGCCTTTCAGTTCACTTACTCTAAGCAGGTGATGTAGATGTTAATTGTTGTGTAGACTAGTAGGTAATGCTTTAAATTGGAGTTCAATGTACCTAGATTAAACTCTGTTTGCTTTTAGCAGACAATTTAATCTTTCCTCATAACCTTTCAAATTTTCATTCAAACTGTCCTTGCAAATCACATCAAATTTCTGTGAGGGGCTTTAAACCATATACACCAATGTGTTTGTTTGCTGCATGACCTTTGTGAAGCTCAATTTTTGTAAAGATTCCTTCATAGACAAAGGAAAATAAACTTTTATGTTTCACTTACCTGTTCCAGGACAAAAGTAGATAACTGAAGTGGGATTGTAGCCTAGGAAAATTAAGTATGAACACAGCAACAAAGGGCTAGTGTCTCCTAAATATGAGAAAAACCTCTGCTTAATTTTTCCCCTCCCTTTTTGCCAGTATTTGCTGGTAAGAACACTCACATCTGATAGAGGAAGACAAACAATTGTTCCTTTTGCCAGCCTGATTTACAAAAAGAGACTAAATGTGTTAGCTATTTCCTGGAAATTGGAAGCTCTTGGGCCCCAAGCTGGGACAGCTGTAGCTAATTTAAGGAGTCATGAGAGCACAAAAGCAGGAACTGCTGCTGTAAATGGTGGAGATAAGGAATTCAAGTTTTAGGTACTGAAGTCACAGGTCTATAGGATTGTGCTACATAAAAAAAAAATGCATCTTCACTATTCCAGAACTATTTCTGCTTTCTCCAGTAATGAATTTGTCCCACACTGCCTCAGTGCATCTGAACTTTGGGAAACCATAAACCATGTTCATTTTTTTGTGTATGTTGATAAATTGCTATTTCTGACTCTTACCTCCCTATGACCTGACTCATCATATTGCATGCCTACCTCAGTGTTGGTTACACTTTATAAGCAAGACAATTTCCCAACAGCCTCATTGCATAATAACAGACCAGTTTTCCAACTCAATCGCAACTTATGCTACATGAGCAATTCAGCTTTGTGCTGTGCCTCCATTTCAAACTTTAGTAGAATATAACATACTGAACATACTGTCAGACTTTTTTTTTTTTAATCCTCCAGTGTTTGTAAGTCAAATACACAAAGTTTGTCTTTGAAAATATGAGACTACCTTTTTCACCTTGCAGTGACCAGGATGACCTCACCCCCAATTCTTCAGCTGCTACATTTTTTAAATAACCTGTGATTTATAAAAAGGGCTTTCTGATGAATATTCTCGTTCTTTTGTAAAGTTTGTTCAGACTTATTGTAAATCACATCTAAGCTGCATGAACCCTTTATTTCCTTACAACCCTCAGTATAAAATGGATTTTTTTATTTTCTTTTGCTTTGTAAGAAGCTTTCAGTCCAAATGACACCTTATTCTAGTCTCTGACCTGCAGCAGGAAAGCCTTTCTTGTAATTCTCAGAAGCCTGACATTTAATCCTTTCATTGCTTGGTTTCCACTGACAAGCTGCTAAATGCACACAGCTGTGCCCTGACCAAATAAAGCTACTGTGCCAGTAATGACATGAAGTCATATAGCAGGTCAGATACCATTCTGAATTTTAGTCATGAAATGACAGTGATAAATTATTGGCTACTCAAAAATGTATATCACTGAGATCCACAAAGACAATCCTGACATCAAATGGCATTATTATCAGTGTTCTCCTTTTGGAAGCTTGCCTGAAAAACATGATCTGATAAAAAAATCCTTCATGTAATTAGAGTGTACTGATGGGTGACCATTTGCTAATTTATATTTACAACTTTGATTCATGTATTTCTCAAGTCATACATCTTGAGAAAACACATTCAAAATTTTTCAGAAAATAACTTTGAGCAGTCATGTAAAACAAAATTACATATATTTGTTGTTTTATAGCTTATGCATAATATTATCCATATTTGAATTTATTTCTGTAACAGATCAGAATGCAAGCCATTGAATAATCCATCGCAGTTAATATCTACTTGACATTACAGACCTGAAATGTTTATTTGTGCCCTGAATCTGCATAACACAATCTGCAATATCTCATAGTGCCAGTAGTCAGAAACTTGGTTTGAAGAATCCAGACTTCTGGTAGTCTCCAGATGTATGTGAAGGTGTTTCTAAATAGCTGAATGTATGTATATACAAGATGCATTGCAATGACATGCAGAGACATTACCAGCATACTTCTTAAAGCACTGGTAAGGAGTTGTACCCTGACTTGCAGGTACTGCCTGTGTAGTACCACATTGGAGAAGTTATCTTTCTTTTGGGTCCACAGCTGGCAAACAACCGTCTGCCTTGTATATCTCTCCAACACACTGGTCTGGACAGGGACTAGCATCAGACTCCTATGTAACATTTTTTCCATTATGATCACTGCCTACCCTAATTCATAGATGTTGTAATACCTGGGTAAGGAGTTGAAATTAACTCAAAAATAAGGAAAATTATTATAAACATTAAAAACAACACATAACTTCTATTAAGGCAGCATCATTTTGTTAATTAGATGCACAGAACTATGCAAGTATGTTTTTCCTAGGCTACTTACTGCTTTCTCAGACAATTTGTGACCACGATTTAAGAGTTAGCATGGACCAGGGTGATACTTCTCAACAAGCAGTGTTGGAGGGTCACAGAGACGGGTAGGATGGATGTGACAAAACAGTACAAGCTTGTTTCTGGTCTAGAAAACTGTTCCTGGCATGCGCTAGCTCAGGTAGATGCCATTACTGTGCCCAGTGCAACAGTCATTTTCTTGTCAGCCTTTTCCATTTGCATTAATGGAAATATATAGCACAACTGCTTTGGAGCATATGGCTCTTCTAGCTGGCTTCTACATGCACATTAAGGTATTTGCTATAAACATAACCCTATGCACAGCTGGTACTATGAGGTGTTCAGAGACTGCATCTATTCATATGAGCTACAAAAGCTGAGATCAGCTGTGGTCTTGTCTGCAGCCTCAGAGTTAACATATATAATAACCATGGGATTTCATTCAGCCCTGTTCCTCAGCTCTGTAGTAGATGAAAAGTATAGACTTTTTGTCTTTTGCCTTTTTTTGAAGGCTTTGAGTTCATTAGTTAGAATTGTTCAATTGTTTTGATAGTTATTTTAAGAAAATAAAAGTTCTTTCACAGGAAACAGCATTCCAAACTGTGTGATTTAAATTTACTTGCTGCCACCTTCATCCCATTAAACCAATGTGACTCAGCATTCTGCTGAGAGATGTTCTAACACTTCAACAGAAATTTCCCATGGATATCTCCCATTTAAGTACCAAAAATTATCTCACGTGTGCTCACGAACTCACAGGTCATGGTAATATTGTTGTACCAATTAATACATCTAAAGTATTTTAATGTGTACATAATCTGCATTCTATGACAAAACAGTGATAACAGGACACTTTCAAGATGAGATGATAATATAATATTATCTCTCATGTTTCCTCATAGTTGAATCTCGACAGAAAGGACCTACAATTAAACAATCTCCTCATCAATATAAAGGCAATTATACAGGATCAGCTTACTAAGAAAAGCAGAGAGTAAGTGCAAAGTTGATTTTATTTTTAGAATGGAAAATAAAGAATTCTACAAAATAGTCTGTTGTAATTAGTTGGAAGTGGTAATACCAAAATCCTGTAGGAGAGCTTCTGTAGATACCTTTTTATGCAATGTTTCCGTAATCAAATTTACACGTTGTAGTTCTTAATTGTAACAGAAGAGTTACTTTAGTTCTATTTTGTAACTAAACTGCAAATCTCTAATTCTGTCAACACTATAAAATAGCTTTAAAGAAGCTTAAGTTTGGTAATGTGATAAGCAGATGAAGCAAAGATACAAAACACCATTCAAAGTGACACAAATATTTTTATGTGGGACTTATCCCAAAATGCTTTGTTTACTGTGATTGTCACAGTTTGGCAAGGATATCCAGTGCATCCAAAAGGAAAACACAAGTAGGCATCCACAAACAACAGTTATATAGTTCAGTAGGCTGAGATCCTACATTAGCACTTTCCAGGGTCTGAGAGATGCTATACTTGCTTGGTTTGTTGATGCTTTACTATCTATTGCCGAAAGTCATGTTCTGTTTAAAAAGGATGTTTCTGAGTAGTGGAGGAGAAAGTTTCCTGCTTGCAGGCTAGACTGCAACAAAGCAGGAAAAGAGGGAGAGTCCATGCCTAAAGGTTGGAGAAAGCCTCTTTTTAAAAGCTGGCCAGAGGTGGAAGGATGTGTGCAAGACAGAAGGTGGCTGTGAGTAAGAAGGCAGCTTATTGATGGTGGAGAACAGATCCCTAACCCCGCAACAGCAGGGAAGAAGCTTTCCTGATGACCCAGAGGGAATGAAACGGGAGTTGACATCCAGGAATGCACTGAAACCTCCAGGGTGCACTGGACAGAGGGAAGACTTGTTTACAAACCACTTAGAATTGCTTTTAGCAAATCTGTTTTTTTCTTCTCTTCTTTCAGAGCTACTTTATTTTTGTTTGTATTCTAGTAAAGCCTAACTTGAAAAGCTGGGAAGTCTTGGATGTGCTCACTTTTAAAGAAGATGGTGCAGTCTCTTCAAAACTCTGACCAACATAAGGGTTTGTCAGACAGGCAATAAAGATTAAACATCAACTTAGTGTCTAAAACTGAGTTAAATGCTCTTAGTGACCCTTAGAAAACATGTTAATTAATTTTTTATTTGAACAGCATCAAGAAGTTCAATATACGTTTTTTTTTGTCTGCTTTTTTGACTTTGAGATATCTGTGGTTTTTTTACTTTGAGATATTTTTCTCCTATTTGATTGATATCAAGAAGCCACTAACATTGTGATCACTTTGTGGAAAAAGGTGTCGTGAATCTCTGTTCAGTTACTGTAGCTCAAGATAACATTAACTTTCTACTCTCATAAACTGGACAATTATAGGAAAACTAGTGCTATTAGTAGTGCTGTCATTGCCATGCCTGCCCTGGCTTTATAGTAGATACTTTCTTTACAATGCTACCAAGTCTAACTGTCTTAATGAGTAACAGATTCATTCTAAAACTATAAGAAAAAGATAAAGCTATCATGTGAAAGTGTCAAGGAACAAGTATTTTGATTAGGGTACTAAATGGAAGTTTAATAATAGTCAGTCTGCGATACAGGTTGCAGCTGTTCTCCAGAATGACTGCGCTGCACATCCCAGCCCTGTCCCACAACAATCTGAGATGCTGAGCAACGACACTGATTTCCAAACCTGACACTGAATAAATGACTCTGTCCATCACAGATATCTTGTCTCAATCTGATTCAAGTCTACTCTATGAGGATCAAAGGCCGCCTAATATCCTTTAAAAAAAACCAAAACAAAACACCAGAGATGTTTATCACTTAGACTAAATAAAATCTTTGAGTAACTGTTTCCAAAATATATAGAAACATATTTTCATTTATCTAAGTCAGGGAAATTTAAAAAAAAAAAGCAAAAAAAACCCAACAAAGTCTGAAGTAACAAAAACAAAAACAACAACAACAACAACAAAACAACAAAACTTGAAGAGTTAATACCCCTGTATGCTTGTTTAGTGACAATCTCCCTAAAGACCAAAGCATTCATTATTTTTTCTTTCCTTATCTTCTTTTTTTTTTTTTCTTTTTTCTTTTTTTAAACACAGCTAATCTCACAGGTTAAGGAGTGAAGGATATTTTTTCTCATTTCTGTGACAGACAGCCAGCCTAATCAGGCAGGTTATAACAGAGGTGACTAAAATGGGACACATAAATTAATAGGGTGAATCTGTACTCTTGCAAAAACCACTGAAGCTTAAATTCATCACTATACTGAGGCAATAATAGAGAAGCAGCATGTCTCTGAAAAACAGCAGCTATGAGGACAATAGCCATGGCCACTCTTGTTATGTTTATGTATGTGCTGCATTTCTTCACAGTGAATCTTGAAGAACTTCAGACCAAATACAATAATTTTTCCACCCATCTTTATGAAACAGTGAGGAGTGGCACAGAAAAGAGAACTGTGTAGTGCTAAAACAGGGCTGCACAGCATCAGAAAGAATGGAAAATAAGTAATTGAAGCTCACCAGAGAAATTTTAAGTTCAAATAGGACCAAGACAGGTGGGCTCACTCTTCTACTCCAGAAAAAAAGTGTACATTTATGTCTCATCTTAAAATAATCACAGCAAAATCTCTGTCTTCCCACATTCATGATAGTGTAGTGGAGCTCTCCTGACAGGCTGAACTGTATCTACTACATCAGCAATGTGACTTCTCTAGGCAACATGGATTCTTTCTTGAAAGGCTGGTATCTGACCTTGTTACCTAAGCACGATGTAACCATAGCACACCTGTGGTAGCTGAGGCACCAGCTAATTCATCATCAGTTGGAAAGAGAAATCGGCTGTAGCGGAACAAGCCAAAATATCAACATTTATTTTACTGTGGACCAGGGAATGATACACGAGTGCCAGGAATACAAAAAAGATCTGTTTTCTAATTGTATACAGCATGCATATACTTAAATAATGTTTTTGTGTAAATATCAGCACATCATATTTGGCTGTATTTGTAATTTATGAAAGGAAAAAAAACTTCTGAAGGGAGAAAATCACTGCAATACAAAATTAATATGTAGAATCCATATGGGATTCCAAAAATATTTTATGCAAATTATAGTCAAAACTCTTTCACTCTGCCACTAGCAGCTCTGTGTTCATGCTCCTCTTTGTGGTGCAGTACCTCTGAACTACTGACAATCTTACAGCTTTCAAAATAATATTTCATTCTCCCACCAGATTTTTATTATCACACATTCCTTGACCATTTTGAAGAAGTCTGGGTTCTTCCTCTTTATTTCTTACTCTGATAGGCTATTTCATTCACTTTTCCTGAAAAGCAGTTTCATTAGCATGGGGGAGGAACTGTGAAGCAATAAGCTGCTTTCCAGCCTGTGTTCAGAATGAGTCCCACTTGTGTCTTTGAAAGACTAAACATGCTTTTAGCAACTAGTTGTCCCAGAACAGAAACCTGCATCGTTAGTTACTCACGAAAAAAAAATATTATAGACTGTCAGTACTGCTGGAGTGCCTATCAACTTTCCTAGCTGAGATGCAATGCACATTATAATTGATGCAGGTCTAGCCCCAGAATGCTGTGCTTTTGGTCCTTGCTGGTACACCTCATACAATATAGTCCTTGGTTGGGTCAGAGCTACATCACCATATACTAATTGTCAGATGCACTCAAATTTCATTGACTAATCAAGGGAAAAATCCTTTAAAAAAATGTTATCACAGTTTTCAACAACTTCAACAACCCATCCACCATTTTTCGCAGAGAAGCGAGAGTGCTGGGAAGTGAAGTGTGAAAACTTTTTTCCAAGAAGATGCTGTCTCCTGGCACAGCTTTTTAGAATCTCTCTGCTCAGAAAAAAAAGACAGTTCTAAAAACACTCTATTTGAAGCATGTTTTCCTTCCCCACCCTCATCAGGTCTTAGAAATGCTTGCCTCAATTCACTCCTCACAAAATATCTATACATTTATATAATTTAACCCATAGAGTATGTAACCTCACAGTGGAGAAGTTACTGTATAAAATGAAGTTCCATAGTATAAATAATATTACTTCTGGAAGAAAAATGTCAGTATTACAGGCAGAATTAATGACAACTTTGAATTTCTGCAGTTGTGTGTGGTCTAAGGTTTCTGTTTTATTCAGAATTTCGTGGACTTTTTTTCCTGTCTCATGTCTATAGAACTGCAACATCTTCTGCAGAATCTTAAAGCTTTTATCCAGCTTTCATATTTGTACTCATTTCTAACCTGACACCTTGAACTGTCTTTCGAGATCCAATGGGTTCCCACAGGACCATTCACTGATGAGTAAAAAGCCAAACTTGGATGTGACCTTTAGGCCTCTTCTTCATTTTCCAGCTTGTTAGCAGATTGTTCTTGTGCAGTTTGATTCCAGACAGAAGGTATTGCTGTAGATCTTTGTGCTTTACTTTTCTCCCCATGTGGTACCATTTCTCTATTATTTCTTTTCTTTTTGAAGAAAAAGAAATTCAGCTCTAGCAATACATAGGACGTGAAAACTGTGTGTGAATTGCACATTTTTTGGAAACACTTGCAGAAATGATATTGTAAGATAACACTGAGAGAGTGAAAAAGATAAAAGGCAAGATTTCTTGAACAGGTAAACCAGCACTGCTTTCTATATTGGCTGTAGATATAAATATTTTTCTATTCCTAGAAAAAGACTGAGACTTTTTAATAAATATAAATTAGTAAAGACAAACCTGGGATTTTTTTTTAACCTAGGTTTAGCTAAAAATGAAAATGAAGCCAAAATGGATTTCATGATTGAGGAAAGAAGTAATATACCTATGAATTGCAGCTATTCCCTGGTGGCACGTACAGAGTTGAGTAGCAGACGTTTTTTTCCCCTCTTTGTCTTAAATTGAAAAGTTCCAAGAATCAGCAGCTAAAAGTCCCAGCTCCTTATATGGCTATACTGTGCAGGTAACTTTGCCCTGAAGAGACCTGTGATATGGTCATAGCTCATATATTGCCTACTGTTTTTTTTTATTATTATTTTTTATTCCCATCCCCTGCCGAGGTAAAAATCTACCCTGAAGGAACCAGTTGGACTGGAACAAAAGTCACTCATGCTCTAAAAAACAAGAGCTGTAGTTCAAAGCCCCATCGTAATTCTTTCTGGGGTTTTTTTAGGCTTTGCAATTTCTTTGACCTCATAGGCTACAAAGAAAGAATTTGTGGAATCAGGTTTACTTCTTGTCTCAAATTTTGAACCCAAAGGCCTGAAAAATACCCATGGTTTAGAAATCTGCCCCAAAAGTAGAGCTTATTTCATCACAGAAACACTATCCTAACCTGATTCTAGCTGCAGGCAACTCTTGCATAAGAATAGGGAGATTTTGTGAATTATTTCAAACTTGAAGTTACTTTTGAATTTGGTTCAGCTGGTAGAGAATGTTTCAGGAAACACTTGGGATTTTTCATTTCAAATCCAGTTCTGGTCTTCTATGTACCCAGATATCTCCAAACCCCTAAATCTCACTTTTAATTAAATATCTCTACATAGAAGTCATTGCTATCTATAAAGAATTGCCATTTCATTGGTGGTTTAGAAGGATGAAAATCTGGCAAAATAGGTAGGTAAATATATAGACAGAACAAAATAAAAAAAAAAAAAACAACACGTACACATATGGCTTTTTTTAAAATGCTAGAAGTTGTGGGGTTTTTTTTGTTGTTGTTTTTGTTTGTCTGTTTGAGTTTTTGTTTTGTTTTGTTTTTGTTTTTGTTTGTTTGTTTGTTTTTGTTAGATGAAACTCCTTTAGCACTGATCTGTTCCAAGTAAATCACAGCTGTTAGTTTTCACTACTTTACAGCATTTTTAGAGAAAATATTTTATTCAAAACACGTATAAAATATCCATAGACAAAGCCACACAAACATAGAAATATGTAAAGTTTTTTAAAACATGTATCTTAAAAAAATTGAAGATACCATATACTTGTGGAATTTATATCACTGGACTTTGTCATTCCAATTTTTTTTACAATATAAAAAATAAATATTTCTTAATAGGAGCTAATTTCCTTATATTTCATACCTAGGCATTTAAAGTCTGATAAAATACATTGGTAAAACAATTCAATAACCTATCATCAAGAGATATTCTTCCCAACTTTCAAGTCAGTAAACTATCTTTTACTTTTTACTAGTTAAATTAGGGGATTACATTTGGTTCTGGAGTGTTGCCAGGTTCCATGTGTACTCATAGATGTCTTCTAACTGTCAAGCAGAAGCAGCGACGATCCCTCCCTTAGCAAGCTCCTCACAAGAGGTTCAATGCCATAGCAAAGGTTAATTTGTTTGGCCAAGAAGGAAGGGAAACTGAGCTGTAGAAAAAAAGGAATAAAATATTTAACAAATTCCCTGAGCAGCCTCCCATATAGTTCAAGCTCCCGTAAAGCACAGATTATTTACAGAAACTCCACTGCTGCAAAATCCTCTAGGGAGAATGGAAACTCAAGTTGTCTTACTGCTTTAATTTTACTGCTGTACACTTGCTGAAAAGTCTTAATGTATCCATTTTGACCTCTTATATGTCTCTGGATGCCACTGTTGGTTTTTTTGTTGTTGTTTTTGGTTTTGTGGGTTGGCTTTGTTTTTGGTTTGGCTTGGTTTTGGTTTTTTGATTTTTTTTTTAAATTTCCCAGATGATTTTATGAAGAGTGCATTGCCCCTTTTAATATGTGGTTTTCATAAAACTTGATAGACCCCAGAGTTTTATCCAGCATCACTGTGTGCTCCTACCTTGAAAGCTTCCTAGATCCTGTCCATTTTGATAGTACTCCAAGAAATCTTGTCTGTAGTTTTGCTTTTGTTCTAAATTTCCATAAAGAGGTCATTTCAGACTGCTGGTGGAAAGCTGTAAGAAACACTGACAGTATTCACTTTAAGCATTATAAACACATATATTAAGAGCTTGTGTTTACACTCTAGTTAGTGAAGAAAAGCTACCTCCTAATTCAGGTTTTCATAATCACTTTCTTCGTAGTAATGAATAGAACTCATTAAAAAAATCATTAAAACTACTCACAATCAAAAATAGGAAAAAAGTCAACGAAAAAGACGAAGGACTGAAGCAACACAGTCAGTCTACTGAGAGGAAAGCTAGAAAGTATTTTCTTTCTTTCAGGGAATTTTATAAGTAATATGATAGAGATTAGTCAGATTTTCAGCTTCAAATTATGACAGTAGTGAACATTGCAAGCTGGAGCCAAAGTAGCTGAAAGTAAATAAACAAATAGCTTTTAAAGTGAGGTAATCCTTAAAAGAAAAATACCTAAGATTATAGTAACTTTTTTTTTTTAAAAAAAAAAACCTAGAACTTTTAAAATAAAGATTAAATGTAATTTTTAAAATGACATTTATTGCAGAAAGCATAAAGATAATCATAATGGCCAGTTTTAACACCTATTTCTATTCACAGATACAAGATTTCACTCTGAAAACACTTGTTTTGGCTGAATTATTTCTGTTTACGTTAAAATTGAAAATGAACAGTAGTAGAGTGAGATGATATAAACTGAAACAAAAGGTTTTTATTTAATCACTTTCAAACTAACCCGCCAACTTTCACATAGCTTTAATAGTCTTAAAGCAAGTTTGTTTGCTTTTTTTCTTTGCCCATATATTTGCAGCTAGGCTGCCTTTTGTAGTGGCATGGATCTCAGAGAAGATCACCCACCTGCCTTTGCTGTCAAATTACATTGCAGAGACAACGGTAGCCAACAAAATGTGGTGTTTCATGCTATACTTTTAGTTCCCCAAAAATATGGTCAGTGGAGCATGTCCTGTAATTCAAAATGTTTCTGACAATTAAATATTTAAATACTACAGAAAGAGGCTAAAAAGGTGAACTTAATGTGATCATAGTCAGATAGATTGTTTATAAGATAAGCAAGAACATTTCAAGACTAGATTTAAATAATAACTGAGTGGAAAGAATCTGAGAATTCACAAGTAAACATGGCAGGCTTTCATCAGAGAAATACAGGTGCTGTTTTCAATCCCGTGGCTTCAGAAATCACTGCGGAAGTTCCTCTTTTTGATTGACTACTACTCCAATGAAATAATTCACGCTACCACATACAAACTAGCTTTGACTGTCCTAGATAAGATACATCACACGATTTTAGATTTCTAACTGGTGCCCAGACAATTCTGATGGCCTGGGACAGAAGACCTTATCTATGCAGTCCCCAAATACTGTTCCACTCCAGGATTACTTTGTCCCAAGCCTTGTGTTACTTCCTGCCTAGTATACACAGTTCCTTCATCCATTTAGTACACGATAAATTAAGACTCTCTATATAAAATCCATTCTGGATCAGTGCAATTGTCTTATGCATTAGCTCATTTTCCCTCTCAGACATTGGTCAGAACTATATACAATTTTGTAAGTACAGAAATATGGTCAAGTTATTGCTTTTTGAACTTATAAAATATGACCAAGGACCTTCATAATTAGTCAAAACTGGCACTGCAGTTCTGCATCTGGTGCACCTCTTTAAACTTGTTCTGAATCTCAACACTTGTAACAACACATATTTCTATGGAAAGAAATTAGTCTCCCAGATTTAAACCACGAAACTCCTGATATTAATGGAAACTCATTCTGGAATTTACTCAGGATAGGGTTGGGGTTTTGCATGCATACACTGTGAATCAACAGATAACTTGTGTCCTGAACCCAGGCATGTTAACTGGTCAGCCACAAAACTTTTGCTTAGTTAGTTTGTTATTCTTTTTTTCGATGAACAAAAGCATATAAAACCCTGAAAATCTGTGCTACCTACATCCTCAGTTTTATGCTGCAAGATGTTTCAATGAACATTCCTAAAACTTTGCTTTGCAGGAAAAATTTGGTCAGCCCTATAAATAAGTAATTACCAGAGTATATGGAATAAATTTTAAAAAGTATAACAAAAACAATGGTATTGGAAATGAAATAGTAGAAATTAGAATATGTCTATCTACAAGTACACACAGGTCAAAAGACTGGAAATTCCTAGGGAACGTTGCAATCCCTGCAGATGATGTCTGCATACATTAGCCAAAATAGCAACCAAAAACCTTTGTGAGATAACTTTAAACAAATCTATTAGTGCACATATTCAGGTACACTATTTAGAATACTCTCATATACCGTGACTGATCAGGGTCAGAACTAGAGTCTGTGGGTCTGGCAACTTGATCTAAAGTAGAACTAGAAGCTCAGGCTCTCCATATTCAAACAATGATAATGATATTTATGAAAAACATTGCATTTATTTGAAAGAAAATATTACCATTGACAATTTGCTGTATAATGTTGCAAATCTATTTTAACAATAAGTAGTTTGTGGTATTTACACAGCTACAAGGAGGCTAATTTTCAAATACTTAAATGTATAATTTAATTCTATGGAGAAACTTTATTTTTTTAATGATTATGTTATAATCTGTGAACTAACAGCTGAGTACTAAGGAGGTTGATCAGTTATATTAATGAAAGTGTGCAGTAGCAGAAAATTAGAAGAAAATCATTTGATAGATAGTGTATTTGAAAGACTCTATCCTTAAGCTAGTGTAATCAAACATACTGCAGCACAAATAAATTCAAAGTTGAATTCACTCACCCATGCTGTCTTCAGAGGGTCCTGTGGGTTTCAAAAGTAACAGGTTTGACAGGCTCAGCCACTTCAATTTCTAAGACTTAAATTTGAGATTTCAGAGTAGACTTCCCATACTACATGCACATACCCTAAATTGTCTACTAATATTTTCATTTTGTTCCATCCAAACAGCTGTGGGGAATGCCTGACAGGGAAGAGTCCCTACCTCTTGCATGGTAGGAAGATTAATGGTCTCTGCTAGAGGCTGTTATGAGAATATAGAATCACATTCAGTGGCAAGAGAGATTAGAAAACTATTGGATAAAATTTGAAAGAACAAGTACATAGACTGGGTGGTCAAAAGCAAACAGTGAATTTGACCTCCTCAGACAGCATGAGAAAATGTTACCACCACATATTCCCTACTAGTGAAAGACAAGTAGGGATAGGTGATTTATATTAAGTTCATATGGACAGGAAACCTATACAAACCTGAGGATTTGAAGTTTTATTGTTAACTTTGGGAGGAAAAAAGTCAGTTAAAAGTATAAATTACCTAAACTGACAGTATTTTTAGGCTCAGCACCGTGGAAAACTTTTTGCTTAAAGGATACTGAGATTTCATAATTTATTAGAAGCTTTGTTTATGAAGGCTATGTATCCTGCATTTAAAAGGAAAATAGTTTTGAATACATATATTTTAGCCTAGAAAATATTGACATGTCTTACCTTAGTATGGTTGAAATGTGAAAAACAATTAAGACAGAGAAATATGCCCAAACTTACACTTTTTTGGAAAACTGCCTATAATGATAATGTGGTGTTATTTTCATGTTTGAATGAAAACTATTGAATCAATTCTTATGTCAGATAGCAGACCTAACAGGAGACAATTAATCTGATCCTGAAATATTTTTGAATTACAGAGGGAGAAATGGGGCAAATTAAATTCCACAGCTTTCTAAAGAAATAATAGAACAAAGAAACAATAATTATTTCCAAGTAGTTTAGGTGTTTCTGCTCTACTGGAACTGGTGTAATTAATCAGATCCAAAATTAGGAAAGAAAAACTTTTAGAAAAGGCTACCTGTAGTGAATTTAATGTAGAGCTGGATTAGGTATGTGTAAAACCTGGTATGTCTGGCACGCTTATGGGACATCACAGGCAAAGCAAAGAGAAGGAAAAAAAGCTAAGATTAAGGAGTTATGCCAGATTTCAGAGCTGAACATATTGTGGAATTTTGGAGGCAAAAGAGATAAGTTTGTTATGTGCTTTGGTAAAATAACCTGAATGGGCAGACTATGGTTACCACAACAACCATTGGTATGCAAGGGATCCCACGGAAAACATTTGTTGAAAAAGTCTAATGAATTTGGACATGACTACAAGGGATGGTCCAGGCTTACTTTTCCAGGGGAAGAATTAAATTTGACATTTTTTATTGGTGCAAAATAATTCGGACTGAGATAAAGGTACCTTTTATGCCCATTTAACATTTTATCATCTTTTTGTCAGGCTTTGGCACATGCATAGCAACAGGGACTTTCACAGTGTTTTCTACCTTAAAAAATTTCTGTGAAAAAAAAATAATATCTTACTGAAGGATAACAGGGCAAGGAGAAGTTTTTTAGAAAAAGATCTTTAAAAAAAGGAAAGCACTGAAAGACAGAAAGCTCCTTTGATTAAAGTGAACTGGATTTTAACACCTGCAAATGAACATGGCTGTAGATTACCATTCTCTGAAGACTACAAAAGCTCTGTCAACAGTCAGACCAGTCAAAGCAGCATGTTGTATGGCTGGGAAAATTCCCATTTCCTTTTCAGCAGACTTTAAATTATCTTTCTTCTGTATTTTAAGACAGAAAATCTGACACATGCTCGATGTATCATGATGAGCACATTACCTCTTCTCTAGTAAGGCAACATGCAATAAGGTCTCGCTCCCCAGCCCAGAAAAATTAACCCATACGATGTGCAATAGCTAACAGGAAAGATCCTAGAGCCAGAAATGACTGCCTGTGAGGAACAGCCATGCAGAACAGTCTCCCAGTACACAGCATACTATAGGTTTTATTAATACCTGATAGAACAGAGAATGTAAGAAAAAAATGGTAACATTATGAACAGCCATGAGAGAACAATATATATTTTGTTGATTATGGGTTGGAATTTAACTCCTAAAAAAAGAAAGTTGCCATCGCAAGAGCAGGGATAGATTATTGTGCCTGAAGATGAGAAGGAAAGGACTTAACTCCACTTGTCGGATCATGCAAACATTAGGAATCAGAGAGACAGAGGAAGAGGGGGAATGAATGAGTTCTTCCTAAGGATATGTCATCAGCTCTGCCACTGACTGAAACAGCACCAGGGGGCTCTTCTGTGTCTCCTGCACTAATATTAGTGTAAAGATTCTTATTCAAGTTATTATCTACTCATATCCTCAATCAGCATTAGGTGCTTTGACAAGCATGGTTAGTTTAGCAACACTCTAATTCATATGTCTGTGCTGTAATCTAAGGGAATATGTTATTTCTATGTAATGCCAAGGTTCCACTACTTGCTCTAACACATTCAATTTTTAAACAAATTCATCCTTCTTATATAGCAATTACAAGATCAGAATGTGTAAATGTTTCACATGGTAAGTATCACATGCAGATGATCTACTCCAGAAATAGCAGTACTGCAACTCACTATCAAATTATTTCAAATATTTAGAGTGCATGTTGGAGTAAGGATGAGTGTTCATCTTCCCAACTCTACTGCTGAGTTATAGAAAAAATGAAGTAAAATCAGGAAATTCAGTGCTAGTAAGAAGCTGCAAACTCTTGGTAGCTTTCAGCTGAAGCAGAGTAGACATCAGTGCACTATCCCTGAGATGTAACTGCCTTGGTGATGGAGCTCACCTTGCCTACCGGCAGCATGCTGCCCGCTAGACAGCGGGGAAGAGGAGCAAGTTCACGAGAACTTCCCCAGACAAAGTTCTGAGCATTAGACTGAAGGGAAGCTTGTCCAAGCTACAGATTATGTAGTGGGAGGCTGTAAACCAAAGCAGAGTCTTCTTTACTCTGGTATGTGACAAGCATTAAGTAAACAGAGCCCTTTTACCAACATGAAACCAATGAAGTTGCATACTCCCAGCTCAGTCCCCCCTTATGTCTATCATTCATTCCATGCCCTACTTAATCTGTAGTGGTTTCTTTGAAAATAAGCAGTTCTAGCAAAAATAGGTTTCTGATTGTTCTAAAAAGCATTGGCACTGACATCAAAACAGCTTTATGTGTGTTTCCACTTGTAATTTATACGAATAGCACCTGAGTATTAAACATTAGGGCAGAAACGATCATCTATTTCATGCAAATCACATGCACTTCTTACGCTCCTCATGAGACAGATGCCAGCCTGGCTCCTTCATTAGGTAAGAAGTGTTCAGAATTTGCTCATCATTTAATCAAGTGTTAAAAGTCAACCATAAATAAAGCTTATCAGCTAGGAAAAAAAAAGTCATTTGAAACAAATGGCAAAGGAAGCTCTGAGAAGCAGCATGCAGCTAGAAAGCTCAAACAGATCTATTATTTTCAAGAACAAAACCTGCTGCAGTAATAATTAAAAGGAAATCTCCAAGGTAGGATCCTGTGAAACTACGCTGAGTGTGTGTCCCTTTTGCTGAAATAGAAAAGCAGTTAAGAAGGAAACAAAGCTGAGCAAATAGACATTATCAGAATGCTATTAGTAATGGCAATAACATAAGTAACATTTTTTTCTTGCAGGTTTCCTAAATGAGGGGATTTCTTGATTAAAAATGTGGAATTTCTTGGTACTCAGACAACTCAAACTTTCTTTAGCTGCTATAACATTATAAAACAGAGAGTCCAAATGCTTGTGAGATTTCTGGCTTAACTGGAATTTCTGCATTTTAGTAGCATAATCCATAAAGCTATTAGAACTGGCTCAGAAGATGATGTAACAGAATTTAGAAAACTACTGTCAGATTTGCTACTTTAAGTAACTTATATTTAAAATCTCTTGCCTACAAACAGTGTCTTGGTCTATATAAAATATTTTTAGATGACATTTTCAAATTTACAAGTTATTACATTTCTATGTATTTTTGTTTTATAATTTAAGCATAAAAATGCTGGTCTCATGATTTATCCTCACATAAGCAGCAGTAAATTAAAGTGCACGTTGAGTATTTTTACATACAGCACATCATCTGAAAAAGGAGAAGCATCTTCTGAAAACAAACCAAGGGAAAAATTACATCCATATGGATTGAAGCAAGGATCTACAGAAGGAAACAAGACAAGGAAAAACGTGACATGGATACCTTCAGCAATGTGCACTAAAGTGAAACAAAAACTTCTTCACATGCTGTCACAGGCAAAACGATCTTGACTTGGCTTATATTTACTTGATTTATTGCCAATTAAAAAGAAAAAAAAACCTGAACCCCAAAACATTTGATCACTGATTCAGGTACTGGCAAAAATAGAAGATAAATAATTAAACAAACATGTAAGTAATCCTTCTTTCTCCCCCTTCCCCAGGCCAAATCAAGTACATTCCCAGTGTCATCCCCCTCTTTCCTAGTCTCAGCTTGCCCTATTTTTGCCCCGATGACACTCAGACCATCCCAGTCCATCTGATGAGGTGTGTGGTGATGCAGGATGTTAGGGTTGTGTGTGCATTGGTTTCTGCTGCTCCAACATGCTTCTTGCTGCTTTTTCTCTGCCACACCACAGTTCTCAGTGTCCTTGCCCTGGCTGGGGTCGCCTGTAGTCACGAAAGGTGTCCCTGTCCTGCCCTGCCACCCACAGCCTCCATTTCAGAGCTGTCTGTAACCAGTATCAGGCAAACCACAGCCTCTTCTGACACCAGGCACCCTGCAGCCCGACTGCCCAGGCCCTGCCAGGTGTTCCTAACAAACTAATTCAAAAGCAATTTCCAGGGAAGTAGTGAAGGACAAATATTATGAGAGTGCTGTTTCTCAGCCCTTTCCCTCATGAACATGTACTGACCACCATAAAATGTTATTGAACATCAGTACAGACAAAAAAAAAAAAAACACCTCAAAACCATAACAAATCAGAAAGCAAACAGCAAGACTGCCTTAACAAGGAGGAAAAGCTGAGCACTTTCCACAAAGATTAAAAAAAAAAAAAAGTCCGGTTCAACACTATTACAGATATTGCAGATAGTTTAAAAGTTAATACACTTAGAGGCCTCCTCTCAGGTCCTAAAAATGTTCCGTCAGTTTAGGGGAAGACTGAAATTACTGGTATTGAACTGAACGGAAGTACTAACCTAGACTTTGAGAGGACTGAAGAATCAAAAAGAATGCAGATAACCGCATTTTGCAGTACCACCTTTGTGATCGCCTAACAATACAGAATAAATATATTTGTGTGTATGTTGTATATATATAGCTTAACCTGAGAATAAGACTACAATCTCAGACATTGTAAGAATGCTCTTCAGTCTCCTCTGGCCTTGAACACTAGACTCAATCACAGGCAGGAAACACAGAACAAAATATTTCTGCTCTAACATAAAAAATATGATCTTTTAGTAGGAGATTTTAATATCCTCTTCAAGCAATGTTTTTACAGAATTCAAACAATTAGTTATTCCCTATTCAAATTTCTGAATCTTCACAATACCTCTAAATTAAAGACAGAATGCAGTCTTCATCCAGGAAGCTTTGAACAGGTGTGTATCCCAAATTAATCTTGAATCAAGGTGAAAATACAAAGATTTCACACACGAGTTTCAGGGAAGCCTGTGTTGCACAGCTCAGCTCTCAGAAGGATTTGCAAAGCCTCTCCCCTACAGTCCACAGAAGTTTCCTCTGACATTGGAAGCAAGGGAAGTTGCTCCCACCAGGAACAGAGTAAGGATTAGTTGAGATAAAGGGAATAAAAAAAACTCTGTTATCCTATAATGTACACAGCATATTTTGTGATTCACACAACTTGTTAATCTGACCAGTCTTGAATAGTGTGGATCCAAGGAAGCTAGGGTATATATGTGGGTTCTCAAAGCAGATTTCACAAAGCCTAATATCAATACTTACTGAGAGAAAATTTACTTTCTGTTCACAACCGTATCAGGTATATAGTAGATCAGCTAATTTTCTAGTCTCCAAAAGCTAGTTCAGCATAACTAATGAATTGACTGATTCAGTCACAGCTACCAATCACATATGGATTGACTTAAAAAGAAAATGTAAAAATGACCTGTCTACATAATTATGAAGATGAGGACTACACTGGATAATTAGGTAATGAATGTGTAATAAAATTTGAACAAAGCTATATTTTTCAGTGTACACTGAATGAAACTGAAGGAGCCAGAATTATTAAAAAAAATAAAAGAGAGGTTACCCATAAGTAATATGGCTAAGCCTTTTAATCAATTGTACCTGCAGATTAATATAAAAAAAGATGTACAGGCCATTATGCTTGACACTAGAACTAAGATGCAGTATGTTGTTTCTAAAATTCCCTTTTCTGAAAGATAAATCAGGCAAAACAAAAATTCAGTGATTAAGGTTTGTCTTAAAACACAGTCAACTCTTTCCATTGTTCATGAATTATTCATCATGTCTATGAAATTGAAAATCTCCATGGTGCCCTCTGTGAAGTCTCAATAATTCTACTTGAAAAAACAGAAGAGTTTTTCTACACATTTTTGAGCATCACACAGAATCACTTATTCCCTTAGATCATAAATATCTTTACTACATGCCAATAAAATAAAGTGTTGTATGTCAAGAGCAAGGAGACTTTAAAGAACCAACGCAGACCATTTCCCACTGCTACACCAAGGTGGATTCACGGTGTAATGGCATGTGGAGTGCAAATGGAGAGAGGAATGATTTGTAGGCTAATTCTTGAAAGGTTGTATGTTAGTTTATTTGACAGTGTGAAGGGCTAATTATCTGGATACAGATACTTCCTGTAAGGATATTCCTGTCCCTTACCTTATAAAGTTGTCAGTTGGACTGATGGTGGAGAAAGGGTGCCACACATTCTTAAAGAAAGAGTGCTATAAAAATTGTTCATTACTGCTTTTGTGCATGTTTTATTCCAGTAAACTTTTCCAGCTATGTTCAGATTACAAACTATTCATAAATAGCACAGCAGTGGGTGACTGTACAGCGCAATGTGTTCTCTAGCTGCAACATTCAAGTTCTTATATCATTTGACCTGCTGCTGTGACTAACATCCTCTTTAAATAGACTAAAGAAATATAAAATTTCAAGAGTCACCTTTTTTAAAGTTCAACATTATGTAGAGTAAGAAAGGTGGAAGTTAGATATTGCCAGCTGATATTGTTGTCCTTGTGCTCCACTGGAAAAGAAATAATTTCTCTCTATGTTGTGAAATAACAGGAAAGAACTGGACAACTTTTTTTTCAACTGGTTTTAATGTGCTATATTGTCAAAGGCTAAGCCCTTTTTGCACTAGACAAAACAGATTTTCAGTCTGCTTTGCTGACTGTAGTGTAGTTTCTTTTCTACTTACATAGCAGTAAAAATCACACCTTGTTTGAACATTGTGTAGCACACTGGAAGGTCAGAGAATCTGTTTTATTTGTATCACAATACTTCAGCATTAACAGCAGGCAAACTGGGACTGACAACAATAGGAAGGGTCAAACATGCAATGAAAATTGGTTGCCTGCTCCACAGAGTGAGTTTGTCCTCCCCACCAAATATCTTTTAAAGGAAATTTGTCACATATAAACAATCCATGCATCTAGATTACTCTGTCTTCTACTTTGTTTGTCTAACTGCTTTGTAAGTTGTTCCAGTAACTAGGTTGACAACATAATTACTCAATCTATTTTCAGACTTAGCAATCTTTTAACTGAATTTTCATAACACATAACCTATCCTTTTCCAAAAAGGGCACAGAGAATGTTTATCTTTTTCTTTTCAGATGCTTTTCATGGAGACCATTATCTGTTCCCCCTCATTCTTAAACAAATATTTCTAGACTGATCAACTTTGTTTCTTTAGGTATTTTATTATCAGTTATGATTTTTAGAGATCTAATCACCACAGTCCTATCTGAATTGCACTCCCCCTTGTTGAATTACTATTTTCTTTTTTACAACTAACAATTGTTTTTAGTTCTAGTTCTGTCCTTTTCTGTGCTTTTATACTTCTATTTGTTATGTCTTGTAACTGCACTTTCTCTCAACAAGTATTGAATAATAACGCTCAACCTTTTTTTTGTGCCTTTCATTCATCAGAATCTCAGCACTTTGCTGATCCTTGACTTACCACAAATTTACAGGGGAAGCAGAAGAAATCTTACACAGTACAATACTATGGGACAAGACTTGACCAACAGTACTTTTTAGGAGAAATTCAGAGCAGCCCAAGAAATCTGCAATGCAGAGTGTGCTGCCCAGCACCTGGCAAAGACATTAGATCATGGTGTTAAGGGAAACTGACACCTACATTTGTTGTATTACATTAATAGCACCCCAGCTTATAACATTGGCAAAGATAGAGGGAGACACAGCTCCTTTGTTTTTGTCACTGTTGCAGTAACAGATTATTAAGTGGGACTTCAGATGATATGAGAGATTATAAAATATTTAGGAATGTTAGTAGGGCTTTAGAAAACGTAGGAAAGATGCTATGGGACAACTGACACCCTTGCCTATTATTTAACATGCTAAAATTACATTATTTATTACAAACCTTCATTTCTTCTGTGGAGAGGAATTTAATTATATGGCAAACAAGGACTTGGCAATTCATGGGAGTAAGGGAATTACTCAGATAGGACTCTGGTATATGGCTCCTTTTGCCACTCTTTTTCTACTGCTACCACTACCTCTTAAATTTTAATGAAGTTTCTCCCCTCGTATTTTTATCAATTAAATTGAAACATGTCCCAACAGAAACATCAGATTTGTCATTGAAAAAACAAAAAACAAAACAAAAAAAAACAAACAAAAAACCCACAACAGTATTTCATTCCTCTCTAGACATTTCACTCAGTGAAATCTGCTTCTTCTCCCCACACAAGCTGTTCTGTCAGAATTTCCTGATATAAAAGGCTTCACCTCTGACCTGCTGCTTTGTTGTGGAATATACTACAATTCTTTCAAGGAAAAACAAAGTCTTCCAGAAATCTTCCTAACATGAAGAGCATGTCTTTTCCCTTACAGTTGTGATGAGAACTGCAAATTGGTATTTGCGGTTTGGCTACAAATTTCCAGATGTAGGTGGACGAAAACTTACTTAAAGCATTGCAGTTCTAAAGCTGCTCAAATGTATCATCAAAATGCACTAGAAAAGGGTGAATGTCTCCCATGTGCAGGTGCTTCTCTTCCAGTGGTAGAAACCGTCAGCAGGAGGAGTGAGCAAGTTCAGAGCCCCTAGGCCCTGGTGGCCACAGCACTGACTGTCAAGGAGGGGAAGTAAAATCTGGAGCCAAACCAGAAGTATTATTTGAGAATCAGAACAATTAGGACAATTACAATCCCACAAAAATTCTGCTGAGGGTTTTGTTCTTGGTTTCTGTTTTTATTTAGAGACAATCTGGTATAATGAACTTCTCCAGTAAAGGCGGATCTTCAATTTAACAGCCTGTACTTTTACCTTTTTCAGTGTTTCTATTCTTTTACATGCATCGTCTGTAGTCTTAGCAACAGAGCATGCAGGGAATGTAAAGAACTTCTGTCTGGCCTCTGCTGTACTCCAGAGCTTTTAGTTGAGAAATCCTCTAAATGCTAATCCTTCAGCAGTGCTAATTCATATAGGTACAGTATCTGCAAAGATTAAGATATCAACAAATCAAGATGGAAATGGTCAAATTAAAATTGACTGATGGGACATTTGCTACTAGCTAACAAAAATAGTCTGTGCTGAGTGAAGTTTGAAATTCAAGAGGTGAGCGAAAGAAAAACGGGGAAAATAGAACAAAAATGTATTTACAATGACACTTTTTCTGACCACATCTCTTTCTAAATTTTCATGGCTGCTTCTTCCTATATTGTTATAAACAACCTTTCTTCATGCAAAAGGCAATAAGCTTTGCCCCTACTTTAATCTCCATAAAGTATGGTGCTCTGACAGAGGTACATTGGTGTGTGTCAAGATTTTAAGTGGTATGTTTACTGTTTGTTTGCATAACATATATATAAGATATATTTGTCTCAGTGAGACACCCAAAAGTTCTGTTTACTGTGATGGTTGTAAATCTAAAAAGATTTCTGCTGTATTTGTCTGCTTTAGAATGCAAAGGGCCATTGTTTCTTTAACATACTTTTTCTCCTCCAATCTTGAAAATTACTAAGGTTTTTACTTGACTTAGTCTATACTGCATTCCCTAATGATATTATGAAAAGCAGCTGAAATTTTCTCATAATAATTTCTCATAATAATTCTCATAATTTCAAGTATCAGCTCTGAAACACAGTAATAAAGATATTCAAAAGACAGGCTGGGTTAATGATTAAGATTAGAGATCAAAAAGTCAGTTGTCTTAGCCTTTTACATCCGTCCAGAGGAATGAAGAAAAATGTATGGACTGATTACTCAGTGTCCTTTAAAAGGTCACAATATCCAGCTCTTCTTTTTTCTTGTTTTTCACACAGTTTGGTCGTATGGAAATCAATACCACCACCATCATCATGTCTACTGCTACAAATAATATGAGACCAATTTTCCATTATTCGTAAAGTCTAGTTATTGTTGTCATAATTTTAAACAGCAGTATAGGTATTCAGTTTGTTGGAAAAGAGATGAGCTAGTTATGAACATCTTTAAGTACTTTTTCTGTTGCTTGACAAAACTGATTGTTATCAAGGGAAATGAGACTTCCAAGAGCAATAAAAGAAAGGGATCAGCTATGTCAGAGGTCTCCCATACAACTTAGCAATTGGTTTGCATTTGAGTCTGGTGAGAATAAAAGATACAATACCATTTAATCAAAAACATATGCATGTTTTAAGCATACCTCCTGTTGTTTTTTTTTCCCCTTACATTGTTAAGGCATTCATTTTATCCCTTTGTTCCCTAACTATGGGACACAGATATGCTATTTCACTGAAATAATCTTTATTTTTTAATCCATTATGATGTTTCTGAAGTAAGCAGAATGCAATCATGAAGGAAAGATATCTTAAATTCAGTTTCAAAAACATTAGCTAGATCCAAAATGATTAGGCTTCTTGTTCAGATTTCATGAAAACTATGTTCATAAAAGTGATATTACCATTGTTTCTTAGCAACAGCTTCATGACCAGCAGAGAAGAAGTGGAGACTCTGCTTAGCAAACTGTTTCCTCCCAGTTCATAGCCAAAAATATAATTTTGCCATCAGTAATAAAATAGCTTTGTTGGAATCCTAAAACATATACAGCTGACAGTTGAATAACTCATTACAAATCTACCAAGAAGCAAAATCTTAGAGAAGACAAATTTGTACATGGTCAGTTAACTGGGCCACATCTGTCTGCATCAAATTCCATTTCAAGCCAGAACTAATGAACAACTTCTACCTCTTTCTTTTGTTTACTGTGGGTAGTACTTTTCATTGCACTATTTCTAAAGGGAGCAAAGGAGTAGGTAGAAAGTAAAAGAGCTGAAGTCCAGAAACAAAATATTGGATTGCTAGAAAACTAAAAAAAAAAAAAGTATTTCTCAACACATTTTCCTTTATAATGTACCTTTTTTATTAGCTGTCTTTCCTCATGCCCAGGATAGAATTTATGCGTTTACTACAAGTTCACACTAATACTTTCTATGGGAAAACAAACTAACAAAAGGTGTTCAAAACCACAAATTCCAGATATGGAGGTAGTAGATAACAATAGCAGTCTGCATGTCTTAATAATGTGGCAGCATGTAATGTCCTGGCACTCCATTTAGAAAGAAAGGAGAGTTCTCAAATATTGTAATGATAGCTGTAAACATTTATGGACAGGACTGAAATAATAGCTGCTTCTTAACTGTTTTAGGTCAAAGGCCTGTGATACAATTATTCTATTCTTACTGAGAGAATAAAACAGCAACAAACTGAGTATGTTTTTAAAAAATTAAAAAGGTCAACTAATTAATGACTAAAAAAGCCACACAGCTTTGAACAACATTACGGCCTGTTAAAACAGCATATGCTGGATTATAGAGCATATAAGAGCATTATGTGCAGTATGAAAGACTCAATGGACTGACACTTAATTGAGAGACGATATATGAGTGATAATATATAAAGCACTCAAGGTTTACTGCTTAGAAAACCACTCTAAATGGTCTGATGAAACTAACTAGAACTGACAACAATTTAAAAAAAACAAGTGTCTATAGCGAAGTGATATGAAACTGTAGGAATGGATGAACATAGCCAATATTTTGTGATGCCAAATAACACTTATCAAAATTGCCAAATTTAAATAAATTAGACTAAATGTACAGCCAACGTGAATAGCTTTTGATTGGCTCAAAAGAAGACTGGTTATTCTATTACAGAAACTATAAAATAGAAGTTTATTCTAAAAATACTAAAGCTCTCAACCATGGATTGAGTCAGAATAATATTGCCAAAATTGATATTGCTTTTCTACATTTATTACAACATTGATCAAAACTATATAACTATTCTTACCCTCAGATTGGCTTTTATTCTTTCAAAATGACATGGAAGTAGGTCATGAATGAGACAGCTGGAGGACAGGAAAGAGGACATCAAGTTTTCTGTACTAGAGCACCAAAATATATCATTGCATAAATAGAAGGAAAAAAGTTAAGTAATTTTCTCATCTAGGACTTTCAAACACTGCTTTTCTTTAAAATTCATTTATCCAAAGATTGTGTAAAAAATTGTAATAGCCACCATGATAAATACTCAACTCTTGTATTTATACCAGATATGTATAACATATGTATACACTATATATACCTTATATTTTCATCATCATTATTTTTAGCACTTATATTTTTCCTTTGGAATCAAGAAAATTTATATAAAGAAGATCCTGTTAAAAAAAGAAAAAAAATCAAGGGAAAGATAGTGTGTATTACAAACAGGCCTTGATTGAGATAAATCCTAAATTAGGAACTGGGATTGCTGGTACCGATGACTTATATTACCTGATATCTGCATCTACACCAAATTCAGTTCAATGTAAAAATAACTATCCTAAACATTTTGCTCTAAGTCTGCCATTCCTTCAAGGAAAATCTTGTCAATAATTGTTGGAAAAAGCTGAACAGTACTTATTCTGAAAGCAACAGGTGTTCTTTCTTGACCTAATTTTCAAGAAGTAGTTTAGATTACACCAGTTTCATAAAGTGAATGTCATAGCCCCAGGATGCAGGTGCAAAGCAGAGCAGGAATTTATCTGACAGCAGAGCTTTCCTTCCTGGTGGGAGGTCTCAAAGGAACACAGCAATAAGCCCCAGACTCCTAGTCAGTACCCTTGTCTTCTTGACTCTGCTTTTAGCTTCCTGCAAGCAGTACAATTTCAGTTAGCTTGAGCTAAATAAAGTAAATAAAACCCCACAAAACTGATTTTGTTGTTGACATTGTTTACAGATCGATGTGATATTTGAAGTTGGTTTTGCTCTGAGTGAGACTGGACCTGCAGAGGTCCTTTCCAATGTATATGATCACAGAGAAAAGCTATGAAGCACTGGTTTAAAACAAATAAAACCTCCTATGTTTCCCACCAACAATGTAGTTCACTCATGGAAATGCTGAGTTATTTACAAGACATATGCTTTGAATCCACCATGCTCCATTTCTCACAAAGACATTGTGGATAAGTTGTTGGATCATTATATATGTCACCACTGTTAAACGTATTTGAAATAGTCATTTGGATTTTTAGCCTAACAGAAGCGTCCCCTAGATTCTCACCCAGTCTAAGGTAGCTGCTTGGATAAAATCTTTATTTGGGACATTTATTCCATGGCAGAGGCAGCAGCTCAAGAAAGTGCTGGCATTCCCAATATGTTTCTCATTTTTTTTGAGATCAAACCCCTTGCTCTCCACCTCCTTGTTTCACAATCTTTTTCCTCAATCATTGTCCTCCTGGGACCAAAGACTCCTATAGAAAGATTTAGTTCAAGATTAGGGTATTCACATCAGAGCATATCTAAAGTCTTGCAATAGTCAAGAAAGTTATAGTCAACAGAGTCAACGGTGATACAGACAGGGCAATCAGTGGAGTCCAGAATTCAATGTTGGTTAAATCTCCTCAGCAGCAGCTTGGCATGCCCTTTTGGAAAACCTTAGTCATAAGCACTCCAACCTCCACTGATGGGGGGTTGCTACTGACAGTAGTGGGAGACACCTAGATCATGACATAGACACACCAGTTCAAGTGCTTTAAGTAGGAACTGAATCCCATCCCTACTGACTTAATGTGAGAGGCAGCTTATTCTGCACTTTGCAAACTAAGGCAGGCAACTTGTAGGCAGAGAGGAAGGGATGCTCATCCTGTGCTCTCCTGAGCTGAGATGCCATGCAAGTGATACCAACCAAAGTCTACAGAAACGAGGACAGGGGGAGGTCAGGAGACTCAAGGACAATCTAGGCCCATGAGCCTGAGTAGCACAGGAGAGCAACACAAAGCCAAACATAAGACCCCTGGTGACAATACTGACAGCCAGTAAGTTCAATACCAACTTGCACTTCGAACAGTTATGTTATCATGACCTTTCTGCTTTCTGACCTTTGGTAATAGGAACACACTAGTGTTTATGTTGATCTGATCTATTTTTGCCACATTATGCTTTTGGAAGCCTGTGTAGCTTTCTTAATATGATCTAGAATACTTAATATTCAGCTATGTCATCTCATTGGCAACCTTTACACTGGCAAAGTACATACAGGTCTGCTTTTATCTGGGGTGTTCTATATAGATGTCTGTAAGCTTAACCAGCATGTTCCTAGTCTCAGTTTGAGTATTATTCAGGTGGAAAAATCCACATCATATCATTAAATTCTCAGTTCACAACACCAAAATTAGCTTTAAAATCTAATTTCAACAAAATCTTTCTAACTTGATTCCATATAAAAACACCAAGTCCTTTTTCATAAAATATAATTTTAATACACAAATGAGATTTTTTTTTTTTCCTAATTAATGTGGTACATCTCCCACCCTATCTGCTTCTGTAGGAAGCATAACTAGGCTGAATACATAATTTGTTTCTAATGTAATTTTTGGGAGTAGATGGTTTTTTATAGTAATTTAAATTCTTTATTGATGCAAATACAATCAGAAGGACATGTAGAAACATGTGAATACATTAAAAAAAAGCCTTTCCCTGCCTGAAATTACTGGTGCTTGGCCCTTTTAAGGCTACTTACAGAGCAAGTGTTGGCCACAGTGTTAGTAATTGTATTTCTAAGACTATGTAACTGCATATTCAACTACAAAGCAAATTAATTTTAAAAAAGTTAGTATGTGCACTCTAAGATAACACAGAAAATGAAAAATTTGCTAAATATAAAAACCAATTCATTGTAAAACAAAATTCCAAACAATTTATTTGGGTGAGTGTTCCTGCCAATCTGGTAGATTCCTGACTGAAAGAGGAAAGAAAAATTGGAAAAAAGAAAAAAAAAGAAATCCATTTAATACTCCTACATGCTGAACTTGGTTGAATAATTTTGACTTTATTTTACTTGAGAATGCCTAAATCTTATTTTGCTATTTGCTTTGAGAGGATGCTGATAAGACCTCACCAAAACAATGATGCCAAACAGGATTTTTTATTTACAGTCAGTTTCTTCTGGACTATTTGGACAGTACAGGTTTAGTCAAGTTTCTTTTCAAATCCATGATTAACATTCAGATTCTTGAGTAGCAATAACAGAGTTCTATGCAAATAAGGTAGCAATTACCTGCCTTGTGGCTGCTGATGCAAAATAAAGCAAATTAAGGAAAGTCTTAGATACACACCAGACATAACTTCCTGTTACATACTCAATGATAAAATACAATACAAACTCTTTAACTAGACTAGGAAAAGAATCCACTAGAAATATGGTAACAATTGTGTGCTGTATGCGAAACAGACTGAGTAAATTGGCCTTCCATGACATTATGCTCCTATATAAAGATAAATTAGTGTTGGCACTGCTCTTGGCTGTCTACATTCACACTCATGAATGCAGAATTAATTTAACTGGAGGAATTTCAAGTAATACTGCAAACTTCTGCCAATGACTGAATTTAATCTTCCCAGAATTAGAAAAGACACAGACCATTCCTGCAGAGAAGTGTTGAAAGGTTTGACAACCAATTCCTGACCTGTGCTAGAATGTCTATACATTTCAGATTGAAAGGCAGAGCTGCTTAGTAGCTTGATTATGAGATCTCAGTGTTTCCCTTTTTCAGTACATACGCCTAATTAAACAAGTGTTTCCCTTGTGATTTATACTAGCATGACTATGACGATAGAAATGTTTCTCTTCCAAAAGAATGCTAAATTTAGCTATGGCAATGGTTTTCTGTTGAGTTACCTACTTTGTAGCTTTTTAGTTTATGTCAGTCCTACTTCTGCAGAATAATCTTATCACTAGCAAAAAGTGATACTCTGGAGTGACAGATTGCTTATATGTACTAGCTTTTATACTATTTTCCGCTATACTGGATCAAGATAACTTTTTATAAAATGAGTAATGAATAAGAGTATTTTAATATCACCTGCTGATCAAAGTAATCTCATCTGAGACAGATGAATTTGTCACATATGCTATTAATAACACTAGAAGTAGTAACACGATATTCCAGATGCTGTCTCACCAGCACAGAGTAGAGGGGGAGGAGAACTTCTCTCGACCTACTAACCACCCTCTTCTAATACAACCCAGGATGCCCTTTCCCCTACACTGTTCTCTAACAGGTTGTTCCCCAACTTAGACTGGAAGTTGGGGTTGTTCCTGCTCAGATGCGTAACATTTGTTTACAGTTCAATGTTACCAAGAATGATAAACAATTCTTTTATCCTTCTGCCTTCTTCAACACATATATCCAAATTATTCTGAATTCTATTTTATTTGCTTCTGTCTATCAGTTCCAATGTTGATCAGAGCACTATTTCACTCTAATTAAAGATGAGGAAAATTTAAAAGGACAGTTTCTGTCCCTAGGCATTTTCACAACTGTTTAGATACACATTACCTGAACAGCACTGAATATTGAATGATACATTTGAAATAAAATAGACTTTATTTAGCCATATTTGGCACAGCATTACTCCACATGCAGTCTCTTTGAAATTAACAATATCAAACAGGGAATAAACCTGAGCAAGTTGGCATACTTTGTGTATTTCATAGGCACCATTAAATTAAGATCATCTGAAGCTATTGACTCTGCAGTAGCAATAGACCTTGTTATTTCCTATTTGCACACATTTTTGTTGTCCTTGTTTATCTCCCACTGGAGTCCCATCTTCCTGCCATCTATCATCACCCTAACTCCCTAATGTGGCTCTTATTTTTTGTAGCTATTTCTTGTGAAATGAGAGCGTGCAAAATAGCCAGATCAGCATGCCCTATTTTTCTACACTGCCATAAACAACAGTACTTACAAAACCGTCTTTCTTTTCTTATTGCAGGAATATCTGTTTCATAGACTTATCAGGTATAAAATAATTGTAGAGTTCAGACCATGGAAGCTGGAGAATATAGGTCACTTGATGATCTTATTCATAAGGACCAATGCATGATTTTCTGTAAAGGTTTTTCTGTATTTTCTTGCTAGGGTGACTTTTGCCTTCAAAAGCCTAGACATTGAAGAGAACCAGAAACTCAACATCTATAATCACATACGAATGCTCTGGTGTGTACTAGCTATGTACATATGCATATGTATTTTAAAATGACCAAACTTTAGGAAGTATCATGAAGTGTTATATGTGTAAATAAGGCATCTGAGACAAGCTCTAAATGTAGGAAAAACCAAGTTTTCCAGTACAGTGCCACAAGGGAATAAAACTACTGCTTTTGCAAAACAAAAAAACCTCTGCTCAGCAAGAAGATAGCTAGTTAATGAAAAAACACTTAAAGAACGGCATAACTTCTCATTCCCATGGCCATTATTAATAAAAAGTGTTAACTTGAGTTCTGTGAAGTGGGCAAAATCATAGTTGTGCTCTGCTGATCCAGCACATGATATACGATGGTACACAAAAAAAAAAAAAAAAAAGCACTACCAATGTTCATGTTGAGAACAATGATCTAGCCTTATAAAATAATGAATAATTTGCGAAATCAAAATCAGATCAATGGTGTTTTGTGGAATTCATGTTCACTTCCGTGGAGGTAAACCAAGGCTGCTCAGGAAGGGACTGCACTTTGGGCAGTGGGAAGAGGCACAGGATGCCTCAGGATGCCTCAACAAAATAAAGAGAAATGAAAAAGGAGTTTTCACTAACCAGAAAAATAAGAGGAAGCATATGGGGTAGCAGAAGCCTGAAGAAAATTTTTCCAGGGAGCTCACTTAATTTGTAATCATTATAATATCTGTCAGATCAGGCCAGAGCTAATATTACTATGTGTGAGATAATTTAGCAGTAACTGTCTAACAAGCCATACTGACTGTGTGCAAGAAGTTATTTTTCAGAAGCATACCACTTGAATACCTGTAGGTATAATACACACCTGAACAACAGAAGTGCCACCATAAACTGGTTTTGATTTTCCATTACAATTCCTATAAGATGCTGCAGTGCCAGAGAAGGGCACGTTCTCTGTTGGACAGAGAACTGACGCTTAGACAGGAATTGAAATGGAGGAGACTGGAAAGTGTTAATGCACTTCAGATTTTCTTCTAGAAGTCTCTGCAATCCTAATGCAGCACTCTTGATTTCTGCTTTGAGAATTTCACTAGGAAGAAAAGATTATAGCTAATGTTCCGTTGCTCATGAATTCTCTATTTTCCCTACTGTTCATTGATATTTTTCTTTCAGTATAATTCTACAGGAGAGTGTGAAATGACTAGTGATGCCTTCTGTTCCCATCTCTCTCTTCACTGTTACAAAGGAAAGAGATTTTTTTTGTTTGTTTTTGTTTTGTTTTGTTTTGTTTTGCTTTTTTGGTGTTGTTGTTGCTTTTTTTTTGGTGAAAGAACTTACTATATATTGCTTACCTTTTTTAAAAAAAAATTCTTTTCTTTCTTTTTTTTTAAATTTTTAATTTTTTTTTTTAATTTAAGTTAGATTAAGGGAGTGCAGCTGTGCCTGAATAAAGTAACTAGAGTCAAGGATATATTTTCAGTGTATGTTTCTAAGTGCCTTATTCACTCAGAATATAGCCTTCAGAACAGGTTTAGTCAGCCACCTCATTTGGTAAATTTTTTTAGGCTGGACAGTTTTAACCAAAATTTAGTAACCAGGCTGCAGTATTTAGCTTTGGTGGTCCTGGGCCTACCAGATGTTACATGCTCCCTTCATTTCTATGAGCTGTGGAAGACATATAAAAATATAAAATCACTAATGAAAAGCATGGGATATCACATTTGGTTCAACTAAAATTTTCCATTTGACAGCAGTCTACTGTAAAAGTGTTGTAAACAGTGCCAAGGCCATATAAGAATACTCCTTGCTCACATAGTAGAGACAAACAGCTGTCACATACTAGGAACTTTTGCCTTTATATAGAGACACCTTAAAAAATAGGGCACACATAGGACTTTATTGCTGTCCAAAACTGTAAGCCTTAGTCCAGAATTAGTTACTTCTGTGGAGCCAACTAGAAACGGAGAGGACAGTGTAAGTGGGAACCTCGTCCTCTTGGCAGATGATACTCACTCATTTTAAAGGCCAAGGACTTCTGTTTATTTGTTTCTTGTTTGCATTCACAATCGATCTGAGCACTGGTTTACCAGGCAGAACTGCCCACCCACAATTTGACAGCTGAACAGCTGAGGAGGAGGAAAACTTGGAAAAAGGCCAAGGAGCTCCGCAGTGACAGAGCATAGCTGGCTCTTCACAGGTACATTAATGAGTTTACAGAGATGGGTATGGACAATCCCTTTTAAAGGGACCACCTCAGGTTGACGGGGGGGCACAGAAACATCAGTCAGCATTTTACAGGTATTGCCTACTGCCTCACTGCAGCTCTGACCATTAAATAAAGCTACAACTTAATATTCTATTGACATCTAGCCAATACTGAATACTTGAGGATATAACCTTTTTCCTTTGCTTCTGCTAAGGTGATTAATAACACCAGCTTCATAATCTTACTGGAGGATGGACACTAAGATTGTCTTTGCCATGTAGAAAGTGATGTAGAGGGTAGAACAGTGTAGGGAAAGTTATGTTCTCACCCAGCCACTCATTTGCCCTTCCTGGGTGACTGCAATATCACAGCACATGAAACACATTTTCAGTCATACAGGGTCAACACAGTTGACATGTAAATTTATCACCTATGCTGGACACCCATATATGGCCTAGGTTTTGTACCCAAATAAACAAATCTGGAAGAAGCCTCTTACAAAAGGTATCTATAAAACTGCCTGTACCATTAAGTAGTGTTAGAATTGGGATAGTGCTAAAATTATTACCAAGTTAGGATGAGGACATTCTTTTTCCCAAAAAGACTATGTTTTATATAAACTATTTTAATGGCATGTGCATACATGTATATGACACCAAAAATATTTGCCATGTAATGAACACCTAGAAAATCTATTCCCAGGGATCCTATTTGTTGTGATCAGAATGGAAGAAAAATTGAATCAACTTTGAAATATTTCCAGAATACATCCTCATTTTGTGTGAAAAATTTCTGACTATGTTCCTTCTGGATGGTGTAAAGGGATAAAAAAATCCCACAGAGATATGAATCAGATATTATGAATTGAAATAAAATATAAACTATGCAGTGCATAAGAACAATTATATTGTTAAGGAGCCTTTTAACTGCCTATTTGTATAAGTATGGATAAAGATATGACATTTCCCTCGGCAATTTTAAAGACAGAGCAATATTATGCTTCATACAAAGGTTTAAGTCCATCTTGGCTTTCTTCCAGGAGTTTACAAACTGACTGCATCAGTTACAGGTTCAATGATGAAGTGCAGAAACTGAAATTAATGATATATACTGTTTTCATTCTGTTGTTTTACCTGTGAGAACACTCAAAGAAAAGAATGGAAGCGAAATATTGAAAATCTCTGGATAAAACTCAGATTTTGCCGTTTCAGTTTATAATCTCTGGAGATTTGCTGAGTTGAGGGACATTTTAGGACATTAAAGAACATATGGTCTTCCTTCTCAGGTGACTGTTTTCCCCTTATCTTCTAAGTAAAATGTTTATAAATAAAATTCAATTTAAATAAATCCTGTTTCCAGAAGTTAGTATTAAACTCACATGAAATAAATGTTAATTTTGGTTGGATTTCATCCCAATCTATTAAATTTAACCTGTAGGGTTGGGATCAAAACATTTTCTTGCCAAAGATTTTTACAAAATGCTTTTTGTCTCAAATATGAATTTCCATATAGTTTATTTTTTAAGAGAAGGCCTATATCGGCTACATTTTATATTTTCAAAGAAGTAGAGAACCTAGAGGCAACTGAAGAAAAAAAAAGATACTCAGTGGTACCAGCCATGTTTCTACTATACTTACAAGATAGTAACAATAAAACTAAGAATAATGCACATTTAAAATTAGTAGCATCACAGTATTTCTCTTTTGTCCTTGCAGTAGTAGCAGCACAAAGAAACAACAATGTAACATCATGCCAGCTCTTATAGGCAGTCAGTAACAGACTGCTCCAATTGCTTTTAGAGCCATTTGTGGGGGTTTCTTGTGTTGTTTTCGTTTGTTTGGGTTTTTTTCCCTCTCTTCATCTCCTTCACAGTATAGCCATCTTTTTATGGTCATCTAACAAATGCCCAAAGATATCTCCAAGTGACTCAATGAGAAAAATTGTTTAAATTAGATATGAAAGACTTGAGCATCCATTTTAATCCATGTAGCAAAAGGGACTGAATGAAGAAATGATTAGTATTATATTCTTAATGAAAAATTATTTCAAAATTTAGCGGGAAAGTTCAACATATATGAACTTATTATTCAATGTAAGAAACTAAAAATGATTTATTTGTTTCCAGCATAGTCTTTTGGTCCTTGGAGAAAAAGCAGTAAAACAATTATCTAAGAGCTGAAGCTGTTTCTGTGTCACCTTTAATTCTTAAGCAGTTGATGAAAAAGTGAATTAATTGGAACTGCTGAACCAACCCTAACCTATCTTTTTCCCAAAGTTCTAACAATTTTAGTTTGCAAAGGAACAGTGCAAACAAAAAGATACAGCTCTCTTATTCTGAATACTTTTTTTCATTAATCCAGAGTGACTAGAGATGGCATGATAGGCTTCTAAAGGGCTAATGTACCTGAAAAGATGAACGGTCATATATTACTGTGCTAGGTTGACTGCACAGAGCTAAACTGTCTAATTTGAAAACACCTAGTAAAACAGGACTTGCTCACAAAAATCTTCTTCCCTGAGGAAAGCTAATGTTGCCTGGGTGCTTTACAGTTTTGCAGTGCTATTTTGCATAATTTTCCCACTTTCGGTTTCTCTAGGCTCTGTACAGAGTTCTGTTAACAATGCCTCTTTATTATTATTTGTCAGGAACAAATACCTGCTTGACTGTGCTGGGATGAACCCTCAAGGTTCTCTCTGAACAACCTTGAATGTCTACAGAAAAAGGACTGGATTAACTGTGAGCAATAGAGCAGGTTTATGTATGTTTTAACACACACATACACGCACACACACACACAAATCAAAGACGTTGATGGGAACGTGCCCATTAAGGAAAGGTTGTAAGGTTTTTTGTTAGAGTCCCTGATCCCTAATCACTCTACAAGATCGCACCCGAAGTTTGACTCCACATATTTTGCATACATATAATTTGGAGCCATTATGTGTGCACATTCCAGTGAGGCCAAGATCAAGGCTCTATATCCCAGAGCCTGGGGAGTTCAGGCAGTGAGCCAAAAATATTTACTCTCTTCCATTGTGCTTTAACTGCCATCTCAGATCCTCAACTGCAGCTGAGGATAATGAGACGACTCAGAAGGTGTGTGTGAATTTTACCTTTATTTTCCTTTATCCTCAGCATCTCAGTGCCCAAATTCCTGACAGCTCCATACTGAGCACGTGAAGTGCCACATCTTACATCCTGTCTGTTCTAACACTTCATATGACGTTGCTTAGGCTAGCAGCAGGAAGGCAAGCTCTTCACAGGGGCTGCTCAGATGGCTTCACGCCTGTGAGTATCCCCCATTCCTCCCTCAAAACTGCAACATTATTCTAAATGCTGATTAGATAGTGCAGTGCCATCTTCCTCCAGGAAACAAATCACCAGCACTGGTAATAGCTCTCTAGACAAATTCTCACAAATTGGATGCCTAATGGCAAAGTATGTTGAACTGTTCTAACTGGATAAGGGAAAATTCACACATAAGAGCTGGTAGAGGAGTAATTCCAGAGAATCACTTGTATCTCTGAGGAATCTTTCAATAATACTATTTATAAGACTTTTAAATGCCTGCTTTATTGCATAATTTTTATCAGTAACTGTGAGAGCAATGACATTTTAATTTTCTAACGCTTTATAGAGGATCATTGAGCTGAAGGAGAACAAAAGAACTTATCTACTCTAACCCAGGGTCATTAAGTTGTTTTGAAACACCACCAGATATGGACACTTCATAGCCTGCTCAGATCACACATTTTAAGTTTCCACAATTTCCCCATAACTGTGATATCGTAGATCTCTGCTCATTTTTGTTATACTCTTCTTGTCTCATTCAAAATGGATACTTGCAACACCAGTAACACCAGAGAGAGCTGAGAAGAAAACAGAGTCTGACCTGCAGCCCATCAGGTGGGCTGCACAGGAACTGGGTTATTTCAGTGATCCAAAGAGCTGATTATTCAACCATCCTGCCAGCCGAGAAGCCAGGCAGCCCAGAGATGCTTATTCAGGCTGATGATGCCACCAGTGTCTGCTGTGGAAGGGCAATGAGTAGGAACTCCCTCACTTCAGTGGTCAGGGGGAAACTGACCTTGCCAAACAATTTGCAAAAGGATCAAAAGATGAGGCCCCTGGCCCACAATCTTATGGGAATTCTACACAGCCGAAAACATCCATGAAGTCTGGATAGACCAAGGCAAGGAAAAAGACTGTTTGGAAGGCACAGGATTAAAACCTTACATAAACCACAGAACTCCAATGGGAAATACCCTGTCAGCAAACTTCCCTGAAGGAGCTTTGCCAAACAGTCTGCATACACATTGATTTGCCTGTGCTTAAACAGGGCTACCAACAATTCAATACAGTGTGAGGAACTTAGTGCCATGATCTAGTAAATGGACTGGAGTTGGACCAAGGGTTGGACTTGATGATCTCTGAGGTCTTTTCCAACCCAGTCGATTCTGTGATTCTGTGATTCTGTGAACTGTAGTCACAGGCACGGTGAAGACCCTGTGGTACATCTGCACCAGTCAGCACAGAATGGGGATCTTTCCATATGTGTAACAGCTCCTCTTTGAGAGCAGAAATGGGTGTCTTTTCCTACACCCCAATCTCTTGTGGGATTTTTTGATGTCCTGAGTTCACTTTCGAAATCCTGGACTCTGAAAAAAACAAATGGTTTCAGCACTCCTCAGCATGCTCAGATGAAATACTTGTAAGGTCCACTCTAACAGCAAGATAAATAGCTGGGACAGCAAGGAGCAGGATGACAGTGTGTGAAGATCAACAGTCCTGTAAACGACTTTTAAAATACTTGCCACAGTGAACCAGCAGCTTAATGCCTTGCTAAGTGCACAGATCTGTGATATCAATCTATGACATGTAGCCATCACTTCAGAACCTTAAAAATAAAAAAAAATTTAAAAAAAAGGTTTTCCTGGAGTTGCATGACAAACTCCCTTCAGCTCCTCAGCAGGTACTCCCTGGGATGTAAGCTGGTCTGACAGCAGAGAACTGATTGGTTGAACAGCATGTAGCTAATGCTTGTGATCTCAGCAGGGGAAATATTTTTTGCAGATGCTGCTATGTGCAATGGGTTGCACAATGAAAACTCTGCTGAAAGGGGTATACTGTTGCCTGGATAAGACAGACAATGACAATTTTGACCATCTTGCATAAAACTAGTGCAGGCAGCACACCACTAGTGAAAAGTTCTAAGAGTCACTGTTATCCAGCAAGCCATGTCCTATTAGTAACTTCTGTGAAGAGGTGTTATTGCTTTGGGGATCTGCACTGCAGTTTTGCCATATGATGAATACACTTGTGTTTAAGTGCAGATTGCAGAACACAATTATGAATAGTAAAGAAATTATTTGCTGCAAATATATGACCACATGGAACATCGTATTTAGAACTGAATTGAATATTTCCAGGCAGAAAAATGGTTCTTTCTGTGATTCTTCAATCTGTACTTGGTCTATTATTTCAGATAGCCAAAACACACCCTGGTCACTATTCAGTTTTTCTGACTTCCAACAAACTGCTTAGTCATTTATTCTATTCTAAGATCTAAAATCATATGTACAACCTTTCAGATCAGTTAGTCTTGGGCTCCTCCATAAGACAATATTTTTCTTTATATCAGTTAAATAAGCTTCTGTAAATGCATAAACATTAGCAATGTCTTTCTTTTTCACCTCTACTCTGCCATAGCAGAGCCCACAAACTGTACTCTTTTTGTGTGACAGAAGATGGTTTGTAGGAAATACACAAAAAGCTCTTCCCCCTTTTATGCCATCCATTTAGTTGCACTATCCCCTCATCCATCAATACATTGACTGTGTAGGTCTGTCCAGGCTTGGCTGTTTCCTCTTCTGGTAAGCCTGCTGCAACCCCTTCTTTCTGCTTCACACAAGTCCCAGTCTTGCCAACCTCACATCTTTCCTGATCTTAATATGTGATGCACATGTTCAGGGACCTCTCTGTTCTCCACACAAAATAGGCTATTTCAAGGAAAACTAGGACTTTTCCCTGAATAATACCAGATCTTGAGGTCCATCTTTAGCTCCCTTGAGCATTGCTCGTACAGGTGAAAACAGAATTTTAAACATGATTCCTTTCCGATTCTAGTGATCCCATACAGAAACCTGACAAAAGTATTCACTAAGTGCTGCAGATATAGTTGCACGTGGTGTTGATATTAAAAGTAGAGGTATTATCACACGCATACAAGAACTTCAACAGACTGTTGTTCAAAAAGCTGAAGTGCATAAGTGTAGAATAAAAATATGCGTAAGCACTACTTGCTGTGAGTTTTTGTTGTGTCTACACAATATTGAGAATCTCAAAGACTTCAGTCTAGAAAAATGCCTGCATCAAATGCCAAAGGTTGATTTACGTTACTGTACCTTCCCATAAAAAAAAAAAAATAAAAAAAAATTCCAAACTATCCAAACAACCTACTTGGCACGTTCTGTCAGCAGCATTCCCAGAAGAGGTTAACACAGCCCTCTTCACATTTCAATCAACCTGCTCTCATCAAAACACCTTCTCTGAAGTCTCTCTTTCAGTTTCTTCCAAAAGTTTATTCAGTGTACAGAGTCTTCTTAACAAAGGTTTCTAAAGCCAGAAGTTTTCCACCTTTGTTGATCCTTAACCAGCAGTTGTATCAATTGCTTTGTCCACCAGGCTGTTCTCTTCCTCTCATTGTTGCTGTGCTGTGAAAGGCAAACATGGGGTAATAGAGACTGATTATTTTCTTCTGAGTGTCTGAATTCACTGAAAAAGGACCTTCTGAATACTTCAGTGAACTCTCTTGATAATTTTCAAGAGACATTTTGCTGTTTTCCCCCTCTACGTTTGAGAGGATTGCTAGTTTAGCTAAAAGCTTACATAAAATGAAGTTTGTCTGCTGCCATAGAAAAGCCCTTGATTTCCTCTATATTTGCCCTTACAGCTTATCATATCTTAAACAAAGAAAAACATTACCCTGTGAACTAATAATTTTAGATAAGTCTCATACTCCTTTATTATTTATACAATATTAGAGGCAGGCATGAGGCTTTAAATATAAATTAAAAATAATCTCAGCTTTGAAAGCATACATTCAAACATTCAAATTGCACATTCTTTTTTATAGAAATAATATCCCAAGTATGAAGGCTGGATATGAATTCTGGAGGCTAGCAAAAGAAATCAACTAACATTAAAAACTAACTTAATAATGGTGGTTCTTCAGAGGCACACCTGTAGCCTGACCTGTTTATATCAAAAACAGCTCATGCTGATGAGTGCATCTCCCTCAGATAAAAGTTTTATCTATCATGCTGTGACAGATCTGAGCCACTCTGGATTGAGTTACAAATACTGCATATTGGTAAATACTTTGGGATGTTTACAGTGTGAATTCATTGAGATACCTCAGCTAAGAGGTCTATGAAACAGGTGGGATGCAAAAAAAAAAAAAAAAAAAAAGCTTAAGAAATATCAGAGGACAAAGTCAGAACCATTGGCTGAGAGAAGTATGGCTCAGCTTCTTCATTATATAATGCATACCCAGAGTAAGTGTAAATCAGAAACCAGGACAATCACAAATCTACACAATAGGCTTGAAAGAATCCTGGTTCCTATTTCTAGAGAAAGTTGTGTGAGAAACCAAACATGCGTGTGGAGTTTGGTATGCAGAGGCAATGAAAATACAATAAGTGAGACAATGAGAAGTACTTTCATAAGGTACAGATAATTTTTTTTCTTCTCCATGATACAGCTTTAAATGTTTCCTTCTTCTGCAAAGTGAATAAAGCAAAGTTATTTGCAGTATGGAATAACAAAGACCACAAACGAAAGAGGTGGAATCATTTGTCTTCAACAGCTATTCTCTATAAGAGATTCCAAACATCTTCCTTATGGGGACGCAAGAGCAGAAGAATAACAAATTTGTTTTCTGAACATATGATTGCGCAGCTCTGTCATCTGAAAGTTTCTCTCAGACCTCAGGAGTCAATTACACTGCCATCAGAATCATTTGTTAACTTGAAGCCAGGCAAACAACATACATGTTTAATACAGAAAATACAAAGTATTTAAGGCCAAAAATGGGGGAAGGAATAGTGATATGGATATTAGGATTCATAATCCTGAAAAGTGAATATCCTTAGCTGTATAAATCAGAGAAGTGCCAAATACAGCCAAAACACTGGTATGCTGTTGTGTTGAGACAAGGTATGTATCGATCTACTGAGGCCAGACCTAAAGCCATTCTAGACCTTCTAGAAAGTTATCACCCAACCTGAGTAAAAAACCTGAAAACATACATCATCTTTTTAGTTGATGACAGAATGTCAACTTTCCAAAATTAAAAGTATGATAGAGGAATCTTTAGAGAAGACAGGAATGATTACTGGACCGATGTAGAAAACAGAAAAGTCTCAATTAACTTTGGTTGTTTAAACAAAAAGAGAAGGTAGAACAATGACTAATCTCAATGTGACAATGTGTTTAGTGAAAATGGAAACTGATCAAAGAACGCTTTTTACTAGCAGTCAAGATTAAAACAATATGCGGAACTACAACTCAGACTAGAATTAAGGTACATTTCAAGTAGAAATATTCATCAAACACTGGTAAAATTTGCTAGGTACTGTGATGGCAGCGTAGATTTGAAATCAGGATAGCTTTTTCCTCCTAAAGATATAGCCTGCTTGAAGAGAAATCAACTTCAACAAAACCTAGTCTGATACCTTTCATTGACAACGGCTACTTTCTTCTGCCTCTATAAGTGACAAACATTAACTTCAGCTTTGTCAACTGAGAAATCTAAAGATCACATTATCTCTATATAGCAATTGGTAATAATAATTTGGCACTAAACATTAAGGAACATGAAAGTCCAAAACACTTCCTAAAATGCTCTGAAATACTGACACATTGCATGAAGAAAGACAACTGCAAAAAGAAATAGATGTACACATATTTATGTTCTCCTTGTTAATGTCCTTATTACGCATTTCACTTTTGCCCTTAAAATTTAATTTCAGATTTAGGGAAGTAGCATTGTGTGATAGAATCAGCGAGTACTGAAGATAGATTTGAGGGAGTAAAGTTAAGTAGCATATAGACCTTAAACAGCATTTCAGAATTGGCTCTAAAATTTCCTTGGGAAAGGTAATAACGTGAGTTAGTTACTAATCTCTAATGACTGTGATTATCACCTTTGGGAATGCTGAAATATCACAATAACAGGAACATTATAAGATCTCATATGGAGAAAACCCCCAAAACATTACAGGGAATGAGGAGAGACCAGTGAAGGATTACTAAAAAAAGTTCATATCAGTGTCTGTAGAGCATGAAAAAGACAGAGATGCAGTGGAAAAAAAAAAAAAAAAAAAAAAAAAAAGTGGATTAAGACCTTCAAAGGTGAAGATCTCTAAGAAGGATTTGGAGAAATTAAGGACCATTAATGAAGCAATCAAAAAGGTTCTTAAAGAAGTTCATAATTGGAAAACAACATTTTAGACAGATTTGGGGAGAGATGAATTAAGAGAATGAGAGATTCATATTTTTCATCATGAAACACAGAAGATTTAACAGAAATGTAAATACTGGAAGAAAAAAAATAGTTGTGCTTTTTCTTTTTCTCCCTTTATAATGTACAAGTCTTGAATGTCATCTCAGGCAGGTTGAAGAATAATAATGCCAAATAATGGCAGAAAACCACTAGAAATATATTAAGGTGAATACTCACAATGAGAAGTTTAATTTGAGTTACTGACTATGCATTAGCAAAGAGATGGATAGATAAATATTTTAAGTCTACAATGTAGGGAAAGGTCTGAGGCAAAGCTGGAGTTTGAGGAGTTACTAGTACAGAGGTTATAATCAAAGATTTTACAGAACACAATGTAAACAGTAAGGAAAAAACAGTGGCCCATGGGAAAAAATATTATATAGAGAGTTTCAGTGTGACTCATCATCAAGTAATGCCCATGATAGATTTATATCAACAAATTGTGCATATTGATGCACAACTTAGACACACATTTGAATGCAGGGCTAATTCTTATTTGCACAGAGTATTTGCACTGTATTGATTGTGGAGGAAAATCAAATACACAGTTATAGAGGGCTACATCAAATATGCTTAGACTCTGCACTATCTACTGTGTGTTTCTACAATTTTAGATGCCTCATTCTGATGCCTTCCTTCCAGTGCAATTGATGTACAAGGTAAACAGTCTTGGACGATGACTTGCATTTTCTCTAGCATATTTTGACAGTAGTTGAATACAACAACCAACCAACTATTGTACTTAACAGATGATCCTGTTCAGAGTTATCTTTTCATACCTACATGTAAGCCACTTGAGAAGTGAAGTGTAGGCATATTTACAAGGAGACACGTTGGCCAATGTACAGAACACACAAATAAGCATATTTTTTTTGTCTCTCCATAACATTAAAAGATTAGTGTAATAGTATTTCTACCACATTTCTGCCACAACAGAACATCAAGGCTATTACAAGGTAATAGAGTTTTGTGAGTATACGTTTCCTAGATATGGGAATTGGAGATACAATGTCCTGTCAGGTATCAGACATTCTTTTGCCTAACCCCCTGAGTGACAGCTTGATTTGATTGATATGTCTTGAATTCCCATTACAGCTAAGAATGTCAAATTGCAACCAACTCTGTATGCAGCTGGTAACTCTCTTTATTCAGTTCTTTTAAGATAAAACTGAAGTTTAGAGATTTTCTATCACATAATAATTAGTATGTAGAATCTGAATATTTCACATGCTTGTCTTGTTGAGATAAAACACAATGAGAGCAAAGCAAACTAAGTGACTGAGAACAATGCAATCTCAACTGAAGATTTTCTATGTGCTTAGGAAGCTTATATTAAGCACAAAGAACAATCTGCAAAATTTTACCCAAGATAGAAACAATGGTAAAAAACAGGTTTAAGACAAGGAACTCACAATTCACCTTTTTGACTAGTTGGAATCTGATATCCCACTGACAGATTATTTGAATTATATATAAACATACACATATATATTCCATACGTTGGTGCAGTATCTCTGCACTGTAATGTAAGCATGTGTGTTTAGCACTCCTTGTTCCTTGTTATTGATTACTTAAGTATTTTGATGCTTATTATAGCATTGGGAAATTTAAAGTCAACATGATTTAATTCATCCTTCAGATAATTTTTTTCTTCATATTCTTCCATCTAAAATATGTAATTCCACTTAAATTACCAGCCAGGGTCATTCCAGGATGACAAACTCATCTGCTACAACTAGACTTGTTTTCTATCCAGAATCTAAGCAAAACTTTTACAGAATGCAGGCTCTCAGCGACACCTCCAAAGCCTTTCTCCTAGCTTTGCAAAATATTGACATTCCTTGTACAAAGGTATATTTTTCAGCATTTTGAAAGTTTTTCATACCTCCACAAGGCTGGAGTACTGAAGTCTGAAACACCACACATACTAAAATTACACCACTAACCTCAACAAATACAAAAGGCGTCCTTTCTCATGAGACCTTGCTTCAGCTAGTCAAAATTGTTTGTGGAGAAAGTAGCTTTCTCTAATTAATTCTAATAAATTACCATGGCCTAACAGATTGTTGTGTGTTCCAGATGCCCACATAGTCTTGACACCTCTTGCTATTACATCTGTTCTACAGAGGAGTCTCTGGGATGAACAAGATATAAAAACCTGTGTCTTAATAAATTCAGCTTTGATTCAGATCATCCAAGAACTCAAACAGTGCAGGCCATGATCCCATAACTAATCACTCTTTCCAACTGGAAGACCTTTATCAGCCTTCAGTAGCTTACTTCCAAAAACCCACCATGTTGTCACCTCTTTAGTAGCTCCCATTAAAAGTTCCATCTCTGTCCCACATTTCTGATTTATTTTAAGACAATGCTTTATTCTGCTTCTGGGAATCAGGAAACCAAACTTAGCTGTCCAGGATAGACTTCATGCCATGCAGTCAGAAGCAGCTGCAAACAATTACCTTACTTTTATCTACCATGGGTTCCAAAATCAATTTTCCCTAAATTACTGATATTAGTTACACTCATTAAGTTGATAGAACTAAACAAACTCAAACAGTTTATACCTGCTGAAAAATAATAATCTCCGAAAGCTCCTTCCTGAATGCTGAAAACTGTGAGAGGTATAATGTTGGGCGATTCATCTAACTTCCAAGTCCACTACTTGGATTTTGTTTTGTGGCAGCTTTATGAATGGGATACCTTCCTTATCAGGTTACTAGGGGTTAGTGTTATGGATACTCTGGTTTAGATTGCTTTTAAAAACAGAGCTCTGTCGTGAAAACAAGAAGAAATCAAGGAAACCTAGTTTGGGTAGTTATATGAAATACACAGTTAATAAACTAAGCAGTTAATCAAAATGAAACATCTGCTTTGAAAGAAAAACAGACAGAGAAGAAGGGAGGAAAAAAAAGTCAGACTAATGTTAGGTAAGTCATTAGATGCCTTATAATCATTCCTACAGGAAGTGATAGGTGACTAAATTTCCAGTAAAATCAAGAATATGGACCAAACCATATGAGAAAAATATATGAGCATTACAGAAATACTAATTTTTACAAATCTCATAACTGTTGCCAGTTATTTGTTTCCCAGTTCTCAAGCCTCATTTAGACACAAGATTCACCTTTAAAGAAATGAAGAAGCTAGACTTGATACTAACAATATAGGTTTGTAGTGGGTTTGGGTTGGTTGGTTGGTGTTGTTTTTTTTTTGGGTTTTTTTTGGTTTTTTTTTTTTTTGGTTGGTTTGGCTTTTTTTAGTCTTTAGTTTTCCTTTTTTTCTTCTTCCTTCCCTCCCTCTCTCCCAATACAATGATAAAAAGACCTGGGAAATAAGTGCCTGTCAAACATGTTCATGCTGCAAAGAACTTCTTAAGACTTAGACCTTGATGTACCAATCCACAAAGGTAGCAGCATCACAGTTTCCTGGAACGATCACCTAACTATGTACCAGCCCAATACTAGTGGAACTACCCATAAAGAATAGAAGAGAATCCATTCTCTGCATAAAGACTTCTCACCAAGGCTGCTGTTTCCACACACTGTAGGGTATTGGTGGCATGCGGACGTTAGTTCATTAAGGTCAATGGTTCATTTTACAGAGTCCAGTAAACAGCCACCTTAATGAAAATTTTTGGCTGATACACTATCATAGCTGGCATAATAAACAGCTGACTAAAGTATTTCAATGTTCAGTGAACAATGATAGAAGTGTCTATTAAGAGTATGCAGCTATGCCAAATACAATCATATATAATCAGCTGCACCAGAAATGCCTGTCAACACTGTGGAAAATATCATCAGTCAGATGATGCTTTTGCTACAAGTGGCAGCTGTTGTGCTCTGGAGTGTAGACAATTAGACACAAATATACGCCTTGGGCTATTTGTAGCACTCAAGCATGGTATTAGCTGACACCTGTTAAACTGTAATCCCTATATTTTGGATACCGAACCATTGTAATTATTAAAAATACAATTTAAGATATCTAAAGACCTGAGATTTCATAAATAGTGGCAAGCATAACAACAATACCTCATGTATTTCTGAACTTTGTTTTAGGAGAAGCTCTTTAAAATAGTTCGCAAATGGTCAGGCTAAATAAAATCAGAAGCTTCTTATAAAATTCATAGATACCAAGTACCAAATGCATCTACATGTATTGCACTGTGTGCTACAGTGTCAATTTTTACAAAAGTAGGAATATTGCAAATAGGTAATAACAGGTAATATTGCAACTAAGGGCACAAACATTTTGTGGAGAAGAAATATCAACTATGTGAACTGGAGAATCAGAAAAAATCCCACATGTAACTTTATGAAGAAATTGAGCACACATCTTTGCCTTTGGCATAAATATTTATAGATGCGATGAGTTATTATTGGATTTTGCTTTACTTGACTAGCTCTGGATTTTGCTTCATATCACTACATCTGGCAATAATGTTGACTGCAGTAGCACCCCCCTGATTTTCTCTGAAGCAACAAATTTTTATTGTAATAAGGAAATAAACCAGAGGTTTATCAAATGATTATGTATGTAAAAATGAACAATGGCAGATATCCTTTAAAAACACCAATAACAGGAAGTTATTGAAAGAGTCAAAAAAGTCTTCGTCAATCTAGAAAAATAACATGGCCAAACAAGTCAGGATAAATTATGAAAGCATATATGAATGTTTGCATATCATACTCAAATTCTTAAGCTCAAAGTCTGTTCATCATTGATTGAAAACAAACAATGCCAATTGTTCTCATATTAATTGATAAGGCAGGCATGGAAAAAGCAGATACACTTAAATTCTTGACTTGTAAAAATCATGACAAAAGTTTCTGACCACTTTTTTCTCCTCTGTTTCTTATAACTATTCTTGCCAAGTACAAAAGAGGAAGAGCTTTTGCATAAAATCTAGTTACATAAGATATTAAAAGCATGGCTCCCAAGGTACTATAAACACTTAATGCCTTAATTTTATAAGAGCTCTTCAGGTGTTAATTGAAAATCTACTACCCCTTGGTTTTCTATTTTTAAAGCACAATAGGAGGCACCAGGTTGACACCACTAGAAAAACATCATTCTTCCCTTTAAAGAATATGATGTTTGACTCTTCTGAATGTTTGTTTTTTAGTTTAATCTAATTTTCTTGAATTGTTTAGATCTTTTAGATAATTCAAAATAGTTCTTAAGACTATATCCAAGGCATTAGGGAAAAAAAAAAAAAAAAAAAAAGGTAGTCTTAGGCACTGCACATTATTTTAGTTGTCTGAATTAGATTAATGTGCATAGTGTAGGCAATACAAACTCACTTACTGACGTTTATACTGATCACTTAGCCGTTAACCCTGTGAGCAGTCCCATAACACTAACTGAAGATGTTATCTACCAGAGGTCTCAAATGGAGCAGGCACCAGCCACAGGGCACCTGCTGGTAGACATTTCCCTTCCCTCCAGAGGTACTTACCACACTGTTCCACATGTGACACTAATGGTATGAAGCATGTCTTGATGCAAAACTCAGCAACAAAAGCCAGCACAAGAGGCCTGGGGACTTGATCAGGAATTATAGCTGAATCTAGTCAGGAAGGCAGGAGCCACCAGCTGCAAAAACTCCAAGCACTGACTACCAAACAAGCAACCAGCAGGCTCTTCTGGGGTCTTATATAGCATTTGAACACCTTTTGACCTTTATGGGATTCGTTAGGCAAGAACATAGGGTGGACTGTTAAGGGTTGAAAGCCTTTGCTTTACAGATAATGGATTAGTCAGGGAGACAAACCTTCTGTGAGATTGATGGGGCTAGAAACCACACTGGATCAACCAGAATACAAGTGCTTAGTCAGGCACTTGGAAAGTGAAAAATTCAGCAAGCTGCTCAAAATACAAAATTTACTCTAATATCCCCTAAGTATCCCTCAATATTCTCCAAGTGTAACATTTTTTAAAAACTCCCTTAACCCTATGACAAAAAAAAATCCTGTCGTATCTTGCTGAATTTTCAGAGAGCAACGTAATTTATATGCCGGTTGAATATGTGTGACACCTTTTATTGCAATAAACATTTTAAGAATATGAGGATAAGCAAACTAAAATTAGAAAAGTAATTACTAGGAAAGGAGGAACCAGAAGTTATTTAAAGCTAAATTTTGCTGAACTATAAAAAAGTAAAAAAAAAAAAAAACCTAAAAATTCTGTTTCAGTGCTTTGGTTTTAAAATATGTTTAGAAAAGGAGAGCAAAAGGTCCAAACAGTGTTCTGAGACCATATTTTTCTTGCTTTCTAGCAAAACTCCATTCATGTGCCTTGGGGAGGGTGGTTACATGCATCTGTAGAACCTCTGGGACCTTGGAGTGTGCATGACCCTTGTCAGGAGAGATGAACAATGCCAGAGGAACAGGTGTACCCTTTGCAGCGACACTTTGATGGTAATAGATTTTTAAAATCCTCAGTGGTCCTATTAAGGCTGCACTTTAATCGAAATGGAGCCAGTCTGCTGGCACTGAAAATTAAAAAGGTTGTAGAGGAGTATTTATGCTAGAAGCTGGGTGAAAGCCAACAGACATATAAGAGCACCTGGTTCAGACTGATGTGACCCCTGAGAGGATGTGGTTAATGTTCAGTGTGTCCCTGAAAGGCCAGGAGGGAATAAACATCACAATCACAATAAATAGACAAACCATACTGCTAACCAGGCAGGCTGACTGGCATGTCCAATGTCAAACAGTGGAGTAAGGGCAAAATTTACAAGTGCTTCTGTGCCAGGACTACAAGCCTAATGCAGAGGATGGGGCAGGTAGGCTCTTCATTGCTGATGGTACTCGGGATATTCCCACACTCAATGAATCCTCTGTGGTAGGTAGATCAGAGGGGCTAGATCACTGGATAATACATGTAGAAGTACTAAACCAAATAAATTAGGTTTTATTGAGTGAGCATGACTGGGTGGGATTTATCTGAGTGCTCTGGAGCACTGTAAGAAGAAACTGAAGAGAAGACTCTGACTTTTAAGTATGAAGGGCCTCCGGAAAAGGCTGAAGGGGATATGTTTAATGTTTACAGTGGTGAATAAGGTGGTTGTAGAGCTATTATTCATCAAATAGTTGCATCAGGGGAGGTTCAGACTTGACATTAGCATACATTTATTTACCAAGAGAGCACTCAAACACTGGATCAGGCTTCCTAGAGAAGTGGTTGATGCCTCAAGCCTGTCAGGCATTTGGACAATGAGCTTAATAACGTGCTTTAACTTTTGGTCATCCCTGAAGTGGTTGGGCAGTCAGACTAGGTGATCACAGTAGGTCTCTTCCAATGGAAACAATCTATTCTGTTCTGTTCTAAATCCCACAATATCAGAGCTAAGGGCACTTGGTGAAATTATTTGAAGATCAGTTTAAAGCAGATGAAAGCAAGCTCTTATTTGAGCAGCAGGTGATGAACATTTGGAACTTGTTGCCACAGAAGGCAGCTGTGTGAGCAGCTCTGAAAAAGGCTTACAGGAACTCATGGACCACAGACCCATAAATCAATACCCCAGGGACAAGGTTGGGAATATAACTGTGGATACTAGGGGAGTCTGTGTGGAATTGGCCAGCCTCCCATGCTGTCCCTAAACACCATTCTCTGCTGCGACTGCCAGAGAGTACATGGTCTTACCTGGACTTGGACATTGGTTGGCCTAAGTGCATCGCTTGAGTGTTTTCTCCACAGCCCACAGAGGTCCAATAGGAATGCTAACAAGAGTGATATCAAAGGTGTTTCATTCAAAGGATGATTTGGATCATTTAATATGGAATTATTACAAGATATTTAAACTTAGTTTATAAAATGAAACATTACTTCCATGTGTTATTTTATTAAACTTGAGAAGGTTAGGCCATTAACCTGGAGAACTTTTACAATATTAGTATTTACTACAGATTCTTACAGAAGGGGTCCTAATGAGATAGAAGACTAATGGGTAGAAAAAGAGAAGGCATGAGCAGAGTAATCACCATGATTGAAAACACACAACTAAAAGTCTTTTTCAGGAAATTATTCTCCCTAGAGTACAGCTGACAGATAGTAATTTCTTACACAGCTGATAGCCAGATCCTCCCATACAAAATATTATATTACAGAGCTGACATTTTCATGGAGGCAAGGCTGTGAAACCTGTTATTTACTTCCTCTTCTCCCTTCTACCATACCATGATTACTGATTATTTTAGATGTGAAGAAAACTCCATTCTCCATTTGTCTGAGCTCTTCTGTGTCCCGTGATAATAAATAGGGCAGTCATGCAGCTCAGTAGCTTGTTACAATTTACAAACCAATTTCTTGTTTGTTTTTTAAATCCCTCTCCAAGACTTCGGTGTTGTGGAACAGCTGGCAATATACTGTGGCCATCTGCACTACCTTCATCTCTTGAGAATTTAAATTGATTTTCTTCAGCCTAGCATGTGGAGTTTAGGGGTGTTCATTGCCTGATGATGTGCATTCACACCATCCAATGTGTCTGGGAAGACTATTTTAGTATGAGAGCATCAGGATGAGCAAACTGCACTGCAAGAGATGAATTGTGGAATCAAGCTGCTTTTGTCCTTTATGTGCAGGTTAAAGGTTTCATCCGTGTTTCAAAGCCTCAAATATAGACCATTCCTAGAGCTGTGTATGTGAAACATAGCCAAACACCACCGATTCGCTTTGTTGATTAATGGCACTTATCCTCAAAGACACGGTAGAGTATGTTCATGTAATGTCAGCAGGGCTTTTTAGGACTTGCAGAAAATACTTTCAACATAATAGATGCTGATATAATTCAAATAAAAAGTAAAAATGGGTATGATGCAGACAGACAGTGGTGCATCAAAGTCACACACAGATCTGAAAGGGGAAATATTGATTAATGTATCTTTTCAAGAGTGGGTTTACTCAACTAAACTAAGTGAAGCACTGTAGAATATTCAGAAGAGTCTTTCACTTTTGTTATTTTATAGTAAGTAATTTTTAGACCTGCAGGGTACTGAATTACTTTGCTTGATTTATGGAGACTGATCCGGCATAATATTTTATCATACTCCTAACTTCAAACTTCAGAACTTCTATTAAGTTTACTGGAGTGACTCACATAGTTAAATACATATTCAGAGCTTTGAAGGAGCTTAACCTAAATGTTAAGTGTAGTGACAAAACTGCATTCAGGATAAATAAATCCAGAGGATAAGCTGATATGCATTAAATAATAGAGCAAAAATGTATGCACCCTGCACAAAAAAAGAGTGTTGCAAACATCAAAAAGTATATCGCACTCATACAAAGGATATGTGAGACAATGCCAACCAACATAAAATATGAAAATGATTAGCATACAGCTGAACTAATTTTCTAGATTAATTATGTTAATAGAAAAGTTCAATAAATTGAAGGTGCACATTTCACAGAAGTTTATATTAAGAATTTTATTTACATGTATTTAAAAATTGATATAACTTGTCATACTCACAACATGATAATACATTATATAGTTCTAAAAGGGAATAATACACCATTTAGAAATTTTTCTTTGGAATGTAAATACTTTGTCATCACAATAGTCTGACCGAAGTGATATTGGCTAGGCAAAATGTACAGTGTCAAATTTAATTAAATGTTTGCTTGTTAGGTTTCCTAAAAATAGATAGGAAAATTGCCTAAATTGACTGAAATTATACTGTTCTGTAAAATGTGAGACAATGGGATTTAAATGTATTTTTCCCTTTCAGTTCTCAGAAACATATGGCCATTAATAAAGTTTTGTGGTTTAGATATATAATTTATATCTCTTAAAAAGTACATAATGTACTGTAGTTAAATTAAAAGATAAACCTTACATTATATTAAAGCCATGCAAGATTTTGGAAACTGGAGGTAAATAAACAAATCATTTTAGGAAGCAGCTCCAGTAATCTGATTACTCCTGCGGTGACTTGCTCACAAAAATATGCTAACATGCATGAGAAGAGATGTTTATTATCACAGCACTGTAGAAAGGACTGGTACAATGTTCTAGAGATTTCCAAAGATAAATGGAAGTACTAATAATTTAATATCAGATTTTTAGTAGGTCTACTGTAGTCCAGAACTTTATGTTAGAAAACATGAAGACAAGGTGGCAAAAGTCACCATAGAGAATTAAATACCCTTATGTAAAATTTGCACAGCATATGATCTAATTTGTAACTAGAGATATAAGCTATATCTTTACAAAGTGACATAAGGACACATCTGGGCTCTAAAACTGTGAAATGTGATGTGGGTAGACATAAATGTAGTTTGTGTTTGAAAAAGAAAAAAGAAACCCAACACAAATGAAACCTTTTACCAGCCCAATTCTTTAGCTGATGAATCGGCCTTTCATAACACAAGAAAGCTGCTGTTGTTTCTGAAATACTTGTAAGTAGGCCTGTTTTCCTATATATTTTTACATATACGTATCTATTTCTTGGCTGCTGTGAAAGAAATCACAATAGGAATCAGTGCTTGTTCCTAGGTGCCGTTTAAAACAAAAAACAAACAAACAAACAAACAAAAGAAAATACCTCACCGTTCAGACTCTTACCTCAAGAAATCGCTCTCAAAACAAAACAAAAAATCACACAAACCCATGGGCTATACTTCATTTTTGAGTTCGTATACCATCTATTTTCTATTTATATTGCTATAGGCTAATGTAAGACTTCGTGCCTTCCCTCTTCTTCGAGGACTGTCCTTTTGTACACATAGCCTTCTGTCTTCTATTTAGCTTCCACAGCCATACAGGATCCACAGCTGTGCCTCTCATCATGGCCAGAGTAGCAACAGAAGTTTTCTGATATTGCCTGTACCATTCTTGTGAATAGTACTTTTCTGTTCTTGGAAATTATTTCTGAATCAATGGTATCTCAAAACTTTTCCTCTGCTTCCTGTGCTTTAGGCATGCCATATTTGATGAAGCCAGAGAGGTAAAGAGAAATTTTAACACCAAATTACTGTCTTCTCCTTTGAGCTGTAAACTTCTTTTAATAGCACTCTCTGTCTCTTTTTTACATGCCCTTATTCTCTTTCCATGGTCTTTCTCTGTTTAATATTTTGGTTATATGTTCCCTTTCTCTCCCTGCATTTCTCTCCACTGTAGCAGTAATGATCATCTCCAGCAATAACCCACTACCTGCAGCCATGAGTAATGTCAGTTTTAGTAGCTGCCATCAGATTTTTCTCTCCCCTTTACACTTAAAAATAGGGGTTACAGAAAGTCTAAAGATAGACTCTGTGACAAAACTCAAGCTCAAACCCCAGTGGTAAGGATTAATTTCCTTAATTTAACTCCCCTGTGGAGGAGGGAAGGGAACCAGCCTGGTCTGCAGCATCTCTTTAGAAATGAGTAGATCAGGAATATCAAATCTATTGCTTCCAAAAGTACTGCAGCTCCTTCACCACAAGGAGAAAACTGGGCTGAAATACGAAAAGGCAGTGACAAGAGATGTTTTTACCATTTCCTTTTATGTCTCATCTTGGACATCTCATAATTTGTTAATTTGTTTTTGACATATGAACAAAGACTGGACGATCATTTAGAGCTCTCCATGTGTGGGAGTGAAAGTGGTACCTGTAGTTGGAGGTGGGAACAATTTTCAGAGAGAAAATTATACTGAAGTTAATGATGTGTTTTAGAAATACAGTGTGAAAAAGTCACGATTTTTTTTTTTTTTTCCACAATCTTCTAATGAACACTTAAAGCCTAACCCAAAGACAAGGAATTTTTCACCATTTCCTAGTCTAGTGACTGTTTTTTCACTCAAAAAAAAAAAATCCAGATCTCAACTATATTTCTATTGTGTGTTGTTGCAATGTGGCTGGTTTGGATTTACTACCTATGCATCTCTGTCCTACCCATTCCTATACAGATCAAAACCAACTGCCTTTCTGTCTGTCTGTCCATCCAAGGCTAGTGTAATGCCATGTCCTGTTCACCCTGGGAACATGGAGCTGGAAAGCATCCTGACTGTCGCCTTCACAACATCAAACTACTGTAGGAGAACCTTCCTCCTCACATGAGTACATGCCCCCACACCTTGTTCAGTTCCGCTATAGCGTGGAAGATGGTATCACAGCTGCTTCTACTACTACTAATACACAGATACTGTATCTCCTTTATCAGCAGTAGCTCCCAATCTCCCAAAGATCACACAAATCAATAATGAGCTCAGTGACTACTCTTCTATTTAAAAAAAAAAAAAAAAAAGTGAAAAATGTAACAGCATAGGATAGTTTGCATATTTATTTTCCAGTATTTTAAATAAATTAATTGAATAATAAAATTTATGAGAAATTCTAATTTATTAAGAAGTTTATAGTCCAAAACCTTTCACTGTTTATTCTACTAAGTCAGACTAAAATTGATATTTACCTATGTTTGTTTTCCTCCTTACATAACTTTTGTTTTCACAAAGCAAATAATCTTCCTCTTTGGTAGAAACTTCCCCTTTGATACAGTTCCAGTATGTTACACAGGAAGGAGTCTGATAAAGAGACTTAGATAAATCTTTCTGTTGTCTATTCTTTTGTTATTTGGGAAGAGAGGAGAAGGCTAAGGGAGAGAACTGAAACAGCTGAAAAAGAGTGTGTGGGAGATAAGGGTGGGGGATTTCACTTTCACTAACTGCTGTAGCGTTTGGGACAAGAAAACTGTGTAAACATCATCTAGAAAGCAAGCATTGATGCATGTTTTTTCAGAATAGTTCTGAATCTTATGCTTAGAAATACATTATTGTGCTAGAAAGCAGATCTCTTAGCAGTGAAGAATGACTGTATGCAAGCTCTCAACCATAAAGCACAGAAAACAAAATGCCTTGCCTTCAGGAATGCTTCCCTAATGCCTAAGTCTAATTCTTCACTGTTCTCTAGATGATGCTGGAAGCTGCATTTCTCCCTCACAGGTCTCACCAACAAGGAGTTATACACGTGATTAAAAGACACCTCTCCTTCTCAGGTCAAGTAATGCATTAAACGAACTTGATTAAGCCAAAAGCTTTTTTTTAAATATAAATGACTCTCAGTGCTTAAACACAACAGAATGTGAGGCACTGGAAGACCTGGACACTCCTTAGAAGGGTCAACTGCCCTAAAAGATTCAAGTTTTCCCAAAATGGAGAGAAATTTTCTAATTTCATCTTTTCTTTTTTTCTTTTCTTTTTTTTTTTTTTTTTTTTTTCCCCTCAGGTAAGTAGGCTAAACTTATTTGTGGTATATGTAATATTTTCTCTAGTCAGATCAGATGGACAATATATGCTTTTACTTTGCACTTGTGAAACTTTTCCTCGGCCTGGCCTGTATAAGAACTGTATTGGTTAAAGATCAAATACTACTGAATAAAATGGCTAAGATTAATTTTTCTTGCTTTATCAGCTATCATGTTTTAGTCACTTGAGGTTTACCAGGATGTACTTTACTGAAAGTTCTTTACAACTGTTGCTCTTGTACAGAAATTATGATTTTTGTAGGCATTATGTAGCCAGCTACTGTGGATATTGCTAAAATTGCAGCATGGCATCAAGGAGCTCAGTGCAAACAAAGCACGCAAATCCTCACTCTGCCTTTTATCAAAGGCTGTGCTGTTAGCATGACTGATGCTTCCCAGTTTAACCATAGAAAAGATTTCTTTACATTGATGACATCACTGCAAGGCCTTTTCCATGACCGTCTAATTGTCATAGAAGTCAAGTGGCTTGTAAATTGGTGTAGTTTAAACATAAATGTACAGCTTATGCTTATTCTGGCAAGATACAAAGAATCTCGAGTGTTGAGTAGATGAGATGCAGCACTGTTATTTTAAATTTAATAATGCTGATGTAAAAATAAAACCTACACTTCTTTAAAATTGTTTTTTCTTAACTCATGTATTGCATTTAAATGCAGTGTTTTGTGTTTTTTTTTTTTTAAATAAAACTCTAGCATAATGTGTGTGAGGATAAAAAGGGGAAACAAAATAAAGCTATCATCGTATGGCTAATGTAGACATAGGTAAGGAAAAGCATACTAACAAAAAAATCTATCAAATTAAAATATACAGGAAAACTGAAAATTTCTCATCAGTTATCCTACATCTTCCTCTCATTCTTAGAAAGGCAGAAAGTTTCCTGCTTGATTATTCTTGAAATGGGTTCTGATATGTTTCCTATTCTATGTATCACATTTATTTATGGTTATATATTAGAACCAGATGAAAATACTAAGGCCAAATGAAAGTACTACAGGAGAGATTTCAAACTGACTGTGTTAACTACATGCTTTAAAAGATCTAGCTTTTCAAGAAAAAGCAATTTCCAACTTCCAAAACCTTGCTATAATTTTCATAAAACAAAAATCCAAGGAAAATAAAATAAAAAATCTTAAAGGTTCAATGTACTGTTTTTGAATAGCTATCTACAATTATAAGACAGACAGTCCATTAAATAGAAAAACAATTTGTTTTACATAAAGCAAGAGAGTACAAAAGCACAGCTTTTGTAATTTTGGTAATATTGCAGTTTTACAAACATATTGCATAGAATGTATAAGAAAATAGTTCCCATCTTTTTTTTATATATTTATATAAACAAGAAAATAATTAACATGAAGGTTACAAAACAAAAACGGTTAGCAGACCTTTACTGAGTACTGACTGAAACAATATGACACTCAAACTTCGAACCAACTTACATATGCATTACAGTGAATCAGCTGATAACAAATTCATAGTCTAATGTTTTGGGGGTTTTATTTTTGATTTTTATTTAGACAATGTTTTAGAATCTAAAAAACCCATAAAAAATAATACATGGTGTTAGCAACTGCATGTCTTAAACATCCTTCATTAAATCCTTCTAGAGATTTACAGCTGTAACTTCAATCCAGACTTAATAGCCCTCTGCATCTAAAATAGTTCAAAGTGAATTCCATTATCCAGTTAAGCCACTCTTTTGCAAGCAAAATAGTACAACTTCAGTTGAAACAAGCAATGTCTTGTCATATTTTGGAATACATACTCTTTCATTTTCTTAGGAACACCAAAAGATCATTGTATGCATGAACAGTAATGTAATTGCACCACACTGACAAAGGAATTTAAACCCTGGAAAAAAAAAAAAGTGAACAATTTACAGCTCAAAATGCTGCACAAATCTAAACTATGTTAAAATTTCATGTTGTAATTACAACTTGTCATCTCTTCATTCCAACAGAATTAGTAGAAGCAGCAGTGTCATAGTGTTAGATATAATAGAAGTGTCAGTCTTTGGTCTTATCACTTAGCCAATGAATGAACTGTGATAGAAAACCATACAGCTAACAATGCTCTGAGAGGTTGGCTGATGCTTTTATTTTTCTTTTTTTTTAAACAAGAAAGAGACAGTATCCTATCATATCATGACACAGATATTTTTACTGAAGATAAATCTATTGTCTATATTAAATACATGTAGCTAATAAGGTCTTTTCATATATTTTGTTTTTCTCATAAGGATGGCCCTGAAGAAGCCAAACAGCTGCAATACCATCTTAGTCATTCTCATACAAACATTCTACTACAAAAAGAAGCTTTATTTGATACATGTATTAATATAGTATTAAAAATCTCAGAGGAATGTTTTAGACACTGACTTCTTTTCAAATTGCGCTAATATAAATGCTTAAAAAGAGTTGAAACTCTTGTCTTAACCAGAATAAGACATGACACCTCTTTTCTAAAATACACAATCAAAATATTCGTTCAGATAAGCATTCTACCTAGAGAAAAATTAGTTGGGACTTAATCATAACCTGAATGTTAGATATTATAAATGGCCAACAAAGACTGAAATAACTTGCAGACAGGACCAGGAATCTATGAGGAAGGTGACAAAAAGAATCTGAAATTTTCCTATGCCTTTGCACACAAAGACCTCAACATTATAAAACCAACATTGAAATATCACAGCTATAGCTCCACATTTTAATATGGTATTTGCGCTGAGATCTTTTAGTTTCCTTCCATCTGAAATGACATTGCAGGATTATGCCATTTTTCTGATATTTTTGGGTTGCACTATAAATGGAAAATCTCTACTATTGAGGTTTTCACTATTGCCAGCTCCAAACATTCAAAACCACTGGGTTTGTTTCTCCTTCCACTCAGGAATTAGGACGCTGCTTACAGATTATTGGTCTTTACATTTTTTAGTTCTCTAAACATGCTGAAATTACTTTTCCAATACTCTGAAATCATGTGGGCTAGAAATATCCCTTAAAATGAAAACTGAGTTTTTCCACCTTCTTACAGTTTTCAGTGGATTTAAAGTAAAACATCAATATTATGAAACTCACCAGAATAGTAAGACATTATGAGAACTCATTATGCTACCTCATAGGTTGCTGAAGCTCTCAAATACTATTCTCTACTTCAGACTGAATGGAAAATCCTGACAGTGCAGAGCTATGTGGACTTACTGGCTTGGTTTTGTTGAGTCCAATATGCCATTTGAACCTCTGCCCTGAATTTTCTTCATACAAAGTAGCAAATTATTCCAGCCTTGCTATTAAAATGAAACTAGTAACAAAAGGTGTGGGTTTGGTTTTTGGTATGTGTGTTTTGTTTGTTTTTTTCTACCTGCCTATCCCACCCAAGTTTGTGCAAAATTTATAAAGGTTGGGTGTTTCCATCCTGTGGGCAGAAACCTTTTTCATACGTATTACAGTTACATAATCACAGAGGTGAAGATCAAACAAACAAGAAATTCTCAATGGAAAATAGTTGACCAAGAATCTCCAAGCCATTCTGTGGGTTTACTTGAGGAGGAAAAAAGAAATCTTAGTCTACTTGTGTGCAGTTTGTAAGAAGCCACAGTTTAATTTACCAGATAGATTGGTCACTATAATGTTTGTTCATCTTTTAAGCAACCAGTGTATGTAGGTGTGCACAGATAGTGAATACATATAGTTGTGTCCCCATACAGATCTATATACATTTTCTCCTGGAATACTATTTGTCCACATGACTTTCACACTACCATTCTATTATTTCTGTGCATAAGAAAAAGACGGCTATTTCCCTACAGTTTTAAGTGTATATTACATGGCTACACTTTCTTATATTTTATTATCATCTTCTTTGTCATTTGTATCTCTTTCTGTCCCTCTTAGGAAAAGTCCTCAGGCTTCTAATATATTTTCTTGCAATATTTTCTAATATAATTTCAAGTGGAAGAATAAAATTCTCAAAGAAATAACAAATCATCTATTAACAGCCTTCTTCAGAAGAGACAAAATAATTAATTTAAAATCTTCAGTTAACTGGTAGAAATAGCAAATATAGAATTCTTGCTATGGGGTGAAATTCACGCCTCTGAAGAGAACCAAAGGAAAAGCAAGCACCAGTCAAGCCGTGGACACGTCTTGTGCTGGTCTTCTGCATAGGAGTGAATTTCACCTGAAGTGAAAACAAAATCAACCTTATTAGGTGGCAATAAAATATGAATGTAATCACAGTATTAGTTTTCTTGTTTCATTTTTTTTTTTCTCTAAGAAAAAAGCTATTGCGTAGAAATACCCAACTTGCACTCTCTGCCCTTACTTCAGTGTTACCTTAGAATCATAGAATAGTTTGAGTTGGAAAGGACCTTCAAAATTCATCTAGTCCAACCCCCCTGCAATGACCATAGACATCTTCAACTAGATCGAGTTGCTCAGAGCCCCGCCCAGCCTGGCCTTGAATGCCTCCAGGGGTGGAGCATCCACCACCTCTCTGGGCAACCTGTTCAGTGTTTCACCACCCTCACAGTAAAAAAATTTCTTCCTTATGTCTGGCCTGCATCTCCCCTTCTTTAGTTTCGAACCAATACCCCTTGTCCTATTGCAACAGGCCCTGGTATAAAGTCTGTCCTTATCTTTCTTAGAGGCTCCTGTTAAGTACCTTGCAAAAGCTATCATTGCATGGGAGATTTCACTTACATTCAGAACCCTCTAAAGCTACGTGCTAGGTAATGTACTTTAAAGGACAGAATTAAAAAGCACACTTACCTCATGTAATCAAGCCATCTTCCACAATAGGAAACATTTTTATACTGTTTTACAGTCCTGGGTTCTGCAAGTTTCAAGATACTTTTGTTAATCAATGTTGTGATAAATTTACTAGCAGCATACCAAAACATTTTTTATGAGAATTCAATTACCGATCAAGCCAAAACAATTATGGACATTGATACAAGAAAGAAATCGCACATCAAACTTGGAAAAAAGGAATTCAGTAGTGAGACTAGAGTGCACATGGAGCTGCATAATTTAAACACAGACCTGATGAAGTCAATATAATATCAATGTACTTTTTAATATTAAATGTCATTTAATATGTGTTTTTATATATATTGCTATTACTTTGAAGACCTTAGAACCAGATGATAAACAAAAGAGAACAATGAATGTGAATGTCACACCAGTTATTAGTGCATTGCTTCTCAGCATTACACATTTCATTAGTAGTAACATTTGTACTGTGTTCAAATGGCAGCAGTTAGACATAGCTAGAAGATGGACAAGATGTACCTTTGAAGGTTTTCTTGTTATAGAATTTGCCAATTATAAACACCTTGTGAAGAGCAATATACTGATCAACAATCATGTCATCAGTATTTTCCTCTTTACCCTGTTCTTCTTTCCCAGAAACTGTATGTTCTATTTAAACCAATCACTTCACATGCAGTAGCCATGAAAATACTGTATAAGGCCAAAGAGAGCAGATGTCTTTTTAACTCTGAAAGGTAATATTGCTGAGCATTTCCAAAATTCACCTAGTGTACAAAACCCTAGACTTCATAGACAAAGAGTAACAACACACTTTTAAAGAAAGCAAACTCAGGGAAGGATTCTGTCTCTTTTTGTGTTAAAAACCATTTACTGAATTTAATTGTTTAGTAAAGCAAGCATCACACAATGCTTCAAAATTTTAAAATTCAGGGATAAAAGTTTACATCCAAAGAGATGAATGGAAAATTGTGCTTTCAGACAGTAAAGTTATTTATCATACAGGGGGAACCGATTCATCTCATCATCAGATTCTGGGCGAATTTGTTTATGTACTGTATATATATATATATGTGCAGTTCACATCCAGGTCCTGCAAAAATCTAAAACTATGTGCTTCACTTCATGTAGCAAAGGCACCTGTGTTATTCTCCCTTATGGACAAAAGATGATCTTATGTTCCAGGTTTCCTGATGAAGAATACATTGATTTCTGAATATCTCACTCCCATCTCTACGTTGAGTGGCAACACAAACCACAAGAGAAGGCAGCGCTGTATTCCTGCTTACACTGGAAGAAGTTGCTCTGCAGGCCATTTGAAGCGTTGAACTTGTCACAAGGGAAACCGAGCAGAACTGTGAAGCAGAGGGACAGTAACGAAAGGCTATTCTGGTGTGAGGATAAATTGGAGTCATTCTAGCTCCACAAGCAGATGTTGCTACTGGATTGACATGTGGAGCTTGATCCTGCTGGGGACAGGTAAAGTTTACCATTGGGACAGACGCAGAGCTCATAGATAGTCTGGCGAGGAGCTGAAGAGCTGGGTGAGGAGGAGGAGGAAGAGGAGGAGGAAAATGAACCCACTGGTAGATTTCCCAGGCGGATTGTATCTGCATTTAAAAATATCTACACAGAGAAAAAAAAAATGGAAAAAAAAAAAAGTGTAAGTAAACTTCTTTCAGCATCATGACATATTTTAAAGATGCGTTCTGAGGCAGAGTCTGAGTTTTTTAGAAATATTTTTTAAAATCATAAATATATTATTAGAAATATTACAAAGGCTATTAGAAATACATAGCAGTAATAATTCTTTTTAGAAATAAAAAAGCTGACATTTCTTACGCTTCTCGTTTTTCAACTCAGTCTAGTTACACACCCATTAACACTCATTACTACAGTATGCAAATACTTCACCTGACGTGTTTATTCAAATACAAGCAGTGTCATACCAAAACATTTTTACAATACTATTCGATAGTTTCCATTTTCACTAGTACATTTTATGATTAAAATTTATTCATTTATGGCAGTAGCATATTCTTGCTCTGCAAGAATTTGTATTTTAATAAGTGTGAAGTGATATTAAAGCACATTCCCCAGTGTGTTGCTGTAAGCAGCTGGAAATATGTGCTGAACTGTGCTAAATTGTAGGGGCTTAACAATAGCTACATCCAAAGAATAATTAAATAAGGGTACAAAGTCATACGCACAAAATAAAGAGCTTATTTGACCTAAGTTAAGAGGAGAAAAAAATCAGGTTAAATTCTTATTAACAAGGTCATCAAGCTATTCCCATTTGTTTCTGAACATTGAATATGAGTAAAAATATTTTTTTTACCTCCTTCCTTTGAAAATAATATAAGTCAGTAGGAAACTGTAAATACCAGTCAGGTTCATGAATCTGCATTGAGTTCTGCAATATTTACATATATGTTACATTTTCAGGGTGTTGAATAAACAATATCATGAAACTAAGGAGCTAAAGCAGGAAAAACCAATGTCTTCCACTGGCACAGATGGGTTTCCAGATGCTTAGAGTTTATTTTTTGTTTATGGAAGGAGTAAATGAGAGCCAAAATAAGATCGGTCATTACCTCAGATGTAGACTATGAACTTCAAGAAAACAGGTAACAAATAAAAATGGCTTTCAGCCCTGCGGATAACAGTATGAAACTTAGGAAAAAGTGAGTTCCTTAAATACTTATTAGTGTGGTTTTTAAGGTATTGAAAATCAACAAAGCCAACTTGACAGCATTATATCACAACATTGGCAGAATATGTAAGTAATCTGAGGAGATACAGCATTTATTGCATTTTTCTACAGGTGACAAGTATTATTTTATTATAAAGTCAATGGTATATGGCAGAAAAGCAGTGCAGAAGCACTAAAAAGCCCCTACTGGACAGCAGTGAAGGAGAGCAGGCTGGGAAAAATTTGAGAAGACTGGATGAAGTCCCATACAAAGACTGATACACAGTACCATTACCATCCACAGAAGAAGCATTGTAAATGACTGGGACTATTGAAGGAACTACAAGCTGAAAGTAGCCCTAAACAACATAACCCTCATCATTGCAAGCTCTTCAGCTTTGAGAGTAAGATACTGTGCTCATTGGGAATTTACACCAAAAAGGACAGAAAAGGAGAATCTCAGAGGCACAACACCCTGGCCTTATGGAGGAATTTACTACGAAACTAAAATGCAACAACTTATTATTTTTGTTCTTTAATTTATATGGCAAAGCAATGATGTATTTACACACACATTGCTGCTTTAAAAGTCCAGTATCAGAGACCTGAAATAATCAGAAGTCAAAACCCCTGCAGAAATAATTTAGATGGAAGAAATTAAGATGGTGTTGGGAGCAATTTAATAATGTTCTGTTAGAATTACTACTGAAAAAGAAGATTACACGTAACAACATTCAGCTGAGCTAGGAGTAAAAGCGAAAGTAACTATAGCAAGCAAAATAAGAAAACAAAGTAACAGATAGTGGAAAAAAAAAGAATCTGATAGCAAACTAGAAACTAGGAATCAGTAAAACGTAGTAAGGAAACAAAGGACGTTATCATGAGAAGAGTAATGAGTAATAACAAGCACTCTTTCTCATATCAGGAATAAAGAAATGTTAACAAATCCACCATTAATGTAGTAATAGTGGAGTATTGCATAAAAATCCAGTAGCATTCAACAGTGTAAGCTCTATGCGAGTATAAGTGTATCTTTCATACTGAATAGTGCTCAGCATAGTTCTGTACTTAGAGAAAGATCAAGTATCGATGCCAGAACATGACTGTGACAAAATACTTTCCATTTCAACAGTAACTCAACAGGATATTAAACAGGAATCAGTAATGTAATATGTTGTTAATCAGTAGCTCTTGATAAATGTTAAGAAATAGATCTCAAAAGAAATGTAGGTAGCCTTTTGGACTTTCAGTACTGATTTTCAGTAAGCCCTGATACACCTGGAATACCAAAGAAGATAAGAAAAAGACCACTTATATGCTTTTGTTTTAAAAAAATTGAAGCAGGAGATATTAAAATATACTTCAGTGCAGAAGACATACATATAATAAAATCCAACAACAATACAAGATTAGGTCTTTGTACTTTTGACAGAGAGTGTGAGTGGCCATTTTAACAGTTTTGCTGCAGTGGTGATGAGGAAGGATCACGAGAAATCAGTAAATCAAAATCAAATGGGTTCTGAAAGATGTCTTGATTCAAAAAAGAATGGTTTTTAGTCATTTCAAAAAAGAACTAGCTCAGAAAAAATCAGAGGGCTTATGCATCAGAGATCAGACTAGATTAAAACTTCTTCAACTTCATCTTTTTTTTTCGGAGGATCTCAATGTTTTTATGCGTTTGCTTACATCAGGACATCTATGCTTCTGCAATCCTCATTGAAGATTTTCTGTACTATACTGCTCTAAGATTTTACTCCAGTGGACCTTACTCTGGTGTGCATTACATTTCAATGTAGCTCAGTTATTTTGCTCCTTAAATTAAATGCTCTTTTTAAGCATAGCTGTGCGTGCTTTTCCAGTGGTGCTTTCCAATTTCACACTGCCTTGTAGATTGATCCAGATTTTTCTGGGACTGTAATCTTGTGCTGTAGCTATCAGATCCTGCCCCAGCAGCATCCCAGTACATCTAGTGAGCAGCGTGGATAATGGGGCATGGTATCTGAGAAAAACTGAAGTGCCTTCTTATGTGGGTGTATCTGCTGCAGTGAGTCTAACAAGGTCCATGCCTTTGCAGAAATATGGGAAGGCTGTGCAATTTAAACAGGATCCTATAGCTAATCCCTGGAGAAGCCCCAAAATGAAGAGGATTAATAAAATCACTTAAAGCCATCATTAAAATATACGCTGTACATACGCTGCCAAGGTTATAAGTAAAAGACTAAAATTATAGATGCAACATTGCTATCCATTAGTTAAGCAGGAATACAAATATACCATCATAATAGCCCAATACAAAAGGAATTTCAGCGGAACACAGTCCACATTTGAGTATATATCCACTCTGCTCCTATCTTCTCCTAAAAACTGAAATTCATGGCTGAAAAGTCCTCTGACATCAGTAAAACTTGAACTACTTACCGTTTTATGCCTGCTGTTATGACGCATTTAAAAAGAAGGGAAGAAGTGGCAAGACAACAAACTGCAGAGTATTATGTTCCCTGGGATCACTGTTGCTAGATGACAGTAGTTAATGGAAGTGCCTGTATACACAGTCTTTCTCTAATCTTTTGTGCTGTGAAAGGTACTAGATATGCCGTTTAATACTTCATTTGCATCGTTATGGTTGGGCTCAATGATCCTGAGGGTCTCTTCCAACCGAAATGATTCTATGATTCTAAGGCCATGCAAGCCAGTCACACTCTTTCTCAGAGTTTCACATCTCAGCAGATAAATAAGCAAGGATAAAACCAAAAGTTTTAGCAATTCTTGAAATGTTGTAGGAGACTGACCACGAGACTACAAAATGGAAAAGGCAGCAGCTACTCAGAGAAATGCCATTTCAGATCAGAGACCAGAGCACTAAGCAGCATCATGGCCTCTAAACATTTAAGGTTTAGAAATCCTAGATCACCCCTTCATCTTGAGCATCTTATTGCCAAGAAAAATAGATTAGCCCTGTAATATATTTAAAAGTAAACCTGATTTCTGACTAATTAAAGTAACGAACCAGATTAACCTGTAGGGCATGTGATAGGAATGCAAAATTTGCACTCTTTTTACATCCATTTTTTGCTAATGGAGGTCTTGAAGTCATCTGTTCCTCAGACTGTGTTGTTAATCTGAACAGCAAGAGGGAAAGGAAGACCAGCCAGAAAGTATGGGTTATCTACAAACCACATAACTAAATTGGAGGAGAGAACTTTTGGAGGGAAAGAAATGAAGTAAAAAAAAAAATCAAATATTCCTACAAGTAATTTCATACAGACATATGAACCTTCCATGTATAAAAGGTCACCACTGGGCCCTTGACTAAATCCTCTCAAGAGAGGAGATGATAGGCTAAATTGATAAAGCCAAATGAAAAAGTTAGGATTCATAAACATTGAAGAATTTTCTGTATTCATGGACAGTTTGATTACACAGGTAACTCTACAGAGCTGCAAAGGCATATTTCATGGCTAGTGTTGAGAGAAATGTGTAATAAAAGAAAGCTGAAAGGCTGGTGGTCATCAACCAGTATGACAACAGTGTAGTGACATCTCACCAAAAAAACCTTTTGGATTTGCATAGGCTCTTCAGAATTAATATGAACTATAACGGTGCAAGATTTTGTCAAGTCTTTTTGCTCTTCAACATATACTATCAGAAGCATAAATACAAAGAGGATTATATAGATTTTGTCACTAGACTCAACTATATAATTTTCATATGTTTTAGCACTCAAGGTGAAGATGAACTATAGGATAAATTGCAGTACTTCAGTTCCCATAGGCCATTTGTTCAAACATTTATCTGTGGTTTTGACATTTATTTTAAAACCATTCACCTAAACTAGCTTTCATTAAATCTGAAAGATAATTCTGAGAAAAAGAAACCATAGTGGAACATTAAAATATTAACTTGATAGCATATATACCGTAAAATCTAAACATATGCTGGCACAATATCTGGAACTATTTCCGTCATAATGATAAATAGTATTGAGGAACAGTTGAACAGTGAAATTAATGTGGTTACTGTGATGAAACTGAATATAGTAGATATTCAGAGAATACCAAAAGATCTTGTACAACCTGTGTGTTGAAAATGTATTCCCTGTAATACTAGGACTAACTTGGTTTAAACTGAAGAACTCAGGGTATGGGTTCAAAGTGGCAATGCTCACACCATTGCAAACAACTGGGGAATAAGCCAGGTCAACCAGAGCAGGAACAAATGTTCCTTAGCTGCCTTCCAAGATGAGAACCGGAAGACCAGTCACCTCAAGTGTACCCATACCAGTGCAAGCAGCCTGGGGAACAAACAGGAGGAAGTAGAGCTCCGCACTCAGTCAGAAAGTTGTAAATATCATACGAATAACTGAAACATGGGACAACTCACGTGACTGGAGGATAATGACAGATGGCTATAGGCTGTTTCATAAAGACAGGCAGTGAAGAAGAGGAGGAGGACTCTATGTTAAAGAGAACCTTAAATGTATAGAAATTGACTACAGCAGTTCTGGAAGCCCTATCAAATGCCTCTGGGTCAAGATTAGAGGGGTTGTCTCCAAGGGGAATCTCAGAGTAAGCATCTAATACTGCCATCCAAACCAAGATTATAAGGCAAATGAAGTGATATTTGGGTCACTTAAGCAAGCTTCAGTCAACAGAACCTGGTTCTTATGGGTGACTTCACCTACATAGACATTTGTTGGAAGATCAATACAGCAGTTCACGTCATCCATCAGGTTCCTGGAATGCACAGAGAATTGCTTCGTCGTCCAAGTGTTATATGTGCCAACTAAGAATGAGACACTGCTGGACTTGTTACTCAAAAACAAAGAAAACCCGCTTTGCAATATCTCACTTAGTGATAGCCTTGGCTGCAGTGATCACAATATTGAGGAGTTTGGAATCCTGCTGAGTGTGCTGAAGGTTAGTACTAAGACAAAAGTTTAAGATTTCAGAAGAGGAAATTTCAGCCCACTCAGAACTCAGTTTGGAGGGATGCCATGAGAAGCTTCCATGGAGCATAAAGGAGCTAGTGACCACTGGGTGTTTTTCAAGAATGTTCTTCTGGAAGCACAAAAACAGTTTAGCCCCTTTAAAAGTAAGGGAAGTAGGTGGAGCAAGAGACTCCTTCGGCTTAACTTCAAGCTTCTGAGTCTGCTTAAAACCAAAAGAGTAGCATGCCAGAGATGGAAAAGCAGACAAATACCCATTGACAACTACAAGGGCACTTCCAAGGCTTGCAGAGATGCAGTTAGAAAAGCAAAAGCTCAGCCCAAATTGAAATTGGCCAGAGATGTTAAAAACGACAAGAAAAGGTTCTTCAGGTATGTAAATAACGAGGAAGCGAAGGAAAATATTGGCCTGCTGTTAAACAGGAGGGGTGAATTAAGTACTAACAATACTGAAAAGGCAGAGCTTCTCAACACTTTCTTCACCTCTGTCTTTACCAGCATTGTTGGGTCCCACGCCTTGGCAACGAGAATCCAGGTTAATGCAAACACAGAGCCACCATCTGTGAAGGAATAATTGGTATGTGAACTGTTATAGGAGCTTGATCCCTACAAATTGATGAGCCCTGACAATAACCACCTGAGGGTGTTAAGAGAGCTGGCTGATGATGTTGCAAGGGCACTCTCCATAACAACTGAGGAGCTGTGGTGGTAAATGGCTCCCTTTCAAACTGCAACGTGTAACAAGTGGGGTCCCCCAGGGATCAATATTGGGGCCAACACTGTTTAATATCTTCATAAGTGATCAGGGTGATGGGACCAAAGAGTATAATGTGATATTAATAGAAAAAAGTTTTATTTATGTAATAAATTATTGTTACTTCTTTTTCTCTTTCTAACAAAACAGCTTATGGTGTTGGTTTACCCATGAGCAAACAGTTCAAAAATGTGTATTGTCAGCTAAAACACTTTGTAGTTTGGAAACATTGTATTTTGGTTTTAGACTTCTAGATAGAATTTTTTTTTTTCAAATAAATTAACTTAAATATTAAAACTGTTTTAAGCTGAAAATGAAAGGTTTTGCTTAAAAATATCATGGCATTATAATAATTTTAAATATCTGTCAAAACATCTTAATAGAATTTTTGAAACCAATAATTAAAAAAACACAGAAAAAATTCTCTTCAATTCCACTAATCTCTTTCCTCTCAGAGAACAGTGACAAGGCAGCTGGTTAATACCATGAAAAAGAGCTTTGAAAACAAAATGCAGCTAACAATTTTTGGTAAATAAGCAGTGGATCTTTGAGCTCTATAGCCTGCCATTGCTTGTTTTTTATTGAACTTCCTTCCTTCATATCAAACATTTTAAATTTTTTTGCAAACATTTAATCTCAGACAAACATAAGTTGGCTGAATTGAACTAATCCTGGAATAAATAAATTAATAAAATAAATTAATAAATTAATAAAAAAAAAACCCTCCTTTTTTTTTTTTTTCTTTCTGTTTCAGAACATAAAAGCCATCCACAAAACCCCCACCAAAACCAAACATTTAAAATGGTGCTGTTGGTTGGGCTTACAAGTGAAAATTACTCCAGTTTTATTAAGTAAAAATAGGATCATATATCAAATATTAGTTCTATACGCATTTGTTAGTCTCTACAAAATAATCTTGCGTGTATGCTTTATAAACTCTGTTGTGCTCAGATGGGAAATACAAACTTGGTGTTCTGACTGTTACACTGATTTTGAGTAAACTTTTCTGTTAAAGAGTATTGCTAATTTTTAATGTGACGGCTATAAGACTCACCAAGGGATCATCCTCATTATATCAGAGACAACCAATTATAGTCTACCAACAATGCTATGGAGTGTAATTTGACAAGAAAATACACGGCCATAAAGATGTAAACAGGAAAAAGGTCACAGACAGGGTGACTGATATGAATATGTTTGTAAAAATGAGAAGCCTCTCTGCATCTTTCTCCTTTTATTTACTTGGTCTTTAATAGTCAATAGGATTCAATGAAAGCTTATACAGAAACTGCTTGCAATAGTACGTAGCAGCTGCACAAACCTCATAAGAGCTGGGGCTAGTTAGCAGCCTTGCCCTTTAAAGGATGTTATATTGTCAGAACCATTAAAATTAGTTGTCAGATCAATGAGTGGACAACATCAAATAATCCTTTAAGCTTCTTATCATTATATGATAGTGTGTTTCGGGTTCGATTCTAACATATTTTTGTGCCTAGCAAAATCTAGTATTTACAGAATTCAAAATTGATCTGTACCTTTGCACTGTGTTTAGATGTGAAAGATGCAGTAGTCAACTAGCAGTCATTGTGCTGATTTTCCAGACAAGAAATGTTCTTTTTCTTCTTATGTGAACAAATAGAGTCAGCTAGAGCCTGGAGCTTCACATTTCATTTTCCTTGTAAATGACTGCTGTTTTAAACCATTGGTTATGGTTTATTTATAGAATAATACATAGTTCACAATTAAATGCCAAGCTATAATTGAATCAAAGGATTCTGCTGATGCCTCGACTCACAAAGGTGCAGCTCAAGAGCTTTATAAAGGGCAGCAAAATCTGAGTCTAAATTACAGCCCCCAGTATTCAGTCTGGGATCATGCATTATAATGCGTAATAGGGCTAAAAGGATTATTATAATACTGCAGTAAATAAAAAGATGATGCATCAAACAGCAGAATTCAAAATGCTTGCAGAGGCTTTCAGTTTATGATGTGGGAGGCTAGAGATTTACTGCATGAGAAATAAGGCTAGAGGAAAAGTATTTCATAAACATATTTATGTTCTTAAAATATTCTGAAGTTATTCTTAAATGAAAGAAAAATACATGTTTCATAGATTAATCCATGGTAAATTCATAATGGTTATAACTGGTTGATTCCAGATGCCACATAGTTATTTTCTGGCATAATAGGGTAATAATTATGCTATAGAAGGAAATACTAATTCACATATCTTTGATGATTTCTTGAATAAACTTACATACATTAAAAAGTTAAATTTAGTTAACCAGTGAAAGAATAATACAAAAAACTTGTAGTTTTTTTTCTAGTACAAAAAATGTCTTATCACAAAAATGGTTCATAGGTCCAATTCAAAGACAACATTTTATATTCATGAAAGAAATCTGACGGAAAAAAGCATATATTTTTAGGCTAAAATGAAGATCTTTTTTTCCATTCTGTCTGCTAGTCTGTGGTGTATCTGTTGGCTGCAAGCAAGGACACTAATCAATATTTTGTTACGCAGACATTTTATTCATTAGAGGTTTACCCTGGTTCCTCACACCAGACTGTAATTAGTCCAGCAATTTCCTAATGTGACCACAGTAACTTTGTACAACCTGTGATGCTGGGGGCACTCATTGTATGCCTTTCAAAATGTTTCTACCTTTTCCTCTGACCCTCTCTTATGTAAGAGATAAAATAGTGGACTGTAAAGGCATTGGTCAGGCCTCATGATGGAATTTGTCTGTGGATTTAGGATACAGTTCTTTACAGATCTCACTGGAATTGCAAATATTCAAGAGATAATTAGACACTTTGAACTTTATCAGATGTAAGTTACAGAACAGTTCCTTGGGAAAGAGTGGGGAAAGTTTGGTAGCATGTTCTCTGATAAATATAAATCTAACATCTAAGTGGGAAATCACAGTTGTGCTGTCTTTCTTACCATGTAGAGGAATATAATGTTTTTAATATGACATTCAACAAAGTCTCTTTTACACTGAATTGATTCCAATTCTGAATAACAGAAAATACAGTCATTATAACTTTTCTTGTGTTCCCATTCTCAAAGTCCAATTGAGGTCACAGGACATTATTTCAAAAAGTACCTTTTCAATAAGTTGTAGTACATACTTAAGAAAAATTAGGAGTCATGCAATAAACTCACAGTGCTGATACAGGCAAAAATGCCTGATGAATCCACAGATTAAATATTTGTACATAGTACCACATTATTGCATGATACTAACCCAAGACATTATAGCTATAACCACTGTTGTGTATTGATAAGGATCGTGGCTGAAAACATCGTGGCAAAACTAGTTCATCCAGTCACAGGAGATGACACATTCAATACAGGGGGAACTGCGATTTACATATCAACAACAAGCTAATGCCACAGAGGCTGGCTGGCCAATACTGGAGGTGGGGGATGAGCTGGAGGGTACATAGCTCTCATTCTCTCTTTTCCTTTTGAACATATAAGGACAACACCATCTTAAGCTCCGCTGTTGGATTCTTGTTAAATTTTGTATTATAGCTACTAATGGTAGATTTCTACATTGCTTGTAGATGGACTTTTTGCTGTTATACTTTTGCCAAGGCACTACTCGCTGTAACTGGTAGTCCAACACGTACTTTTAGTAAAACTCATAATTGAATTGGACTCCTGGCATGATTGTCTGTCATTCACTTCACGTAACTGTGCAGAATTAACCCAGAGTTAACTCACACCTGGTCTTATCTGTTGAGTCAGGGCCTGTGTTGCGTTCAGATTTAACTCATCCCTCATCCCATCTGTTGGGACAGGACAGCCACTTCTTCATGGGGCACTGAGGAAAAGTAACAGGGTTTTTTTGTTTGTTTGTTTTTGTCTTTTTTGTTTAGTTGGTTTGGGTTTTGTTTGTTTGTTTGTTTTTCACTTTCAAGTGTTACTTTTTCCCCTCTGATAACACCATGAAGCAAAAGAACAAAGAAATACATTCTAGGTGAAAGATTCATATTAATAAATGTAGGTCACATACTAGATTGGGCCAGGTAGGGATTTATGGAGTGGAAGCAGGACAGGTTACAGGAAGCTGTAGCCTCTGCAATAAAAATACACACAGGAAGGACAAGGGTGAGGGAGGATGATATTTACTATTTACTATTAAAATAGGATTAAATTGTCCTCACTGCTATCTCAGCAACTTTAGGAAACAGTAACAAAGACTTCATATTCAGGGAGGTGGTAACTAAAATGAGATATTGTGGGAAGAGCTGGCTTTTGGAGAAACTCAGAAATAAGATGGGGTATGTGGTATATAAATATTTGAGGCTCTCAATTAGGAAAATATTGTGTTTTAATTATGCAAAACAGATACTTGCATAAATAGAAAAATGTTATTAATGAGGCCTTTGATGTTATTGGCCAAAAATGTTCCTGTCTGTATTGTAATGCAAAGAGTATGCATTGCAGATTATGTGTCACAGATGCGAATGCTGGTTTTCTTTGTTGTTGCTTATTTGGACAGTTTGTAAAGTATCTGGGAACACAGAAAATACAAAATACAAACACAAAGGCCAAAAATTTCTAAAGAGCTCCATTCCCAATTAGATACTTACTGGTTTTCCAAAAGCGCTGTAACCTGGCAAGTCCCACTGGGAACCATTTGAAAATGTATTCATTTCTCCGAAGTGCCTAACAGAAATCTGAGAGCCTTTGATACCCTTGCACAAATATATTTAATGTTATCTCATTTTAAGGACTGAAGATGAAAGGACTCTCATACTAGTAATCTCTCATGCATTTATCCAATACTTGATTTGCCAACCAAACCAGTGACCCAATTTAGAATTGTTTTCATGAGTTTGCACGGGTTTACACATGAAGAATCTATACCAAAATCTTTTTATGTCAAGCTGATCACTGAAACAAGATGCTTATGAAACAGTACAGTGAACATACCATTGAAGTACTCTGTCTCTCTTACAGAGCTAGTAACAGTTCAAGGAAATAAACCACCCAGCAAATTTGTCAAACCTCTTCAACATAGTTTAATAAAGTATTAATCCAAATTAATTCAAACTTCTCTCTCTCAGTTTGTCAGATTCATCCAGAGTAATTTTTTACCACTGTCACTTAGCTGTCTCTGTCCCACAGGTATGTTGAAGGACTGGGTAGCTTTTTCTTTGACTCTTAGATTAAAAATAGGTCTTGCCTATATTCATTTAACTAACAGTTTCTTCAGTGTGAGTGAAACTTAGTGATTCAAATATTTGCACAAAGCAAATAAGTATTAATAATTGAGCAAGCTAAACTAAAATTACTTTAACATAGATAAATGCAGAATACTTCTTGTGATGTTTACCTTGCTAATGAATAAACTCTCCTCATATTGTTTGCGTTACGCTGGGCAGGGCTGTAGAACATTTTTCTACCAGCTGAACTTACCTCGCCTTCTGTGGATTGTAAGTGCAGTTCTTTCCTACAGGTAGCCTTTAGGTCTCCTGCAGCTGCATTGACTTGCACTCCCCTGGGTGCTTCCATCACCAAAGATCTAGTAGGAGATTCAAGTCTGAAAGACAAACACAACCACTGAGAAAAAAAATCCACTGAATCAAACCACCAAAACGCATTTAGCCCACAAAACACGCAATGGATGTAGATATAAATGTATTTTGAAAGGTAAATGTCCTGGTTTTGTTAAAAACAAGAGCAGTCCTCTTTTAGTGAATTTTCCTTCCAGCTAAGTTCCTCTAAGTGCCTTCTAAGTAACTGCACTTTTCTGAATTTTTGCCTGCATGTTTTCTCAGACATTGTGCTTGGTGCTGTTAATATGACCAATGGAATGCTGAAGAGCCCCATGCTTAGATTTATTACTATGGTAACCAAGGTTAACTGCTAACGGGACACATTTGAAAGGAGGGGCAGACAGAACAGGTGACTAAAACTGACCAACTAAGTATTCCATCCCATAAACATCATACGCCCTATATAAGAGGGAGATCATGAGGGTCTCATGCTCTTTGACCATGGCCAGCATCTAGAGAGGACCCTGCCACCTGTGCCTGTGATACAAGGCCCTGCATCCAGTTTCCAGTTTGCTGTGAGGTTCCACTCAGGACTTCTGGGTACCTGCCCTGCAGCTGCTGGAGCCACTCCAGCTCTGCCCACCCAGCTCCACTGCCGCTGGAGGCACATCAGCTCCGTGAGGGAGGGGCAAAGCTGTTACCCAGGATAATCAAGATTGGTTTTGTATATTTTTATGTATTTTCTACTTATTAGTAGTATTAGTAAAGCCTTTAAAATCCTTCCAACTTTAAAGTGCCTCTTCCTTACTCTTCCTTATCATCTTTCATATCAGGAGAGGGTGGGGATGAGATTAGCAGAGGGCATCTGCCATGGTATATTGTCGCCTTGCTTTAGACCTTGACAGATTTAATTAGTGGACCGTACAGGGATAGAGAAGCCATATGGGAAAAAGAGAACCTGTATGGGGAAAGATAAGAGAAACTGTGACAGTAAAGAAGTAAAAAATTAGTTACATGTGTGATTCTCTCACTATTCTCCATAGCCCAGAGAAAGAAAAAAAAAAAAAAAAAGCATATGTTCAAATCTATTTCTATTTAAGACAGCATTTAAGCATATACCAATATAAGCTTGCCTGCTTAGTGATGATTTCTGGCATCAGTACCTAATTTACTTGACTGTACTAATATTAAAATATAGCTACATAAGATTCCAAGTCTCTTTGAGTGCTTCTGTAATGATAGGTTCATAACTAAAGTTTGCTAGTGACCATTGACAAATATTCATCTAAATAAAAACAAAACAAAGCACTTCAAAATTTTTAAATAATTATTTAAAGTTATAAGTTTTCAATAATTATTTAAAACGGATTAGAATGACTTAACCTTCATTGGCTCATTCATATTTCGGCTAGGTGTAGCAGCATTATGTACACAGAAGAAAGGAAAAGAAAATCTGTTACGTCTGTATTATTGTTTTTTGCATGCTATTTTTCTGTTCTGCAAAATACTCATTATGTTATTTAACTCTGTTATAACAGGGTTAAGGCACTTGGCCCTGGGTCTTGTTATCTTTCCTCAAAGCAGCTATTGTTATTCTACTCCTGTCAGTCTTTTAATTTCTCTCTACTCTATATCCAAGATCCTTCATCGACCTTATTGCAGAACTATGATACTTTCTTAGCTATGTTATCTCACAGTATCGTACAGGTTTCTCTTGAAATGGAAGTGCTAATGCAAGGATTTTGTAGCAGTCATGCTCACCAACTGAATAGGAAAGAAGATTGGATGAAAACTGTAATGAACTGGGAAACAAAAATTCGGATTCAGGTTGTGTTCAGCTGTAGACTTATTGCATAGTCCTCCTGAGAGCAAGACAAATCTTTTAATCTATTTGTATCCCAATAATATAATGACAGAACACAGTTCTATTATACCTGAATAAAGACTTTTTGTAAGATGAAATGTATTAATGATAGAAATGTCTAGAATTAGTAACTTGAAGAAAACACTGTATTTCCCTCTTCAACAAATTGTGTTTTGAGTGTTAGGTCACATCCATCCAGAAACATAATGAAGTACTAGATATATAAAGGAAAGAATGGTTTAACAAAGAACTTGCTATAGAAAAGCCAAATGAAAGATCTATCAAATAATGGAACAAGACAATTTCAGTGTATTTCACCTATTGATTTTTAAAGCATATAGAATAGTGATGGATTATCACTTTGAAACAAAACCGGCACATTTGCCTGCAAAGTAAGTCACTGAGATGGTGTCTGTGAAATATTTGTACTTGTTACATGTCACTGACACTCAATAGGGAAAGGAAAAAAAAATAAAGGAAAATAATTATTTGGCAACACAAAATGAAACTATTAATAGCAAGTGTCTAGGTAGACAGAAACACTACTTCTAGCTACCTATCTTTAAAAAAGCATACATTGGATACATATAGATGGGAGAAGCAGAAAAATCTATTTTTCTGTTAGCGGTATGCCATTTTCTTTCATTTTTTTGACACTAGGTAGAAAGAAGTTAATAGAAAGTTCTGCAGTTCTTTGAACCAGGGAAGAATCTATATCTCATTAATTATTTATTCATGTATATCAGTGTTTTTCAGGTGGTGGTTTGTGAACTTCTGATGGCTATAATACAAGAGAAAAATTGCTTCCAAAACCTTTTAGAAACCACTTTAAATGATAAAGTTTAGAAATTAGGTTTTTGGAAGTATTATTTTGCCTTAATGAGGTTTTACCTTGATTTTAAAAATAAAATTAATTTTATAACTGTTAAATGATTGGATGCTTTCATTCCATATGTTTCAGCACCATATTTTTGTAATTTGTAACCTTCTTTCCAGGAATATTACATTTCTCAGTGCTTTCAGCTGCCATTTCATAATCATGAAGACAAAAATATTCTTAACTACATTTATTGCATTGAATTGGTGGGTTTTAGGGAAGTCACAAATATTTCCGGTTTCATAATATCAAAACCACTCTCAGACCTGACTGAAATTTTTCAGTTGGTGGACATTAAAAAAATATATATATATTTAGGAACACCTTTCAGGAAACTATGACTTTGTTTAAAGAACAAACCTTTTTTTCCTCCAAAACACATGACACTGTATAGCTCAGAGTTGTTTTGCCTAGTTTCATCGCTGTTTTTCATGAACTACATTAACATACATGATTTCCAGATTGTCTAAAATGTAAACATTTGGGCAATTAATTTCTGAACTTGAAAAGAAGCTGTTAATATTAGCCTTCTATATACTATGGAGGATAAATTTACTTTTCAGACAACAGATTTTTTAGCAGTCTCTTGAAATAAAACAATGTGGTAGAAATGTCAATGAATGGCTGATGATCAGCAGAGTAGTTTTAAAACCACCACCCATCTATTAGTAAAATTCAATGACTAAATCTATTTTACTGTTACTAATTTACTCTTTTTATTAATATGCTTCAGATGATCTACATCTGAAAAGTGACTTTGCTATGCAATCTCCAGCATGCTACTGGAAACGCAAAAGTCTTTGCACATGGAGAGATTATTTCTTCAATATTTTGAGATAAATTATGTTTGATGTGCAGCTGCTTTATAATATTTTTTCTTTGTCACATTTCTGAAAGCTTTAATTTCTACTATAAACTTACTGTAACACTCCACATTGTAATACTTATCCCTCTAAGGAAAAGTGCATTGTTACAACAGCATATCAAGAATTTGCTTTCCTTTCAGATTTACTGATGGCCTGTCACAGTGGCATTCACATTTATGAGTGAATCCTATTCATATAATTTAATTTTTCTTTTCCAAACAAAACCCAGCTATGATGAAGAATGTAACTACTGCTACGATTTGACAGAAACTACAACACTGTAGGAAAGACAAAGAAGCTTTTAAAAAGAGGTTTTTAAATAATATAATCTGTCAATTGGTGGTATGTGATGCAGACAGATGATCTATCCAGAGAAGAGAAGGGCTTCTTTCTTTTTAATTATCAATGCCTAATTTGTGAAAAAAGATCCATTTGAGAGGATCAAAGCTATGTGGCTTTGAGTTGAATTTATCAAAGACTTCTTGCTAAAAAAGGAAACTTTTAAAAATAGCTTGAATATGTTCCTTTGAAGGTATTAAAATATTTCTCATCAAAAATGCAGAAACATTTATTTTTCATTTGGTATTTTCTGTTTACAAGCTGACCTAGATTGTATTAGAGGAAAAATATTTTTTAATGTGAACCAAAATGCTTCATTTTGGGCTTTAAGAAATATTTTAGATTTTCCTCTTGCATATCCTTCATACACACATGGGATATAATTTATCTATGTTAATTTTGCTCTGTTGGTTAGCAGAAGGTGTTTCTTAAAATAGAAGGAAACAGAAAATTCCCCTGTAAAAATGTGAATAATTTATTTTCTTTGTGTCTGTTTAAGCAGTGGATCCAACACATGCTCCTTAGTAAAATAACTGATATGAACCTCTACTAATTTGAAATTTTTATTCAAAACAGGGGATAAAAAACTATGCTGTCAACATGAGATCACACATATAAAGCAGGTACTCATTTCTCATTTACTGGCATCTTTACAGCTGGAAGTCAAGAAATACTTCAGTACTTCCAGGGGTTTAGTTTTTATATGTGATGGTCTATGACAGCATACATTGTTGTGGCATTTTTTTCAGTTAGAATAGGAATCCTGTTATGAAAAAAAGAAAAAATAAAAGTATTGCAAATAAAAAACCAATGGAAAATTTACACATTGACTTGGTAAACTTTTTGTAGATTTCTATACATTAAGATAATTGTGATATCAATCTTGCTGTCTGTAGGTAAAGAGTTGTGGCAGACTGAGGTTGCAGATAGGTAGGATACGTAAAGGGAAAAAGAAGAAGGTAAGTGGATGTGCCAAGCCTCTCTATATCCTTCTTCCTGCTTTTTCATTGTATAAAAGCACTTTCAACCCTGAAACGCAGGACCTTCCTCTTACACAAGTGAAATTATTTTGTTCCACATTAGAAAGAAGAGGTTTTTCTTAAAAAATAATTTTGAAAATATTGTTTTTCATAAAACCCAAACAATTTAAAATATATATTCTTTCAATTACTTTTATTATTAAAAGAACAGCTGACTGCCCTAATGCTTAAGGAAACTGATTTCAAGAGTCCTCCAGTGAGACCAAGAGTTCTTAAAGGAGTCCACTGAACACTGATGCTGCTGGATAAAATCGGGGTTTCGATTCAGCCCGTTTCCTGTAAGTCAGGTTGCAAACTTCAGTAGTATAGAAAGAATAACCAGAATAACTGGAAAGAATAACCAGAGACTTCTATGATCATGATGACAAAAAACCTGGAATCCTTTTTTTTAAGATACTGGAATTATTCAGAGGATATTTGATCAGCTGCATTTGACATCACTCTGAGAATGTTATTATATAAAAATATTAGCTATCTTTTATCGAGAAAAAAAGTCTCATATATTCTTGTGAAGCTCTCTCTGATTTATTTTGGAACCTAACCTTTAAAGGCACAATTTGCCTCTGTATTTTGTCACTTCACAACATGAGTCTTAAGTAAGAGAAAGTTAAATAAATGTTGTACACAATAGGTAATGGTCTAAACCAGTAAATATCAACAAGACTTCTTTTTTTTTTTTTTTTTCCCAATATCCAGTTTTGCAACTTATGGACAATAAGCTTAAACAGAGAAGAAACTTTCTTGACTTAAATTAGAATGGTAGAATGGTATTCAGTATAGCATTTCATGTTACGTCCATGCTTTGCATGTCACTGACTTTGGCATGTGCCAGGATGCCCTTATTATAGCTCCTAGAATTCTCGTTAACCCAGAAATCACCTCACTGAACTCAAATTAGAGTTAAAATTGCCTTGTGCATGCCACTGGTTTCAGTTCAGTGGGTCTGCATTATCACAGTAGCAACTGAAACATCTGAATATTTTAATGTTACTTGACACAGATGATAAATCAGAAAAATAGTTTCCACACATAGGGAAATCAAGGATCTCTTCTGAGAATATATATATATATATATATAAATATTAGTTACTGAGGAGGAAAAGTAAGGAATAAAATGTCATTGAAGAGTTTTTCATTTATGTCATTAAAAGACTAGAAAAAGTGAAGAAACATAAAGGAAAGGTGAGGAGTGCTGGAGAGAGAAAATTTTTAAAGCAAGAGCTTGACAAAATAAGCAGGTGATATGAGAAAGGTTAAAGAGAACTTAATGCATGGCTGTTTCTTAGAGTGGGTGAGGGCATAGCCAGAATAGCTAAAGACAGGAAAACAATCAAAATTAGAAATAATATTAAGAACATAAGAAACCAAAAACCTAATGAAATCTCTGGTAGTAAAAAGTCATGCATTCTAGAATGTAAAGTCCCCTAAAACTCACACCTTTGAAAAACCAAGAAAATGAGTAGAAAAGTAAGGTTTAGAATACAAACTTCATTTCTTAGAGAAATATCACAACATGCTTGAAATTCTAAAATTTCAGGCTGTAAGACAAAGATCTGCAAATGAGACAATCCAAAACAGTCCCTTAAGAAAATGGGAAAAGGATTCCTCATAGTCCCGACATCTTAGACCTACCCTTATTCCACCCAAAATACTCCACTTCCTATAACCTTCCTTACTTTTTTCTGACCTGAAATCATTCTACACATTCCCTGCCACTCCACTAAACATCCTTCCATGAAGTTTATTTTCCATCCAGTTATAGTTCTATTACCTGAGTTGTCTTTCAGAATATATTTTCTTAAAACAGAAATCTACCTTGTCAGAAAGAGAAGGAAGCAACGTGCCCACAGACAATGCTCAAGTGGCCGTCAAGAGTAAGATCTGAACGTAAGGTACCTGGGGGAGGCTGAAGAGCTGAACTCAGCTCTTTGAACTACTGGAAACACATGAGAACTGGCTGACATAAAATATTCTCAGGTTTGAAAACCATAAGCTTCCTGTGATTAGTAAGTGACAGTCCAGACCACCTCTAATGTTTCAATGATATTTTGAATATTGTTTCCCCAAGGGGCCTTAGGGTGATATAAATTGTTATATTTTAGCTGAGATAAACTGTGACATGGTTTTGATCCCTATCTTGATGAAACTGCATCTCATGTGTAAAATTATTCTGCTGAAATTCGTTTGACAGGTCTGCTTCAACCTCTGCAGAATAAGCAAATCAGTGAGCGTGGAATACACTCCAGTGGCTTGTACTTGGGTTGTATCTGAACAGTCCAAGAAGAAATCAGCCCACCAAAAAAAGGGAAAAAAAAAAAAATAAAAGAAAGAAAAAAAAAGAAAGAAAAGGAGAAAAGAAAAAAATCTTTAAATGCTTGTTGAATTTGAATGCTTTGAGTCACTTTTGTATGGCAAGCACCATTTTGGAAAGAACAAGAGAGAGTGAAGTCTCTCTTGAAATACAACCTAAGATAGAAGGAAAATTGCAGAACAAGACATGTAAAATCATTCATTCTTCTCCACTGCTCAGGGTATCTCTGGAGTTCTCTGTACAATTATAGGTAAAAGCAACAGGAGCTGTTTGGGGAACTGCAGAACTAATAGTTTTACAAGCTTGTGTATTCCCTGTAACTACCCACTATACAATGTCCATCCACGCTACCTCCTCACCTGTACGGGCTTCAAACCCTTTGTCTAGGTCCAATATGGTGCTAGGACAAGAACGCAAACCATACCTTCTGCACCCACAAACACAACACGGCTAGAAACTTCATGTCCTTTGTGTGCTATAACCATGACCTGGACCACAAAGCAAAATACATCAGAAGTTAAGGGTAGTCTGAGGCCATGTAAATACTGACAGCAGTAAATACGAATAATTCCAGCTGATTTTCCTATGGAAACATATAAGCATCTCTAGTTAGGCACTGGTTTACAGAAAACACATAGAAACTTAGGGATCTTTTGCCTTTCAAACGTGGATGAAACTACATATCTGCTTCACAAATTATCAGGGAGATGAGGGAAGAGAATAGATAGACAGCAAAATTAGGAAGCCTTGTTTTCTTGGGAAAGTGTCTGAAGAGTGGCATAGATAATGTAGATGCTCCTAGGAAGTGGAAAAAGAACAACTAGAGTAAAAAAAAAAACCTCTGGAGAGAAATTTAGCATAAGGAAAGACTAAGGAAATTAAATGTTGCTCAAATGAAAAAAAAATCCATTTTTCTTGTTGCAGTAGTAAGCCTATTCACTTAAAATCATAAGAAAGACAGGAAATGAAAATATTATGGTTGTTACAGTGGCATTACTTGGTCTCAATGATGTATAGTACAAGTTTTATGAACTAGAAATAGTATATCAAATCACATTTTATTAGAAAAACTACAGCAAAATGGAGTATGCAGGTATGGTGTAACAAGACTGTATTTGATTTAGAGTCCAAAGCATTTCAGAAATGAGTTCTGGGGTCACTAGCATCCTCAGCATTGAGGACTGTTGTTCAAATTCCATTTTAAAACAACAACAACAACAACCCAAAACAACAAAAACAAAAAACCAAAAACCAGTAAACCACTTCTACCCGGAATATTTGTGAAAATGAAACACTTGAACCAAGCATGTGCTTTCGTATCTATCCTTCATCTGGACCTATGTGGAACTAGAATTTCTTGAACATGCAGCAGCTTGGGTCTGGAAGGGGTGTAAAAGCCCTGGGGCAACCTCATCTGCAATGAGCAGTACTGGAGCTGCCAGCACCCAGCAGGGTGCTGCTGAAAACCTGAGCATCCCCCCTGCCACTCTGGGTGACCCTGCTGCCCACAGCTGCTGTTAGACCTGAGTGGGCTTCAATGTACTCAGCTGCCTTCACACTAACCTGCAGAGTGTAAAGTTGCCTTGTTTTTCATTAACTCAGCACTGTGCAAATGCTTTCTATTGCTCCAAGCTTTATATGGGGTTTGAGATAGGACTCATAGGGTATTATATTTACAGTCATAACCCTGTTAGCCTGAGACAGCTATGCTTGGAGCCCATCTGTGTGTTCCTAACAATGTGGCATGGCATAATCATAAAGCAAACATAACCCAGTCACTGATAATAAAGAATTTTAATTGTCCCTCTCATTCCTTTTGAAAGGCTATTCCAGAACCTCTTGCATCTGAGAGGCAGAATGCTAATTTCTATCTAATATTTCATCTAATATTCACCATCACACTATTGAGTTTTATTATATTGTTATTCTAGTGTTCAATATCTTCTGATTAACAGTGCTTCCAAACCTGTGTACCTCCTTTTAGCACAAAGGGAGTTATCAAAACCAGAAATAAGATCACTCCTGAAGAAACTCTTCTTATAATCTCTCTACAGGCTGAAGGAAGGATCTGAGCAATATATGCCTATTATATACCCCTTAAAGTTTCTTTAAATACACTCTTCTCTGTCTTGTCTTTTGATTTATCCTTAGATACAGCTCTATATCAAATTCTATACTTAAACTCCAGACAGAAGATCTACCCATTTTCTATTTTCTAGATCAGGTACCTTATAGAAGGAAAAATATTTCTCTGGATCATCAAGTCCAACCATAACCTAACTGAACTCTAGCACTAAAGAACCTCATCTGTATGTCTTTTAAACACCTCTAGGGATGGTGACTCCACCACTTCCCTGGGCAGCCTGTTCCAATGCCTAACAACCCCTTCTGCAAATAATTTTTTCCTAATATCCAATCTAAATCTCCCCTGGCACAACTTGAGGCCATTTCCTCTTGTCCTGTCACTTGTTACTTGTGAGAAGAGACCAACATGCTCCACGCTACAACCTCCTTTCAGGTAGTTGTAGACAGCAATAAGGTCTCCCCTCAGCCTCCTTTTCTCAAGGCTAAACAGCCCCAGATCCCGCAACTGCTCCTCACCAATTTTTTCCATCCACTTCACTAGAAATGATACCCTTAACAATCCATCAGTCCCACGGTGTCTATTTTCCAGTTTGAAAGTTTCATTATAAATTTTGGCTATTTGACATTTTTTTCACATTTAGTTCAGACAGAGATCAGGGACAAAGATCATCAGGCACCCTAAATTAACCACATGAAACTCAATGAATTTTGCTATCTATTGTGATAGTAATACTTTCTTCATTTATATCCCAGTTCTCACTAGAGCCTTTTCCCTTCTCCAATGTCAAATATAATAATCATCACTGAAAATTAAAGCAAATTATTCTTTCAGTTTAAGAGCCATACCTAGTTACCTTTTATTCCTACTGTGTCCCATCTGAATGGTAATTATAACCTTTTATTACTGGCTTTCTTCTTTATTTATTTCAATATCTTTTGCCCTTTTTTTAATATATAAGTGTCTTGGTTTTGTTAAAAAGAAGTTTCCCTTTTAGTTTTGGTGAACATAGCAATGGAATGTGAAGTTATTGATAAGCATGGATGCACCTCTCGCGAGAGGGGCAATGAGAAACAGGTGACCAAGAAACTGACCAACAGAGTATAACATCCCATTCACATGAATACTTCATATAAAAGTGGGAGATCACGAGGATCTCATCCCTTTTTCTTATGGCCAACATTAGGAGAGGACCTTGCGAGTCGTCCCTGTGATCTGAGACCTAGTGAGAGACTGAATCCAGCTCTGGTTGTCCAATCCAGGACTTTGGGTGCTGGCTCTGCAGTTGCTGGGACTTTCAAGATTGGTTTTGTATATTTTGTATTATTTTCTCTATTCTTATTAGTAGCATTAGTAAAACATTTTTAATTTTTCCAACTCCCTTCTCTTGGTCCTTCTTTCCCTCCTGATGGCCTGTCCTTAGTGGGAAGGGGGGAGAGGGAAGGGGTGAAAGGGGAAGCGGGGAAAGAGAAAAATAACAATACATCTGCCCCAGTTTTATTGTCACCCCTCAGTCAAAACCTCAACAATAAGCTTGGCTTTTGGCAATTGTCCAAATTTTTACAACACTCATCTCTATTTTTGCATGAAAATATATGTGGGAAAAAAAAAAAAAAATCGTATTTTAAACAGCCAAGGATAAGACTAAGAAAATAAGTTTCTGTCAATACACAGGCCCAAACACTGAAATAACTGTTTAAACACCAAACTAATTCTAAAAACACAAACAGTAAATATTTCCACTTTATTAAAAAACAAATACTGAGAAAGTAACTAGAACTTGACATCACTAAAACAGCATAAGAAGGAAGTTACGTTTTTTTTACTCTACTGCATCTTCTCCCTTAAATGTTACAAAAGATGGCTCTTACAAACTGTCAGTCAACTCTGAGTGAAACAGATCCCTTGTGCAAGATCTGTGTATTTTTAATTCTTATCAGAGGTAAAGCAGGATCCTACTAGCTTGGGTGGTTCCTTGTTGCTTGATCAATTTTCGTCTCATTATGCCCAGCATTAGCTTGCAGGATTAGCTGACAGTCAATGGTATGCAAGGCTTGACACAGAAGAGAAAAAGCCTATTAAATTTGATCTTGCAGTTATCCCCAGAGAACAACAACAAAGTAATTTACCCCCCTTATTAAGGAGGTTATTGAGGGCAAAGCTATCTGCATTTAACCACTGTCTGCCTCGTTCGTGCATCGATAGTGCCTATTAGTGCACCCTGTTTTAATGCACTATTAGTCTAAAAGCAATATTTGGGGACTTATTATATTGGCAACTTAGTTTTCGTAACTGCGTTCCTGTGAGAAAAAGTAGTGAGAGAAATATGAAGATTAAATTATTAAGATATAATTAATTTTCCTGATTCTAAGGCATGATCCTTTTCTGCTGCTTATCCCAGCTAATGAAAGTCAGATTTAATTAGTTTTCGGGATTTGACACAAAAGAGCTTGCCAGCTTTCACAAAGGATTGTAGAAAAACATTATATGAAAGCAAAATCTCACCAGCTATTATTTGAAAACGTAAGATGAGAAAGATGTGACCAAAGTGGTTGGGCACATCGGAAGGAATTCTTTCAAATCTCAACTGAATTTTATTTTTACACAAAGCATTTTTAAATATCAAATATTACAGATGCTTCTCTGTCTGAAGAGTTTAAAATCTGGCTACAGAATAAAGAGTGGCTGAGGCAAAGTTTAGATATGTCAAGGTAACATGAATCTGACTTTCTGGCTCCCTGTCCAGAATAGATTGAGCTAAATTCTCAGGACTTTTGGGGCAAACACTATAAACCTTGTGGATATCAATATCTTAGCCCAAATTTTATAGTTCAGTTTAATTCCCAGTAATCAAGGTGTTCAGAATTCCAGTTTCCAATTCAGTAGTGAGTTGTTTCATATATCCAAGGTTATGAATAGTTTTCCAGCAGATTTTTTTGGAAAAAAAGAAAAAAATAAATATACTCACATCTGGATGTCTGAGGTTTATTACTTGACCACGAATACATATTCCAATATGAAAAATGAGGTTTCATTTATGTTTTAATTAATACTGTAATGTAAATGTTTTTATTTTTCAGCCCTGTATACAAGTATTCTTATAAACAAATATATTAGCATTTATGCACTACAACTTGCTATCAAACTGCAATTATCTGTGTCCACTGAAAAAACAAACTTTAATGTCAAATCAGCAAAGTCTCTACTGTCTCATGTTACTGTTAATTTCAAAAGTCCTGAGGCACAGGGATGTGGAATTTGGAAAATACTGTACAAAGTTTTAGGACTGACAGTATGGTCTACTGGACACTTTAGCTAAGTTTATACTAAAACATTAAAAAGTGCTGGAACCCAGGCCAGAGGACTGAAACTCAATCATCTATGCAGTTAAATAGTCGCTGGCATATTTGAGAGTTAACTGAGAGTCAGTTACGACTCTTCCAGACAATTTGCAGGCACTATTTGGAGGGCAGCATGAGACAAAGGCCATTATCGCTTGTCATTTAGGACTCAACTTTTCTGTTTTAGAGGATAAAAATTATTTTACAATATCAATGTAGTTGTATCTCTGGGCCTGAAACCAGGAAATGGGTTCTGGTATCATTTTGTTTCTGTGACAGAGGTAGCCTCGAGGCCATGGGGAAGTTGTATAGGGACTGCCGGCCTGTTTGTTTGAGCACCACCACCACCAAACTCACAAAAAAAAAACACCCTACAAAACAAAAAAAATCAGATTTTAAAAAATAATTGGAAATAAAATTAAAGGGTATATGATAACTGGATTTTTCAAAGGGATAGATATGAGTGTCACTCTATTTTGCTGTCAGAAAATATCACACAAACCCACAATTTTTATAGTTCTTTCAAGCTACAAGGTTAAAAAGGTCTGCAAGTTACCTTCTAGAAAGATTCATATCAAAAGCCAAGAAATCTCTGTCCTAATTGTAGTTGTCATAATTTGTAAAAGATGAAAATGACTTGAGCGTCTTAAAAGAGGAATGTCTCTGAATCCTGACTAATATACAGAACGTGATACAGACTGAATATATTAAGAAGAAAATCACTTAGACATAAGATAATGCAGCTTGGTCAGACAGTAAGAGTTTTTATTTCATAAATTTTTTAAATAAAAAGTGTGCGTTAAATTCAGTATTAATGACAGGGCAGGAAGTTGAATGGCAAATTCAGTAGAACTCTCACTAATTAATTCCACCTTGGAAAAATGAGCTGAAGTGGAGTTGGAAAACATTAAGCAACAATGGGAATCATGTAAATCAATAAAGCTAAAAGATAGGAGGCAATATGAGGTGAATTTAATCCTAGTGAAATTAATCCAGAAGACACAGGATTATCATTTCACCATATGTTTGTATTCCATTATTATTACTGAATTATTAGAAAGAAGTGGACAAAGCAGTGTCTCCACATTCTTTTCAGTGGAATGAGTTTCACCTTCTTACTCAAATTTTTGCACTCCCCCAAAAAGAAAAGTTTATTGTCTGCTGTATTCCCTTTGATTACAAACCATACCACCTTTATGGTCATCATTAATAAATGTCTTTACAACTACTCTCAACAAAGGACTGACATGAGTCTTGGTAGGCGATAGGGAATTTTAAGATAAAAATCCAATGGCTAGGATCTTCTGGAAGACCCTAAACCATCACATTACCTTAACATTCTTGATGTAAAGGATCAAACACAATCTTTTACTTCTTACACCCCACATACAATGGTCAAACTTGCCCACATGGGCAGCTTCTTGCACATGATTTCAGCAATATCATTATCGGTTGACGATCTTAAATCCCTTTGCAAATATAAGGAAGAGCATTTAACATTTAACAATGTTTTTCAGTAGCAATTCATTGTAAAAAACTGCTGGGCAGGTAAAGGAATAGGTGTATGTTAAGAAATGAAAGAAGAATTGAAACAAAGTCTATATGTTTTTCATTAGTTCTGCCGAGAGAAACACAGGGAAGGACTTTTTCTGTGGATGTCATATATTCGTGTTAGTCATCCATGTAAATTACAGATCAGTATTTTGCCGTGCACATACATGTACTTGAAGAAAAAGTTTTCACTCCCAGTCTTTCTTAATTTTCTCTTTCTCAGTCTATAGAGGCTTTAGTAAGTTTTAGACTTGATCTTTTACTGTTTACTTATTTTTCCGCTTTTGTGAACATGTACAGAAAAAATTGGATTTTTTTACATTTACAAATGTAGCTTCACTTGGTAATGGATTTTTGGAGTATGTGTGTGTAGTATTCCAAAAAACCCAAAACCCAGAAACACCACTTGATGAAGAAATCTGGGTTATTTACTTGAACTTGACTTACATATGCTGTAATGGCTCATAAGGAAAAATGAAAATCCAGGTCTAATGCTATTAAACATTACTGTAGTCAACTGACCTTAAAAATGCCTGACTATTCCAATCTCTGGCAAAAGTATACTTAGCAAGGATTCTGCTACAGGAGGCAAGTAATTTATAAAGAGTAATATTTTTTATGTTTTGCGTGATAAAAGTTTGTGGGTTTTTTATTGACTAGTTAGAATAAATTGGAGTCTACCAGTGTTTTAGATATGTATGAGTCATTGAGGCAGTATAGGTTACTATACAGATATTTTATTTTGATCAAGACTTAATTGTTTTTGAGAATATTTGATTTTTAAAACAACTTTTTGAACAACACCTACTTGAGGTCTTGGGAAGGTTCTGCTCTGATATGGGGTGTCTCCACAGAGTGCCCAAACACTGCCCCTTCCGTGCCTAAAATACATAAATAAAATACAGTACAATTACTTTGGAAAATAAACACACATTGAAATGTATGACCAGAAATTGACATTTTTAGGATAAAATATCTGATTGAATCCTTTATTAATTATTACCAATGCTTCTTCATATTTATGTTTGCATTTCTACATCAAAATCTGGAGTGACATCATGTGAAACTTTAGACTTCGGCTTATGAGTAGATTAATTTCACATACAAATCTGAAGACATTTATAGATCTAAACTTTCCATCACTGACTTGCTTGGGTGGTCATCTCAATGCTTTGGAGATGGATCGTTTTACAGATAAGGAAGAGTTTCCTTCCACCAGGCCTTTCTCATTGAAAACCTTTGCTCTCAAATAAACTAGAGAGACTTATTTGCAATGTCCTTTGATTTTAGTGTTGGCAGTGGATACACATGTATCTCCTGCTGGGCACTGAAAATCAAGGCAAAGAAAATGGATAACTATTTCCTAAAACTGAACTGTTTCTCTATTGAATTTTAATCTGTATAACCAGGTCCAAGTTGCATACAATAATTCTATACATTGAATTATAAGGCCAAGACTTTTAATTGAAAACCTCCTTTTAGTGAAAAAATAGGGTTCTGAAAAATGCTCGCTGAAGTTATTTGAAAAAAATAAAAGTATTTACACAAATAATTTTAAAATGCAATTTTTTTTTTTAAGGAGAATGAAAAAATACCAAAAAAACCCTCTGGTTACAGACAGTTCTTTGTTAAAAAAATAGAAAACACAAGTAATGAACAGCACTATAAAATTAGTATTTTGGCTGTTCATGGAGACTGAAATTTAAATATTTTTGCAGTTAACCAATGACATTTAGTAAACTGATCTTACCAGGATTTGAAAGCAGAATGAGGCTATAGAATGTTTAATTGATAATACCATTTTTCAGTGTTAAAATGTCCTGAGCAAGAATTTAAAACAACAAAAAACCACAAAAAACCCTAATTAAATGTTAAACTAAATTACTGTCAGAAAAATCATCATTGTCAGTTATCTTCCAAACTCCACTTCAATTAATGACAATGAAGAAATCAGAAAAAAAACCCAAAAACTAAAAACCAAACAAGCAAACAAACAAACAACAAACTAAACTAAAACAAAACAAAACAAAACAAAAACCCAAACAACCCTTAAATGTAAAATACTCTACTAATATGGATTATCCAAGAGAGGAAGATGGAATTTCTGATAGTAATGAAATAAAGTCCTATGAGGTTTACAAAGGTATCACAAGAAAACAACCAAATCCACTTTCTGTAACCAAACTTTCTGAGTGTTACTGAGAACCACAGGAAGGAAAAAGCACTGTATCTTCTTACCTATGTGGATCCACAGATGTGCTGTGCAGAATCTGCTTTTTAAACCTGACATTATCTTGCAATTCTGCAACCTTTAAGAGGCAGGAATAGCATGGGCGTATAGTCAGGCTTTCTGTCACTCAAAACAGAAATCTCACTCCTATCTATAATGGCATGCAAGAAATTCTACTGGAGCTGAATATGAGGTGTCAGGGAGCATGCTTCCAGATCCTGTTCATCTTTTTTCTCAGCAAAATTAAACGCTTTAAAGGTCAAGGACTATTTGTATTTTTGGAGGTGGCAATGGGACACGAAGATGTAAATAACTGAGCAGGATGCAGGATTGTCAGTCTTGTCTTACGAGAAAGCCACAGCTGTAACATTTCAAAGAATTAATGCAAAGATGTATTAAACATCACTGTAGTATAGGTCAGACACTAAATCAATCAGAAGTACCAAAGACAGCATCAAGTGAAGAATGATACAAAACATAAGTGACAGCTGGTTCTAAGCCAGTGTTAGTATTTCCTCACTTTCGTCAGCATTTGTTTAAAAACTGAAGGCATTTCTTCTCTAACGGAAACAGAAATATCAATCTGTCCAAGCAGACTGAAAATCCAGCCTGGCAGAGTTAAGGATAAACTGATATAATTAAATAAAATATAACTAAAACCAAACTAAACATGTTCCTTTTTCTTTTTTAAGATATAATGTCACATATGGTAAGTATAACAGTTCTTGTGGCAAATGCTTTATCATCAAAGATGTGCTATGAGCAAGTCCAAGAATATTTCCCTTTTATTTTATACTAGGAAAAAAGCAAGAAATTGCAATGAAAAAAGGTCAGCCAAAGAGACTTTACTGAGGTGTTTCGAGTAGTTAAACAGCAGGATCAAGAAAAATGGAAAGGGATTGCATAGCAAATAAAAACCATGGATCAGTATTACTTAAAAATACAGAAAAAAAAAACCCTATATGAAGGTATTCTTTATTTTTTAATTTACTATATGAAAATCTGTAGTGCTTTGATGGAAGTTGTATCACATAGTTCAGTACTGCTTAGGAAATGATGTTACAAGCATACGCTTTTATGAATAATAAAGATAACAATATGAATTAGGATTCAAAGTGAATAGCATGAATTTTTAATGAAATAGACTTAAGGCAGTTAATAATTTACTATATTAAAATACTTATTTTTTACAGAAATAAGACAACGGTGTGTTAATTGTATTCCCTGACTTACAGAATTGTAGCCAGGACCTACTTTGAGATGACTGAAATTCTAGGGACAAATGAATGAATAAAAAAAAAAAAAAAAAGAATAAAGAGAAAAGAGAAAAGATTTGAACTTTCAAGTCCTTTCAAATACAGCTCAAAAGGAAGTAGTTAGGGAACTGAATTCAAAGGAACATGAGTTAGAATGGATAGCTATACAAAGTGAACCTTTCAGAGGAAGTAAAACAGCAAGGGCACAGAGTATGTGCAAAGGATATAAAATAAAAACCGTAAGTGTAACCGAGTAAAATTACCCCCACCTTCAGCTTCTAGTGGGAGAGAAAGAGTTAAGTAAAGACTTCACAAAGAAAGAAGCATCTGTGAAGGCAAACTCCTGGTCAAAGAATTCCAGTCGCTATAGAGTTTGCTGGAGAAAACTCAGTAAGTAGCACGATTCAGGTAAAAAGTCAAAAGTCTAGCTGTCTATTTACAGAGAAACCTCTTTATGCATAGAAGATTTATAAACACCAGACCTTTAAAACTTACTTTTTTGACACTGAGTGTGTGAAAGTGTTCCTTCTGCTAAAAGCAAAACTAGTCACAGGTTCCTGCTGAAACTGAATATTCACAATTCAGAGATACCAGTGTAAAGTACTCATTTCTGCACAATTTACTGGTCACTGAAATTTAGCCTTTGGGAAATAACAAGTTTCTTAAAAACAATGGAAGTACAATGTTGCTATTTGTTGCCAGATTATATCTACTTTTTGTCATGTATTTAACCAGCAAATAATCCTTTTGTAACTTGTGAGTTAGCTCACATAACACACGTACCTTTCAGTGGCTTAATAAATGATTACCATGAAAAGAGCAGCACCTGAGCATATTGATTAGTAGTGTGGGTTTTGTTGTCGCCATTGTTTTTGTTTGTTTGTTTGTTTTTGTGGAAAGAATGCTGACTGAAGAGTTGATGAGCCTGGAAGCAAAACCTAATAAATTATTTTGCTGTGAAAAATAAGCCCGATATTAGTATTATCCCACTCCTTCACATCATTCTTGTAAGAAAATCACCTCAAATGTACAGGCCATGGAATCACGTAGCATTCTGATGTGTATAAATTACCTGGCATTGCAGTGTCACAGGCATAACTGAATCTTACTGCCTTGATCTTTCCCTAGGTTTTTCAGACACATCAAGTAAAAATATGATGAAGTACTAAGATTATGCAAATATTAGACTGCAATGCCAATTTGCCAATTTGCCCTCTGAGTTAGAGGGTTTAAAGAAGAGTTTGTAAAACATTTATCATTTTTGAAGCTTGAAATTTTACTCTTTGCACACTCATTATTAAGTTAAAGCATCCACAGGTTTCAGAGAAATATGAGTAATTAATCAAGATTCTTTTACCATTGAAGAGACCTTGGAAACATAGCCTCTATGTTATACAAATTTAATTGCAATAATAAAAAAAAAAAAACACCACCTTAATTCTTTTACATGTGAATATAACCAAAATTTAAAAGTGCCATGGTGAGATTAGCCAACTGTTGTCCAATACTAAGACCTTGGAAAAGCTGATCACTGCCAGACTGAAAAAAAACCCCAGAAATATTCAACCAGGCAGATCAATGATCATAAAAAGACCACAGAAAGTGTTGCTTACCTCTTTTTTAAGAGCTCAGTTATTGTAATATATCTCAGGCTGATTAGAAACCCAGAGGAGTCAGAATGCAGCTTCTGAACCACATGTTGATTGTGCAGCTCTTCAAGATGTTCAGTTTTAATAAATGGCTTGAAATGTAATTTAGCTAGGTACTTGTATTGATATTAAAAAAGCACAATGAAACAGGATTTTTTGCTATGGAAGTGTACATCACTAAAATGAAGGTAAGTATGTTATTTTATTTTATGAAAACATCATTGCCAGAATTGATGAGATTTAAATTTTGTTAGTCCTTCAGCAGCAATATGGACTGATGTTTAATAGTGAAGGTTTCAGGTAAGATATTGATGTAGCCATATTGCAAGTAGGTAGGAAGCTGTAGTGTGGCCTGACTAAATGCTTGTAAACTAAAGCATAAGTATCAAAGTCTTCAGAGGTAAGCCATTTTTAAAAAAGAAATTCTAAAATGAATTATTTAGATTCATTACCCAAGGCCCTTGAACATGACTAATGTTTGATGCATATTTTCTGTATGGTGACCTTACTAAAGCAAGACTTCTACTAAGCCTTTCATTTAGATAAGAAGAATGAGTTCCACAATAAATTAAAATTCAGCCTCTTCAGTGTGATAAATTTTGATCAAAGCAAATCGCAACTCCAGGAAATACTTGTAAATTTGAAATGGTATTTATTTTCTTAAATATCATCTTAATTTCTGTTAAGTGCAAACATTTGAAACATTGCTTCCTATAAGTGGGCAGTTAAGACACCTCTTGTCTTGCAGTGCAAATGATTGCACCTATGTCTTCAGTTGTTCATCCACACACTTGTTGGGAGCTTCACATCCAAAATCTATGTTTAGCCACCGCTTGGTTTACAATCAGCTGAAAAAGTGCATCTATGTGAATAAAATTTGGGTTGAGCACAATAGTAACATAATTAAATTAATAATTGGAAATGGCTATTCTAAATGATACTGGGATGAAAAACGTCAATATATTTAAATGAAACTGCTGAAAAGTGACATTGAAATTTAATATCTCTTCAAAACATGAGTGAAACTGAATAATATATAACAGCTTTACAAAGAACAGGTTTTAAAAAATATTTTTTGTAACACCTTTTACTTTTTTCCCCTCATATATGACAGATGGAGACAAACATGACAATAAAAATTAGTAACTACAGCCATTTTCTGCTTGAATTGATACAATCTCCTTGAAAAGTTACAAGACCTAGATATATGAATAGACTTAAAGCTTAAATTTACATTTCACATCAAATATTTCCTGAAAAACAAAAAAATCATCTTTTCCTTGATAGTCTGGATTTGCATTTTTCTTAAAATGGTGTAAATCATTCTGGGTTCACAACAGTGGAACAGAGAGCAAAAATTGTCTTTGCTTACATTCAACAAATTGAATTTTAATGAGATTATTTTTATATTTAATAGATCAAAAAGACTGTACTTTTGTTTTGTTGTAGAAGATAACCCTAGGATTTTGAACACTCAGGCTTAGGCCCTAATGAATAGTTAATCAGTTACAAAACAGGCTTGCTGTTTCCTTGATGAAAAATGAATGAATCAATGAATGGGAGGACTATCCAACAACAGTCAATAGCTTCATAACTAGAAAATTCACCTGGGATGTAAAAGAATGGGACATGAACTTGGATATCTCAAGTAGAAAATTAAGGTTTTAACTTCAAGGTTAATTATATTATCTTATAATTTTGTCTTGAATTTTAGTAAAAGCAAAGTCCATGTATTTGTACAGAATACTATGGAAAAAATGTTAAAATCTGAAGGGGGAAACGTGCAAGAAAGAGGAAATTCTTTCTCACACAGTTTCAAGCACAATCAGTGATAATTTCCCATTCTGAAGTTTTCTGAAATTTCTACAATATACTGCTGCCTACCTATAAAACCTTACCAGAAATGTTTATACAATTTGCTTCAAAAAGCTCTAAAACAAAGGAATTAATGATTAGCTTTTGACAAAAAAGGGCATTTGCACTTCAGTTAAGATATTGCCTAAAGAAATGTTTTGATTTTGAAAAGTCAAAAGCTTAGATGCATTTATAAGAAGATTCTTCTTTAAATCTAAATATGTCATTAGTTGCTTAAATTAGGAGTACAGATTACTTATATTTTATCTACAGCTCAAAAAGAGAAATGGGCATCTCTAGAGGTTACTTAACTACTGATACTGAACTGAGACTACAGTAACAATGCACATGACCTAAACACATTGAAGTTTCTGCCTTCAACATCTGGTCAGAAGTTGATACATCTGAATTTTATCTAAATTGGGAAAGCTTATTTGGAAATCTCATTTTAACCATATCTATGGTTTTAACCATCATCTATGTTACCCTTAGCATTACAACTGATTCATAGGTTTTAGAGGCCAGTTCTCTATGCCATATGTAAATATGCATTTATTTCTGTTCTCTGCTTTGACATTACTGCAGCATACTAAAAATTGTTATGATTATGTGATAATTACTGCTTCATTCTTACAATTTAGTAAATTGTTTTATTTATGTTAAAGGAAGGCACAAAGAGGCAGGACTATTATCCAGATTTGTGAAACAGCTCTACTATAACATTTTTACTGTAGAGAAATTAGCATGCCATTGATAAATTATAAACAAATATTTAGATGAGTGCATCTGTGCACCCTGTAGAGGGCACTGATACACATATAAAAAGTCTATTATATGCAAGTAAATAGTATGTACTTAAAAAGTCACTGGAAAAATGCCTTCACATACTTTTGAATTAATGAAAAAACTAAAATGTAAGAAGAACCGCCACATGTATTTCTACAATGCTAAAATGGAGATATGTTGATAAAACAAAATTTGGTGCCTATTACACAAAATTAGACATTATTGAAAGTTGGGGGTTGTTTTTGGTTGTTGTTGTTGTTGTTGTTTTGTTGTTTTCTTTTTTTTTTCAGATAAGAGAAATAAAATGAAGCTGCAATATCAGTTCCTTACAAGGTTGTTAAGAAATTTCTATTTGATATTACCACTAGTTACCTTGATTATCACCTATTATGACTGTATTTTTATTCCTAGTTTTTGTTATTGTTCTGGTGTTCTCTCTCGAAGTAAATTACGCTGATGAACACAACACATTCATACCTGACATCACAGCAACACAAAAGGAAAAACGACTTAGATAAGTCTGCAGCTGTGAGAGTGTGAATGTGCAACAGTAATTTTGTCAGCTAATATTTTCACCTTCCAGTCAGCATAGCAGTGAAGCAAGCCTTTCAATTTAGCAACATAATGGAAGCAGATGTATTTCAAATTAGTTAGCTACAATGACTGTAAACCTTCAGTGGTCATGTTAGCAAACAGGTGCCCATGTGTGATCGGTGTTAACCAGAGGAAAGACGGCATATTTTCTGCAGGAAAGATACTAAAGCTTACAGCAACATGCTGAAGTTGGCTGAAATAAGCATCTTTTGCCAAAGTCACAGATGTTTTTGCAAGCAAAAACCACATACCCTGCAGAGGCTGATGATAAGAGGGCTTATGGCAGTAATTTACTGGTAGAGCTACCAGTCCATTTTCAAGATGGGACTGAGCTGGTCACAGAGTCATTTGTCAGTGCTGGTCTCAATACTCCCTTCTGTGTCACCTAGGAGCAGTATCAGGACTCAGGTTACAACCGCAATTGAGATTACCTGGCAAACCTTATAACTCCAGCTCTGCTGTGAGTCTTGTGGCATAACCCTAGTCTAGTCTGCTCTTTTGCTGTTTGTGAGTCAGAAGAGACTCAAAAACCACATTCGTATCATTGCTGCAATACACCTATCTAAAATCACCTTAAGACTTCTAAGGTTTAAGCATTTTTCATTGCCTTGCTACATACCAAGGCCTGTCGAGCTAAAATCAGCAAAGCAAGCAGGTTTTACTTCTGCAGGAAAATTTGGTATGGTCAGCTGTTAGAGAAACCTGTGGTTCATGTCTTTTTAGACATAAAAGTGCATAACGTTCAGGCACTTTCAGAACAGAATACTGAACACTGAGCCCAGGACCCAATTTGACAGTCATCATAAAATCAATTATTTTGCTTTTCCATATTTATGTTAAAATTATAGAAATAACATATTTGGTATGTCCATCTATCACCAAAATACCATACCAGATTCAGAAACAGGGCAAGAGACAGAAAAGAAAACCTTTCTTATTATATTTTGCATTTTGTTCAGATCAACTCTAAGGGGTATTTCTCCATATTATCCAGTTAATAAACTTCCATGATGCTTACCAGTCTAGCCTTTCGGCTTTCCCTGAAGAGAACCTTACGTGGAAAGACCTCTATTCTTATATTCTTAAGCCTTCCAAAAGAATTTATTTCTTTTTGATTCATTCTTCCTTGTCCTGTAGTGTCCCTCTGGCCTCCAGAGATCTTATCACTGTAAATAATGTATTTTTTTTTTAATTATTATTATTATTTTTTTTTTAAACCAGGATACTCCTGCTCTTTTCCTTATTTTGTATTGAAAGTTCCTTTTAATATTTATACTGATTTTTCAGATTAATGTTTTTCAAAAATGAAATTGTTTTGACCTACTGTTAGTTTTGCTGTCATGAAGAAAAACAAAACAAAACAAAACAAAGAGTGTTTCCATTAAAACTTCAAATTCAGAAACTCCTATTGGTCTTTTGCTTTCATCCTAAATCTAAATATAAACCAGGGAGGCAAGGCCAAGAATGACAGTGAGAAGAAAAAAAAAAGCAAAAATTGCAACTATAAAAAGCCTGAAAAGAGACCTGACAGCTAAAGCATGAAAAAAGCTTCTTGATAAATACTCTTTCTGCACAGTATGCTTTATCTATTGCATATTCTCTGCTCCACACAGAGTGTAAAAACAGATTAAAAAAGTAGTCTGTCATTTGGTAACACTGCTAAGATAAAAATAGCAAAAGTAATACATCTGGATAGCTTGATATGGGAACAAATGTTTTTTAAAAGCTGTTTCTTTGTTGTAACTACCAGTCCCACCTCATGATTTCAACCATAAATTGGGAAAGGAATTTTTCAAGTGAACCAAGCATTCAGCTACTGCCAGTATTTTGCTTTGCTGGTCTTGGACATATCTTGTTTCTTATTGGGATATCCAGGTACTTTGAAAGATTTACATGCTGCTGTATCTAGACCTTTGACCATTATAACATACTTGCTTTGCAGAAATTGATGCCGAAAAAGGACATGAAAAGCACCATTCTTAGTTACACTGTAAGTGGTGTAACCTATAGTACTTGCTGTCACTTCTGTCATGCTTTATGTATCAGATTGGTTTACAATGATAATGTCTTAAGAGCAAAATCTCCACTTGAGCTAAATGACATTTTGTCATTTTCAAATGAATAAGGCTTCCAGGAAGAACTGAAAGACATTTGCATGTGCATGATCGTGTATGTGTGTTCTTAGGTCTGTGGTCTAGCAGGCTTTTTCTAACATTCTCACAAAATGCTTAAATGTTTTACAAACTTCCTATCTAAAAGCTTCAATGAAAACAAAGATATTTTCTAAAGAAGTTACCATAAAACTGAATTCTAATGCTAAGTAGAAACACCTAGGTAAACATAACTCACTACACCCATTGTTAATATTAGTATTGGCAGGATCAGTAAAAGTGCTCTTCATATATAAAACCAGTAAAATTTATGGTATGCATGATTCCTTCATTTTATCTGTGAATGCAACATATCAGGTTTTAGTGTGGGCTCATACCTACAGTAGGATGATTTCTGAAAGAAAAGGTCTCTAGTTGCTTTACCTTGCTAAGTTCATTCATCCTATCCCTTCTTGTAGTGAAGTGTTCTTGTTCATGCAGCATTCTCGTCTTCCCCTCACTGTATGGAATCTTACTTAATAGTGAATTTGAAAACACATACCGAAAGTAACTAACTTTTAAAACAGAAGTACAGGAAAAACACTATGCAAAGAGGAACTGTACACAGAGATAAGGACAAGAGAACGGTCCCTTTTTATGGCCAAACCCAAATTCTTTTCATTTTCTCTCCAGCAAGATGAAAGGCTAGCTGTAAAATGTTATCTTATAATGCCAATGTGATTAACCATGGGTGCTTTAGTTTGCCAAGACATGATCAAAACCAGTCACATTTGTTGGGTGTTCTTCCCTTCATACAGTTCTAATGCCATTTTGTGAATTAATCCTGTGAAACAATAGTGTTCTGTAGTGTTGCTCTTTGTTCCAAAACACTGCAGATAGGGAATAACGTTGCTCAATATCACACTTAGGAATGCCCACCTCATCAAAGCATAGAGTTTGGACCAGTATACTTGATTGTGATGGCATTTATTCAAACAGGATCCAAGAAGTCTGCATTCCTAGGTTAGTACTGATCTCCTGGGTTTGGAATGGAGTATCTCACAACTCTGCACCTCACTTCAAGTAAAAAAAAAAAAAAAACCTGCAGGAGATCACTCAAAGAAAAAATATATAATGTTAATTGCACACTGCGTTATGCACAATTGTACAGTATGAAATAATATTGTTAAAAAAGAAAAGATTTAACACTTTTGGAAAAAAATTAGAAATGACAGTCAATTAAACTATTAAGAATGACTTTTAGAAATCTATCAAGCATAAAGTATATGCTACTGAAAGTAGCTTAATTGAAAAGCAGAGAAGGAAAGTGAAAAGATTAATTTTTACCAAGGATTTTAAATACAAAATAGCAAGAGGTCCTTGCTAAATTATTTCTAAATTAATAAATGGGGATGCTAATTACTGCAGAAGGAAAAGTAACTGACTCAATAAGATCTCAGCCACTGTCCGAGATCCTGAGAACTATTTATTGCTCCAGTCTTGCAGAGTTCCTTATTAGGTGCTTTAGCTTCAGTGGTATAACTCACAGGACCAGAATCCAAGCACACATTCAAATGCTTTGCAGGATTACTGCTATAAGGCCTAGCTATTGCCCTTGCAAATTCTGATGTATGTCAAAAAAGTTTGGATTTCAAATCCTAACAGGCCACAAAAAAGTAATCGTGATCAAATCACTATCACAAGTTATTTAAACAATTAAACATAAGAGAAATGCAATTTGTTTACAGATGTTTCACAACTGAAAAGTCACCCATTTCTACAGCGGAACTGCTTAACACAACTTTTAAAAAATGTATTATTTCTGTTCTTTGAAACTTGTATTATCCTGGTGATATTAATATTTTTGGAGAGGCTAGGCTGTCATGGCCTTTTAGATCAGTCCTTTGACTATAAAATTACTGTCCCTGTTGTGTTCAAGTTATCTGGACCTAAATAATCAAGTGACACTCAAAATTAGAAATTAAAGTCTAAGAAAGAGGTAAGAGGATGAAATAAAGTAAATTGTCTGCAGTCTCCATCTAGTCTTGTTAAGTGTTTTACATTAAAACCTCATATAATCTATTAATTCCATATTTTCTATATGCTCTTAGTAAATAATATGCACATTACATTTATCAGCTTTAAATGATTCTCCCAGAAAAATATTCCTGTTTGTTATGGAAAGAAACTTTTTATAATTTCTGGTATAAATTCAAGTGTGAGGTAGGGTTCCTTTAGTGACTGATTGTTCTGACAAATAAAAGATTAAAAAAGTCCAAAATATTAGTTAGTCATAAAGTATTCAAATGCAATAATGTGAAGCATTTAAAATTATTTAAAATAATAAACATTTCTATGTGAATAATACAGCTACATACAACATTTAAAATTAAATTAATCCAGAGAAGGTTTCTTTTCAAAATCACAAACTTATAAGTGTGCTTGCCCTTAATAATGACAGCTGCAAATAGTAGGACAGGTTAGAAAGTACAAATTTTATTGAATTTACATTAGTTTGCTTGAGATTAGAGATAAATAGAAAATATCTGATGTCCTCTGAGGCTCATACCTTGCTGTGTTCATTAAGTTCAAAACCAAATCAGTATCAACCCGATGTTGCTATAATTTGTTCTGTAGAAGAAAATGAAGGAAATTCTACATTTTTTACAGCCAAACTATTCCAGTGTTTCACTATTCTTTTCCAATAAAAAGTCTTGTTGTTTTGGGTTTTGTTTTGGTGGGTTTTTTTTTGTTTGTGTTTTTTTGTTTTGGTTTGGTTTGGTTTTTTGTTGTTGTTGTTGTTGGTGGTGGTGGTGTTTTGTTTTTTTTTTTCCTACAGGCTCTTTCTCAAGGCCTCAAGACTGATGTCATATTCTCTTTTATTTATTTTTCTTCAAGCTAAACAGCACCGTTTTGTTCCCTCTTCCCTCAGACATCATGCTTCTGGACCATTAATCAGTCTCCTGGCTCTGGATTCTATCAAGTGGCTTACTGAACAGTTTGGTACTCCAAACTGGACTAAGCACTTTGGAGAGGACCTTACCAGTGTTGAATAGAGCAGAAGATCTGCAGGTTCCACTCGTGTTTACACATTCCAGTTTCATATTTGACCTTCTTGCATCACATCATTCTCTTCAGCTTGTAATCCAAAATCCTTCTTAACTCTTTTTCTGGGGACTCCTGTGAGTTTTACTTATGAATTCTCTGAGGTTTTAAAACTGACCACTAGAAGTTAGGTTTTTATTTTCTGTTGTCTTTCACTGTAGCTTTCAAACAGGGTATGTTCTCATTACGTGATGGTTGCCCTCTCTCAGATTTCCTTCCACTTTCACACTTCTCAGTTCCTCTCCACCGATCAACAACACTCCTTATATTACATTTTCAACACTGTGTCATCCTTATAATCTAGAAATCTTTTGCACAGTCTGTGTCTTGATCTTTATTCCTTTTTTATTTTTTCCTAAGAGATGATTGTCTGTGCAGTTTAAAGAAACAAGAGGCCCTCAAAATTCCAAAATGCTGTCAGCAGGCCCTGTGACAAAAATATCACTTTTTGTTTATAAAAAGCTTCATCTATATAATCTTCTTGGTTTGGTGGTCAACATTACCACATTTGTTCTTTGCCCTTTCATCAGTACCCATGAAGTATAAACTCATTCGGATTTTGATTCTCAGAGCAGTTACACATTCTTCAGATGCATTCATTTCTGTCTGGATATTGAGGGGTTTTGTTTCATTCTCTTTTTATGAGACGATTCTTACTACATATAACTTCATTTCTTTTATAGAATATATGCTGATTTTTGCCATACTACCTTCTGGAATTTACACTGCCCATTCTGAATTCTTATACATTTCTATCTACATTTCTTAATTTTCACACACATGTATGACCTCTGTACTTTCTGAAAGCTGAGCAAAGACACATATACTTATTATCTACTTTTAATTCAAATACAAAGGCTTACATACACTGATGACATTTTTCTAGAGCCAAAATGATGGCTTATTATATCTGTTTCTTGGTGTGCTGAATTTTATGCTGTCAGACACTGTGAAATGTAAACTCATCATTAGCCACAACAAGGATAGAAATTTAAATTCACAATGTAGGCTGAAGGCTGCAGGCCATATTTTTGTGGTTGATATAATTTTTTCTGGAGTTGCTTCCTGTGGGTGAAATTCTTCACTTATAGAGGTCTGCTATGAATAAGCTTTGAGATGTATTACAGAGCAAAAATGTTTTAAATCTATGTTTTTCACAGCTTTTATTTCATACCAGCTTTATAAATAGATCTACAGATAACAGTGAAGTCCAAGATGTTACTGGTGGAAATGTGCTAACTTTTTTTCTGAGTAAAGCTTTGTTTCAAACTGTGACTGCCATGAACTCATACAGTATCTCCCCTTGAGGATTCCTGTATTTATTCTTTCTCCTACTTTCTACCTAAATTTAGACTCAAGATCTTCCTGTTCATTCACATAAGTTTTGAATGTATGATGTATGTCATGACACATTTTTATAATCTCACAGAACAATTTATGGATACTAAATACATTAGCTTGTACTGAAAGTTGAGTAAATTTGCCTTAAGATCAGATAAAACTGAAAAAGCCAATTTTCAGTGATTTGAGGCAGGATTCAGAGAAAACAGTGGTGTTCTGACATGTATCGCATGGCTGACAGTACAAGGTACATCTGTATATTGTTTGAGAAAAGTCAGGTGCCTGCAATATTTCCTAAAAATGTAATAGTATTCCTCCTATTCTGAAGGCTTTACAAATTGAAATCCAAATTATCTCATCTTCTGGCACCTAATGAGGACACTGTTCCAGGACAAAGCAAGATATTTTTGGCCTGTAGTATCATCATTATAGGATGAGAGTTTGGAGCCACATACTCTTTTTCACTGAACCTAAGTCCTGTAGTGCTTTGCAGCCTGAACCTTATCTCCAACAATAGAACTTTGTTGCTAGGTAGAAATAAATCACAAGCAAGCACTTTAAGGAAAAAAAAAAAAAAGAAAATGGGAATGTTGGAGCTCCTTTATGATTCACCTTTCTCTCCTGTAAGTAGCTATATCTTAAAAATAGAGATGGGTCTGACTGCTGCAATTTAAATGTGTATTTTCAGGTTTTTAGAGTTAGAATTTTACTACAAAATCTGAACTCAATTCATATTCAGTTCCTGCATCAAAACCTTCTGAAAGTTTAGTTCGTGTTTCCCAAACAAGGTGGTTTGGTTTGATTTAAGAGTTACCTCAGATTACTGATAATGGGGCAATTTTCCACTGGGCTTTGATCCTTACATAGGCCATGTGGATTTGCCTGGTATCATGAAATTCAGACCCTTCAAAACTAGAACTACTTTAAATTGCATCTCTGGACTCTGCAAAGTCCTTTAACAGGGAATGAGGGATATTATTTGGAATATGATGTAGATACTGGCAGTTTTTCCTAAAAATATTCATTCTTACATTAGTCACAAATATCCAACAACTTGATCTTGGTGTCAACAGTTTAACCTGAAAAACAGATTCCATCTGGAAGTTAGTCTCTGCATCAGTACTCCCCTGTACCAGATTGAGCAAATAGTCTCTTCACTAACCTTGGGAGGCTGCTGGCTGTGTTCTGCAAAGGAACAGCTGAAACAAGCAGAGAGTCAGCTCAGAAACATAAGTTCTATTTAACAGAATTAAACAGATTACAGCCCAGAAGGGGAGGAAAAGGTTAAAATCTGTCTTCTCTTATAACTGATGTTAACATGAAAAAAGAAAAAAAAAAAAAAAAAAGAAGAAGAAAAGTTGCATATGGAAGAGTCATTCAGAAAGCATGGACTATAGAAAGGCTGACTCTCTAGGTAAAGGATTATTTTCCTCTACATAAACATCAAAAAAGTATAATTTTGCCTTTTTTATTTTTCTTATATTTTTTAATTTTCCTTTGTTTTCTGTTCTCCTGCCTGACTATATACTGACTATACACTGGCTCCTTCTGTGTCTCTGTCTATAGAACAGCCTTGTTGAGTATTTTTCAGTGGAATGGCTGTAAGAAACTGAACATATTTTCCTGAGGTGGCAGAACTGCTTACACATTTTTCTGCTTTTGCCTCTATTACCTTTTCAGAAAAAAAATTTCCATCAAGGCTTCTTTCTCTTAACATACATTCCTGAGACCAATCATTCTGTTCCTCGGCATGTCTTTGTTCAAGTCCCCAAAATCAAAATCTTTCTTTTACAAATGGACTGTTATTATCCTTAGGTCAACGTAGTCCTTCAACAATCTACATAGTCACCTGCAGACTGATGCAAGTACACCCTGCTGGTAATCTGATCTGGCTGCATGCATTCTACCCTTAACTAGAATATATAAATCTATTTGTGCAATGTCCTGGATAAGAAATGTATCTATTGAGTCTCAATACTTCTAGCCTGCCTGTAAAAGTTCCACTTCATAGGCAGCTTTGAGCTCACATATACATGCTTGTAATAAGCTCTATAGGTGTACCTCAAGAATAATTACTCCGTTGCCAAGCAGTTAGACTCCTGCAATAATCTTTTATTTCAATCAGAACTCTCATACAGACAAGTCTGGACATTAAGTGGTTCTCTGAGGTCTAAACCAACTTATCAGAAACCTTATTTATCCTGTACATTTTGGGGCACATATTAATGTAGTCATTATTGAGGAAACACAGAAATTCTATATATGTAATATATTTTTGTTATTGACAGATGATGATAAAATAATTCTGATGGTACTGAGAGTCTGACATATCTACTTAAAGGTATAACGTTTTACTACAACGTCAAATACTGTAGTTTCGCTGTCGTCACATAATTTGGCTGCGCAATCCAGCTTAAAGTGGTTCAGTGCTTCCTTCGTCTCGTGCCACTTCACTCCCCCCATCTGTCCTGAATGACAATCCACCAACTGAACACAGTAATTCCAAGATCTTCCCCATTCATACTGAAATTCCTATTCAGTTTCTGAAGGCACTAGATGCCTACTGTAATAACAACATACATCAAATAATCACTTATTTTTCTACCTTTCAGTTCTTGTTATAAGTATTTTATTTTTACTTTTCCAACCTAATTTGCAATTCACATATATTTCCTCATATTTCTGTCATATTTTCTTTTTATAGCCATAAGCCATATTTCTACTTTATATTTTCATCTTAACTACTCTGGAAGACCTTCCTTTATTTTAATTACCTGCAGATTCACAGTCCTACAGCATCATCTTAAAATCAAAACTGAGGTACTGAGGCATTCCTCTACATGTTAATTCTGGATATAATTAGAATATTATCAGAATATAAGTATGTATCTATCTTCTGATGTTTACTTGATACATCAAGGCTCTCGTCTTTTGTCTATTGAAGAAAATGGCTTTGATCAAAGCCATACTGAATCCACTATAAGTATATACTTGAGCATAATGAAAAAGACACTTGCAGCCCTTCACAGATTTTTTCCTGACACTGTTCTGGTGTCCAAGTAGATCCGACCAACACATGTCCTGTTATTAATCTGAGAATGTTTCCGTTAGAACTGAAGTACGCTGTCTTCTGCTCTTCTCTGACTTTCATCCTCAAAGCTTTTATGCCTCTTCTTTTTGTTTCTTCCACTACGGCTAGCAACCATGTGCAAGCCTTATTACAACTGCAGTTCCCACAATGAGATGTGCTATTGTGCTTGAAATATTGAAACAAAGTGATCTTCAGCTAATTATTTCCTCTCTCACATTACAGATATGGAGTTCCACATATCTGAAAAGTTTTGTATTTCAATAAATTCTGGAAGCAGTTGAACTCCACAGAACTATTAGTAAAAAACTTGGTAAAACATTAACTGATGAGTTTTTAATTAGCTTCTTATTTATTTTTAGAGAAAAAATATTACTGTTAACATACTAATTGTCATTATACCAAGATACAGTTTTATCCAGAAAGAACTTTATGTCCCTTGCCAAAACAGATCATACCACTCAGACATGCAGCAATAAGGGATGAAAGAAAATAAACCAGCAGTTAAGAAACTAATAGGAAACAAAATAAATTAGTTCTCCATAAAGGTGAGAAATATTTTCTAAACAATGTAGATTGGATTATTCAGAAAAAGTGGTACAGCTTATTTGCTGCATCTGAAAAATATAATTGGATTTGACTGCAGAACAGCAATGGCTTCTCATGGAAGACCTATGTGGTTTAATTTGCAAATCCATTTTTACCTTGCCTTTTTCAAAAAATGAGTAATAAAAAACCCACATGTGCAGTTACAACTGATTTAGAAGAAGGTACCTAAACCTGTAACAAATCAAGTTATGCTATTGTTTTTATGGGTCTTGGAAGAAGTGTCAGAGATAAAATCATGGCACACTAACCAAGTCTGAATGAAGTACATAGAAAAGAACAATGTGTAGAAGACAATACGAGCACTAAATTGCAGTCTCTTATCCTTCAAAAAATGATAGAGAGAAACACTATTTTCAAAAAAAAAGCAAGATGTTTGTATAATTTGGATAACATATTGGAAGTTTAACAGAAAGAAAAAATAAGTTTATGATAATGTGCTTTTATCCTTAACTGAGCATCTCCCCCAAATGTCAGAGGAGAAAAAAATCTCAGTTACGTTGTCGAAGAAAGCAGGTATTTTGCTTAGAACCAAGCAGCTGCTAACCACAAGTTAGAGGAAGACAAACTACTAACAGAGAGATTCAGTGCAAGTTTTTATAGAAAGAATTACAACCTTCTTTCATAGCAGTGTCTCAAAAAAAATGTACATTGAGCTAGGCGCAATTAATCTGTTTTCTCAAAAGTACTCTGGCAGGATAAAGCTGAGTATATTCTTGTATATATTCATATATACATATATATGTATATATGAATATATACAAGAATATACTTTTTTTGAGCTTTATATATGTACATATATACATATATATTCATATATTCTTGTACTCTCATGGACAAGTGCAACCAATACAGTGTATTCAAGGTCTGCTACAAGAATATCTTAGAGACATCATACTGCAATTAATATAAATATGAAATAAAAGCATAGGGCAGAAAAAAATTGTATTAGGATTTAAATAACAGAGCTAAAAGTCAAACAGATACTCTTGTTCTGTAACTGCAGAAGGAGGTAAAAAGACTCCACGATTCTATAGATTCTGCCCATGCGTTGCGACAGGTTGAATACAAGGGTTGGAGAAACACTTAACCATGTGCAGAAAGAAACCTGTCAGCCCACCAGAAACTCAGCTCCTTATTCCTGCTTGTTTCCCATCTCTTTGGCAAGATGTTCACTTCATCATGCCTTTTTCTTCCCTCCTTACAAACTCTATGGTATGTGTTAACCTTGGTAGGAAGCATCCCTGCGGAAAGGGGCAACAGTCAGCTGAAATTCTAACAGTTCAGTCTAACAAAGCAAACGTTGAATCTTTTTTCTTCTTTGCTTGAATGACAATGTAGAAAAAAGCTAACACATTTAAAAGAAAAAGCAAAAGTAACGATGGAAAGAAGAATAAGAAGACGAAATTAAATCAGCCACTGCCTAATTTTAAAGTGAGAGTATCTTAATAGGAAAATATATAGCTGCATTACTCTAAAACAAAAAAACTTACCTGGGAAATACATCGATAACTAGAATAGTAGCCTGTTTCTACTATACCTTTCTGCTTGGAATAGGCTGCTATATAAAAAATTTACAAATAAAAATGCTACAAAAATAATCAATGAGAAGCTGTAAACTTACTCTTTCAAGTTTTTATTAATCAATAATTTGTTACACTGCTTTATGATAGATTGCTTTTCAAAGCTGCGCATTACAAAAGTATTCTTCTGAACTGAGAAAAAAATCATACAAAATCAATCCCACCTTGCCATAGTGGTTTATAAATGCCCATGAAGCAAGTCTGCTTTAGAAAATTAATTACCAAAATGCATCCTTTATTGGACACATTCAGAGTGAAGTGTTTCCAAAGAGATGCTATATGCAGCTAAACCAGAAAATAAAACCAGGTTTTCATTGTAGTGACACACGTGAGAGTTTCATCTACAAATACACACAGCTTATTTTTGCTTTTTAATATTTACTTTTTCTTTTCTCTGTTCTTCCATAACTCCTTTCCTATATTCACCTCAAGACATCATGATTATCAAAACACGGGCTTGAGAAAAGTACACAAAAAAAAAACCTTCTGGTTGATGTTTGACATTATGATACCTTGCCAGGTTTCATCAGTCATATCATATTGTACAGAATAATGCAGTCTGACTGAAGCAACTCACAGGGACACATCACCTTTCATGTGTTTGTTGAAGAATTTAAAGATATCACACAATCTTTGGACAGAATTCAAAGATCTACTATGATGAAAGGAAGATTTTATTATTTTATGCTTCCATGAAGAGACAGGATTTTTTTTTTTTAGTTTTTGGGATGTTTTTTAAATATTTTTATTGAGACTGAATGGATCATGCAACTTTTAGTCTCCATTGGGAAATCTATGTTAAATAATTTCAGCTTTAGACTGAAGTGAACAGTAAAGCATAGATGTCTCACTATAGCTTTATTATTTGGCTGCGGGTTAGTACTTATGTTGCAAAAAGGACTTTTAGGGATAAAGAAGTTGGAATATGAGGTTATTCTGTCTAAGTCTTTCAGAAATGCTCATTTATTTAGAAATCTAATACTCTTCCCTTCATTCTGTGGGATAATATTTTTCTTCTCTAACAAAACGACAGAAGTGTTAACCTAAAGTGGGCCCTAGGGATTTAAAGCATAATTTTTTTAAAACTAGCTCTTTATAGCCACATTATAAGATCATTTACTAATGAACTATTATTTCAAGGTAAGATTATTATCCAGACATTAGAAAGAATGATGCCAACTCATTACGTTACTTTTGAATAAACACAAAAGAAGACAATAATTTGCAAGTGATTTTAAAAAGAAAATTACTCTTTCTAATCACAATTGTAAAAATACCTTAACATGTTTTATCTAAAGAAACTTGCCAAAATGTTGGACTTCAGGCTATTCAATGGGACATAATTTGTATTTAACTTCATGAACTAAATGGCAACACTTAGAACCTGAAAAATCCTCAATATGCATATTTTCTTTGTGATATTTAAATGTTGCCTAAATCCTTCTTCTTGTATATATGTGTGTGCATGCACCTAATTAAAGTAAATGTTTTTATTGTTTTAACCCTAAAATAATTTTTCTAGTTTAATGAAATAATTTATTAGAAAATTCAACCCTAACTCTTGCTTATTTTTCATTTTAGCTTCAGAAGGAAAATCAATTACTTGTACAAACAAGTCTAGAAGTGAGATTCTCTTTAGGACTCAACAGGTACACCGTAATCCTTGAAACTCAGATGAATATATCAAAGCTTAATATAAATATACATACAGTCAGGTGTATTTCTAGAATTAAGGAGAGAATCCTGTTCTTTTCACAAAGAACAATCTTACATCCGATGCTAAGCATCACTGAATAAATTTTCATTAGTTGTTCTGCTTTCTATACCAATGATGTCCACAGGTGCTGTGTGAACTCAAGCCACTTTGAAGCTAAAGGCAGTTGAGCAGTGCTTTGCTTTTGAAGTCTGATAAAATAAAAAAAAATTACCATGACATCTACAACTTCTGATTACATTTCTTAAAGTCAGGAAGTCTAATCATCAGTGCCATTTGTAAGATGTTTTATTGTTTAACTTGTGATATATGCTTTGAAATCTCCTGTGTTGGTTGTATGTTTAAGAATAACTTTCTCAGTATTTAATATTCTGACCAAGTTTGAAACTTAGCAGGACTCAGTATGATTCTCTTTTTGCTTCTTCTGTTATTCCAGTTATTGTCTTATTTTTTACCATGGTAGAATTCTTGTACAACCACTATCTGCGAAGAATTACTGCTCACTTAATGAAACACTTACATCTCCCTCTCCTAACTCCAAATTTGGTAAACTAGTACGATTTAGTGCATTATATTGGATACTGCAAGACCACTAAACTGCCTGCTTGTAAAAGCCTTTTCTTTTGGTTTAGCACTGTAAGACTGCTTGGCTAGAGAAGATAGGCAAAGGTCAGACAGCAATGAAAGGGGAATAAAAGTTATCCCACATACACTGGCAAGCAACAATCTTGAGGCTTATAAAAAAAGTTCAGTCATAGCTTGACTCTGGACTTCCTGGTGCTCTTCTAATGCTACATCTGGCATTACACTGAAGTAGAACTCCATAATATATTTTATTAAAGGCTTAAAGTTGCTAGGAATGCATTTCTTAGTTTCAAAGAACAGAAAGGGATATCTTATCATAATCCTCATAAACTAGAACCATCTTATACTTTCTACACAATTGAACTTTCAAACTACTAGACTGATTTCAAACTCTGTAAAGAGGCATTCCCAGGTATAGACGGACCTAAAGCTAAAAACCCTTGACTGGTGAAACAATTCAAGTTTTGTATCTTATTCTAGGCTATGAGTGGATAGCTCAAGTCCAGCCTAAGATCAGGTAAGATTTTATTAAGCAGTCAAAGTTGAAGCATTTATTTAAAACAAACTTAAGTAACCGATTTTTTTTTTTAATAAGCTAACACATTTCCAATATCTAATTAATTACTTATATATATATATATATGTATGTAATGATGACAGTAAAATAACAATGAGAATTATTTTTCTTATTTTATTGAATAAGGTTTCTACTTACTACACTTCAGCTGAGCCTCTTAGGTTAGAGTACCTACCCTTAATTCACATGGAAGTTAGACTTCATACTTTGTATACAGAAAAAACAATGGTCATAGTAAACAACAATAGGTTTTATCATTGTGAAGGGTGTTACCTAAACAAATGGCATAAAAACAATGCTTAGTGTTAATATATAAAAGTCAAAGCACTGTGGTAAGGATACTATGTACAATCATGGGTCCTGCAGAGTTTAAATTCAAATCTGCCTTTAGAGGAATTTATTTTTAGATTATGCAATGTCTTTTGGTTAGTCAAGCAATCACTGATGATAAAAAGAGATTTTCCTCTCCGGTGTACTAAAATTTTTTAGAAGACTGATAGATTAATTATTACTACAAAACAAAACAAAAGGGTTTACATCCATTTTAGAAACCTTATTATTACCATACCTGTTACTTTCAGTCTGTCAGCTCCAATGACAATCTCATCTTCATCTGCAGAAAACAATACTTTTCCACTTTCACTTGCCCTCACTTCAAATCTCTTACACTGGGCCTCCACAGCATCAGCTCCTGAAATCAAGGAAGTTAATGTTTCATCTAAGATATTTTGTAAGAATTAAAGTAATCATCAGCATATGTGGAATATCCAAAATATATCAAATACATGAGTCTTTTATGAAATACTTGGCTTTCTGTGAACCTGGTAGGTAATTTGTATTATAAAACATTATTAAATTAATTTGCAGAGTAACTATTTCACTATTGTGTATCAGGATAGAATTTAATGTAACTAGGAAAGATATCCATTTCAGTGTCACATGTGGAAGCCAACACAAGAATTTAGAACGTACTAAAACTCTGAGATCTTGAAATGCTAATTCAGACAGAGCTTTCTGGGGTTTGCTCAGCTTAAATTGCAGTTTCTTGCCAATGGAAAAAAGATAACATATGAGCCTATTCCATTAAGACCAATAAACCAGCATAGCAGAAAAGTGTGTTTTGATTCAGTTCTACTTCAAACTTGAACAGTGGAATAACAAAATAAAAAACCCCAACAAAACAAACAAAAAAGTTGAACTGAGATATTACATATTCCATATTCTATGAAACAGAACTCTCAAATGTCTCAAGGTTCCAAAACCCTAAAATAATTCTGAAATCAAACAAACCTATGGAATTGTATCTAACAGTGCCATAAAAAAATCTGAAGATACCAAAACTCTGTTAAATTTCCTATGCTTTTTAATTTACAGGTCTTATCCTTATTCTTCAGTGTTTTATCTACAAAACTATTTTTATTTTGTTTTATTGATAAGTGAAAGCAAAACTTAAGTTCTGAAAATGGTGTTGAAAAGCAATGAACTGCATATAGCACAACCAGCTGTAAGGCAATTTACAAGATTTCAGGGAATAATTCTCTGACAATTTTCTCACTGACAAAGATGTTGCACAAGACATGAGGGTACCACCAGTCCCTAGAAGGCAGACATTTCCTAGCAGGAAGTGCATTCATGGTGCTCAGTACCTGGTCCACCTGCACGTGCTGGACTCGTGTGGCATCATCTGAACTGGTGTGCCTGCTGGGCACCCTGCCTGAGTGCTTGCATTTCCTTTGGAAGGAAACTGCAGCAAGGAGGAGGAGGGAGAGCCTTTGAGTCTCACTTCAACCATCAGAGGACAAAAAGCTGACAATCCTTCCTACAACATCTAGATGAAGGTCAGTCAGGACCTGTGCTGTAACAGGTAATAAACTCAGGTAGACTGAGTACATTCTGCTTTACATGAAGCATCATCTGGAGAGCTGATTGTAAATAGGTAATGAGAACTTAAAAAAGTGGACAAACATTTTAGCAGGGCCTGTTGCCACACGACAAGGGGTAGTGGTTTTAAATTAAAAAAAGCTAGATTTAAATAGATACAAGCAAGAAATTTTTTATAATAAGGGTAGTGAAACACTGGAACAGGTTGCCCAGAGAGGTCATAGATGCCCGATCCCTGGAAACATTCAAGGACAGGCTGGATGGGGTTTTGAGCAACCTGACGCAGTTGAAGATGTCCCTGTTCATTGCAGGGGGTTGGACTAGATGACCTTTGAAGGTCCTTTCCAAAGCAAACTATTCTATGATTCTACAAAAAACAAAACATTCATCTAATTAGAACAAAAATAATAAAATACAAACAGTGTTTACTGTTACTGTCCAGGGGACTTGCTTTTTAACAGCAATGGGTTGCAAAGCAAGGAGTCTGTCACTCTGTGCTGCCTGCCTGACAACAGCAGCATCCCGCAGGGACAGGAAAGCGAAGCTGAAAAAGGATGGAAGGATGGACCTGTCCTTGTGACAGGTCAGGAAATAAAAGGTTAATCACAAATAACTTAATACTAACTAGTTTCACCTTTACTTAAGAGCTGATATTGGCATTATAAGTACTGTGTTGATGTCAATTTACACACATGAATGTTGCTCGTTGTGTAAAGAAAAGGGATTAACAGGAAATGTGAGAGAAATCAAAGAGAAAAAAGATATGCCCCATTCTTACTCATTATATATCACTGCAAGTGACAGGCCATGTTTCAATTAACTGCATTTTAAAATCTGTGGTATATTTAAGACAATACAGCTTTTCATAAAGAAAGACTAACAGAATAATGATCTGGAGCTTCCACAAGGAAATGCATATATTTTACAGGTCAGCATTCATGCTTCTTCAGCATCACATTGTATAAAGGCACACCTAGAATTCAGCTAGTCCAAAATATAACTACAGAATATATTTTTATGCTAAAAGAAATGGGCTTTTCCTTTATGTTGCACTCAGGACTTAACAGCGCATCACTTAGTATTACACACTTATTGCTGAAACAGTGGTTAGCGTATTCAAGACACTTGAGAGATTACTAACAAAATATAGTACATTTTAAGTTTGGCTCTTTGATGTAAAACCAGATGTTAAAAGTTAAACTGCCTACAGAGTAATCAAAGCTATCAAACTGTTTCATTACATTTTCATTTCCCAACTGAAATAAGAGTAAGTGGTTACATGTGCAATGTATTAGTGTATTATCTTCTTAGGCGTAATGCAAATTGCTGTGTTCCAAAAACATTCTACATACACATCTCACAAAATGTCTAACTCTTTAATAGTATTACTAACAAAAATGACAAGAGAATCACCTCTCAGAATACCATGCATGAACAGAGCACATCTTTCAAAATTTTTAGCTCAAAATTGTAGAGTAATCACACTATCTGTTATGCTTATTTTCAGTAAATCATATCTGTTTGAATAATGCATACTTCAGTGAAACACACAAGAAAATCTATCTTCCAAATTATCTTTGGAAAGGTAATTTCTACTGTACACATGGCTATCCAAAAATCTGTGCCATTTTATACTAAACTACTAACCTACTTCATACCAGAGATGCAGTCAACTTTTTAATAGCTTTAATCAGGATCAAGGGAAGTCCACGGCAAACTCTCTTGTCACCTTGTGTCCAGAAAATTTTTTTACTTGTAGATTCAGTAATATACTACTTAATAAATTACTAAATTTCTGTGAAATTCCATTCATTTAAAGCATATAGATGAAAAATATACATTTCATATTAATCCACAAATCACATGTAGTGACGGTTTATAACACATCTGTTGCACAGAAGTTGCATAATCAAAACTATCATTAAACAAGCTAAAAATGGTACAAAGCATAAAATAATTCATTTTAGCTATAGTAAAGACGTGTTAAATGAAAACTCTGGGCAGTACATACAATATGGATATAGAAAATTATAGTACTGTAACTCAGATTAACACTAATATAGATTAAATTTCAAGACAAGTCTATTTTGAATTTGTAAGTGTATAGCTTGACTGGTTAAGTAACATCATAATAACAACCATGAAGAATGCATACTTTTAACATTTTACTTTTTAAAGCCTTGTACTACATTATTATTCAGGAAAACAATTTATAACTACTATTTGGAATTATAATAAATACTACCTGTTTTCCAAGGTTTACATATGATTATAAAGATACAACTTCAAAGACGGAAGGAAGGGTAAAAACTCAATTACCAAACATGATTTAATGCTGATCAGTTAAAAATGTCAATTAGTACAATGCTATAAATCATATAAGAGTGTAAACAGTTGTTACTAAGAGATTAGATCAAATTCTCTGTATGTGATAAGTGCATAGACAGTTTGGGTGGGTTTTTTGGGGGCATTACTACAAAGCTGATTGCCGTGGAAATTGCTGCTCACTCTGGGCAGCGTAAAGTGTTTTTTTTCACTGTTTGGAAAGCATGTACAGTCATTACAGCTTACTGGCCAGTTCACATTTCCCCTACCAGCAGATTGAACCTCTTCTGAACAAATTCTGTGATTGTGCATATTTTGCTTTATAATGCACTGTATCATGTTTTCTGCTGTGGGAAAGGATACTCAAGTTTGAGGGTTTTGTTTTTTTTTTTTTTTCTGAGTATTTTCTACAAAGTTTATGCCCCTTCCAATTTTCAATAAAATGATATAATAGAAGTAATAATGCTTATATGATACTTGTGAACATAGGACATGTTGCAGAAAGTCATTACTGTGGAGATAAGACAGACAAAATAAAAGTCATAATTTCCCTAATTGCAACAGTTCCCACACAAACATTAGTTTTTAGAGTTTTAAGAATATCTAATATGACTTATTACTCATTTAGCAAACAAAATACGTTTGGGATGTAACTCTATATTAAGAAGATCATATGTTCTTCCTTTCTTTCTCAGCAGTAATGCGCTCCACTCCCACTGCTATCAAAAACAATAAAAGTAACACAAATGTTAAAAACAGGGTGAAGTTAACATTTGCTTTGCTTTGCTTTCTCTTCTGGTATGTTTCCAGTCATCTACAATGCATTTCCATTCATTCTCAACTTACTGAAACATAAGATGAAAGTGAGGTGTATGAGGAATAGTAACTATCAACAACAATACCAAAGAAGTTAAATGTTTTCTCTTCTGTTATTTTGTATGCTTATATCAGATGCAGATGAAAACTGGCGGTTGTGTCTGATTTCTAAATCACCTTCTGTGCCCACCTAGCAGACAACAAATTCAGGCACAGAAACAGATAAGAAATCAACCACTTTAAATTAAACAGAGGGCCTAGAATTCAAAGGGAATTACCACCATGTAAATGCAAAACATAATGAAATCCAATGTACTGTCTTCTGATTCTTCAATGAAAAATGGGTTATTTAAACATTTATTACATGCAAGGTATTTTTGCATGACAAAATTACTTTATGAGATTGTGTTGATGCTTCTGAGATAGCAGATAAAGCATTTTTAATAAATATTCAACCCCCGTACAGGTCTAAAATCAATATTTGTGAAATATATATGTAGACTTTTTAAAGAGTATTCATAGGGATGTTAGATATTATATTTTGTTCACCAGAGGTCTCAGAAATTTTTCAGTGAATGCAAATTAAATAATGCAAATGAAGGACTCATACCAACTGAACAGAAGCACTGACAAATTTGAATAAAGAGAGCTTTCAGCTGAGAGCAAGATATCTACACAGGCAAACATTCACAGCAATCAGAATACATCCTGTGTTCTGTTTGCTGAGGACGGGAAGAGACCATCTTTGCTGTATCAAAAATGGTGAATGTAGCAGTTAAAAAAACCTATCTGGGTCTGTCAATTGTTTATGGCTATGCTATGGAGATGTCAGAAAGCTACTGCTTTTAAGAGAGGTTGACCTTCAAGGTCTCCTGGTCTGAATGATTACCTGTTCAGACAAGGGAAACTCGAGCAAGTGCTAGGCCAGAAGAAGCAGTGTAAATATTTGTTACCCTTTTTAGCATCAGGGTACAGTGAATAATACCAGCTGTCAACATATATTATTAGCATAAGGATAAGCCACACATTTATTTATTAAGAGACATATATGAACAAAGAAGAAAATTACGTAGAACCATCTGACTGAATCAGACGGCAGGTACAGTAGTAGCATGGCTCTTTGGCAAGTAAGCCAAAGGAAGACATGCCAGGTACCCAATTGTGTGTAAGACTTCAGACTGTATATTTTGGTCTATTTATAATATTTTGTTTGTTTGATTTTCGTTGTTGTTGGGTTTTTTTGTGGTTTTTTTGTTTGTTTGTTTTTATTTGTTGTTGTTGTTGTTTTTTTGTTTGTTTGTTTTTTATTACCAGACCTACTGCATTATCTCTCCTATGGATGTTTTCCCCTACTGTCCAGGAAACTTTGTGATGTCAGTAAATAGCCACACCACATTAAATCCTTTTTATAGTTGCCTTTATCAACTTAGCTTTCAGTGACAAGGTCAAATGTTAACTCATGAAGATGAATTATTTATAACTCTAGTGTATATTAAAGTACTCCAAAGTGTGAATGGGAATAGAAAGTTTATCTATTTTTCTTATCATAGAGTAGTTTGGGTAGGAAGGGACCTTCAAAGGTCATCTAGTCCAACCCCCCTGCAATAAGCAGAGACAGCTTCAACTAGATCAGGTTGCTCAGAGTCTCGTCCAGCCTGCCCTCGAATGTCTCCAGGGATGGTGCATCCACCATCTCTCTGGCCAACCTATTCCAGTGTTTCACCACCCCCATCAACAAATTTCTTCCTCATGTCTGGCCTGAATCTCCCCTACTTTAGTTTCAAACCATTACCCCTTGTCTTCTTCTAACAGGCCCTGCTAAAAAGTCTTCCCCCAATCGTTCTTATAGGCCCCTTTTAAGTACTGAAAGGTCACAATAAGGTCTCCCCGGAGCCTTCTCTTCTCCAGGCTGAACAACCCCAACTCTCTCAGCCTCTCCTCATAGGAGAGGTGTTCAATCCCTCTGATCATCTTGGTGGCCTCCTCTGGGCCATGTCCAACAGGTCCATGCCTTTCCTGTGCTGAAGGCTCCAGAGCTGGACACAGTACTCCAGGGTGGGGTCTCACCAGAATAGAGTAAAGCGGCAGAATCGTCTCCCTCAGCCTGCTGGCCACACTTCTTTTGATGCAGCCCAGGGTACAATTGGCCTTCTGGGCTGCAAGTGGACATCGCCAGCTCAAGTCTAATCTTTCATCCACCAGTACCCCCAAGTCCTTCTCGGCAGGGCTGCTCTCAATCACTTCATCCCCCAGCCTGTATTGATACCGGAGGTTGCCCTAAACCAGATGCCGGGCTTTGCACTTGGCCTTGTTGAACCTCATGAGGTTTGCACGGGCTCACTTCTCAAGCTTGTCCTGGTGCCTCTGGATGGCATCCCTTCCCTCAGATGTTTCTTCTTCATAATGAATGCAACATGAATAATTCTAAGTCCTAAGAGAATTTAACCAAGTTTTCAGCGTGATCCTCAACCTTGGAAGTTTTAGGTTTCCAAGACGCAACTGGTTTTTACAACTGAAATAATTTACAAAGCTGATCATACACTTTTTGGAAGCTGAGGCCTACTCAAGCAGTCTGTGCATTACATTTCCATATAAAACCAGTGAGAAAGCTTCCATTGTCTTTGTTAGCTGAGTTAGGCTATAAGGTTACGGTTACATTGTTTGGCCAGTATATGTTTTATGAAAATCTAAAGTTGCCTACTAAGTAACTGAAGTATTCCACTGAAAAGAAATGAGCGTCAAAAAAAGACAGAACAATACATAGTACAACATACCTGACTACATGCTGTTCTAAATGAACAGCACATTCAAATCAAATAGGAAGAGCACACACAAGACAGTAACGGGAGTATGAAATGTCTTCAATGCAGAGATGAAACTCAAAGACAGATCTGGAATATTGCATTTCTCCTTGGGAAATATAACATCTTGCAGATCATAAGGTCATTCTTTCCTCTCTAAAAATGTTTCTAGTTATCATTAGATATTTCCTTTAGGTCAGACTTTTAGTCTGACTTTTCTATTGAATGTTTTAAAAATTTCCCAGAAATACTACTGAAAACCACTTATCTGTAAATCTCTACAACCTTGTTTTTTTCTTTTCTTTTCTTAAAAACAGATCTGGTGTTTGACCTGTTTGCATCCTTTGAGTCCTTACCTCTCATCTTCTTACTCTCTAAAATAATTGCTAATAGTGTAAGTAGCTTTCTGATGCCTGCTTTATCATTCTGAGGTGAACTGGACTGAAATTACTTGTCTCCTTGCCCTTGACACTGGGACAAGGGCCAGGAAAGCTTCAAAAGCAGGATAAAAGCAGATTTGGGCTCTTAGCTTCTGGAAGTGTCTCTTCTGATTACGGTTCTCAATGGATTTCATTGTTGACTTGTAACACAGAAGAAGCAATTAAATTCACAGATAAAGACACCTACCTCAGATGCCTACATGGCTGACATTTAAATCCTGCATCTTTCTGTGTGATTTGAATCACTCCCAGATCACATACTTTTCCAATACACCACTTTGAAAAGTTATATTAATAGCCTTGGGAGTAGGATCTTATGGTGACAGAACAAGTATCATGGGGAAATCTGAAGTGTCCTCAAAGGAATAGATGTTTTTTAACCTGGAAAGAAATCTAACATAGATGAAGATGGATGTAAAAATTCAGAGGCAAGACCTGCAGCACAGGTGGAATTTTTGTCTGGACTTGCTGAAAGCTTTTGCTTTGGCAACATGGCAAACCAACTAGAATCACTCCACCACAGAGAAAAATAGATGTGGTAAATTAACATCTGGCTTCATATACAAGTTCCACAGGGAAAAGAAATTAAAACCTAACAAATAATGCTGCCCAAAACAAACAAACTCACTTTCCCCATTCCAAAGGCAAAACAGTTAGGAATCTTTTAATGTCTGACAACTTTAAGGTGGTAAAGAGTCCAGGTGCCTTGATAATTCATGTGAGAGAAGAGCAACAAAACAGCTTCTCCAAACAAAACATCTGCTCAAAACATCACAAAGGGAAGTTCATGAAGTTTTGAGATTCTAATGTTGGAATAACTTATTTTAAAGGCAATGTAGTCCTTAGTTTTTTATTGGAAGAAATACTCACTCCATATTATTTTAATCTATAACTGATATTAGTGATTCAGTGGGTGATAACTATTCCCAGTAACTAATTAATTCCAGACTTGTGGAATATTTTAATTCACAGGAAGAAATATAGCAAAAATTTTGAAATATTGAGCTAATCATTAATTTGGTGCCCTCTGTTCATAATTCATCTGCAACTGCAATATTTATCGCTCTAAGAATAACCTAAAGGAAAAGGTCTTTTCAGAGACACATTCATGTATTATAGAAAATTTTAAAATCCCTTCTAAATATACCTTAAAATCTCCTGTAAATGCTTGAGACAAATTATATCAAGGCAGCTCTGCCCATTTATAAATGGCTCAATTAGTATCTCTAATATTGGCATAATATGGTATTTGAAACTCCATACTGTTCTAGATGGAAGCAAAATAATTAAAAGGTAATTAAACATAATAATCTTAATTAAATAAGCACAACAAAACAGCTTTGTTCTAGTTAAGGATATTAACTAGTATTTTCCAATCATTGACACTGATTTTTTGGAACTGCTTTTTTAATAGGACACAGAAAAAACGCTGCAATAAATAGAAAGTAAACTTTGAGTTTAGTGTTTTTAAAAACACACAATAATTGCAACATAACAGTGAGATCCAATTTCTGATAGTCTAAAGATGTGAGAGGAAATTCTAGAAAACAGAAGGGTTTTTTATTTACTTTTTAGTACTAGTCATAGATATCACAGAATCACAAAATGTTAGGGATTGGAAGGGACCTCAAAATATCATCTAGTCCAATCCTCCCGCTGGAGCAGGAACACCTAGATCAGGTTAAACAGAGGTTCAAAATCTTGTATGAACAAATAAGTTCCATGGACAGATAAATGTTTCCAAGTTTGACTATCCATTTGTAAAAATCTTTTTCACATACAGAAACAGACTAATTCCCCATAGCTGTCTCATTATTACAACGGATAGACTTCTTAAAGATATTTTAACTGAATGAAGACTCTAAGTCTGCAATGAAATTACTTCTTACCCGTATTTTTGCAAAATCTCTTTGCTGTCACTTTAACATCTATTACAGCAGCAGTGTTGTCATCACTTAAAAGAATGAATCCTGTCTGCAATTACTAACCTAAAGACATGTACATCTTTTCATTTTTAGGTCAGTCTGCTCATTTAACAAAGAGTGACTTGCATTACACTTGACCTAATCACGAACTTCACACACTACTGACCTTGCAGCTGTAGACATTTTGAAGCCTGCACAATTAGTTAAGTCTTGCTTTGACACATATCTCCAGACTGTTGGATAAAGCATCCTTTAGCTGAACATTGCTCATTATATGCTAAAAGGATTATGTAATGCAATGTGCAAATGTGTAACCAATTGGCTCTTTAGGGTGCAAACGTAGCAGATTTTGTATATAATGCCTTTTACTTCTCTTGCTGGCATCCTGGCTTTATTCCCGAATCCAGACTTGTGTAACTCTGTAATAAAACTATATCTCATCTCTGTGTGCTGTATTGGGGTCATTTGTATGCACACCAGGTAAAGAACCCTGTTTTGGGATAACAGCAGCATGCCATTGAGTTTCTTCTTCCAAGTGTTCTCTGTAGCTCTCAAGTAAAGGAGAACATCAGAAAGATTTCACTGCTCTTCTCTTTCTCATTTTTTATTTTTTTAAATTTAATTAAGATTTCTCACTTAGTTGCCCCTGTTTTGCTCTCCATCTAAGCCACTACTATTAGAATAACATATTCTTATTAATATTAATGAGCTGTCTGAACATCAGGGAAAAAAAAAATGTAAAAATAACATCTTAATGTCCTGTCAGAGACTCAATAAAGGTCCCGATGCTGTTGGTAATTTAATAATGCTTAGCACCCAGCAGCCACCTTGTGAATGTCACAGTGCACGCACAGCACCTGTTTTTGCACTTAAATGAAGTATTAGCAGTTGATAAAGCTAAAGTCAAATAATTAGAACCATCTTTTGATAATGTGTGCTGTATCCCTCAAAGCCTATTTAAATACCTCTGGATAATGTCTGTTTCTTTGAACTTTGGGATCTCTCTCCTACAAAAGCAAATTACTTCTTTGCTGCTCTGAAGGTTTGGGTAGTAGTTATGCTGTCTGTATTGACCAAGAGCATGTGGGTACAAACAGCAGAGAAGGTGGCAATGGATTAACGTTTAAACACTAACACTTCTGTACCACCACGTGAACCACTAATGACCTCATCCTGTTATAGTTAGCTGTATTTTGCTTTTGTAAACTGTATCCAAGATTCTTGCCTTATCTTGAAATTTCACAGATGGTATACAAGGTTTTATCTCTTAGTTTGAGAGTAGGGAACTAAAATTAGTTCTATTAGTTCTCAGTAAGTCCTTATCTTATCTTGAACGGAAAGGATGTGCATCCAAGAAACCTTGAGGATGTGCATCCAAGAAACCTGAGTATTTTATAATGAGTATAGGAATAGTGCGCATGTGCAGTGACAAAAAGTGAAAAGTTCACAAGTGAAGAAGACTCCTTACTTCATCCTGAAGACCCCCTGAATGACCACCAGAAGACACTGCACATGTTTAGAGTAGTTCCAAGGGGTTGCAACTGATATTGTGAAATACTGATGTAATCTGATGAATATGCAATACATACGTAGTAACCCTAATGAATATGTATGTAACCAAATTGTATAAATGTAGTAGAGTTCGAATCAGTGGTTGAAGCCAGCTTTGGGTACGAACCCCTGGTTTACCAGCGCTGAAATAAAAGCACCGCATATAACTACGTCTGTGGTTATGTGTTCTGTTTGCTAACAATCCCACTAAGACTCTACTTCTACAATTAAATCCAACCACTGCTCATAGTTCCATGTCATCTAGTATGGGGGGAAAAATATATATGTTTTAATATCGAGCATAAAACATTTGAAAATTGAAACAGAATATCCTTTTTCCAAATTTTCAGGGCCAATTTTCTAGAAACAGTAGAAACGTTCATGTAAAATAAGTGCGGTCAAATAAAAAGCCTGTAAACATGAAAAAGTAAGTGGAAAACTGCTGTACAGCTGGCAAAATAGCCATTGATAAATGAAATCTACTTCAGGGTATGTCCAGTCCCACTACAGATGCTCTGGAGTCAAAGTTAGCATTGAGATGAAATACCAAGGCATTGAGTGGAGGCTCATACCTAGGCGTATTGGACAGCCCTCTGCACAGGGTCACTGCTGCACTCCCCTCCACAATCACTGCCTGAAAAAGACTGATTTAGGGTTGCCTTTCCTCCTTTTCCCATCATCTCTAAAGGGACAGTGCATATAGAACAATAACGATTGTGTTCTCATGAGAAAAGAGGCCTGTGGCTGCTGTTTTCTGAAGGCCCTCCTGTGGTAAGCGAGCACACGGCCAGTCCTCTGTGTGCCTGGCAATTCCTGCTACCACCAACTGCCAGCAGCTGAGACCTGAGGCTTCACTTGGAGCCTGGCTTCCAGCAGGCTGCTTGAGGAAGACCTGCTGCTTGTGCCTCTTCCTCACCTCCATGGATTCATGGATTTATTCTGTACCATTTTGAAAGAATCCTAGAATATCTCACATTGGAAGGGACCGATAAGGATCATTGAGTCCAACTCCCTGCTTCTCACAGAACTATCTAAAACTAAACCGCATGACTGACAGCATCACCCAGATGCTCCTTGAACTCTTACAGACTCGGTGCTGTGACCACTTCCCTGGGGAGCCATATTCCAGTGACTGACCAGCCTCTCAGTGAAGAATCTTTTCCTAAAGCCCAATTTAAACATCCTCTGACACAGCTTCGTACCTCTTTCACATATAAAAGAAAAAATGTCCAATTTCATAACAGCAACTCAACAAAAGTTAAGATTTATACTGAATATATACAAGAAAATTGGAACAGTTGCAGAACTAAAAAAAAAAAAAAAAAAAAAAAAAAGCACATCACCCAATGGCTGCATGTGCTTTGGGGGATTTCTAAAGTTCAAACTTAAGAATGCATATTCCGACTTCCAAAAAAAATCTTTTCCTCCATGTACTTGTCCTTTCCAAACCAGGTCTACATTATGGAAAGAAAAACACACATTCTAAAACAGATATTGGACCTCAAAATTCCTTCAAAACATAAATGATGAATAAACTTAGAAAAAAGAGAGAGAAAATAACCTGAAGGTATTTTGTCTATGCTACAAATATTACAGAGAGAAGTATCAGTCTAGTTATAAAAGTACAAAGCATGTTTTTCTTTTTGTCTGTCAGTTACAGACAGGAAAATGTGTTCTCCACGTTAGATCAATACAACTTCAGATATGAACTAACACGAGGTGCACCTTGTATGTGAAGTAGAAATAGTCTTCCTGATCATAGACTCAGGGAAAGAAAAAGAGAAGAAGAGAAGTTGTATCAAGACTGAAATGCCAAAAGCTTTTAGTCTGAAGAAGGCAGAAAGAGGAAAAAAATATACTGAATGCAAAAATAAGAGGTCTCAGAACTCCAACTCTGGAAGTACTGATGTAGTGTTTAAATAATTCAACAAAAAGTGATTATTTTTAAGGATCAAATAATATATAACACTCTAGTGAGGATGACAACACTTGAGGCAAGGAATCTTACATCCACAGTATAGACCACCTTTGCTATGTTGTTTAAAACCAACAATGCATAAGCACTATTCCCCCTGCAATAACCACTGTCCTGCGTTTTGGCTGGGATAGAGTTAATTTTCTTCCTAATAACAGTATAATGCTGTGTTTTGGATTTAATATGAAACAAATGTCAATAATATACTGATATTTTGATGTTTGCCAAGCAATGTTTATAGCAAGTCAAAGACTTTTCAGCAAGTAGGCTGGAGATGCACAGGAAGCTGGGAGGATGCACATCAGGGATAGCTGACTCAAACTGACCAAAGGGCTATTCCATACCATATGACATCATAGTTAGTATATAAGCTGGGGGAAGAAGGAGGAAAACGGAGATGCTTGGAGCAGTGGTGTTTGTCTTGCTATGTAACTATTACACATGATGGAGCCAGGCTTTCTTGGAGATGGCTTAACACCTGCCTGCGCATGGGTTGTAGTGAATGAATTCCTTGTTTTGATTTGTTTGTATGTGTGGCTTTTGCTTTACCTATTAAACTGTCTTTATCTCAACCCACGAATTTTCTCATTTTTTACTCTTCTGATTCTCTCCACCATGCCGCCCAGGGGGAAAGTGAGCAAAATCAAGTGGTGCTTGGTTGCTGGCTGGGGTTAAGCCAAGACAACGACACAGAAATAGCAGAGAATTTAGTTGCTGACCTACTTCTGTTTGCATTTGTGTTTATTCATTGGGGAATTTTTAGTTTTTAATTCTTGACATATCAACTGACATTATATGCTCTTGTATTTCAAGGAGGAGGTTTCAGGTTAAATAATGGACAAACCTGCCAGAAAGAATTACCATTCAGTCCTAATGAATGACAGAGAAACAACTTACTTCTTTTTATTTTTATAGCACAGTTTTTATGTAGCAATTTGTAAGTAACATGTACGATATTTTACACCATATGGTGTATCAAGTATCACACAGCAATGTAGTCTTATTACTGCACATAACATATAATAAAAGTATCATGAGGATATGAGAGATATTGCTTAAAAATTGAAAATTTACCTAAATGATTAAGAAATCTAAAGTACTGTTTAATGTATCTCTTTCTTTCAGAGATTTTTTTACCTAAGCAAAAAGTGGATTGCTATAGGTATGCTAATGGTACCAAGTATATTTAATAGTTTTATGAGTTAATTATGTAATGGATATATAAAAAAGTATTATTTTCAATCCAGTTAATGCAAAGGCTAGTCACAAGAGCCTTAGTTCACACCTGCTGAATGCCAAATGTACATTTGCAGATTAACATAGTGAATGATGAAACTAATTTAACAAGTGAAATAGAAGTAAAAACCAGAAAAGAGTTCTTTATTAGTCCATTAACAATTACTGCCTCTTGATGCTGAATCTGAACAAACAATTCAAGAGGTTTTCTACTATTAGAAGATGACATAAATATAGAATTGCAGGAGAAATATGGATGATTTTCAAATAAATAACGTTAATTTTTAAAAGGCTACTTTGGCAGACTCATCAACGTGCTGGCAAAGAGATTGACGTGATGTTTTCAGTTTTCAGAGCTTCACATTTTCCTAATACTGCACTTCAAGATAATTAAAGGTAGTAGATTCTCATGATAGCTTAGACAAAGTCAGCAAGAGTATGTCTGAATATATTTTATGTGACCTCCTATTACAAAACCTGTTTAAGTGCAGATGGTTTGTAAAAAGACTCCCAGGGACTAGACAAACAGAGGCAACATCACATTGCACTATAAATTGTGAAAAAGGATGAGCCTCAAATTCCAGCTGGATATCTCCTCTGTTATGAACAACATGGCTCACTTTCTGACTGCCTCTTGGCTCATCTCACATGCTTTGTCAGGAGAGGATGTAAAACCATATGGCCTCTCAGGCACCGCTCCACTGTACCTTCTGCAGTGATTCTTGAAGCTGAAAGAGGTTCTTTAACTGCATTTAAATACAAAGTAGCTTACCTGTACTAAAAAAGGCAAGTTAACTTAAACTTACTTCCATTTAAAAGATCTGGCAATGGATTTGTATACAGACTAGCAGATGAGCTATATTTTCACCTCCTGATAAATTGTTTATATTCCTATACTTGGAAAGAGTGTTTAGCTGGCTATAAAAGTTTGGTAAGAAACATTGCACTGTAAAATTTGTATACTCATAACATTTTGCTGTGTAAGTTACCTAAATATTTTCTGAATTGACATGTAACTGACTTAAAATAAAGGAAAACATTGGACAGAGTATTTTCACCAGAAAATTCCATTTAAGGTGCAAAGCAGCTGAAAAAAATGTAAGCAATGCAAGAAATTTAACACAGAAATTACAGATTTTGTATTGATTTTCTGGATTAGAAAAGGAGGAGAGAGTGCGTTAACAGTAAGTTATAAACCTTTGCTACAATAATAAGAGTCTAATTAATGACAAAATGCCCCAAAAGAAGATTTTAAGGTATTACATATTCAATGTGAAGTTCAATATGAAATACTCCTGTTTGTACATCACTGCAAAAACTAGATCATTAATTCATCTAGGTATGGTAGAAGTGAATTACCCGCATTTCTTATTTCCACACATTAAAATGATTTTAAGGAACAAAATTAGGGGCTTTTTCAGTCTGTATTTTAGTTAAGCAATACCAATTCAGAGAATGCTGAGAAACGGATAAGTCATTTATCTGACTTTGTTTTTGCTAAATGTCTTAACAATATTCATCATCCTATTGTACTACAATGGTTATAAAAACAATTGTTTTAATATGAAAATTAGACTAGTAGTATGTTTAAAAGATTCTAGATTTTTGAAATTTCAGTGTAGTTTAGGACTACAGGTAGGCAAACCTCCCTGGAAAGGAAAGGAGAAAGGCTTTATTTTATATGTTCCTGACAATTAAGTTCTGATCCATATTCGCACAGTTAGAAGGTAGAAACAGGGATTGTAAAGCACCATCATCCCTTCTCTTCCCAGCACCCTACTATTGACAATACAAGAACAACCATACAGGTAAGAAAGAGGAGTTGAGCCCTTTTGATCCATTTTCCTAGTGGGAGGTAAGGATATATGTGTATGACTGCTCTGAAACTGCCCTCTTCCTGCAATAATTAGGAGAATGACGTTACATTTGAGGCTGCTATGCATGCAAACAACATTAAAAAATAAAGAAACATTTTTTGTCCTTTGTTACTTAAGCATGTTATTTCTTCCATTGTCATAATGGATACTTTGTTCAAGTTCATAATAATCTTAAATAAGCAAATGTCTGACAATAGATATCAAAGATGTAGAGCAACATGTACACACATATTTCAAGTTCTACCATGGGTAATTCTAAAAGCAAGAATACTTGAAATGTCTCTTCCTTCAGATCTTCTTTGACATCTAGATGTTGCAAAGGGAACATGACAGGTAATGAGTTACTCTGATCACCTCTGAAATGAAGGGGCAGCAGCATGAGGTAGATATAGGCACAGGTGATTGGCATATGTGATTTAGGTAAGAATGATGAAGGGGACTATTTCCACTCCCACAAGGTGACACACCTGTAGTTTCTAATGTCTAATAGTTAAACAATACCCCATGTAGTCTTGGTGGGACACAACAAGTAAGCATGCACATTTTTAAGAAAAAAAATAATCTCAAATACACTACATAAATTTTGTGGTAGAAGGAAAATTTCATCAAGTTTTGCAAGTTATAAGAATAGCTATAGCTATTATAGTGTATTATTATAGTACTGTTATCAGTATTTAAAAGTGCTGTAATTGAAAACTATACACCTGCCTGCTATTTTCAAAAAGTAATAGCAAAAGTGTGATATAACTTCAATTGGTATATAAATAATTTTTCTCAATTTGCATGGCTCTAGAGATGTCGGTGAGTGGAGCTACAGGTTCAGGAGCTCTCTAAAGCTGTGACTTGCACAGCTCTGGACCTCTGTGAGAGTTATGATTCTGTCTTAAAGTGCCCAAAGCTTAGCAAAAATGAGATACACATTTTTTGTACATTTCAGATATCCCTAGAGATCTTTATGGATGGAGAAGGATCAAACAATAGCAGAAATACCTGTCAGATAAAATTATTGCAGCAAGAAAAAGAAAAAAACTCATGAAAAAATGTTGGCAAAGTAAGTGCACATGTGGGTTTCAAATGTCTCTTTTGAGCCATATTTAATTTTGATCCCTTTTGCTCTTGTCAGCCTAATGTCCTCCACTCAAAACCAGGTAGAGGTGTAGATGATATGTGCAGACAGCATGGAGACAACAGACTTCTGGCTTGAAGTCTACAACTATAGTGCATTTCTCAGGTTGGCAGAAAAGTAGATCTTTTCCCATACAGCTTTAAACTATGCAAACATTGACTATAGAGAGAGAAAAGGTTGTGTGCATAACCCAAAGGGTACTGCTAAGCACTGGGAGAGATGTGATTATTTGTCCTTATCCAGCTTAGATACAAAAATCAACAGATGATCATCTTTATTCTGTAGATGTTCTTCATGTCTGTGCTACATCTGCTCTGTGGTCTTAAATGACATGTCTGAAAACTGAAGGCGGTGAAGTCCTTTTGGAGATCCAGATATAAACTTGGCAGTTTCCTGACCATACGTCATGCATAGACCGGAGCACAAGCCAACATTCCTAGCTCAGTTGGTATAGATCCCAACAGAAAGCATTGCTACACTTGTGGCTTTCTCTCTGTGAAGTTTTCAGTATCAATATAAATACATTGTGCTGTAATAATGGATACACCCCAGGTATTTTAAGACCTGGACCCACGTATATCCCTGGCAACATTCAAGGCCAGACTGAACGTGGCTCTGAACAACCCGGTCTAGTTGAAGATGTCCCTGCTCACTGCAGGGGGGTTTGACTAGATGATGTCTTAAGGTCCCTTCCAACCCAAACTATTCTATGATTCTATGACTTAACACCATTTGAACATGTAACCACTGAATCATTCACTACCCTCAGCTTTTTTTCTTCTTTCTTTTTTTTTTTAATATAGTTTTTTCACTGGTCTTAGATCAGCATGTGTTCCAAGATACCTTATTGATGCACTATACAGAAATATTTTTTCTTCCATATTCAGTCACAGAATTAAATACCTTTTATCAAGAGCTTCACTGGAATTTTTTTCCATCTTCCTGGGTGATCATATAGCCCTCTTCCTCAAAGTCCCATGCCCACTTCATTACATTAATCTGTCTCCCAGTTGCAGTTTTAATTAGATGCTCTTAAGGCTTAGTCTTTAATGGCACAATTCCAAATAACACAGTAAGAATTTTTAGTTGTCCTAAAATTTTATATGACCAGCAATTTGAATGTCAAAGACAAGAGATCAGCCTATTTTTGCCATGTAACATCATATATGTCCTGTGAAATACAGACAAAACACCAATGATATCACATGTATAGGAAGTGCTTTATCATCCAAAAATTTTTAGAAAGGAGGGCAGGAATAGTACATTTTGAATTTTAGATGCCTGTTAATTTCTTTGATTTTCAATACTAGAATGTTCAGGCTTTTACTGATTGCATAGGTAGTTATGAGTGCCTGTAGTAACAATTTTCAAAAAATTAAGAAAATCAGGGATATTTTATTATGCATACCTTAATGTATGATGAATTTATAAAACAATAAAGAAGCAGATTTTTACATGAATATAGGAAAAAATAAAGGATATATAGCCATTATGAAAAAGAAGAGGAAGATAAAGAGTAAGAAATAATGTAAATACAATATTGCAATTTAGCAAAATTCCATTCTCCAGATGCTCTGCACCAGCTGCACACCAAGAAGCTTACAGGTGTTTACTCTAATAACAGTAATGTAAGAACACATGTTTTCTTCAGGCGTTTATGTTTTTACAATATTAACCTCTCATGTGACACCTTTAAGTCAGTCTCAATACACTCACATACATTTTCAGTTCTGCATTTATTTAGCAGAAATGCTGTCAGCAATCAAAATATCATATCTATTTCAGTCAATATTTGCCATGGGCAACCCACCTTTTACCAACTACCATCTGAAGTGAAAGGTTTTAATAATACATCTACTAGATGAAACAGAACTGCATTCCATAAACATGCTGGGCAAATACAATATGGCTAGAACAGGTGTTGGGTTAATTTTTGTCATCTTTATCTGCAAACAAGTCTGGTTACCTTTGCACACTCATTTGATGTGGTCATTCAGGGAAAGCAGTGCAGATGGTGAGTCACTCTGTATGCACTTGTCAAAGATTTTTTACAACCTGAAGCCACTGTCTCCCGCCAATACAAAATATCACTGTAGATTACAATTAGAGTTTAACTTAACTGTTTGTGATCATATCCCCAGCACATGAGGAAAAGGAGTGGATAAAATACAGCTTAATTCAGAAGTAAAGTGAAAAATATGAAAAAACATGGTGTCTAAGGGGTCTTCCCTCAAATTTATAGATGCATTAGTCTCTTACACGTGTTTGTATATTTTTCATCCCATTCCCAGTCAATATATATTGTTTTCTAACAGATCTAAAACACCACTTTGTACTGAGTTTTTTGGCCAATATTCTTAAAAAGAAACTAATGTCTTCAGTCCTGCTCTAGTACTGAAAATATTAATAAAAATTATCATAATACTTCCTATTTACTAACACAATAAGTATGATTTGTGTTCAAAATGCAGTATAACATAGTAAACTTAATAAAATCAGGGAAAAATGCAGGAAAAGTGGAACAGATAAGTAGATGATTTTTTTATTACCATTTGGAACTTTGATTTGCTATACTTTGCAAAATATCATACATTTTAGTGCATGACTGGCAGCATGATCACTTTCCATTCAAATTTTGTAGTGCCTAGGAAAGCATTTGGATTTTAGTTTTGTTCTTTTTTTTTTTCTCTTCCCATTCTGTCACTCCGGCTGTTTTCAATATATGCTGATATAAATACACTGCAAGAGTAATGGGGACAAACCAATTCCCACTGAAGTAGTGGAAGACTGCTGGTTATTTGCCCACTGAAATTGTTGTTGAAACATATTTTGCTGAGGTTCTTTTTTAGTCTGTTTTGTTACAGCTATCTCAAAAGTAATCGTTTTTCATTAAGCTATGTTTTAACTGTTTTGAGGCACTTCTACTTTCTCTGCCTTCAGCTAATGCTGAATCATGCTCTTAAAATCCATTGTATGCATTGTTTTTTGTTTGAGTATGGTGATGAGATTTTATGACTATTCAGCAATAATTAATCTTTGATGTTAATTAATGAGACCTATTAATAAAGCTAAACTGATGTGCATAACAGTCAATAAAGAACACTCACCTACTGTCAGTTGTCCAGTTAACTGTCCCATGTGATTTCTTGCATTCACTGTTACATTTCTGTCAGACTGTAAGACCAGCGGGCTATCCTGGGAAACATGTATAAGACAATAAATGAGAGAACAAAAAATTGAGGTAGAATTAAGTTAGAACTAAATATAAGCATGCATGCTGAGAGAGGAGTTGTGTCAAATATAATAGCCTTTTAAACAATCTCAAAAAGAATTTTACAAGTCTTGTTTGGTTTTTTTTTAATATGACAGCATAACAAGAACACTTAGTTTGTGCATAGCATCCCTGCCTTAGAAATCAGAGTTAATTTATATTAATTGGGCTTTATTTCCTGAAGATATTACAATGTTCCAAACTCCACAAGCCTTAACACAAACCTGTTTATTTAGCCTTTTTCCATGTATTGGTAACATATACTTTTGGAAGTACCTAACTGACACTATACTACATTATTCCATTCATCTGTGCAATCTATAGTACTTGGATTGTGTTTACTAAAACCTTACTAACAGGGCCATGTATTTCTTTGAAGGTAAAAAGTATCATTATTCTCAAAAAACAAAGAAAGAGAACACTGGAAGGTGAGGTCATGTGACAGACAAGCCTGACCCATTGTCAACAGTATCTGACAGGTAGTGATCAAGCTGATGTAGCACGAAGACACTGTATGATGCTAAGTACAATCTTAATATTTTTAGAGTAAATTTGCAGCATAACTACATTGCTATCAGCTTCCTATTGCTTTTAAGCTTTTGAGGAATGTTTACATATATATTTGTAGGCATATCCTGTGTCCAAAGCCAGATTAAGGAATCTCAGAAATGAAGAGAGAATTTAATTTTGCTTCCTGAAAAAGAAGCCAAATTCACTCCTCCAAGGGAAGGACAGACTCACAGGAAAGGGGAAGCGCTTCAATAGAGAGTAAAGGGGAACACAGCCTAAAAAAACAAACTAAGCAAAACAAAACCACAAAGAGCTTACTGATCATGCCTTCATTGGAGGCAGGTGTGTGCATGAGGGGAGGGAAAATTAGGATGGTGGCTGCTGCTGCAGAGAGACACTTTCCTGCCTGGAATCACCTGCTACCACAGTGTTCTTACCCTGAAGCTCACAGTGAGACCATGGGCATATTAATGCTTCTGGCAGTCTGCTAGCACCTACCTATGCTTAGGTAAATTTATCCAACACCAGTAAAACACCTCACAGAGACAGCTGGGGAAGTGCCTTAGGTAGGAATGACTAAGGGCTAGGAAAATATTTCTGAGAGTTATATATTTATTCTTTTCTTAGTTTCTTCCTTGGGCATCCATTATTGGTCATTCCTAGATTGGGCATATTACTTAGACAGAATTCATGTGTAGGTGTGTCACTTAATATATCAGTTCTTCCTATTGTTGAAAGTTTTTTAAAAAGAGAATGAAAGGAGTTAAGGAGCCATATATAAAGATTTACTTTTACCTGAATTATATGTTATATTTGCACTCAAATTCTCTGTACCTTACAATCCTTTCCTTTGAAGCCAAGGCTTTCCCCTGCAAAAAATACTCTTCCCAGTTGTTTTCATGGTGATTACTACCTTTAAATGATAGTCAATTCCCTTGGAAGTCTGAAATTATTCTGAGCTAATTTGTAAGAGTTCAGGTGTGCTTCATCTCTCACTAGACCATGCTATGACCTCTCTAACATCCTGCCAATTAGCTCTGCACCACAGAATCTGGCAGATGAAAGTTGCTGTTTGTCTTGTCCATCTTTCTAGATAAAAAGCCATAATTATCAGTGAGACTTTGTGTTCAATGTGACTGATTTGAGCTAAGCATATGATGCAATCAAGGGAGCTTCTGGCAACAAAAGCAGCTGCTAAGGACCTTTTTCTCAACACTTGATTTGATTTCCACTTTCCTTATGGTGTTTTGAAGATCATTAGTCCAGGCAACTGCTGCTCTGGGAAAGAAGGTTGTCCTGATAGACAGCTGCACGGTCAAAGTATATTTTTAAGGAGCCCTTTTCATTTTGCTTAGTCAGTATTTGGAGAAGAGTTTTCTCAGTTGGAATACTCTTACCATTAGTGAGGGAGGGTACTGCATGCCTATTTTTTTTTCCTGCTCAGCTAAGGGTTTGGTAATTTACACTTTCAAACACTGTTCAAAGTCAGATCTGAAGGTTTCTTTCCTTTCACCTTAGGAAAGTACTTAAAAAGATTCTCAGGCTAAAATCTGCCTCTCAAGTTTCTTGTTTTCAGGCTTTAATTGTAAATGAAGACCTTGAGTATCAAATTCTCAGGTACAAGATAATGAAAGATTAGGTGAGCCAAACCTTCCTTCTCCTTTGCTTGCCTTATTTAAAAGTAAAAAAGAAGGATGAAGAAGAACTTTAATCTATATTTCTTAGTTCCTGGATGTGAAACAAAGAGCTGCAAGCTTAAATTCTGGACTCAAGAAAACCCAGTGGCAAAACTCCTATAAATTTAAGCAGTCCAGTATTTTGTCTACACTGTTTACTTGCACCCCTGTTTTCCACAGGGAGTGTGTAAAACAGAGGCTCAAGGCATTCAAAGGTAGTCTGCTCACAGTGGTGAGGAACTAAGAGAAGACTCAGCGGAAATCAGTGGAATTATAGATCTTTAAATGAGTATTAAGTGAGATGAGTGTCAACCATATGAACAGTAACTAACATATCTACAGCATAAAAATGTTGAATAATTTTATCCCCGGGTCACCAGATCTAGTCCTCTGTTGATGGGAACTTCAACTTGTAATTTAATAGACTTGATAAGTCACAAAACACTTCAGATGCCAGATTGGGGTTAGAAATGTGTTATCCTACTGCTTTCCTGGAAACTGGAAATTCAAAAAAATGTTTTGATCAATAAATAAATACAAGGAATAGGAAAAAACAAAACAAAACCAACAAGGATGATTAACCTCTCCAAATACTGTGTAAGTATTTGGAAGTAAAAATTTGTTCTGATATCAGACAAGCCTAGGAACATGCATAGTTACTTTCTTGCTATAATTTTCTAGGCTGATGTCACCTGACAGCTGATAAAGTACAACTCCCCCCTGGATTTCTATATTAGTAAATAATTTTTATATATTTACTTAATTTTAAAAGCTTTAGGTTATACCTGACCAAAAAACACACACACACACACACACACACACAAAAACAAATAAAGTAATGTAGTGCTATAAAATGAGTTCCATGTATTTCTGTAGCTCAGTATTATGAATATCAGGAACAGATATGTTCCATATTTAGAAAATAATCTTATATATGAAGTGCAAAAGCTATTGTGAGCAACTCCAAATGACATCCTTGAAGAAGTTCTTAATCACCTAATGTTACTTCTTGACACTGTGTCGATCTGAATGCATGAGAAGAGGAAAAATAAAAGAGAAAAAAAGGAAAAAAAAAAAAAAAAAAGAGGAGAAGGAAAGAAGGTCTCTTTCGCCCATCTCAAACTTTCTACTCCTGGAAAAGGTCATGCCATACTTGTAGCCCCAGTCCCCTGAGTTCAGAAGCTGTTCTTGCTGCCTGAACTTGCGGTACAGGACACCTGAACAGGGAGTTTCCTGAAGTACAGGAAACTTAGGCCACTTCTGAATTACCATTATTATTTGAACTTGGAGCAAAGTAGTCCCTAAAATCCAATACTACAGTCTGAAACCTATATTATGAAATCTTCCTCCATTACAAAGCACATAAAAAGAAAAAAAAAAAAGTAACTGGAGAGTCAACCTTTTTCCTTCCCCTTTCTGTCATGGAAATTCAGCTCTTGCCCTCCTGTTTCTTCATTCTACAGAGCACACACGCAACCATGGCTTCTCTCCCATTCCTTATAATTCTAACTTGAACTCCAAGAATGTGTGATGAATTAAGCATAGCAGTTAGTGTACTACATAAATTTGCTCTGAGATTACTTGTATTTGTTAAGCACTTACAGGAGGTGTTTCACGTACACTGCAAAGCCAGTGAAAAATTTTCAAGTGGAACTAGTCATACTGTTCACAAGATGATTTTTAAGTATCCTTCATGCACACCGATGGCAGCTAGCTCCGTAGTGGAAAGTTCCTTTCCTTCAGTGATACTGTCCATTTACTGGACAATGAAAAACATGCTTTACAGACACGTGAAAAAAAACAAAGATTTCAGACAGTAGACTATGTCAGCTTGATATTTTCTGGAAATGATTTCTGAACTCAATTATCTTAATAGGGAACATTTTCAGCTGTGCCAAATAAAATACTGAATCTCACATCTTGAAAATATTTATTTTCTAAATAAAGTTAAACCTTTTAAATTAAAACACCTAAAGCAAAAAAAAAAAAAAAAATATTTAGGGAATGCAGCTTTCTGTGTTTTTCCTCAATCCTTCATGAATCACTTGCATCAGTGTAAGAATTTTTCACCTCAAATATAATTTCTCCTGATTTAAATTCTGTACTGAACTATAATCCTTTATATCTGATGCATGACACATTGACACAAAAATGTTTTTGATATTATTAATTTGTTAATAATTTATTTTTTAAAAAGGCAGATGTAATTTCATATGGAGTGTAGTAGGCTATATATACACTTATCAACAGAACACTTAACTTTCTATTTCTGCACTGCTATATAAATGTGGTCTTCAGAAAAGAGGGAGTAAATTATTTGTGATGCCATTTCAGAACTTATAGCATGGATAACAAAAAGCCACATATTAAGAACATCTCTACAGTTACATGGAGCTTTTAATAATAACAATATGCTACTAACTAACATATTGTAGATAGATACGCTCAGGGCCACGAGGGCACCACCAGCCCTTACTGACCCTTCCCAACCTCACCAGGGCCTTCCCCATCCCTGGTGGGTATGAGATGACTCCTGATATAAGCCCTGAAATGTTACCACTTTAAATTTTTCAGTAGTGTATTAATGGCAAAGCAGATGAATATGGTGTTACTACATTCAATTCTTATCTGGAACAAGTTTGCAGCTGACATTCATAGAGGGAAAAATAAATTAATTCAGGGGATATTTTTAAAAAGCTGTCTTGAATCTGAATCCAGTTATAAATACAATGAAAATTTTTTGGAAAAAAAAAAGTGTAGTTTTTCTGTTTGGTTGGTTTTGTTTTAAGGATAACAGTGCAGTACTGATACATATTAACTATTATTTTTAGAATTAAATGATCACATTACTGTACTCATATGAAAGTCTGATAGATTGCTTTCTAAAGTCATTTTACTAAATAATCTTCTGCATGATTAATCATAGCAAAACTTTCATTTTTTTTACAGATCAGTCAATTATTTTTAACGTATTTTGGATAGATTTCATGCCTTTTGCACACTGTTCAAATAGGCAATCCTAGCTAATTAGCTCAGTTTTGCAGAGTATTTCCAAAATGCACCCCTTAAATTAGAAAGGGTCTAAATGGAGCAATTTCATTCCAGTTAGTTTAATACAACATTAGTTTACTCTAAGTAAGATGCTACATTATGTCATTAAATACAATCCCAGACTTATGCTCAAAACACAGTTAACACCATCCACTTGAACACTCTTAGGAGTAGTGTCAATAAGCATCCCATAGCTTATAGTGCAAGCACTACCTCTCTTATGATTTAATTCCTGTCCATGGTTAAGCACACCACTTCAAGTTTCTAGACCTCCGTGCAGTATCATATAGATGTAAAAAGTAATGCAATAACTAGGCAAGGTTCTATATCTGCCAACTCTATCGGCTGGAAGTTTGTGAGAGGATATAAGGTTATATACTATTCTGTTATTTGAGCCCATTCTTATTTATCAATATTTACCAGTATTCAATATTCACAAGAATATTCTCAAGAATATTCCTGAGGTGTCAGGAGAGTGGGGTCCCCAACATAGGGGTACTTCAAATAGGTAGAACTGAATAATTTATTATCCAATTGTTCCAGAACAATTCCAAGATGAGAAGAGTTAATATAAGTATTGATCTATCTAAATTAGATACTTTAACTATTTTCTATATTCTTGTACTCCCCAAATTTTAACATTAAATTTCAGTGTTTTTTGTTCCTGCCTAATTGTCTGTTCTAACCTGAAAGTCACAATCTAATGTGTATATATATATATATATATATAATTTAAGCTTACATCCACATATAAATATACATATTTTTATATATAGAATGTAAATTTTGCCAATTGCAAAATCACATATAACATTTTTGGACTTTAAGGAAAGAGTCCAAATATCTTAAAAGTTTGATAAAATATTATTGAAAAACAGGTGTTGTTTTGTTTTTTTTTTCACACATTAGGGATGTTTGGAAAAGTATTTAAGTAAATAATACGTTGGATGGGGTTTTGAGCAACCTGGTTTTATGGATGGTGCCCCTTTGCATGGCAGGGGAGTTGGAACCAGAAAATGTTTAAGATCTCTCCTAGTCCAAACCATTTGATGATTCTATGATGAACTTTTAGGTCAATGTATTTTCTTTGTCCATAGCAAGACTGATTTACATAAAATTGTCATGAAATGCAAGCAGAAAAAAAAAACAAACAAACAACTTTTTTTATATAACACACTGCTAAAATGAGTAGCAGGCTTGACTTTACATCAAAACTGATTTGGTAAAAATACCCCACATATTGATATAGAGCCACACTTTCGGTCAGATACAAACTCTATTTTTCCAAATCAAAGAGGGACAAAGACCTCACTTAATTGACTCACCAAAAAAATTAAAAGCTCTGGAAGACAGGTAGACAAAGTACAAGGAAATAGTTTGACAAAAAATACACCCTAGATGATACTGAAAGAAATATTATACTTGAGGGTATGGATACGGTTTAAGAAAAATATTTTGTAGATAGTTCCTGTTCATTGAAGCATATTATCTTGGTTCCCAATCTCTGCTCTATTTCCATGTCAGCCTTCTCATATGCTAAATCAATCACAGATATCATTCAACTTCATGATAAATCTGAAGACAATTTTGGTTATACCTTTCAAAGTAAGATAGGTGTAGCCAATAAGAAACATAAACAGCACTCCAAAGAGCCAAATGCATATGTAAAGCTGCACAGTGATCACAGCTATAACCTCCAGATAGAAATAACCTCCTTGTTTTACTTCCTCATATAATGCACCATGAAATTTTTATTATGGTAGAACTCAATCATGCATAGAAAAACTTGGTGACAAAGCAGAAGGAGACATTTAAACAGTAGACAAAAGGTATGACTTTTCTGGAATTGATTTAAACATGAAACAAAATTTCAAATGGACTTGAGTTATAAACACCCCAATTAAAAATAAAACAAGTCTACAAAAGTACTTGGAGGAAGCTTGTTAAATGCCCAAAGCTCACTCCTTAGTCATTAAGCTTGTGACACAGCAAGTAAAATTGTATATTACAGAACTGCAAAGCCCCCAGAAAACTTTAATTAGGAGAAAAGTAGAAAACCAATGCAAGTCTTAAAATCTAAAGCCAAAACATTAAGTGTGGAATCACCGTACTTCATTCAAAACATCATTTATTACAGTGTCAGTATATCAGTTATTGAAAGGATTTTTTACATTCAAGTTAAGCTCAATAATAATCTAAGAGTCTGTTATGCTATTTTACATCTTGGAAAACAGTCTTTCAGTTCCTGTTTGTGTGCAGATGTCAACCGTGATATACCATTACAGTGAAACAACAGTGTGTTTTTCATGCCTTTTTACATTGAAAAGCTAAAACTTGAAATATAGCAGCAACTAACTCCAGGAAGAAGTTGAAGATATTACAGGAAAATGTACACAAATCAAAGTATATTACACATCTAAGAGTAATTTCCCACCATTCCCTATCAAATGAGCATTTCTCTACAGAATTCGAATTGCATTTATTTTAGACTCAGGGGCTGAGAGGAAAAAAAAAAAAAAAAAAGGCAAGCTGTAGTCAGTGGTCTGATAACATGGATACCTATAAATCTGATAACAGGGATACCTATAAATCTTTTACGAGATTCCGAGTTCCTGAGATGTCTATGACAGAGAAAAGTGCACCAGCACCTGTTCACTTGATGCGTAAGAGAAATATACACCAGCTTACATGTTGAAAAATGAAAAAAATGAAAAAAATATAAAAATAACAAAAATAAACTTATTCTATTATATTTACCTAGTCCTATGGAAAAATCTGCATAACAGTTCTGAAAAATATGAGCTCTCCAGCATATCTGGGTTCCCATTTTGTGGCATCTTGCAGACATCCAGCAAATGACTATATGGAAATAATATTTACATCACCAGTTTTTATTTCACTATGATTTCTATGTCAGAACTTTTCAAATTCTAAACCTGAAGGAGGATAAACAAATTCTAAAGGAAGGTTAAGGAACAAAATAGAACTTCAGAAACACATAAATTGTAGCAGAAGTCTACAAGACATACAGAAGTCTTGTAGCTCAGACAAAGCAGCAAAGACAGACATGCTATTAATAAAAAATATTAAAAAGTCTATTTAGTGCATATTAAAATTAATATGTTAAATAAAAATTAAGACACAAAAGTAAGGCAAGACTAGTCACTAATTTTAAACATGTTTAATTAGCAGGTGTATTTTTAGATTGAAATTAAACTTATTTTTTTGTGGAAAGTTAAGGTAGTGGCCACCTATATGATTAAATGATGCCACTAGTATAAGCAGCAGCTTCAATAGCTAAAGCCAAAAATAGTGTTGTGGTTTAACCCAAGCTAGCAATACAGCCATGATAGCCACTCACGCATCGCCTCCCCCAGCCCCCAAATAGGGGAAAGAATCAAAAAGAAAGTGAGAAAATTGGATTGAGATAAACACAGTTTAATAAAATAACAAAATACTAATACACTACTAAATACACTACTAGTAAATATATATATATACACACATATATATATATATGTACACAAATATGCAATTCCTCATGAACTCCATCCACACTGAGCAGCCAGTCCCAGGAAGCAGCACCTGGTCCCAACAGCCGATCCCAGTGAGAGAAAAGAGGAAAAAGGCAGAAAGGCCCAGAGGCCTCTGCAAAATTGCAGGATGGCAAAAGGCCAAACTAACAGAAGTCCTGAACAGAACTCCTCGGCTCCAACAAAGAGAGTAAAGAAAATGAAGAAGTCAGAGACCAGAAGATCTCTACTCTCCTTAAATATAAAGCATGATGCTAATGGGATGGAATACTCTTATTGATCAGTCTGGATGTCAGTCAAGCTCTGCCCCATCCATGGCCCCCTTACTAGCCACCTGTTGCCAGAGCTCCCAGAACATCCTTGGCTCTCAGACAAGAGGAATTAAAAACATTAACTCTGCCCCAGGGTGTTATCTTCTTGTTCTCAAACTAAGTCCAAACAATGAAGAGGTAGGAAGAGGCAGTCGACTTCACAACTTAAGACTGCCTCTGATAAGAAAGAAAGAAGGGTGATTGTAATAGGAAATTCCCTTCTGAAAGGAACAGAGGGCCCAATATGCAGAGTTGACCTTCATCTTAGGGAAGTTTGTAGTCTACCTGGAGCCCGGATCAAGGATATCGCTAGAGAGCTCCCCAAACTGGTGCACCCTACGGACTACTACCCGCTGCTGGTCTTCCAGACAGATGGGGAGGAAGCTGCTTCCCGAAGTCTGAGGGGGATGAAGAATGATTTCAAGGTCTTGGGAAGGATGGTGAAAGACTCAGGGGCTCAAGTGATCTTCTCTTCACTCCTTCCATCTTCAAGTGATGATGTGGGATGGAATAGGAAAATTCACTCTCTAAATGGTTGGCTCCAAGACTGGTGCTACAGGCAGGGCTTTGGATTTTTTGATAATGGTTGGTTTTATAAGACACCAGTCCAGACACTGTCACGTGGGAAAGGTTTATCTCGCAGGGGCAAAAGGATGCTGGGGCAGGAATTAGCTGGGCTCATTTGGAGAGCTTTAAACTAGGCTCGAAGGGGGATGGGGTTGTAGCTGGGCTTGTCCCAGTGGGGCTGCATTCTAAAACTGATGAGGACCAGGTGGCCTCCTATGCCCCTAGGGAGAAACTGGTGTGCTCTGCTCGCTCCCTGAAATGCCTGTATACCAATGCGCGCAGCATGGGGAATAAGCAGGAGGAGCTAGAATCCTATGTTCGGTCGGGAGATTATGATCTGGTGGCAATTACAGAAACATGGTGGGACAGTTCACATGACTGGAATGTGGTCATGGATGGCTATGCCCTTTTCAGGAAAGACAGGCCAGCCAGGCGTGGTGGTGGAGTTGCTCTCTATGTGAGAGAGCAACTACAATGTACTAAATTCTGCCCAGGAGCGGATGACGAGCGAGTTGAGAGTGTATGGGTCAGGATCAAGGGGCAGGCTGGCAGGGCTGACACTGTTGTGGGTGTCTGTTACAGGCCACCAGATCAGGCTGAGGAAGTTGATGAGGCCTTCTATGGGCAGCTGAGAGTGGCCTCACAGTCACAGGCCCTGGTTGTTGTGGGTGATTTTAACTTCCCTGATGTTTGCTGGAAGGACCATTCAGCCAGCCAGCCACAGTCCAGGAGGTTCCTCCAGTGCATTGATGATAACTTCCTCATGCAGATGGTGGAGGAGCCGACTAGGAGAGGTGCACTGCTGGATCTCATCCTCACTAACAAGGAGGGTCTGGTCGAAGCAGTAAAGGTTGAGGGCTGCCTGGGTTGCAGTGACCACGAGATGGTGGAGTTCAGCATCTCGTGTGGCAGGAACAGAATAGCAAGTAGAATTGCAACCCTGGACTTCAGCAGGGCTAACTTTGGCCTTTTCAAGCAATTGCTGGGGGAAATCCCATGGGCAAGACTGCTTGAAGGAAAAGGGGCCCAAGATAGCTGGGTGGCATTCAGAGATTGCTTCTTCCATGCTCAGGATCAGAGCATCCCCACATGTAGGAAGTCAAGGAAGGGAGCCAGGAGGCCTGCGTGGTTGAATAGGGATCTGTTGGGTATGCTCAAGCAGAAGAGGAGAGTTTACAGGTCATGGAAGCAGGGGCTGGCCACTTGGGAGGAATATAAGGCTGCTGTTAGAGGATGTAGGAAGGCAGCTAGGATAGCCAAGGCCTCCTTAGAATTACAGCTGGCGAGAGGGGTCAAGGACAGCAAAAAGAACTTTTTCAAATACATAGCAGATAAAACTAATACCAGAGGCAATGTAGGCCCACTGATGAATGGGGTGGGTGCCCTGGTGGCAGAAGATACAGAGAAGGCAGAATTACTGAATGCCTTCTTTGTCTCTGTCTACTCTGCCGGAGGCTGTCCTGGGGAGCCCCGTACCCCTGAGACCCCGGATGAAGCCAGGTCAATGGAGGAGTTTGCTTTAGTTGATGAGGACTGGGTTAGGGAGCAATTAAATAGTCTGGACATTCATAAATCCATGGGTCCAGATGGGATGCATCCGCGGGTGCTGAGGGAGCTGGCTGAAGTCATTGCTGGACCGCTCTCCATCATCTTTGCCAAGTCTTGGGAAATGGGAGAGGTGCCCGAGGATTGGAGGAAAGCAAATGTCACTCCAGTCTTCAAAAAGGGCAAGAAGGAGGACCCGGGTAATTATAGACCGGTCAGCCTCACCTCTGTCCCTAGGAAAGTAATGGAACAGCTTGTCCTTGGTGCCATCTCAAGGCATATCAAGGATAAGAGGGTTATTAGGGGCAGTCAGCATGGCTTTACCAAGGGTAGGTCATGCTTGACCAACCTCATAGCCTTTTATGAGAATGTAACAAGGTGGATGGATGATGGCAGAGCGGTGGATGTGGTCTACCTTGACTTCAGTAAAGCCTTTGACACAGTCTCCCACAGCATCCTCACAGCTAAGTTGAGGAGGTGTGGTCTAGACAATAGAGTAGTGAGGTGGGTTGCAAACTGGCTTAGGGAGAGAAGCCAGAGAGTGGTAGTCAATGGTGCGGAGTCTAGTTGGAGGCCAGTATCTAGTGGAGTGCCTCAGGGGTCAGTGCTGGGGCCAATATTATTCAATATATTCATTAACGATTTGGACGAGGGAATTGAGTGTACTATCAGCAAGTTTGCTGATGACACCAAGCTGGGAGGAGTGGCTGACACACTGGAGGGCTGTGCTGCCATCCAGCGGGACCTGGACAGGCTGGAGAGTTGGGCGGGGAATAACCTAATGAAATTTAACAAGGGCAAGTGTAGAGTCCTGCACCTGGGCAGGAACAACCCCAGGTTCCAGTATAGGTTGGGAGATTACATATTAGAGAGCAGTGTAGGGGAAAGGGACCTGGGGGTCCTGGTGGACAACAGGATGACCATGAGCCAGCACTGTGCCCTTGTGGCCAGGAAGGCCAATGGCATCCTGGGGTGTATTAGAAGGGGGGTGGTTAGTAGATCGAGAGAGGTCCTCCTTCCCCTCTACTCTGCCCTGGTGAGACCACATCTGGAATATTGTGTCCAGTTCTGGGCCCCTCAGTTCAAGGACAGGGAACTGCTGGAGAGGGTCCAGCGTAGGGCAACCACGATGATTAAGGGAGTGGAGCACCTCCCTTATGAAGAAAGGCTGAGGGAGCTGGGTCTCTTTAGTTTGGAGAAGAGGAGACTAAGGGGGGACCTTATTAATGTTTATAAATATATAAAGGGTGAGTGCCATGGGGATGGAGCCAGGCTCTTCTCGGTGGCAAACAATGATAGGACAAGGGGTAATGGGATCAAGCTGGAACACAAGAGGTTCCACTTAAACTTGAGAAGAAACTTCTTCTCAGTAAGGGTGACAGAACACTGGAACAGGCTGCCCAGGGAAGTGGTGGAGCCTCCTTCTCTGGAGACATTCAAAACCCGCCTGGACATGTTCCTGTGCGACCTCACCTAGGTGTTCCTGCTCCAGCAGGGGGATTGGACTAGATGATCTTTTGAGGTCCCTTCCAATCCCAAACATACTGTGATACTGTGATACTGTAATGACCGTGCTAGCTATGAAAAAGAAAGGTCAGTCAAACCAGCACAAATAGTTATCTGTATTTTTTGCTTCTTCACATATCTATATTAGTTTCTACAATGTTGATATTTCCTGATAAGCCTTCCTTCAAGAAGATCACTCACTGCTGGACCCGAATTACCTTCTCAATGCTTTCTTCATTGTTATTTCTCTCTACTGTTGCTGTATTAAAAAAACAGAAGCACATATATCTCAAACTCTGAAACACCCTAATGGAAAAGGGGATAATAATATTGTAAGTTTACGGAGTGTTCCCTTGCATGCCTCCATTGCTTATTATATCAATTGTTAGATGATTTCAGGCTTCATTATTGCACTTGCCTGATCCAAGCACTATGAATTCCATGGACGTTTAGCAAGAGGTGTAATGAGGCTTTGATTGAGGCATAAAGAAGAATAAGAATGGCAATTACAGGTAATCCACTGATTACCTTTAGTAATGCCTATTATGAAAAGTATACTTCTCTAAATTTTCAGAAAACATCTTGATCATGATAGCCTAAGGTAGAGGACTTCAACATTTATCGTAAAGATCTCAGCGTGTGGTTTATCAGCTGCTAAACACAGGAATTCATTCCAAAAATGTCTTTGCAGCATTTCTTTCATGAAAGTAACATCTGTGGTGTTACTGAGAAAATTCAATTTTGGCTGTCTAGCTAGAAAAGTCAGATAACTTTCCACATACTCTTTGGCTTTAAGAGAGCAAGAAAAGTTTATTTTTTTACCTCTGCTCTTTTAATTATGGAACCATGACTCACACCTTTTCATATGCCCTGTGGTCAGTCCCAATCTTCTTTTCAGTCTCCTATCTTCTCATAAGGAGAAGTTTAATTATTTCATATCCTTTTCTCTTTTTGGTCATTAGACTTCCTTGGGTGATATTGCCTCAGTAAAATGTCCTCTTCCTCCTCCATGCTACACACAATTCCTGACAATTTTTCTTCCCACTTGAGGGAGAAGGGTGTGGTTATCTCATATTGAGAAACAACAAGAAAAACCTCCATTAAGAAAGACTGCTCACATAAAAAGGAATTAAAATGCCTCATACCTATTTGGTTGATATAGTTTCCTCAATTTTTGAATAGCTATGCAAACACCTAATAAGTAAGGCAGAATAGTCTGTGTTTCCAGTTCTCCAGGCACAAATTACAAGATCTTCATCTGAATTGTTATTTTTTAGTAAACTATATATCTTTCCTCACCATAAGCTATGAAAAATCAATACAAAACCTACATTATCCTGAACACAACAGGTAGAAGAGAGTCTTTTAAGGTTGAAAACCCCAAACATTCCTACACGTCATGTATTCACTTTTAATTCTGACATACCAACATCTTCAAAAGTATTATCTCAGGTTCTGCTGTTGTACCTTCTTTAATGTTGCCAAATATTTAATAACAGGCTTTGTCATTAGTATGACACAAATTTGGCCAATATCTGAGCTCAGAAGTTTTGTGTCTTCTCTGAAACTTGTTATCTGTGGAAAGTAGATATTCAACCCCACCTTTATTGTAGGAGATGATTTGGTAGTTAAATAAATTGCCTTTCTGTTAGAAAACTTGCTTTGAGACTTGCCATTCACAGACTAAAAAAAGTCACTAGTCCTTTTCTGAAGGTCAAAATTGAGAAAACAGAGAGGATTATTGTTCAGAGAAAGAGAAAGCACATGGCCCTTCAGGGAAGCATGTTATTTTCCAGTGGGAACAGCACTATCAACAATTTTGCAGTTGTAGATAATTGCCAACTTTTAATAATGCAGATCTTTTCCAAAGGATATAATTAACAATTTGTCTTTCTTTTCTACTATCTAGCTATTCAGAATTCAATTCTGTTTCAGTAACAGGCTAACTTTTCCATACCAAACACTTTTCCACTGCAGATATTAAAATACGTCATTTGCCTCCAGTGACAAAGATGGATGGCATCCTGGGCCAGCAGGTCAGAAGAGGTGATTCTGCCCCTTTACTCCACTCTTGTGAGACTACATCTGGAGTACTGCATCCAGTCCTGGGACCCCCAGCACAGGAATGACACACACCTGTTGGAGAGGGTCCAGAGGAGACCACAAAAATTATGGGAAGGATGGAATACCTCTCCTATTAGAAACAACAGAGTTGGGGTTGTTCAGCCTGGAGAAAAGAAGGCTCTGGGAAGACCTTATTGTGGCCTTTCAATACTTAAAGGGGGCTTATAAGAAAGATGGAGACAAACATTTTAGCAGGGCCTGTAGCAAGAAGACAAGGGGTAATGGGTTCAAACTAAAAGAGGAGATAATTAGACTAGACACAAGGAGGAAATTTTTTACAATGAGGGTGGTGAAACACTGGAACAGGTTGGCCAGAGGGGTGGTAGATGCCCCAGTCCTGGAAACATTCAAGGTCAGGTTGAATAGGGCTTTGAGCACCCTGATGTAGTTGAAGATATCCCTGCTTACTGCAGGGGTGTTGGACTAGATGACCTTTAAAGGTCCCTTCCAACCCAAACTCTTCTATGATTCTATGAAATGCAGTTCTGGGACTTTGCAGTTTTCCACAGATGACATTTTGATTAAAACAACATGAGAAATGCCATGGACCTGGATCACCTGTGCAACCTTCAAAATTAGTCTGTAAAGTTCTAAAAGACTGAATTTCTTCTAAATTTAAGATCACAGAGCAATCTGGGAAATTAAAAATGGTTGTATTTCCTTAGCAGTGTTAAACTGCCAAAAATATGTCATTTAGGCTGGGAATAGTGTTTGAGTACTTCTCATACTTCTGTATAAGGAAAACAATGCACGTGTAGGCATACTAAAAAATTAAGAAGTCTTTCTGGATTTTTTTCATTATTACTGTCACAATAGTGATTTTAATATTTCATGTTGTGTTTCTGGCAACTAGTCAAGCTCTACTAAATACAAAGACATGATCAAATGGTTCCAGGTAATTCTGTATTGGAACATTACAGTAGTTGTCAGGAAAAAAAATATACATATGTTTTAATTGTAATCTTATTAATATTCTTCTATAAAGTTATTAAAATATTTCTAGTGAGCCTTAGTTTTTTTCAGTGAAACTGAAGTCTCTAAATATTTTTTCCTCATATCTATCCTAAAGAGCAGTGAAAAAAGTTCTGGTTTGTGTTTTGAGGTCTGGTTTTTGAGCCAAGGTAATTAGCAAAATTTAGACTTGGTTCATGCTTGCCACTATATGTGTCATCTAAGGAATAAAGTCTTTGGTTTAGAACTCTTCAAGTGTTTGAATATATGAAAAATATGCCAAAGTTGTGCAAATGTACTCTAAAAGTTGTATATGTTACATTTTAATAAATTAAAATGTTTAACAATTAACATTTTCATGAAGTTCTTTAGGACACTTCGAAGCCTGTCTAGTAACTTCTTTCTTCCCAAAATCCTGTCAGCCCTTCCAGAATGCCGGAGATTTATGCTCACTAAAAAACAATGTGACTTTATAAACATGTCATCCTTAAGCTCAGTCTCATAACTGAAATAAGTAAATTTGTCATAAGAACTTAGTTGATATAAAACTAAGCAAAGATATTGTTCAGTCTACTAATGCACATTTTATTAAATACTAAAACTAGTAAAATTCCTACTCTTAGTATTGCAATTAAACCAATTTTATCTATTTGATTCTAAAAGGCAATGAGAAGAAGTTACTAGTTTTTCAGATGTTCAATTTTAATTTTGTTAAGCTGCTTTTAACACTAACAAAACCAACCAACCAACATCTTATCAGTGGATCTAAATTCTCAAACCTAAATTCATGCTCTAGATGAAGTTTGCTGCAAGAGAGACAGAATAGAGTACCCAATCTGAAATGCTATCCACAACACAAATGTATTTCCCTAGCTGTAACTTTTCTTTTTTTTTCCATGGAAGATACAAGGTTTTTGCTTCCCCATGCCTTATACATTTCAGACATCACCTTCATGTTTTTTCACTAACTACACTCAAAATAATTCACTCCTGGTGTAGCCAGGATCTAACACAGATTTTAGTAGATATTAATGCAATAAGCTTATTCTGATATGATTTTAAAACAAATTTCCACAGGAGAAGAGGTTTGGAATTTAAGCCATGGAGGCAGTTTAACCTTCTTCTGTACAACTTTGTGTCAACTGTTTCAGCCTTTGCTTTAACTTAGTAGGAAGACTCCATAAATGCCACAGTGTCCCTTTAGGGTTGAAAAATCTCTGTGTTTTATTGTCCTATGTCTTCTTTTATTTAATGTATTGTATAATATGTCTACCAGTACCCTTTTATTCATAGATATTTATTTAGAGTCATTCAGTTCTACCATATTAACTGTGACTCCTGGTATCTGAAGGCTCCTCTAAAGCCATAACTCAGCAGGACTGATTGAATTACCAGCAAGCTTTCTGTAAGTGTTATAGTAGAATGACAAGTAACATGGTAAATTCACAAAATTTGAAAGTAAAATCAGGTTCTGCACAGTATGATGAATTTTGAGGTCCCCCTTCAGAAAAATGTAAGCAATCAGTTTCATAGTGTTAATTATAATGGATTACTAAAATTTAATTTTCAATTTTAGATTACTTGAACTGTTAGTCCGGTCACCAAGTGATAGACTGATACTAACTTAAAATGTTTTCTTAAATTTTTCATTCAGTTCCTTGACATAGATTAGACCACAATATGTTTTATGATTTCTGAAAGTTGAAGAAAAAGCACTGGCTCTGCTTCGCTAATGTTAGGGATAAAGGCATACACATCAGTCAAGTGCTGACTTACAAAAATCCCATAAACATGTTTTATGAACCAGAGGTTATTTTATGCTCAAGTTTTACACAGCAATTTTGATAGGGGTAAATGGCTAATAACAATTGTAGAACAATGTAGAGCAATCTTTTCTATTTAGTCATTATAGCACCAAAGAACCAAAGTCTACTGCTCTGACACTGCTGATAGTGGGCTGGGTGCTGGATCTATGCTGCATCTCTTCTGTACCACTAACTGATTTTTGGAAAAGGCTGAGATTTTCAATACAAATATGTATTCTACACCTTTTGTTGCCCCAAAACCTTAAATTGCCTTAAATTTCTTCACTCACTATTTCAGAAAAGGGGAGGTATAATTTTTAGTTCATTACTGAGGTTAAAAAAAGAAATCAACACAGGTTTGTTTTAAATAATCATAAAAATCAGAAGGGAATACTGGTATGGCATTAGGAACCAAACTGTGAAACAGTGATCTGAGGGCAGAAATCTGGATTCATACCCAACAGCGAAAGAGTTAAAACTCTTATCTAGTTTGAACTCTGTGAATTACCAACATTTTAGTGAATTAACAAATTACAGTATTTTAGCTCATTTAGAATTTTCAGGCAACAATAGGGAGAGAACACATACTCATGTTTAAAACCACAGGAGTCTTGCATTTGAGAAAAAGGATGGGGTGGATAAGGTTTAGACACAGATAAATGGACTTAAAGGAAATAAAGACAAATCCCAGACTATCTAGCAACTTCTTTAGCCTCTTTGGCCAGATCTATGGTGCCTTTAAGAGTCATTCCAGAAAAGACACATGCAAGTGTCCATCTACACTGCCAGTGCTTCAGGTTCTTACAATTCCCACAGGCAGCACAGTGCATAGGGCCCCTTTGGCCCTCTCTGAGGCAAATTCTTATTCCATTTCTCCAGCCACTGACTAACCTAGGATACATGTAAAACATAATGGTAAAGTGTAAGGAACTCTGCCTCATTCCTGAAGTACTGAAAATAGCTTACAATTTTTTTCAATTTGTTAAGTGTCAGAGATCACAGAAACATCTCTGAATTATTAAAATAATTTCACTACTGAGAGTGAGATAATAACAAATGATATTTCATACCAGTGTCCCTGAGCAGTCATTGCTTCAGCTGTTCTGTGTGCCCATTTGTACAAAGATTTCAAAAGGTTAAGACAAAATTGTATGGCATAATGACAATTCATATTTATTCTAATTGCCACAATTCAGTAGAAAATTACTTTGGCCAATAAATCACTTTGAAGCATTCTTTCTCAAGACAAAGTCAGACTTTATCGCAAGGCCAGCTATCAGGGATTGTTTGTTCTTTAAAGTTACAAACATTGGATGCATAAAAGCCCAAATGTCATTGCAGTGTCAGAGCCTTTTATAAGAGTAAGATGAGTTGATCTGTTCAACAAAGAAAAGACAAAAATAATAATGAATGCTTCAATTCCTATGATTCATATCTGTTCCGGCTTTCAAGAACTTGTTTTATTCTGTACCTACTGAAACAAAACAATATACATTTCACATCTGTGACACACAGGATTGTCTAATTTGGGACTCAAAATTGATATTTTTACATCATGAAACACTATCAGAAACAACAGATTATGTGGCAATTCAATTTCTTTTATCAGCTAAAAAATAGAAGTAATTTTCTCTATGGCTGATCTGTTCAGAAACTTATTTTCTATGTTGTGTCTAGATCCTCCTGCCTCACTTCTTTTCCCTTAAAAAAAGATCATAAAACTTCTAAAGTAAATAAACTGTTACTTTCAGTTGCACTAATGAGTACATTAAATTCACATTGGCTGCCCTGCCATTGAATTTTTGAATCACTGAGCTCACGTGTCATTATTGCCTAGTATTTAAAAAACATTTCAAGTGGGTTTAACATTCACATATTTTGCACATGTCACAATTTGAATGCATCTTTCAGTTACACAATAAATATATAAACTAAAACATTATGAATTGCTAATTTGTAGTCCACAGACTTTTTTTTTTTTTTTGGTCAGGTGTGAGACTGTTCCAGAAGGATTAAAAAAAAAATATCTGAAAATCCTATTTTCTTAAAACTGAAGTCCCTGAAAAATATGGTTCATTCTTCATCTAGGGTTGTTCCTTTTTAAGAGGTATTCTTAGATTCAAGCACTAAGCACAGGTCCATCTAAAGTATAACTAGACAAAGGTTTTGGTTGTTTTTTTTTTCATTATACCTAGCTTATTAGTCATTTAGTTGTAAGATTTCCTGTTAGACACAAACCTTCCCAAAACAATTTTTGCATTGGTCATATCATTCCTGAACTGAATTTTCTCTATGGTGTGCCGAAACTGAAACTGCAACTGCCTTCCTTTTATCCTCAAGGAACATATTGCATTGTTTTTAAATTGCTTTACTCTCATATTCTGGGCAAAACACACGGTACTGTTGTAAAATTATTAAGTTCTATATAATCTAGAGACCAAAATTAAATGTTACATAGTGTAGTCTCTCTTCCTGTATGTCACAACAATAGCATGTATCACCAAACATACCCAGGAAGAACAGTGCATCTGTAAGCTAAAAGTTGTTAAACGAGGGAAGGTCCTTTCTTTCAACAGGCTAAGACATACCCGAATCCAATGATATTTAAGAAATTAATGTCTCACCTCCTTGGCAAAAGACAAAAAGGTTAAATTGTTATATCCATATATTTTCAAATCAGAATAATTAATTAATCTGGCTTTCAGTATAATGCAGACCACAGAGTCTTAAGTCAGTATCTTCTGCATTGGTTTCTCTACTGTATCCCTTGGGCAAATTATTACACCATGCACATTTCCAACTAACCAAAATTTGTTATATTTATTAAAATATCAATAAAGGCAAAGATTTCTGAAAGAACTAATTTCAAATATAGGAAACTAAAACATAGGCAGAGTCAAAAACCAGAAGATTTATCTATGAACTGCAACCTTAGTTACATTAGTAGCAATGTGTAGCATTCTTGTACACCTTCAAGGATTTGTAAGTTAGTGATAAAACTCTAAGAGGCTACCAGGTGAGAGAATATATGGCTGTTAAGTAGAATACCTCTACCACAAATAGCCTGATGGCAGAATTCTTAAATAAGGAAAACCTTCCCCTGCATTTAACAAGATTGCTCTATTCAGAGAAACTGCATAAGATCTCTAGAGCAGTTTTACAGTTCAAATTAATTCTTGATGTACCTTCAAGTTTCAATACACTAATGACAGGTACCACGTATGCATATAATTTTTAATGTCTTTAGGAAGAGAACATATTTGAGGAAATACAGAAGGACTGAAAATATCAAAGTAATGCAGAGAAAAAAAAAAAAAAATCTATATCCTTCCCTGGCATTTCAGTATATACTTACTAGGAACTTTAAAAGTAAGTGCAGCAGCTGATATTGCCTTAGCTTAGGGTTTACTGTACCTATTAACATTTAAAGAACTATCAAGCACTAAGTATTACCATTATTATTACTTGACGAAGACAGGGCATAGACTGAATTTTACTACTGATGCAGTTGCTTTCCCCAGTATTCTAGTTTCTGCATATAAAACCCTTCAATCTGTTAAATGACTCTATTTTATATCAGATTCGTCAGCCCCTACAACAACAGGGTCTGGTTGTTTTCCAAACAAGCCTGAATATCCTTACAGAAACACACATGGACAGATGGCCTTCTTCCCTGGTGATATTACATTAGAAATGTGCTTGGAGAGAAACTCTGTCAACATCTCTTGAGTTATATTTTTGCCTTATTTAGTTTGAAATATTATCTAATGTGGTAACATTCATTAATATATTTTATATTGGTGTTCAATGAAATCTCATTGGATTGATAGAGAATGTTCTACGTTTCACTTTATCTTTCTGAGAGGAAAACAAAACAATCTACTAACATAAAGACTTTAGAGGAACAGTATTTTTAGAAATGTTTCTTAATCTATTTTCTTCTATTTAGTTCACTGAAAAGAAACACCCTCCCCACACACCAACAGACACTTAGATGGTATTGAAGGACTACACCTTCCAAATAGTTTTAGCAACCCCAAGCTGATGAAGGTGATTGGGAGTAGTCAGCATGGATTTATGAAGAAGAAACGTCTGACCAAACTGACAGCCCTCTACAGTGAAATAACTAACTTGACGGGTGAGGAGAGAACAGTGTATGTTGTTTATCTTAAGGCTTTTGACACTGTCTCTCATGACATCTTCATAGACAAACCAATTGCCTTCATAAAATGGCAATTAAGTGAACTAAAAATTGGCTAAAGGGCTGAGTTAAAAAAGTTGTGATCAGTGGCACAAAGCGCACCTGGAGGTGAGTTCAATAGGGGTATTCCTCAGGTATCTATACTGGGGTCAACAGTGTTTAATCCATGCATTAATGACCTGGACAACAGCACAGAATGCATCCTCAGAAACTCTGCATATGACACAAAACTGGAAAGACTGGTTGATACACTTCATGGCTGTGCTGTCTATTCAGAGAGACCACAACAGGCAAAGAAAGTCAACAGCCTCTTAGCTACATTAGGAAGAGCATCAACAGCACCTAAAAGCAGGGACCCTTCCTTTCTACCTAGCCCTTTTGAGAACCATCTGGAGTGCTAGGATCAGTTCTGGGCTCCCCAGTACAAGACAGTCATCAACATACTGGAGCAAAGAGGCACAAAGATAATGAAAGAATTGGAGCATCTGCCATAAGAAAAAATGCTAAGAGAACTGAGACTGTTCAGCCTAGAGAAGAGAGAGCTCCTTGGGATGGAGGGTCTTAGCAATGTCTATACCTGATGAGAAGGAGTAAGAAGACTGATCCACAGTCTTAATGGCACCCAGTGACAGGAAAAGAGGAAATCGGTGCAAACTGAGAAAAAAGAAATTCCATTTAGACATAAGAAAAAAAAAAAAATAGTCCAAGCGTGGTCTAGCACTGCAACAGGTTGCCCAGGGAGCTTTTTGAGTTGCCATCCTTGGAACTATTCAAACCTGGACAGACTGTTCTAGCTGACCCTGTTTTGAGCTGGAAAGTTGGACCAGATGAGCGCCAGAGTTACATTCCAGCTACAGCAATTATGTGATTCTATGAATGTAAATGAGTACGAATAGCAGTAAGTTCTGTTCCTTAAGTTCTGACTTGACTGTCAATAAAGCTCACAGCATTTTCTTTCCTTGGAAGTAAATTAACAAATATTATAATAAAAATCAGTCATGTATTTGTTCATGTATAAAGACCAGACTTTACTTGAAACCTGCTATTGTACCATACCTCAGTGAAAAACTCTTCAAAAGCATCTCCCTTAGAACCTTATGTGATCTCCAGGTGGCATGGAGATAAGTTTCCTTCAGAATTGCATTAGAGACTCTTAGACAGTATTTATCAGCGAAAGAAAAAAAAAAAAAAAAAAAAAGGACATGGATTAGACTGCAGACAAAAAACCATTCAGATTGTTCTTAAACTTGATAACCTTCACAGAAACAGGCAGTACCTTATACCTTATTTAGGCTAGTTAAACATTTGTTTTACTTAAAAAAGTTGTAGAGTAAAAACAGCACTCTGACAAATCTCAACTTTCCTTTTCTGACAAATACAACAGCCTGGTAATTTAGAACTGTATCACCTATATCGTCATGCTGTCATCTAAATCAATTTACAATAGTACGTTATTTATTAATATTAATAAATTAAGTAATATTAAAAAATAATTCAGTGTAACATAGCCATTTTTTCTAAAGTTTCTGGGTTTTAAATATTAGTACCTTAATGTTATATGTGTCTTTTTCTGAAGAAGTTTAAGTAGATTAAGTCACCAAAGACTTTTCTAAAATAACTAATACATGTGTCTTGGCACCAGTACCAAATATTCAAAAGATATTCAAGAACAAGGAAATAGTAAGATGAAGTGGAAGTGGAAATCAATTCTTCTTTGATTTTCATAATACCTTTGTTTCTTAATTCCTTTTGTTTGGCAGGTTACACAAAACTTTTCCAGTCTTGCTTCAAACTGGATATGCTTTAGCTCTGCAGACTGTCTAACTGAGGAGATACATTACTGCTCTCACTAGGTGTGAAGGAACACTTCAATGAAGAGTCATCCAGTAACATGGAAACTTTTACAGATGGAAGCCAACTACAAAGTAATTTCTTGCTTTCAGTATGGCATAAGGAGAGACACATTTTTGAGTTAAGAATCCATGAATAAATCCATAACAAATTAGTCCTGGTAGCATATCTGAACCAGACTAACCTGTAGCAAATTGAGTAAGTAAAAGCATCTTTAAGTTGCTGCTGAGACACCAGATCTCTACAGGCTGTTACCAAAATTGCTGGGGTACTATGGTAGCCCCAGGACATATTTGTACCTACTATATGTTTACAGTGCAGATACAAGGCACAGAGTTTTGTCATATATACATTTCTGAAAATATTGATTAAAATATAAAAAGTGCACTGATCTTGTTTAAACACACACTCCTATTATAACATATGTGTCAAAGTTTGGTTGCAGGGTGACAATAAACCATGGCAGATGTATTGTTAATCTCCTCTTCCCCCGTTTCTCCCCCCTTAGCCCCTCCCACTAAGGAAAGGCGATTGGGAGGGAAAGAAGGACAGAGAGAAGAGAGTTTGAAAAATTAAAAATGTTTTACTAATGCTACTAATAAAAATAGAGAAAATAATACAAAATATACAAAATCAAAATACAAGTCCCAGCAACTGCTCCAGCAGATGTAGGGCCAGCACTTGAAGTTCCTAGACTGGACTCTGCAGCCAACCAGAACTGGATTCAGTCTGTTACTAGGCCTCAGATCACAGGGACGACTCGCAAGGACCTCTCCTAATGTTGGCCATAAGAAAAAGGGACGAGATCCTTGTGATCTCCCACTGATATATGAAGAATCACATGATGGGATGGAATACTTCGCTGGTCAGTTTCAGTCTCCTCCTGCTTGCACCTCTCATGGGATACATCATTATCAATGACCTTGTATACCATTGCTATGTCTACCAAAACATGTGTCTAACTTTCAGGAAAGTGCAGTTAGTAAGAAGACTTTAGCTGACAGAAAAATTCACTAAAAGAGAAACTTGTTTTTAACAAAACCAGGACAATATGAAACCCAAGATATATCACAAACTCTGAGTCATTTTTGAAAAAAAGCTTATAAAGGGATTTGATGCAACTATGTCTCCAGCAGGAAATAGCAGCAGAGATTTATATGGCCTTTTGCTGAGAAATCTCTCTGATTTTTAAAGAAGAGAAAGGGAACAAAAGCAGAAAGACTGGAACCAAAATTGACATCATCGCAAGGAAAGATAACAGGGTCTGAAAGACTGACTGGCTATGTTCAGATTTTATTTTTTTTTTTTTTAAGGCAAATCAACTATCCTACATCTGCAAAGGATTTTTTGTTGTTGTTTTGTTTTAAATTAAAATGTTTATGTACTGCTGATTTACAAGCCATGATAAACCACCAAGAACTACCATTAAAGGAAAAACTAAAAGAAACTAAGGGAAAAGTCACTTGTTCTAAAGGAGTCAAGTGTGGTTTCTATAGGAATGGTTAAGGAATATAGTTCTGTTCTTAAACTTCTACCAAATACATTAAAAAAATTCTACAATACTTGACAATCTGTGTTCAAATTCATCTAAGGATTTAAAGGTGAGGTGCAAAAAATGCATCAAGATGTCTTACATGAAGGCTAATTTGAAATCAAACCTATCTCAAAAATCTATTTAATCCACTCTGGTACCTCAAGTGCCTTCAGGGTTTTCCTTTTTCAAAAAAAAATTTCTTAGCTGTTGAAAGTTTTGATCCTGTCCATATACAACAGTAACACTGTCTTGCTTGAACTGAATTACCTAGGTGTCTCCCTTCTGACACAAGTAATTTGGCATTTGTTAACTACTTGTGGTGATTCTTAGCATCAGCCCACAAATACAGCATAGAGACTAGATACATTGATTTTGTCACTACTGCCACCCAGTTTTCTGATAATTGTTTAACAGAGCATTTGCCCAAGAAGTAGGAGATATGGTCTAATTCCCCTTAAGCTCAAGGGAATTCAAATGTCTCTCTTGCACATTCTCATCAACTGTGTCAACCACCCTATGAGCAAGAAGATGGTGCTATGCCACTCAAAAATAAAACAAAATAATGCTCCATTATGGGAGGATGGGAATTTTAATTTTACAACCTAATAATCAGAGTGATTTCTAAGGTCAATTTTGTCACATCCTCAAGCCTCCGTCTGGAAACATTCATGACAAATCCAACACAATCTCATAAAGATACTATGCAGACAAATCATATTCAAGCACTAGGCACTTAGAAAACACCAAACTCCTTCCTTCTGCCAAACCGAACCCTGCTATACAGTACTAATGGTTTTCAGCTTCCACCAGAGACATGGATGCTGCACATGCTTAAGACTGGCTTTCTAGCCTCATCTGAAAAAAATCTGAAACAAGATTTTTTAAAGTTCATTAATTTATTTAGAGATTTTCTGATTTTGCCTTAGATAATCACAAAGAATGTATGATTTTTTATATTTTTATCTGTCAATTCTTTAGTTGATATATGCCTAACAATAACTATTTAAGGCCTAACATTCAGCAGAGTCCTTTTCTGTTGTTGTTTATACCTAATCACCCTAATACTTAGTTTTGCATGCATACAAATCATACCTATAGTTAGTAACATCATAGAGGAGTTTGGGTTGGAAAGGTCTTTTAAGAGCTATCTAGTCCAAGTCCCCTGCACTGAGCAGGGACATCTTCAACTAGATCAAGTTGCTGTCCAACCTGAACTTGAATGTTTTCAGGGATGGGGCATCTACCACCTATCTGGGCAACCTGTTCCAGTATTTCACCACTCTCATACTAAAAAATTTCTTCCTTATATCTATTCTTAATTTACCCATTTTATTTTATAAACATCATCCTCTCGCTACAGGCACTACTAAAATGTCTGTCCCCATCTTTCTCATCAACCCCCTTTAAGTATTGAAAGGCCACAATAAGGTCTCCCCAGAGATTTGTCTTCTCCAGGATAAACAAAACCAGTTCTCTCAGCCTTAACTATCAATAAGTATGCCTATTAACTGTAATACTGATATTTATTCAACAATCACAAAGACTGAAAGGTCTCTTTGAAAGTCACATCCACAGGCTATCATCAGTCATAAACTTGGCTGACATAGCAGTGATATGATTTAAAAGTTGTTACTACAAACACCTATACCAAACTACCACTTCAAATTCTGCCCTCTGGAGAAAAAATGGAGTTCAGGTTACAAAATAATGTAAAATGGAGATTCAGACCACTTGGAACTGTTCTCCTATTACTTTGCCTGGCAACATTAAAGTACAAATACCTTTTAAAAATTTTTATTTCAGTAAAGAAAAAGTTAACAAAACAAAAAAACAGATCAATGGAAAAAAACATTATTACATTAGTACAAACTAACAAAACCAGAAAACAAACAAACAAACAAACAACAACCACCACCACCAACAACAACAACAAAAAAACCCCAAAAACCAAACAAAACAAACCCACATTTATTTTGCTGCAGATTGTTTTGGTTTTTTACTATTATTTATTTATTCATTAAACTCTAGATTTCTACTATTTTTGAGAAATAATGAATCCAGATATCAGATTTACCCACTAACCTTCTGTTGGAGAAAACTGAGAAGCATCACTTGGCTAAGGCCCTGGAAATGAAGCAGTGTGGTCCACTAGGAGTTTACTGTCTTGTTGCATGGCAGAATCAGAGCAATCACAGGTGGATGCTCTTAGGAAGAAACCAGGAGGCATTCTTATGACCATGGTTTGAATAAACAGCTTTCTTTAGTAAAAGCACTGCAGTTCTAAATATGTGCTGGCACTGATTCATAATTCAAAATAAATGTGCTTACGCTGCAAGTATCCAGTAATTTTCAGATATCATGGTGATCAGCACAGTAGAGGCAAATTTCCTTTTCTATTTATTTGACCAAATAAATGGCCAAAAATGAGGGAAAACATAGATATGTTGGTTTCATGTTCCTCTTCCTTATAGTCTATTGAAAAAAGAATTAATGTCTCATTGAGGGCATTTGTGGGTTTGCTCCACATCTTGGGATATGATCCAATGGATGTGTGCGCTGACCTGGAGGGACAGTGTTTTGCAAAATATGTCATTGTGATGTCTATTCAATTATTATCTTTACTTCCAAGACAAGGTCAAGTAACCACTGTGACAGCATTTAAAATATGGATTAGGAATAATATAGGATTGAAATACTGAAGAATAAAATCCTTTAAGGGTTAGGATTCTCAGAAAAATTACCTCAGAGGACTTCCTGGAAGATTTTTGTTATGTGCAGCCAGATGGAACTTGTCTATAGAATAAAGCAGATTTTTTGAAAGCTGCTTAAGTGGTGAATGATGATGAAGCACCACAGGGTACAAAAGCTTGTCTCTCAGAATTCACTGCAACTCCCCAAAAGAAGTCAGTTTAATAGACTTCTATGTCTATGCTTTGCAGGCACAGAAGAAAATGGGAAAAAAGAAAACTGAAGAGAAATAAGAGGAACTGAAACAAAGACCACTATGGACATTATATCATTACCTCTCTTGATGGTCTAATTCCAAGCTTCAAATTATTAGGCTCATAGTTTTTTTCTTTTTATAAAAGAATGACATTTATTTATAGACTATAGCCTTAATCTACATAATAATTTCTTCTTAGTGTATGTGTATCTTGGAAAGCATATTTCAATTCTCAGCAGATTTCTATCTGAATCAGTGCACATTTTGCAAATTATAATGACAGTGTAAATGCCTACAGGTTTCTGAGAACCACAGTTTACTCTATGTTTTACCCAGACAATTTTTAAAAATACCATCAATGTGCAAGTTATATAACAGTATCATGTCTACTGTTCTCGGTCATCATAGAGTATACTCTTTTTTTGAAAGGCAGGCAGATGAAAGAGTCATAATTAAAACTGCAGCAAACCATATGCATGCACTTCAAGTTCTGGGGGAAGAAGGCTGTACACACACATCCAAATAACCTTATGAGCTAAGCAATGTTAAATATGTACTATCTTCATTGTGAGCTCAAAACATCAAGACATCTAGCCAGTGTTGACTAGATAATACTCTAAAATCCCTGGAAAGCACTCCCATTAGCAGATGTTCTTCCATAAAGGGTCTGAACACAAGATGTCCCAATCACCCATGAGCTGATCACATATTTTGATGATATGAACAGGCAGTTGGGAAAGGATAGGCAACTTCAGGAAATCTCTGCTACATTCTTTTCTCTTTTGAAAATGTTCAGAAAATAAACAGGAGTACTCTAAACATGTCTGATTTTGCAAGAATTGTCCATGAGTATAGAGACAAGAAGCAGCAGCTGCTAGAATCAAGATTACAAAAAAAGCACTCCTATTTGGTTATTTAATGAGAGAAAAATATCTGAGGCTTCAGATACACAACTTTTTTCAAACTTATTAAGACCTAGATATTATAGAAACACAGAATTTGAATCCAAAACTGTCATTGAGAGGAGAAGTTGCTCCAGCTGGGGATAAATTCTGCCACAAGCATGGATAGTACACAAGACTTGAAAAAGAAGCTGATGTTTAGAAGACATGAGATAACAGAAGAAGAGGACTTCTGACCTCTAAAAGACATTCCCTCTGAAACATTAAATAAAGCCCAGTTTTCTAGAGTCTACATAACAGTGGTGCTACTGCTGTCATCAAATTACCAGAAAACACACTGATATAGAGCTCTTGCTATCTGTGTCTACTGGAAGGTCTACAGAGAAGTCAAAAGCTTGTTGCATGGTGTCATTTAATCCTTTTGCCCAAATGGTAGAAATTAAATGAGAGTGTGGGCATACAGCTGACAATAACCTTGCTAAAGTAGGTATGATTTTGTATAATAAACTGTACTGAGCTATTAAATCTTTTGCTTTTTTGTTTAACTTGGAAATCAATCTAAAGAAGTGAAAGTGTTAACATAGCAAAGTCAAGAAATTATGAAATGTCCAAATTATCATAGCTTGTGCAAGTTTAAACAAGCACCTTTTTTACTTTTGCACTCTACTACAAAAATCTAGAAGACTGTTATACCTAGGGTCCATGCTTAATTTCTTGTAGTTGTTGGAAGGTACAAAGAATGGTGGAGGTGACCGGGTGAGGATAAAAATACGCTTAGACCTCTGGATTCACTATATGTGTTTGTCAGTTTTCTACTTACATTTTGGAGTTAAAACTTAAAAAATGGTTTTTGGACCTTTTTAATATTTGACTGGTTTTATCCATTTTTCTCCTCCAGAATCAGAGATTGATAGCCAGAAAAGTCTGTTCTGGATTATAAATACCTTTCCAAAAAGAATAAAAAGTTGGTATATGATATTTTCTATCCAGGTATATATAATCCTCCTATCCAGGTATACCTAGTCTTGATTTTGTTTAGTTAATATTTCAGCTGAAAAGCTGCGCTGTTCCTAACACACTTTGAAATCTCTGACTGCTCTGCAAGATTTTTGTCCTAAAGATAACAACCTGCTGATTGTATTTAAAGTCTGTTCAAAATTTGTCAGTGTAATTCCTTCACCTTGCAGGACACCATACTGTGAGCAGACACTGACACAATCACAGTGCTATTCTGCTTGAGACAGACTGACTCTCTTTGCAGGATATCAAAAGGAGGCAACATTTTCCTGTGGTAAAACTAACCCATTTGGAGGCTTCTATTGTATTAGTCTGGGATTACAATTAGACCTACTTGATTTTTATGAAAGACTGGAAACTATACTTGATAATTTCAATGACAACGTAAGGGTTTGTGTGAACTGTCAGAGAAAAATTATTCCTGTAAGCATTTTCCCACCCTATGTTCTCTCCCTCTCTTCCACATATTTGGGAAAAATTGACAGATACCATCTTGACTCAGATAGATAAACTATTGCTTTCTATAGTCAAGTAGAACAAACAAATGAAATCCCTCCACTCCAAAACACAGAAGCAGTTTGTGCCTAGTACAAATTTCTAAGACAGGAGAGGTTTAGCATCATCGTGGGGCATGAATTATACAAAGACAGTACACCACACAGACGAGAAAGCTGAAGTATGAGTATCACAATGGTGTGACGAAGCACTTTTATTCATCTGGGAACTGCGTGTGAAGATGCGTCAGCCCTATACATCCTTCATATTCTCAGGATTAAGAATCAAATTTTGATTAATGAAATTTATGGAAATGCCTTTACTCTAACGTGTTGAGTGAGAGTCGGGCAAACTCGCCTCAGGAAATTTTAAAGGTGGCTGAAAACATTTCAAAGTTCATATTAAATCTACAAAATTTTACTTGAATTATGAACTGGAACTGAGGTGCTACTCCTCCTGGTGAGTGTTCTAAACACCCACCTGCTCATAATACAATGTTAATGAGTTCTTAATTACTCCTAGTCCTCAGGAATACTAAATTATTTATACAAAATGAAACAGACTCAACAAGAAAAATTAAAAAAAAAAAGAAAAATAGAACGGCAGGGGGGAGCAAGGAGCAAATGAGAGACAAAGAGAAATGGGGGGGGAGAGAAAGCGGATGTGAGAAAATGCAAGAGGGAAGTGGGACAGAACACCACTGCAAAATGCCTCATAACTAATTAAACTAATGCTATTCTGATTTCACAGTCACACTCCCAATCAGAAAGACTGAAAATGCAAGCAAAGTTTTATTTGGTCTTCAGAACAAGAGTATTTTAACCAAAAAGAATTTCGGATCATTTCTAGTGTGACGAAAAATGTGTTTCAGGTATGAGCTTTCGAAGAACTTCAAAACAAGTCAACCACTCAAATACATGATGTAGATAGTCACCAGGCAACTAATTCTATCATTCTCACTAACACTGTGTAATACCATAATGATCAGTGTTCCATTTTCTTTCATTTCTTTTCATTCTTTAAAATAAATATATAGGCCATCTTAAAAAAAAAAAAAAAACAAAAAAAAACCAAAAAAAACCCCCAACAACAAAAAAACAAGACTTATGAGGTAGAACTGAATTCAAAAGGACAAGCTGAGATATATCAGAAAATTACTAAAAAAAGCATGGCAGTGCTACAGAACCACTATGTGTTCCACACTAGTTATTATATATAAAAGCTAGTAAAACCAAACCAAAACAAACAAAACTGTTATTGCATAATGTATAAATTATGTAGACTCAAACCATTACCTTGGACAGTTAAGACAGTAGCACTAGTAGATAGATAAGAAAACAGAAGTGCCAATGTTGTACAGTACTGTATGTTGTTTACAGATATTAAAAGTTGAAAATACATAGACACATAGACTGAACCTAAAATGTCAGGGAAGCTTTGTCTGACAAAAATGTGGTCTTAGAATACAAAAAATCCAGCCTCCACCAATGTCAGTCATATTAATAACATGCTACAGAAACTTTTACAAACTCTGTGAAGGGAACCAAAGTCACATGCCTTTAGTTACCTGCAAGTTAACATTAACTGACCACAGTTTTCATAACAGAATTTAATGTTTTCTGATTGCATTTAAGCCCACCAGAGACAAGATGCTGATGATCAGTTAGGTATCCATCAAAAATACTAGTTGTGACAGCTTTCAAATATTACAAAATACTTCATAGGATCATAGAATCGTTTTGGTTGGAAGAGACCCTCAGGATCATCGAGTCCAACCGTTAATCTAACACTGGTACTAAACGATGTTCCTAAGAAACTCATCTGTTTTTCTTTTAAACATCTCCAGGGATGATGACTCAAATGCTTCCCTGGCAGCGTGTTCCAATGCCTGACCCTTCCTGTGAAAATTTTTCTCCTTGTATCCAATCTAAACCTCCCCTGGTGCAACTTGAGGCCATTTCCTCTCATCCCATTGCTTGCTACCTGAGAGAAGAGATCAACACCCTCCATGCTACAACCTCCTTTCAGGCACTTGTAGAGCAGGAGTAGATACATTTATACAGCCTTAAAATTACATTCAGCCCTTTGAAGGCATCTGCGAGGCTGATGCGTCCCCCAGTGAAAATGAGTATGACACCCCTGTTGTAGAGCACTTCAGAGCATTTCTTCTATGTCAACATAAAATGAATTTATCTTCACTGGGGTTTTGATTGCCTCCCCCACCCTTCATAAATACAGATAAAAATAATGGAAGAAGAAGCTCTAAAGGCTAGGTTTGCAGTGCGCACACTCGCCTACGGAAACAGTGACTCTCTGAAATTTGCTCATGCCATTATAAAGTGTATTTGCATAAAGCAGAGTAACTGAATAAGATAACAGGGACAGTGGTCTTAAGTTATGCAAATCAGAGACAGGTTTGAACACATATTTTAGCCATTCACAGCTTAAATGTATTTGAGAACAAAGTTTGTCTGCAATTTAAATAAAGAGGATGCACAGTGTCCAGACAGGGATAGCATGTTTAAAGGGCACTGCTTCTATAATTTTGTAAATCTTTAAAAGTTGCTAGCTACTGATTTTGTTTCAGGTAATATTTAATGTTAAATTACGAAAGACCTAGGTAGGCTCCCAGTTACAATTGCTTTTTGATGCAGCAGGTGAAATTTCATTGCACCATATTTCATAATTAAGAATGACCTTTATTGAATTAAATATGAAAATATAAATTAAAACCAGAAAAAAAGCTCTTTTGAATTATTATGCTGATGAATACAAAGTATTTTAGGGTATCAGCGGGCTTTCAGCTTTTCAATTTATAAACTTTTTTGTCAATAAATCAGGTACATCACAGAAGTTGTCAAAAAGTAGGAGATTGGAGCTGTTGACTACCTGATAGCTGGGTTTTTCATTTCTACTAATGGAGACTCATTTGGAATGATTCAACAGAAGCATTTATTCAAAATAAGCCATAACTGAAAAAATGACTGACAATTTAAAGTGTTGGTATTACTGTCTGTAGACTTTAGAGTTAATACCTTGACTTCTGTTTTAATTGCACAGTGTCAAAGCCTCAATAAAAAAAAAAAAAAAAACATGGTTTATACAGGAAACCATTTTTAAATGTATTAAAATAATGATACTAACTAAAAATATTTTAAAATTAAACTAGTTATTGGAAAATGCCTATTTCTGACAGAAGCTACATTAGATATACCATTGAGAGTTGTGTTGTTGATTTAAGTGAGAACAGAATCAAGACTGTAGTGCAAAATATATTGAAAGAAAGTCAGTGTTCTCTTTCCTTTCTGTTCTAATACATTAACAAGAGATAGCTAATGAAGCTCAAGGTTATATAATATGTTTGGTTTTTCATTGTTGTTTTCTTTTTTTTTTTTTTTTTTACAAAACAAATAATTGACCTAAGAGAATTACTAGAGATTCACAGCAGCCTACATAGTTTAAGAAAGGATTAGAGATTATCACAAGGAAACAGAACACTTACTGCTACAATAGATAAAGCATTAAAAAAGAAAAAAAAAAATAACCCACACAATAAAAAAACCAAACCAAACCAAACAAAAAATCCCACACATCAAACAAGCTATCTAAATCTTCATATTGAGGGTTCTGAATGAGTCACTAAGTAGCACAAATTGGGAATACTGAAGGAGAATAATAATCAACTATCACACATACTTCTGTGATTCACTCTCAAGGTTTCTGTATTGGACGATTCAGGAGAAAGAAAACAAGAACAGCAGATGAGTCACTAGCATTAACTACAATGGTAACTGTTGTGCTCAAAGGCATTGTCAGTGAATATTATGGTAATTAACATCTTTTTGGCATCTTCCATCTGATATTTTAAGTCTGAAAAAAATAGCTTACCTTAGTCTTAAGTCTACCTTACACGTATGGAAAATTACTAATTTTCATTTACAAAGGAGGAAGCAATTCTATTACAGAATAAACTCAAAACCTTAGTACTTAAGAGCGGTTGTATTTTGACCAAAATTTAAGCCTTATGCATTATTTATTCCTTTCTCCACAGAGGCCTCTAAAATCCATGAGAAACTACAGAGTTAGCCAATCTATTGAGAAAGAATGCTGTAGGTAAATACTACTACTTACCAAAAGCATGCTTTAAAAGCATGCGAACCAGGTAGGGCTTCCTCACTTATTCTGGAAATTCAAGAAGTGCCTGGAAACCAACTATTTAGGAATTGTTATATAAAATCACATGAAATATTGAAAAGGAAATAATTTTTAAAATGAAAATCAGAAAAAAAAATATTTCCAGTAAAAAACATCTGCTTAGTGACCATAGTCCTCTTGACTTAAGTCATCTCAACTAAGATCAGAGACTTGAACATTAATCTCCCACAGCTCTATGTCTGAGATGAGGATGACTTTCTCCCTCTTTCAGACAACCACACAACTACATGCATGCATAGAGTCAAAGTTTTAGATTACTTCTTGCAAAGGATGAAGATTAATTCTCATGGAGGACTGAGAAAAAAATAACATTTCATAGAGAGGGGAAGGCAATTTATAAGTTGTCTGGCTCCAGTAAGTCAATGACACCTTCAGTTGCTCAGAACACAGTATGCTTTGTATACTGTATTTATGATCAAATTTTATTCACTTTTGAAAGGGAGCAAGGAAAAGAAGCTGTAGGAAACATCAGGGCTGTGAAAATGTGATAGGATGTGATGTTGCATTTCTAATGCATTTTTGTAAGAAATATGGTATTATGATACTATAAATACGTTAACTGAGATTCAGAGCTTACTTGCACTATTGTGGAAGGAAACATTTGAGAAAAGCAGGATGAATTGAATCTTCCTATTTTTCTATCTTACCTTGAAAGACCTGCCTCTCACTTTCACATCCTCTATTTCTATTGTTAGTGCTCCTGCCCCTAAAACATCTCAAAAGGTGAAGACATTTGCTAAAAAACAATTAATAATAAAACTGTTTATCTGTCTTTACCAATCAGGAGCAATGACATTATCGTTTCATTTTTAATGGAGACATCATTGTATTGGTAGCCTCATAAGCAGAAACTGTTTAGTAAAGCAGTAAAATAATGCCAGGCGCTATTCTTTATAGTTTCTAATTAGAAAAAGCATCACAACTCATGAGAAATTTATAGCTCATCACTCTCAAAACACACAGGAAATATATCTAAGAGAGGGATGAGCTTAGAACAATGCCTATAAGCTTGAGCTTCAAGACAGGGAAAAAAAAAATAGTAACTAAGAGAACTGAACAATAATGGAGCATCTCAGTATGTTTGATACAGAACACTCTATACAAATACAATACTTCTATACTTTGTGTTAATACCACCATGCCTTGATGTTCGTATTTGCTTACATTGTCTATCAGCACACAAAATCTGTTAAAGTGTCTAGCCATATAACTTTCTGTGACATGGGAAAGTGCTATTATCAGTCTTTTACAGACAAGAAATTGAGGTGCAGAAACTATCTTGTCTGAAAAAGCTATTGACCTTTAGAAATAAAAGAAATGATCCTAGTTCTGCCTCTCCTAACCTTTGTACCCACTATAGTACAAAAACAAATGGCATAAAGATAACAAAAGTCTAAATTCTAAGTATTCACATAACTTCTAGAAACAGTACCATCTGGTCTCAAAAGTGGTATTATACATGAACATGCTGGGGGACAAGATATTCTTCAGAGGAATTTTTTACCTTTAATCTCAGTCTAAATAAGGTGAATTTGTTTACTGTCCAAGTGTCTTACCAGCCTTACCCTTCATTCTTGCCTTAAGGCAGAAGACCATAAAATACAAAAGGTTAGGCAAATACTTGTTGAGTTTCCCAGCTTTCTAAAATAATTTTTATTAACAATTTATAACAAAATCACATGCAGTTTAGAATGGCCTTTCTGTTAAAACAAACAAACAAACACCACCAAAAAACTACCTAAAACATTGAATTACCAAAGATTCTTCCAAGATACTGGAACAAGATTGATTAAAGCTTGCTAAGCCAAAGGCCTAGCACACTTAAGTAAGCACATATAAGTTCTGCTATTAAGGAGGAATTATTTAAATATGCTGCAATATCATGCTAAAATGTGTGCTGAAGGGCAGGATCAGGAGAGGCACTCAAAAAGCACACTCTTGATGAAAACTAAAATGCTAAATGTGATGATACAGATCAGAGGAGATTCTGCTTTAAAGAGCTAGAATAACATTTGAAAAGGACTACAAGATGAAAATGAAATTCTGAAACACTATGCCCAGCTACTGGGAAGTGAGTCATTCATCTGTAATTTATCTTCAGCAACAAATGTTAAACTCATCTATTAAGAAGAAATAAATAGTCATTAAAATGTTTGATTTAATTTTAAGATTATTATTGAATTGCTACAGCAAAACTATTAAAATTCACAATTCTGCATAACATAAAAATAATGGTAAATGTGTCTATTGACCTTCATACAATTAAGGGAAGCATCCATATGCTTAATATTTTTAGTTATTTGATCTAAGAGTAGTTTGCTTTCAGGGATAAGTGATGCAACAGTAAACTTTTTGCACATGAAGTGGAATTTGACCCAAGTGTATGAATAAAAGTGTCTCATCATTTCACACAGACATCTACATAAAATAAATTGGTAATATCAGACATCCTGAAGCAAGTGTCTCTATGTACCTCATAAAGAATAATTTAATTGCTGTGTTAGGAGAACTGAAACGACTCGTTTGCTTGGGCAGGAGGGTCTTTTCAGGCTAAAGTTGGGGCATGTGCTAGATTCTAGCTTGGACTCATCAACAGTTAAGGCTTGGTTTATGTTTATTTACTCTACTTGCTGTGTTCCAAATTTAAACGTGGTTTATTCAATGCAAGGGAATTTAGCAGGAGGCTGTATTAAGCTGAACGCTCCTGCAACTCCTTTTCAATCATGCAGCATGCTTTGTGATCCTGGCCTAATTGTCATACATGCCAGATATCTGTAGTCTGCAAGTCTGTAGGTCACTCCTGTGTAAAAACTAAGATACTTGGGTGATAAGGAGGTTGTTAGTGCCCACCTGGTTCTCACTGCACTAACAAATAGTGACATGAACGAAATACACAGTCTCTGAACTGAAATCTGAGTGGAGAGATTAAGCAACATGGACATACACAGATAACATTCTGAGTGCTGTACTCATGGTCAAAAACAGATTTATCCCTATTACTAAAATACACATATGCTACAAAGCATTCTTTGTGGAATACATCATTAGTTATTAATTTATAGTACTTGAATTCACACATAAAGCATCTGTGCCATGCTCACCAGGTGCCTTTTCCAATATTTTGACTGGCAATTTCAAATTGCTGAAATCCACAGAGAAATACCCAGGGCAATAATCAACAGCAAACCTTAGAAAGGTACAGAACAAATTACCATAAATACACAAGTACTAACACCAACTCTATTTGTAGTTCAGAAGAGTTTTCTTAATGCTTTTCTGATTATATGAAGAGAAATAGGTAAATGCCTTAAAATGTTAAGACCAAAGTATGTAGTTAAGAAAAACTGTAGTCTTCAGCTGGGGGGAAAAAAAAAAAAAATATGGCCTCTTGGGCACTCTGCTGACAGTCTTTCAAATATTCATATCAATTTTCTGGGGATTGTGTGTGAAAACTTTCGAAACATTTCAAGATGTTACTTTTCAACTAATAGAAGAAAAACTCCAATGAAATAAAAAGGAACAGTGCCACAGAAAAGTATAAACTTAAGTAGGTATTTATTTCCCCCAACATACCTGCCTTTTCCATATATTTACCTGATTTTTTTTCCCTAGCATTCAATTACCACTATGTAACATAAGATAAAGAAGCTGCTTTCAGGTAATCCCAGCACCTTATCTGTGCAGTATAGGAGTTCCAACAATCATGTGCTAACATATTATTTTCCTTACTTTCATAATAACAGAATTATATTGCCCTTATTCATGCTGAACAATCCAAAAATGAAGGAGAGTGTTTCAAAAATCTACTCAATGCTAGTGAAGTATATCTTATAAGAGAAGCAGCACCTGTATCTTAGTAGAACATGATGTCATATCCCAGATCTAAATAGACATAACGATATTTTTACTAAAAAAAAAATAAATGTAAAAACACTTTTTCTGCTTGTAGAATGTACAGTAGTTATTCCTGCAAAAAGATCATCTACTTTCTACATTCCCTGTGCCAGCGTTTTGGCTCAGCTTGTTAGGAGAGTTAGCTGACATTCCAAAATCCCTACATTTCATTAAAATAACAACACAAGAATGAAGCACTTTCCTTCTGGGATGTTGTAGTTACTTAACTTATTCGTAAAGAGAGACCATGGATATATAGGAAGATTCTGATCTGGTAGATGCCAATGGAGAAACTTGAAGAAAAATAAACTTTGCCCAAAACTTATATTTATACACTGATCTAGCAAGAGGAAAAAAAAGTAAAAAAAAAAAAAAAAAGAAATAATAAAAAAAAAAATCTTTCTAGGCATTCTATATTCTCCAGTTATCCTTTCTACTAAAATGATTGTGGCATCTTTCATGCAAATCATTACTGGAGTGCTAAGTTTAGTATCAACACAGATTACATTTTAACTAATGAGAATTATGTACAATAACTTTGTATTTTTAAAATTTAGTTAGGCTCCAAAGCGAAGGAAAATTCAGCATCACCAACCTACACATATGCTACTGCAATTACCACTTACACTTAAAGACTTCAGCAAGAGTATATACTGTTGTAGCTGTTGCAAATTGTGGATGACAGATTGCCCCCCTAAATTAACCATCTATGTGAACTACAGTTACTTGCTTTGCAGAAGAACTGAATTCAGCTAGAGATATAAAGGAGCCTCTGGCTGAAGCCCAAGAGCCAACTTTACTCTAAATCCCCAGATGTTGTTTGTACAATCATAATGCTGAAACCATAATTACCTATTCCAGTACAGGATGTTAACTTGTTCAGCTGCTTCCATTATAAGACTTCTGCTTTCCTTGTGAGTTTTCTTTATCCCAATCCCACCCATGAATTTCAACATCTATAGTCTGAAGTTCTTATCAGTGTTTATTTCCAGCTGAAATTCTAAAAAAAAAAAAAAAAAAATTACCCTTAATTTGTGTCTATCAGACACAAATAATACATTGCAAAGCAATGCACTAGTTTACTGTTTTATAGTTTTGTGGGTTTTTTTGTGTGTGTTTTTTTTTTTGTGTGTGGGTTTTTTTTGTTTTTTTTTTGTTTTTTTGTTTGTTTGTTTTTTTTTTTTTTTTTAATTTGAAATCTTTATATAGCTTGGAGATTTATCCTTGGGAAAAAAAAAAAAAACTTACACACTTCACTACCACCTTAGAGTTTTTTTGAAACAGCTTTTGATAATATCTTACAATGTAAGAATTTGGAACAATTGAACTTTTTGGTCACCTGCAAATCAGCAGAGTATGTTGATGTTAAAAATCAGAGCTTTGAAAAACTAAACTTTCAGTGTCTTCTGTCAGTTTCTCATTTCCTTAACATCACATGAAGTGAGAAGATTATGGGAAAAAAATGTTCCATGGAAAACTGGAATACGGAAAATTTTAACAGTTTTCTACAAAACCCACAGGAAATTACACTAGAGAAAGGACAGCATAATTATACCCAACATTAGCAACAGGAAGAAAACATAGAACACATCACTTCAGTGGAACTCTGATGTATTTTTTATTTAATCTGTAGAATGCATGGTAATTCAAGTTACTTGTTACAGACAAGAAGCAGCAATTTTCAGATAATTTTTCATTTGAACTTGCAATTTCTTTTAATAAAATGAGTTCAAAGTAAATTACTGATCATACACTTTGTAATAGAAGAAATTTAAATTGTTTTGCTTTGTGCAAATATTTCATGGGGATGCTCTCCATGTCAGCAAGGCTTCAAAGTTACGTATCACTCTTGGACGTAGGTCACTGTCAAAACATGGTCCTTGTTATGAAATAATCAATGCTTCCATTTTATTTCTTCAAATAATAAATTTGAAACTGTTCTGAAGTAACTTTTAGAAAAGATTCAAGAGTATAATCCATAAAATGATAAAATGTGGTACTTATTCATTTTGCAACTAAAAGCAGAATAAATACTTCACCTGCCTTTTTTAAGGAGGGAATGAATTAACCACATATTGAAGACCTATGACCAAAAATCATATCTGATATGTTTCCAGCACTGCCTAAAAAAGGATAGTTGTTTTTTTTTCTAAAATAGGTCAGTTGTTGGGCCTACGAGTATTTTAGTAATCCATACTATTTCATTAAAATGCTTGTAGCACTTCTTTTATCTATTTATCTTCTCTGCCTCATTTTAACTTGATACTTCCTCATTACAGCTACAGTCACATTGCTTCCTAAACCTGATGGAAGTTCAGCAGGTCTCCTGACAAATTAGATCTGGCAGCACAAAAATATTAAAATTTTAAGTGACTGAGGGAGGGATTTCAGAACTATATAAAGTCACAGTACTAGATGGATGGGAAACTCCTTCAGGGAATAGTAAAAAATAAACAAAAAATACTCTATAAAAGCATTTTCAAAGTAGAAAATTTCATTGCTGATGACAAGTTGTTTCTGAAAGTAGAGTTTTATGGCATGATATATTTCTTGAGACAACAAAGGCTGTATAGTATAAACTCAAAAAACATGCTTGCTATCTCGAGTAAAAGGCTCCAATTGTTAAGACTGACCAGTAATTTTAAAATGTTGTTCATATATATATATGCAAGTTATATATCTGTGTGCACATGAAAAAAAAAAAAAGAAAGTTTTTTATTATGAAGCAGTAAAATCCAAATTGGTTCTTACTGAATAGCAAGAAAATACAAAGTTCACTTCAAACAGGAAATGGACAGTATTATAAATGCAACCCTTATGATTTTTTTTTTTTATAGCCATTTATTAGATGCTGCAAATGAAAATGCAGTTCATTCCTTTAAGAGAGGAATGGTGTTCTCATCAGGGACTGTCACAACAGATACAATGATTATACTAAATCTGATCCTATTAATTTCACTCCAGGTAGTCAAAGAAAGATTATTATTTTTTTTCATCTTAAACCTTGAAATATACATTAATTTTCCCTGTTACCATGTGAGACACCAAACTATGTGCACTGTCACAAAAATATGCTATTTCTCAAGAATTAGAATATAATTTTATTTCATTGCTTAGAATTTTATTCTTTGTGATAGAATATAGAAATACTAATTACAATGAAAAACAAAACAAACCCACACCAAACAACACCACAACCACACACCAAAACCAAACAACCTCTCCCAAACAAACAAACACACAAAACCCACCCCAGCCTAATACAATACAAGTCTGCAAATTATATATGAAGATAGAGAAATTATTTTTCCTGAACTGTTTCAGCAAACTCTAGAAGTAAGCTTCTATAACTTCACTTCAGGTATGATTAAAACAAAAATTACTTCAGAACCTCTGTTTGAATAATTCACATCTCTCTTAGATTAACAAGCAGATTTTGGGTTTGAATTTTATTGCTATTCATTTTTGCAGATTATGAATGGTATATCTGGTCCATATAATTTGATTACAAACATTTTTTAAAGTGAGAAACGTCATACAAAACACAAAGTATACTGAAAGCAAAGCTGAACAAGTAAAAGAGGACTGTAATAATTTTGTTTCAAGAAATGATTTTTTTCCATATCTAATGGGCAAAACTAATTTTGTAAGTTGGCTTACACTTCTAGAAATTACACCAATTTCTGTTTCAGAATGAATACCTTGAGAATCTATCTTATATTAACTTTCAAAATTTTAGCTTTGAAGTTCTGAGTTGATTATTACCCCGATACTTTTAAGATTCATCTGATATGAAATGGAAAGAAAAAAGTATTATTAATGAGTTGGAATAATTAAACCTCTGAACACTTAAACCAGCAATGCTTTCATTATTTTTCTGCTTCTCTCTTGCTTCTAGAAATTACTTGTTTGTACACTCCTCCTCCTAGATTGTATCATATGCAAACTTGCTGAGGGTGCATTGTGCAGGTCCAGGTCATTCATGAAGAAATTAATGAATGTTGACCTCAGTGCTGACCCCATGAGTACACCACTATGGACTGGCCTCCTACTGAAGTTTGTGCCACTGGTCACAACTCTTTGAGACCAGCACTTCAGCCAGTTTTCAGCCCACCTCACTGTCCTTTTAGCATGTACACCATCAGTTTGGCTCAGAGTATATAATGGGAAACTGGGTCAAAAGCCTAGCAAAAGATGAGATTAATGATATTAGCTGTCTACATCCACCAAGCTAGACGCTTTGATGTAGGAGGCTGTCAAGGTGGTCAGGCATGATCAGAAATCCATGCCGACAACTTACAACATCATTTGATATAGTATATGATTTTATTACCTGAGTATTCTTTGTTGGTTATGAAGCAGATCTCCTAACTTAAAAAACACACTGTTTACCTTTTTTTTTTTAATTTTTCTTTACCTACTAAAGACCTACAAGTGAGATCATTGCACAGCCTGACTTGTAAAAAATACATTTCAAACCATCTCAGCAGCCCTTAAGCCAGGGTTAACAGACTACATGTATTTTGGAGAGATAAAATTATGTTATGTACTTTGAGCCTAATAACTTATATGGATAGTGCCTTCCCTCAATGACTCTCATTCCCCACCCCCCCACCCCCCCCCATCCTTTTTATCTCTGCATCCATAGTTTTAATGTTTCTACAGAGGAGCAAAAACTAAGGTCTAGCTTAAGTTTGTAAAATAGGATGCAAAGTATAAAAGTTGTTCTCCATGAAGAAACATGAGTAAATTCCTGTACGAAGAGATAAAGGATGACAGATTTTTCTCCTTTTCAAGTCTCTTTCAAGTAATTTGCTTTTACATTCCTGCTTTAGATCAGATTTTCCATGGAAATATTAATAACGATTTCCCGTCATTTTAAACATACAGGATTTTTTTAAGTAGCTGCTTAGACTCTGCAAATTGCAACTATATTATATTGAAGTTGTTCAGGGAAAAAAATATTGTTCCTCAGCTTAAGATGCTCATATAGTTAAAATAGCTCAAACCATATTCACTTTGAATGAGTATTAGGATGAGACATAAGACATGATGAACATCACACTGAAATATCACATGGTTTCATTGAAATTTGCCCCAGTGGATCATAGATGTATTACATGAAGGAAGTACTTGGAAAACTGAAAATGTAATTGCTACTGAAAGCAACAAATGCCAGAAAAATAGTTGCTACTTCATTAACTTACCCACACCCTTCTGAAGATGTGTTCCCAAATCAAATTCAGTTCCTAAGGCTGGTATAAAATTGGGTGGATGTAGGCCACTCATGAATTTATTCATGAGCTGTAATCAACCAAAGTAAAAAGCTTGGATATCATTAACTCAGAATTTTCAATACAACAAGCAGAGATCCTCCTTGACTGAACAATGAGGCACAGTAATAATAAGAGTAATACAGGCTGACAAGAAAAAATGATGTGTTCAAAGGATAGAGTTGTACAATTGGATGACCCCCAAACAGGTTTCAGTGAAGTATAGCAAATCAAGGACAAAATCATGAATCACAAAATTTCTTATCAGCTGTCAGTGAAGAGCGAATACAACCAACTCAATTTCAAAGTGGCAGTCCCTACAGAGACCACCAACAAATACAAAAATGACTTGTCCCTTCCAAAGCTTGTGATTAAGAAAACCTTACATCTTGTTCATAGCCAATAAACTGACACTGGGCTTTCACTACCTTGGAACTACATCATGTGTAGAGCCAAATTGACTGAATTGTCTTTTATGCCATAGTAATGACTTCATTCTCAGTGACAGGTGAGTGATCCCAAGGGCAAAGCTGAAGAGTAGATATTTGAAAAATGAACTGGGGAGCATTTCAGATTTTATCCAAGAGGATTGTGATCTGTAGCTGCAGAAACAAGCATCGTACTTCACCCTGAGCAATAAAGGTGGCAGATTCTTAGGTGCCTTTGTGATTTTTGTGGTAGTACAAAAAAGGTGACCAATGACATCTCCTAATTGGAGTTTCTCTGATATCCATATACCTCAGTAGTGGAAGGACTCTCAAAGTAGCTTTGCTGCATGGAAATCAGGTATCTTACAGAGCAGATAAGAGAGTAGATTTAGCAAATAACTTGTCCCTGAATTTTAAGAAGAATATGTTTCAGGGGAGGGTAGGGGAACATGTTGCTCCTCCCAAGCCCCAAAAGTCAACAAATATGACATACCTTACAAGAGATTATGCACATCTTTCAAGAAAAGAAGACTTTTGAAACTACAGCATAGTCAGTCTCACTTCATTTCCTAGGAAGATTATGGAGGAGATTCCCCTGAAAATAATTTCAAAACTGATGAAGGAAAAGAAGGCAATTGGGAAAAATATGCATAAGTTTACTAAAGGTAGGCAACAGCTGATTTAGTGATCTTATATAATGAGAAGGCTGGCTCAATGGAGAAGCACAGTGGATGTCCTTCCCCAACTTCATAAGGGCATTTGATGTAATCTATTCTACTTCTTTTTAACTGTTTCAGACAGAGTAGCTCAATGGCATTCTCTCAGAAAAGGAATTTGGGGTTGTCACAAAGGCATCTAAGGTGCCAGCACAATCCTAAATATGTGCAATATGCTGGTTGGATTTGACAAAATTTAGTTTTGTGTTAATTATTACACACACTCGTAGAGACGTTGAAGACAGACATACATTGTAGAATAGCTTTTGTCAAAGTTGATTCAGGTTTGCAAATAAAACAAACAAACAAAATATATATATATACATACATAAAAAGTTCTTTAAGTATTTACAAGGATATTCAGTCTCTGGAGTGAAAATCTAGAAAGAAGGAATACTAGAGAGAAGTTCTGCTTTGAAGTCTGCCTACAATTTCTTAGTTATTATACAATCATAACTTTAAAACTACAAGATATACAGACAGTTTTCAGAGTTTCCTGTGTTCAGTTAGAAGTTTATTCAGTATTTCTTGTTTGCTAGACTTTTTTCTAATGAATTTTAACTAAATCATTACATTCTGTGTTCTCTAAGGAAATCTCTTGAAAACATGTACTCTTTAAGTTCAGAGAATACACTTTTAAAAAGAAGCAATCCCTTGTAATTTAAAGGATGAGTTACTTATTTTATCTGCAGTGGAAACAATTTAACAAAGAACAAACTTGATTTTCTACAATATTTAAGTACTGTATGTGCAAATGAAAGATCAAAAAGTCCAAGAATACACTCCCAAGAAAACACCATGAACTGATTTTATTATTATTAAAAAAAACTAATAAAGCTATACCTTGATTGTTTCCATTCACAAATGCAGCAGTGTGGATGCAGCTGTAGCATAATAGAGAAATTTAATTCAGAAAAATGGAAACATTGTAATAATTCAGGTTATTGCATTATATGTTATTTGATTTCACATGTCATTAATGATACATACCGAAGAATGTAGTTTGCTTTTTTTCTTTGCATTATATCAATGCAAATGAGATAAACATGTAAAATATAACATTGTCTACACTAAACTTACTGGTTTCAGATTAAAGTATGCAACTAGACCAGCCGTAGTCAAAATGAAATTCTCAGTAAAATTCAATTCATAGAGTACGCGTACCCTTGTTTCAGGGATATAAATATGTTGATTCGGGATCAAAAGAGCCCTTATCTGCTCAAGTTCTGATGTATCAGTTAAAGTTCTGACATGCAGTTAAGTCATTTGATGAAAATACAGAAGTATCTTTTTTGTTTATATGTGAGATTTTGGGTAGGTGCCCATGGGTCTGCAGACACCATTAACTGAATAGAGTAAAAAGGGCAAAGTAAAAGGAGCAAGATTAGAGAAATGGCACCCTCTGAGCAGCCTTCTCATTTAGACAACTTCTACAGAAAAAACATGAATGGTCAGTTTACGCAAGACATGAATTTTGTATTAATACTTTTTGACACAAAGCTGTACGCTGGCAGGAGAAAATACAAATGGTTTTGTTTTTAAAAATTCATGCATATTTGTTCTCTAGCTGACTTAACTCAAAATAGTTTAGCATTTACTTTTAATATTCATGGTTTTAATGAAGGAACCACAAAATAAAAGACAATTTTTCAACCTATGTGCAAAGTTCAAAACATCTCTTCTGATAAAGGCAGTTTAAGGTCAGCATTTAAACCTGCATAAACAATCTTACTTGGAGATCCAAGTATGTTGCAGACAAAGTGGTGATTTCAGCATCTGTAAGGATATGTGAACTTGACACTAGCAAATTTAAATTGCAGCAGCGGAGAGTTCAGTTCAGCCCAGCTAATCAGCAGACTGCCTGGGACTCTTACCAGAAAGTAGCTCACTATCAGCATCAGAGGTGAACCCTGTGCTATCAATGACACATTTTATCAGCTCCAGATCTAGCCAACTGAAAGATATCTCCAGCATACGTGTCAGAACTCCACTCATGCCTCTTAGCCACAACATAGCACAGGTGCTGCTGCACCCTGCCGCTAGAATCATTGGTCTTCCCACCTAACTCTGCTTAGTGCAGAGTAATGGGAAATCAGAGGTGCCCTAAGGTCCCACAATGGTCATTCTATAAACCATATCATCCGTGCAGAGGAAATACACCCAGTTCCACAAAGTTACTATTGGATATGTTACAAGTCATATCAAGAGTTAATGGACTGACGTCACTTCAATGTTTGTCTTCCTTTAGAAGGGAATGAGTAAAATTGCTTAAAGAGCAAACTCTCCTTTTAGAAAATAAATAAGAAACATACCTGTGAAAAAGATGGCAGAGACATCAGCTTCAAATGAGTTTTAAATTCCACAGCACATTTTAAATCCCATATGCATCAAACTTGAATCATTATTCCTCCCATGGAAAAGGCAGGGAAAAGCATTCATTCCCCTCTATCACACAAAGTAAACACTAGTGGCTGGTGAGCAGGACAGCTCTTCAGAATCCACTTTCTGCATTGATCAGGTCCCTGCTGACTACAATGACAGCTAAGCAAGCCTGGCTCACTCAGAGATTTCTACAACACCAAGGTCAATTCTGTAAGTGACAAAACAGCTAATGTCACATGCAGATGCCATGCAGAGACATCACATGTACAGCTCCAGAGGGGTTTTTCATCATTCCCTCATGACATTCACATTTGTATTCATCACAAATTGCTAAAACTTTATCACAGCTACTGGACAAACTGGCAAAACACTGGAATATGAACCTAGTTCATAAGCACTGCAAGATGAGCACAAAGTCTACATACATACTGCTTTTTCAGGTAGGTAACAAGTAAACAAGTATTTTAATGTTAATAGATATAAGTAGACTCTCAACACCGAAAATATTTTCGTTGAAATATTTTGCCCAGCTAATGATCCACTCTCTTTTCTTGTGCTGCTGGTTTGAGGACACTTACTGTCAGGTGTATCTGTCTAATAGGCCTCACAGAAATGGCGTGACCTTGTGTTGGGCTACTAGTACACTTTGCATCCTGTTCCTTTACAGTAGTAACATTTGTGTGGATTTTTTTCTAAGACTGCTTAGCAGCTCTGAAGAAATTAGGACCCTACTTGAGCCCCTAATTACTCTTACAAAATGAAAGTTTCCATGTTTACTTTAATAGAACCAATGTTCTACAACATGAAGCTCTGTGCGTGCAAATATCCCAGATCATAACTCTCATATACACTAACAGGACATGGAACAATAAGAGACACCATCTACCTGCAGAAAGGAACTAGGAAAAATGCACAAACCTATGTTCTGCAATATATAAGAAAAAGTATGATCCCTGAAAGGTTATACATCTTGGAAATTTTACACCAATTTCATAAAGTTTACATATTGGAATATTAATACCAAAGAGGTTTGTGCTTTAGGCATTATTTTAAATGGATTTGTTGTACTAGATATTAAAGTCTAACAGAACCCTTAAAATATTTTTTCTATTTATATATAAATAAAAGAGAAAGTATTCCAGTTAATTTGAAGAATACAATAGTTTCAAAATGTAAAGAAAACATTAGACAATTGCAGAAACTAATTAAGAGTTGCTTACACCTTTACATGGCAAGGTGGTTGAGGAAAAACTAAACCCACAGCCAAAGTTCCCTTTTGTAGATTTTTGAAGGCAGAAAGTGGCCTTATTTATTTACTCTTGGTAGCAGTGCTTGGTACTTAAATGGTCATTTACATACTTAAGTGTTGACTATTCCATTGTTTCTACCCCCCTCAAAATTCTGATCAATATCAAAGCTATTATATTTTAATTTATTTAGAAATAATTCACCACCAAATGTTTTATTATAGATTTAGCTTAGGTGTTTATTAGTATTTTTATCTACTATTATAAAAGAAACATTATGAACAAGTTTTTTTTAACATTGTACATATGGTCAGTTGAAAAGTAGCACATACCTGCTCAATAAAGTGACAAAATTCAACATTGTTGGGGAATATACTGTTACTTAAGTATTTGAGAATTTTTTCATTACCTAGGACAATGTTGCTATTCTGTTAAACATTGAAAGACCTTAGTTTTACCAAAAAAAGAGAACAAAGGGACTACCTGTTCATCTCACATGCCTATTAACAGAGTAAACTAATTAAGAGAAATGAGAAACTGTCATGATCTCATCTATGCACTTGAAACTTCTTTTATATACATAGAAGACAGATTTCAACAGACAGAATTTTCCACAAAGATATTTAAGGTAAACATACTTTTTTATTCCTATCAATTTTCACACTATGCTTATGAAAATCCTTTGCTAATGATTGACTGAAAACCATTGTAGCATTCCTCTCTGATCACAGGTCATCACTTGCATGGTAAAGAGAACTCAAGAGATTTCTGGTATTTCAGAATTATTGTTTTAGTTCATTGACAATATTAATATAATCAGCATGACTGAAGAAAAAGAAAACCAACAAACAAATCAACCCCCCCCACCCAAACACAACAACAAACACCAAAAGCCCCACATCAACAATTAAAAAAAACAAACAAACAAAAAACAAACAACCAGAGGATAAAAATGAGCTACACTGAATTTCTGAATACAGAATATCTTTATTTTATTTTTCCTCTGTAGCAACTTGCTGCTACATGATAAAACAATTAAATTTGAGCTAAACTAAAGATGGTTTGCTTTGAAAAAATAAATCCTAGACACATCATGCAGTTTAACTAGATTGCCTGTGCCTTAGGTAAAAAAAAAAAAGAAGAAAGAAAAAAAAAAAAGAAGAAGAAAGAAAAAAAAAAAGGATGGGAAAAAAGAAATTACACTAGCTAAATATACCAGAAAGAGCTTAAGCATATACAAAACCATTATTTATTTCACTGGATTTTGCATATATCAGCAAGCTTGTTCTCCTGGACTTCATTTCAAAAGAGGAGTGATATGTTCCGTTCCCAATGTTGAGGTCATTTGAAGTATAAAACACACATGCTTTGAATGTCCTTTCTTTAGTATAAGACATTTACTTTAAGGGGCAGACAAAGTGCCAGAAAAAAAAAAAAAATCATTTTGGACATGAAGGAAACATTCGCTGTTAAGGTATTCTTAAAGAAAAGCTCCACTGATTCTTAATTTAGGAGATATAAAAAATAAACTTTTTAGTTTGAGAGTGAAGAGATTAATTTATACCAGGTGTAAATTAATAAAAAAGACAAAAGCCACCTACCTTTCGGGAATGGATTTCTTTCACATATAGTGGAAGTAGAAATTCAGATATTCCTTCAAGCCGTATTCCTTTTTTAGTGACTCTCAAATTTCCCATTCCATCCTACAATCAATAATATATATATATATATATTCACTTCAGGAAATAACCGTATCCAGAACAAGGTAAAAAAAAAAAAAAAACAACCAACATAGGGCTAATATCTAAAAGTATTGACTGCTATCCCACTTTCCCCGTGTCTCCTCATGATCTTCAACAGGAGTTATATGAGGGGATAAGTAAAGCTTCACCTAGGATTGATGTATTTAACTGCAGCTTGATAGTGAACTGTGTACATTATTCCTTGGTTTGACTTAATGCAAGGGTGCAAATATACGTAAGCATTCCTTCACTGTAGAGGTATAGATCTTGAATAAGAACTGGTAAGCAAAACATTTTGTTAATTATCTCTAAAACTATATTTTGTAAAACAAATAATATTTTTCTAATATTTCATAAAAATAAATCACTGCTATGTCTTAGATCAACTGTTTTTACTTTTCCCAGCAATTAAAATACATAGCAAAATATCCTATAGGAAGAAAATGAGTTTTTTATAAGAAGTTGCTCATCACTACTAAGAACGTGTGGCTGGTGAAAATAAGAACTTCAGAATGTTAGGGGTTATTTTTCTTTGTTTTAATTAATCTGAATAGAAATAGGGAAAAGGCCATTGTAAAAGTACAGATAAAAAAAGTAAACCAAATGATTCAATGTTCAATAAAATATAAGCATAGGAAAGTGGCATAATAAGGCTTCAGCTGTATTATAGAAAAAGCAATTAAACTGCTTGATAGTGAAGACAAAGGGTCATTTGGCACAATGACAGTATTTCAAGACTTTTTATCCCTGGATGCTTGTTACTATATCCCTGAGAAAAGGTAATTCTTCACTGTGCTGCCAGTGGAATTCAACTTGATCCATTTAAGTGCAAAATTAGCAAATTCAATTTAATTGCTGATTAACCATTTTTAAGCCATTGCTGACTCTAGTGTAGCAGAACAGTGAGAACTTGTATTTCTGCTCTGTTGGCTGAACTGTGAAACAAGTAACTTCCACTTGCTGGGCAGTCATAAAAAGCTGGATAAAAGTGTCCACAGGTGGCATAGCTGAAGCTAGAAGAGTACACCAAATTAAACAACAATATACTTACCAAAAGATAGTGTATTCACTATACCACTACAGCTATTCCCTTTCTAAAACAAAAAATTATTCCAATATGGCAGATATTTGATTGACACCACTGCATCCATATCTGATGCAAGACTGCAAAAATGTTAATTTTTTAAGACAACAAAAAGAATTACATTTTACACAATGTAATTCAGCTGGTATCATTTCCAAGACACAACAAGGGCATAGTGATAGATAGCTTTCCCTGCTATGACAGATTTGCAAAGAACATACTGTTGGAAATCATGTCTTCACATGTCAGTTATATGAGTAGAAGTCTAGATGACTGTGACTACAAAACCAGAAACTACCACAGTCAGAAAATAAATATAACTCCTTTCCAAAGCAGAGAAAATACAGAAAAATTAAAGCTAATGCTAAGGCTATCTATATTACAGAATATACTTGTTAAAGGAATATGGCACCAAGATAAATTTGCAGACTCTGTAATAGCCCATATAATGTTGAACAAAACTTGTAACTAATTATATAAAGCCAAGAACTGTCTTTTTTTTTTCAGCAAAAGTGCTATTTTTTCTCAAATTCCATATTGTACTTTAACCCCAGCTGGTGACTAAGCCCCACACAACTGCTCTCTCACTCCCTCCTGGTGAAATGGAGGAGAGAATCAGAAGAGTGAAAATGAGAAAATTCATAGGTTGAGGTAAAGACCATTTAACAGATAAAACAAAAGCCATGTGCAAAAGCAAAGCAAAGCAGGGAATCCGTTCACTACTTCCCCTCAGCAGGTAGGTGGTTCCTCCATCTCCAGGAAAGCTGGGCTTCATCATGTGTAACAGCTACATGGGAGACAAATGCTTTCCCCCTAGCTTTATATATTGAGCATGATGTCATAGGGTATGGCATAGCCCTTGGGTCAGTTGGGGTGACCTGTCCCAGCTGTGTCCCCTCCCAGCTCCTTGTGCTCCCCCAGCCTACTCACTGGTGGGGCAGTGTGAGGAGCAGAAAAGGGCCTGACTGTGTGTAAGTGCTGGTCAGAAATAAGTAAAACATCCCAGTGTTATCAATACTGTATTCAACACAAATCCAAAACATAGCCCCATAGCACTTAGTATGAAGAAAATTAGCTCTATCCCAGCTAAACCCAGTACTCTATGACAGATGAATTATCAAATACTGCTTCTTAAAGAGGTGATGTTTTGTTTTAAAGTATTTTTCTTAAATCTAGATATGAGATATCTATACAAATAATTTCAAATACAAAACCTCAGGCATTTGTAGACTTTCTCACAGAGTGCAATATGAAACTGTTGTGCCTATTTTTGAAAAGATAAAGAAATTAGAGTTTGCTTTTGAATGTGTAATCTGCATTACTACCCATTAATTCTCAGTTTCACCAATCCTGCTTGTCTGTATATGCTATAGTACTAGCATAATAAAATTGTAATAGAAAAGAATAAGATGACAAAAGAAAACAATCAGGCTGTTACTGAAAGCAAACTGAAGCACAGAAATTAAGCTGTTTTCTAATTTTTGGTACTTATCATATTTTGTCTGTTTATTTTCAGCAGTTAATTTTGGTAGCAAGTTTAAACTGCCCACGTTTCAGAAACAAACTAGTGACAGAACCTCCTGCATCCACAAGGGCTTCCCCTTTTCTGATTGACATTTCTAAGCCCTCATTCTTTAGTTCTTCAGCAGTAAGCTACTCAGCTAGCAGAGTCCAACAATTCAAATGCAGACAGACTCTGGACAGACAGAAGCACTCTAGTTTCAGTAATATTACATTATTCAAAATGAGAAGACAGACACTACATTCTGGAGCATAAGCTGCAAATGGTGTTTTAAGATCTAAAACTGAATGAAATAGGGTGACTGTGACTTTAATTGCTTGATAAATGCAATAATCTTCCACAGAGTAACTTCCTGAAGTGTGTAACGACTTATATAAAAGTAAGACTGAATAGAAAAATACAGAAAATCAGAGAATCACAGAATGTTAGGGATTGGAAGGGACCTCAACAGATCATCTAATCCAATCCCCCTGCTAGAGCAGGAACACTTAGATGAGGCTACACAAGAGTGAGACATGTACTACAATGTGCTTAATGACGCTCTCTCCATGCAAAGAATCACTGCCCAGTACATTTTCTTCATCAATAATTCCCCATTCAGTTTAAAGAGGGTTTAGAATAAGAAGAGTTTCTTGTGTCATTGAGCTGGAACTGTGATGTTATAGATAAAAATTCAAGGGTTTTCAGAAGTAACATAACTTGGTCAAAAAGTTATTATGATTGAAAAGATTAATAAGAGCAAATTCCAATCTTCTTGGCTCATTTAATGCCCTTATGACCATGAAGTTCCTTTTAACTTTGAGGCTCCCCAAGAAAGATAAATATTAATATTAAAGAGTTTAAAACAGAACCACAGAAGAATTCTGTCTTAAAACATACTTGCATCTTCCTGTAGATATGATTTTGATATAACATTATTAGTATAATTCATTTAAACATTCATTCTGCTAATTTTCCAAATCAACTGCCTACGTTACTTTATATTTTCCAGGCAATGGATACTCAAATTATTGTTTTGGTGCAATTTGGTTTTATTCAAGTGCAAAAATACACTTGAATGAACTATTCCAATACTTTCTTACAATATGTAAATGCTAAGTTAATGCACTGAGATGGGCTGGGATGGAGTCAGTTTTCTTCATAGAAGCCAGTGTGGTGCTGTGTTTTGGCTAAAACAGTGCTCATAACACACTGATGTTTTTGGTCGTTGCTAAACTGTGCTTGCACAGTGTCAAACCTTTGTCTTTTTTCCCCTCCATCCCCCAGCAAGTAGAATGGGAATGGGCAAGGAGTTAGGAGGAAACATGGCCAAGAAAGCTGACCTGAACTGGCTGAAGGGATATTCCATACCTGGAACATTATGCTCAGCAATAAAAAATGGTGGTAGAGGAAGAAGTGGAGAGGGAGAAGAGGGAGGTTGTCTCTCAAGGTGGCCAATGCTCAGAGACTGACTGGGAATAAGTCTGTTTGTGGTAGGTGATGAGTGATTGTTTTTGCATTGCTTTATTTCCTCTTTATGATTATTTAATATTTATTATTATTCTCAGACTGTTATTACATCTAGAACTTTCCCTTTTTCCCATATAAGAACATAAAGAAACTAACAGTGACCCTGCTTCACTTATTTTGGTTTTTTCCCTATCAAGAAAAAACAAATAAACAAAAAACACTGCTCCATCTTTAAACCCATAAATATACCAGCCTTACATATATTATTAAAAAAAATAAGAATAAAATAATCACTATCAACATTTTATGGTATTTTTTGATCATTTTAAATTTCAGTTGTGAACACCAGAAATTCAAACAAGCAACTGTCAAAACAGGAAAACTAAACATTTATTTTATGCTGTTGCCTATCTTATAACTGCAGCAATCTAGGAATAGTTTTATTGAATTTTAACACTACATTAAGGTCAATGAAATCCCAAACTATAATTATTATAAATCTCCGATAAAGAGACTGTAAGTTTGAGTCAGAGCATATTAAAAAAAAAAAAAAAAAAAAAAGAGTTCTAATACTGACATTCAGAATTTTGTCAAGCTTTGACCTGTATATAAGCGGACAGAGATTAATGTCCTCAGATGGTCCTGTAAATAGTACATAAAATAGTATATAAAACTGGTATATAAGAATGTCTTGAGTTAATTCATATTGTCTTTAAACAGAAAGAATGATCTTTTTAAAAATTAAGTTATTTCTTGACAATGTGCTGAAAATTCTACAAGGGAGTATTACTTATATAGTAAATTCTGTTTCTGCCAAATGAACTACTGAAGCAGCATATTTGATGATAACTACAAGTAGCAAAGCATATGACAGAGTTATAAATACTTCTCAACAAACCAGGAGGCTGACTAAAACTAATCCTGTACCACACATATTGCTATATAATGAAATGTGCTGTGTTCTGCTTTCTTTTCTCTCTCTCTCTCTTTTTTTTTTTTTTTTTTTTTTAATTATTTAGACACTAAGGCATTGTAAGGAGAAGTAGATAAGGAACTCTATACAAGTTGCTGATAAACAAGAAGCATGTAAGAAAAAGGTTAGTAATCTGCATGATAGTCAGCTCTCTGTGCCATATACAACAAGAACCGGGAATTTGTAATACTGCCTTGGAAGACCTTTAAGCTACAGAAAGGGCAGGTTGGAAGTCAGGCTGCAGACTACCTCAGTTGGAAATAACACTTCTTCTGGAGGACAGTAACTACATCTTACAACTGAGCCTAGATGAAATAAAACTGCTTTGCATGAAACTTGGATCAAAAGAATACATTTAATATTACAAAAGTCTGCAAATCTATGAGTAGCATGCTGTTAGATATGATATTCTACTTGTTTTCTGAGTATATATATTTAAGTCCATATTCTGGCTCCAAAAGCTAAAGAGGGAAGCAGCTCACAAAACACAGGGCAGGATGGGGTGGGGGAGGGGGGGCATGCTTAAACAGCGTGTTTAAACAAAGTGCCTAAACACAACATCCTATAAATTAATGAACATTCACTATATGTTGCCTTGCAGGCATCATAGCAGAGGCTAAACATGAAAAAGAATCACAGAATCACAGAATGTTAGGGATTGGAAGGGACCTCAAAAGATCATCTGGATGATGTGGTTGCAGTGCTATGAAAGAGCACAGATGAAACACCTGTAAGTGTACAAAGATGCTATGCAAAAAGAAGAAAACAGGAGAGCAAGATATCAGAAAAAAGGTGGTTGAAGCAATGAAGAAGTGGTGAATTGTACTGAGGAGGGAAAAAATACTGAATTTGATATGATGGCACAAAAAGCAAAGAGAGCAACAGTGATATGGATGATTAGGAAGATGAAAGCCATTAGTAGGTATGTTGTTGATAAAATGGAGGAGATACACAAAAGTCTGAGAGAAAGATGACAAGGGAAATTATTTGTGTTGTGTCCACACATAAAGTTGGATTTCAAAAACAGAGTTGGAGCATAATTCCAGCTGGAGAAAAATTGTATCTGGACATGGTTACGGATGTACAACCGAAATAAAAACTGCAGGCAGCTACAGTCCCACATGAGCAGAAAATGGGTAGTGGTATCAGCAATGAAAACAAAGAGCATTTTCCTGGATTATCAGGAAAGATAACTGAATTTCAGTAACCAAAACCAAAGGTAAAACGATAGAAAGATGTCCAGGAAAACACATTGGAAAGGTAAGTCTGCTTTGATGGAAATACCTGCTTTCATCCATCTGCTGAAAATAATAGCTGAGATGGTATAAATGACAGGTAAAAGTAGATATCAGGGAAAAGCTGGGAAAGAAATTACTATAGTACTGTGCAGCAATGTTTGAAGTGATACAGACTAAGGGAAAAAAATATCTGTGAAAATTCAGAACTGACAATTACATTTTAAGTGGAGAAGCTTTTAAAGACAAAGAGAATTCAAACTGCCATCCAAACTAAATGGAATTAGAAAACCCTGAATACATTCTGTCTTTTAGAATGGTTTTTGAATGTATGGCCTGGCTTCTTCAATTACAAAAGTAATCCTGACATGAAAATAAAGTCTGTATGTACATACATTAATAGAAAATATATACCTATCAAGACCAAACAACAAGATAAAATCCATCTTTTATGCTTAAAAGTTTGATTTTATTTCCTGGTCTGCATAGTTATATTATTTTTCATTCATACATAGATGTGTCCTTCAATATCAACTGAAAAATGCAGAATTCTATGTGATCAGTTCTTATAAGCTATTCCAGATTAAGGTATGATCTTCCTAGACCTCTTATATTTAGTATTACTGTTTTTCTTACAATAAATTATAATTTGCACATTCTTAAACAATTAATACATTAGGAAAATTATAGAACCTAACTACGCAGTTCTTCTCCCTCCAAATATCTGATATTTCAGGAATTAAAAAAATAAATACAAGATTTTCAGAACCAATGAACATCTGCAATTCCTACAGAAACTGTGTGGTGAAAGGATATAAAGTCTAGACCAAATAATATAGAAATGAACAGTCTTATACCTAACATCTCAAACTCTTGGAAATTAAACCAATCATTATCTTTATTTGGGTGCATGTTCTCTGCTCTACTATTTTATTCAATGTTCTGTTTAAATTCAAGTTCTGTGATTTGATTAACGTGTGGTCAGACTAACAAAAAAATAATTTCTATCCCAATATAGCTTCTTACAATCAATGTTTAACAAGCCAGAAAATGCAGAACGCTCCTTAAAACTCCATACTTCATGCAAGTGGAATGGAAGTATAAAACAGAGTCAGGGAGTGGGAAATTTTCTTCTATGCAATCACCAGCAAAATTATTAAGTAGAAGCTAGTGAAGCATTTCTGGTCTCTGTAGAGTCAGTTATAGGACACCAGGAACTAGTAAAGATAGGCAAAGAGAAAATGGAGAGACGAGGTGAATGAGGTAAAGAAGGTCTGTCCTTCATCTGAAGGTAAACACTGAGAAGTGGTAAACGCAGAACTGCTATTCCTTTACTCACCAACTTTCCCCCTTTTCTTTGCATACATGAAAACAAACTGATTACAGAAGGTAATTGTTTTTTTTTTTTTTAAATTAAATTACAGTGCATAAAAAATTTTGAAATGTAATTATGTCAGTATGGGCTGAACATTGCACCTCTTGGCTACAATATGTAATTTATCGAGTGCTGAAGAAAAAAAAAATAATAAAAGAAAAATCAAGCAATCCAATTATGTTCACAAATGCAAAAATAACCAAAGGGGGACCAAAGAGCAAAGTGGAAGAAGCCCCCACCATCAACTCCATACTGCTCCTGGCAAAGCATTATAATGACACACTGCCATACACAGGAAGGGTGAATCTAACACCAGAAAAAGGAATAAAAAAGCGGATATTTGTGTATATTGCTTTTAATTCTATCATTATTGGGAGAAAGTTGCAATAATTACATGCATGTTTTGGATGAGGTCTTATCGCTGTAACTGGACTAATAATGTTATTTTGGTAAGACTGCTATTTTCTAAATTAGACTAATAATAAATTATTGGGTGCTGGTGTTTATTTAGTCCACATAAATTACACAGGTTATTTAACCTGCTTCCCTGCCTTTGAGGCTTGGTTGTAATTTTGACACAACATCTTGAAGATAATTTTGTCATGCTGGAAATTTAATCACACATTAACCCTGTGAATAAGAATAACTAGGGAATCCACTTTAAAAGTTTTAAAATACATTTTAACAATTTTATGAGGATTTGTTCCTCTCAGGGCTGCTTACGGTAACTAGGCAAAATGACTCAAAAGGTCCTTTTTTACCCTTTTTAAAATAATTTACACTTGTGTATTAAGGCCCATATATCTTATATTAAGGCACTATTTTCTTATACAGTGACTCTGTATTCATTACAGAGGAAGGAAAATAACCTCATGAGCCATGCAACAGAAGTACTGAAGTACCTACAGACAAGCACATCCACTCCCTGGATTGACACATATTCAAAATATGCTGCTCTTGTAACAAAACAAATATCATTAAGTAGGAGCCATTATACTTCCTTGATCAGACTGAAGCAAAAAGCATTCAAGAAATCAATTATCAAGATACTCTAAAGAACCTATTACTGTCAAAACCAAAAGAGATTATTTCAATGTGAGGAAAAAAGTTGTAGCAAACTTGGTAGTTGCAGAATTTTAATTTTCAAGAAGCATGACTATCTCACATTGCAGTCTTTATAGTATCTAACTTCATACACGTTACTTAATATCACAGTACAAACACTGCAGGTTTTTCAAAACAGCTACCACTCATCTTTCAATAAGCAACACCTTGCTCTATAGATACACTTAATAAAATAAATGAGACTAAGAGCAAAGTAGCTTGCTGCAGAGATACATCTCTTGCTATCATGGCAAGAGAAATGAAAGTGTAAGAAAAGCCATGAAGTTGCTGGAAAATAACTCCTCTTTTATCTAACAGCCTGCTCAATAGAACACTCATCTCCTAACCAATAACTTCAAGCTACTTTGCTGCAGTCCAAAGGGATTAAAAATCACAACCTCCACTGTTTTGAGGAGTGTTATAACCACAATGATCAAGGGACCTACCCCATTCTCTTTGCGCATAGCTCAGCATGGCAAAAGACTTCTCAAAGTTAGCAGTTATATTAGAAAATGAGAGAAGTTTTTTAAATGGGATAATTTCAAGAGAAATCTTAAAAATTAAATTACTGAATCATTTTGAGGGGTGACAGTGTGTTCTCACATATCACTTCTTATGGTATGGCTAAAATCCTGATCACTGAAGGACAATGAAAGTTATGTATTTGTGAATCAACAGTTCAGTATCTCACTGACTTTTGTAACAGCAATTTAAAAGGCTGATTGGAGAAGGGAATTTTAGAAAGCACACTTTAGTATCACAATTCAGCCCTTTAAAAGCACAGCATCAGTGTCTTCTCTGTCATCAAATCTTTTCTCAATCTACAGCTGTGAGGATGCAGGGCAGATACAAGGTGGCTACTTGCAGTTGTGTCCACACAAGAACCCTGGAGGGGAATTCTTCAATCCAGGTTCTGTACTCAAACCAGGAAACACAGACCTACACGTTACTATAAGTAAAACCAGGAATGAAAGAGTCCCTGCAAATATTCTTTAGGAAACCGGTAGAAGACCCACAAACAAAGTTGTGAAACGAAGAAGCCCATATGATCCAAAAGGACATCAATAACACACTAGGAATGAGGACGTCCTGACCAGCTGAAAAGGAATGCAGGAGCACCAGTCATGGAGAATAAACTGGACATCCTCCAGAGAAGCAGCTGATTAGAGAAGCAGCCAGTGGTCCAGACCCCAATAGCAAATGAAGAACATGTCCTGGTGCTACTGAAAAAGAAGCTATGCACCCTTAACACCAAGAATCATGAGTCTGACTGATTTAAGACTCACCAGCTATCTGATTATTACTTCATGCATCTCATTTGCATAATAATTACAGTAATAATATAACAATCTAGGGAGATCGGGAAACGGAATAATTCGTATTCATGTAGGACATCTTGTTGAGGAAGAGACGTAAGGGAGCACGGATGAATACACTTGTTCTGAGGTTCAGTCCAAAAGGAAGAAAGAGCTAAGTGTCTGCAAAGAATGGTAATAAATTAAAAAAAAAAAAGTTCCCTCTCAGGCCAGAAGGATAAAGTAGGTGATGTATTTGTGAAGAGTAAACCAGAGCACAGACCTGAGTGATAACATAGGTAACTGACTAACATCCTTTGTGAATGCAGCAGGAAACAGGCTGAAGAGGAAGCTCCTGAAACTGTTTCATGAAAAGAATAATGAGGGTAGGGGCTGCTTCACTTTTGCTCTAATTAACAGAGAAGAAACAGTGAAGAATGTGAATATTATTGGTAATGTAGTGGATATTGGTCACAAAAGGACAGAATTCTCAAAAACTAGATTAGAAGGAAAATAACTCAAACTAAAAGCAATGCATTTCAAGATTGTAAGCTTCGGTAAAAGGACTCTCAGAGAGATTTCCTGGGAGACTTGCCTAAGGTGAAAAAAGGATTATAGTGAAATGGTAGTTTCTTAATGAACCAATTTACCCAAAGGAGAAGAAAGGTTTCAGATAGATTCTGAAGAATATTGACTTTTTTGATGCCTTTTTTTTTTAATTTTTAAATTTCTTCTTTAGTCAGAAGGTCAACATAGATTGCTCTGTTTTAATTGGTGCACCAGTGATAAAGGATTAAGATCCTTTAGGGAAAGGAAGAATGTATTTATGAATACTTGTATAAGTTAGTTATTTTCAAGCCACCTGAGGAAAACGAACTTCATCCTGAGGTACTCAAAATCTGCAAGCCATAAATGGTTAGCTAAAATGTGTCTACAACAGTAACGCAGCTCAGAGCAGTAGAGTGCAGCAGTACTTTGTTTCTTCACTTACTCCATGTTGGCTTAGACTGTAGGGCAGTTTTTCTGCACATGAAGGGGATTCCTTTTGGATGAAATTAAATCAGAAGATCTGTTCAGAGTGCATCAGTCTCTGAAAGGAACAGAAAGGTCCCAATCAATGTGTGATCTGCAGCACAAATCAAGTCCCACAGCAAATACCAAGTGCACATGCACAGGCAGAATTACTCTCAAACCACAGAGACCTCCTGTGTTCCGCACTTAAAAAACTAAAGGTCTCAAGGTCAGTAACCAGCTCCAAGATCTCCTGTTGTTCAAGACAGTTTTTCTTCTTTCCACTTCTGTATCCATTTTCAGTGTTTTTCTGAATTGCCTACCTCATTTTTTTTCTATTTTTTAAATTAATAACGATTGACCTTTTCCATCTTTCTTTCCCAATCAACTTCTTTGGTCTCATAAAAGATTTAATATATTGCAGTCATAGTGGCAGTTCATGGTCAAGCTATGCCCCCTTGCAATCTCTAAGCTCTGCATCTCTTGCAGTTCCGTCTGTCCATGCTCTGAACTCTGCATATCCTCTCTCATTTACTCTGCCTTTTCCTCATACAAATGAACAACTGAGAGAGTGGAAGCCATTATTTTCATGGTGTCCACTTGATCAGTTTCCCCTGCCACAAGATTTAAGGCACAATTTCTTCCATTCTGAGCCTCTGTCTGGCCAACACCCAAATTTAGAGTCAGGAAGCAGCAGACAGGATGTGTAACTGAACAAGAATAGAAATAAGACTTGCTTCCCTGAATAAGGTTATGAGAACACCCATGCGCTCCTATCATCATCATGGATGAAAGGATGCTCTGGCACTTGTTGAAGCAACATTGAGAAGCCTACACACCTGAAAGCATGAGTTTGTAGGACAGCTTTCTTCTGGCTATCTTTGAGCACCACATGCAGCAGGAATGTTTGGTCTAGGAGACCAGATTAATCAAAGTAAATAAATATGCACACCTATAGTCTAGCTTTTTGGTCCATGGTACAAACTGTTTTTTCCTACTGATCCGCCCATATTGTATCACATTAGTTTTTGCTCTGTGGCTTACAATTACACAGCCTATGAGCACAAAGTCTACGAGAGCCCATAAAGGATGGATGAGAGCAAACTGTAAAGGTGAAAACCAGAAAGGCAGAACTGGTATTTATCTTTTAAAAGACAAAACAGTAGCAGTAAAGATCAAATTACCTTGAACTCTTTCAAAAATACCACGAGCTCTATACCAGAGTAGATAATCAGACAAGCTATTTGTAGGCAGCTGGAAGATGCCCAGGAGATCAATGAGTTGCAAAGCAATGAAAAAGCCAATAACTGGATAAGAATTAAACATTGGGCAATGCAAATAAACATTAAATAATAATTTTTTTAAAAAGACCTACTAGGAAGGGCTAAACTTGATGACATTGTTCAGCCTGACAAAGAAAAATTAAGAAGGCATTCAATAATAAAGTATGAAAACACTTTATTCATGCCCACTGATAATTAAGCAATAAAAAGCATAAACTTAAAATGAAGAAACTGAGAAAAGAGTGGCTATTAGTAGAATATTTTAACTCTAAAAACTGGACCAGAAATATTTTGCATGGTTGTACACCATCCATAAAGACTTCAGAACTTATTTGACATACATCTCTCAAGACTGATGTACAGTTTAAGCTAAGTTACGTCAGAGGGTGAATCAAGTGGCTTTTGGAATCTCTTCCTGTCATTCTGTTTATAATTATTTTTAGGCTTCCATGTAGAGATTGTTAAACACAGTATGTGTCTTCACAAAGTGCAGAACTAGATTTTTGCCTTGTCTTTGTTGAGGAAGTCCTCGTACAAAATGTATTTAAAGTTAAGTCCTCTTTACAACTGCAAATATCTAAGCCACATAATTAAAGAAAACTCAAAAGACACAGTAGAATACATTGGACTTGATACTTATTATTTTTTGCAGAACGTATTTTTCTCCCATGTTTACCATATTTACTCTAATTTACTGAGCATACTTCTAGACAAAGGGAAATAGGAATGTTGTTTTCAAACATCTTACAGAAGTCCAAGTGCAGCATATCTGCATATTTTCCCGGACAGCTTTTAATCAAAATAAGAAGACAAAAAATAAAAATAATGAGAAAGAAGGAAGGTTTTAAGGGGTGAAGAATGAAATATCTGAATTTTCAGTAATTGCCCTTTTAGTGGTTGTAAACATCATAACTTTTCTTAACATTGCCTTTGAATCCACATAAAATCTATGATCTCAATTTCAACATTTATTGGTGATTTCATTGATCAGCAAAATATATGTCCACTTAGTTTGTTTAAGACCTATGCAAGTGTTTTGCCTTGACTGTTTCAGGATTATGATAAAATTACTGTCTTGATCAGGAGTAAACACTGACAAAGTTTTACTGGACTGCAAAAATAAAAAGTACCTGTTCCTAGTCTTAATAACTAACATAATCCATATGGGTGGGGGGTTTTGTAGCAGAAATGGTAGAGTAATGGAACAAGCATAATTTCATATTGTGCAGACAGTAAGGCAGTTTTTGAGAATACAACATGAGGTGTTCTGTAGCGCAATTAAATATGCAGTAGATTATTCACATCAACACTTGCATAGATTCATCTACTCATATTCTACATCACTCACAAGAGGAGGGTGACCAGGATCCTTGTTTAGATACAGGATGGAAGATAAAGGAAAGAAGATTCTGAAAACTGGGCCAAAACCAGTAAAGATGTGTTGGGACATGGTCACTCTCCAGGCAGTAGTGACAGGGTTTGACAAATTCAGTTAAGCAGTGCAGTCTCTCTAGAGAATGTGGATCCAGTGTGAATGCCAGTTTTAGCAAGAAAACTGGGTTCCATAATTATAAAAGAAACAAACAAACAAGTACAAAAATAAGCACCTATAAGCACCGACCCTTAGAGAGAACAAAGTCAGAAAACAGGAGAATTAAAGGAGATTTTATGGACACAAACCACTCTTGCTAGTACAGACAAGACATGCTACAGCATCTGAAGATCCCTCTAGGAAGCCTGTTCCTCCAGGGATAGTGGAGGCATACTTCCCAGGCAGCCTGTTCCAGTGCTTGATGACCCCTTTGGTTCAGAAATTTTTTCCTAAAATCTAATCTAAACCTCCCCTGGTGCAACTTGAGGCCATTTCCTCTGGTCCTATCACTTGTTGCTTGGGAAAAGAGACCAATATCCACCTCACTACAACCTCCTTTCAGGTAGCTGTAGGCAGTGATAAGGACTCCCCTCAGCCTCCTTCTCTCCAGACTAAAACAACACCAGTTCCCTCAGCTGTTCCTCACAGGACTTGTTCTCTAGACCCTTCACCAGCTCCATTGATCATCTTTGGACACACTCAAGCACTCAGTGTGAAGTTTGAACCTCCAACAGCACAGCTTTGAACCACTCCCACACACCCTACCACTGGAAGAAGAGACGAGCACCTCGGTCTCCACATCCCCTCCTCAGGAAGCTGTAGAGAGCCATAAGGTCACCCCTCAGTCTCGTTTTCTCCAAACTAGAAATGCCTAAAATCCTCAGCTGCTCCTCACAGGACATGCCTTCCAGCTCTTTCACCAGCTTTATTGCCCTCCTCTGGGCACACTCAAGGACCTTCACATCCTTCTTAAATTGTGGGGCCAAGAATTGTACACTACTCAACATGAGGCCACACTAATGCTAAATAGAGAGGGATAATCACCTCCTTTGACCAGATGGTTATACTGTGTTTGAGGCACCCCAGCACATGGGTTACCCCCTTGGCTGCAAGGGCACACACTGCTGACTCACACTGAGCTTGCTATCGACCAGCACCTCCTGATCCCTTCTGCAGGGCTGCTCTCCAGCCACTCCTCTTCCCATTTATACTTGTGCCCAGCATTATTCCATCCTAGATGCAGATCCCAGCCTTTGCACTTGTTACACTTCATCCTAATAATGATTGTCCAGTGTTCCAGTCTATCTAGGTCACTCTCACGCTTTGACTTATAAAAAGCTCTTGAGCAGGCAAAAGACTGTATCTAGACAAATCTCAGCAACACTTTTAACACACCCAGAAGAGCAATATTTCTTTAGTTGGCAAGCTGGGTTTCCCACTCCATCTCTCTATAAGCTAACACTACTTGATGTCAGATGGAAATTAATTTCTGGCTGCATAAACTTGAAGTTTTACTGAGTGGATATAAGACCATCCATAAACATTATTGTCTACCTTTCTAGAATCATATGTTCTCAAAACGCATCAGTTGGTAATAGTGTCATTGAATACAGGAATCTTTTCATAGTGGAATGTATTTTTATCAGGAAGTTTCCTTGAATTCTAGTATGACCAATCTGTTTGATTATGTTATTTTAACAGAAAACTTAAGTGAAACCCCAGAGAGCACAAATCCAGTTGTGGGTAGTCTATCACTGTATACAGTGAAAAACTGAGATATCCATTGATGCAAAAGCAGGGGGATTGGACTAGATGATCTTTTGAAGTCCCTTCCAACTCCTATCGTTCTGTGATTCTGTGAAAAGGATGTGTCAAATGGTGGACACATACTAGAGTGATAAATATGTGTTAAGGTTATGCCATAGTCAGACACAATGCAGCTGTCAAATGACAGCAAGAATTAAACACAGGAAAGGACACCAAGGTTTCAAAGAGATTGTGCATAACATTCGATCTGCCTGGTGTGTACACATATCAGCTAATCTCATATACATCTGAAAACTAGGTCTAGAAAACATGGAAATTTAGAAGTGTATCTTGGATTACAGAACATGTTTTCATGCACTGTCAGCAGTGATGCATCTATTTCTTCAGTCAATTAAGAAAGCAATAGAAACACAGAATCGTCACAGTTGTATGGCAGCTCTGGGTTTGCCTAGTTTAGCCCAGAGAGGCTCAGAGCCACATCAGCTAGAACAGTGTACTCAGGACACTGTCCAGTTAGGCTTTGACTGCCACCAAGGATGGGGACTCCACAACCTCCTTGGGCAACTTTTTCAGTGCCCTATCAACCTCACAGGAAAAAAAAAAAAAAACAGTTTCTTAGGTGCACTTTACAGAAGTTTAAAAGCTAAGGTGTTTGCCTCCAATGTTTAAATTAGAAAAACAGTAAGAGAACAGAATATATTGTCAAGGAATCTAACTCAAACCTGGAATATGCAGAACTAATGCAAATTGCATACAAAGTGGAGAAACTCCTAGCGGGAAAACTTGGGTCAGGTGAAGGCACTGAGATTTTTGCGACCAATTTTACTATAGTCAGTATTTCAGCAGATATATGCAATATAAGTTCCAATATACAAGTTTCAATATCTTAATGAAGCTGTAATTTTACCATAAAGTTGAATAAATTTGACAAAAGATGAAATCCAGTGCTTTGTCTTTTTTTTCTCCTAGTGAATATCAACCATATAATGACAACCTGACTAAATTTGAAACTTTTTCAAATTTCATATTGATATACTAGAAGCCCAGAAGTTATCGTAGTTCTCACACAGACATGGAGACCATAAAGCACCTGAGCTGATTCCTTCAGTAATTCAATTTTGCTTAGTTATCCTTACACTGAGCTTGTCTGAAACTTTGCCTGAAGTTTTTCTCCCAGATAGATATTGACTGCTGATGCAATTATAAGAATAAATAGATAAGTCTTCGTTTGTGTTGGTAACATCTTTCCCTGCATCATGCACTCTTCTAAAAACATCCATGCAAAGACAGTACACAGTATTTCTTAACTGGTTTGATAAATACTATATGCAGACTTAAACGCATCCTAACCCTACATTCCTAACCCCATCTTTATAAATCCAAAGTTTGAAAACATTCAAAGCCATGTTAGTCCCTATCTCCAACATAAATAACTTATGTAATAATAAGAGAAAGAGAAAGAAAAATATACTATTAAACCCAAATCTTACAACAAAGTATTCTCTCTCCAAGCTCCTAATTTTCAATACCATAAAGAACTTAAAGAACTCACTTATATCAAGAACACAGATTTAGAAAGGCAAATCCCATTCTTCATTTCCAGAATGTATTTTCTGATTTTCATTGCATTTTTCATTAGCTAGTCTCATAAATATAGCTCAGACAGATACAGTCACAGAATGCTGTGTATCCTGCTCTGTAACACAGCACCCAGTCTAGGAAGACAGACTGCATTAGCTGAAATGTCCTAGATTACAGACAAGTTCTCATGTTGTCTAAGAATCCACAGTAGATTTCAAGAAAGTCTGAACTAATGCTACCACTGAACCATACTAGGAGAAAGAAAAATTCAGACTAGCAACAACACAAATATTAGCATGTAGTAAATAAAATACTACATTAAAACAAGAAACAAACTACCAGAATCCTGACTGCTCTTTTGTCTTTTAATCTCTAATGTGTACTCTGTTTCTCAAAAAAAATCTGATGTCGTCTTATCTCTACATATTTGGAGATGAAATACATGCATTACCATTCTGAGATTAGAGTCTGTGTTTACATGTGTAGGAAATTAGATCAAAGCAAGCATAATAAAAAATAATGTTAATAGGTATACATTACATGTCAAACATTTTTTCTTCTATATTGGCATATCATACAGCTTCCAGATTTAAATAACTAAAAATGGTTGGCAGGTCCATCTGTTTTATTATTTCCCTTGGCACTGGCTAAATTTATCACATATGTCTGAAATAGATTATATGTTGTTTTATTAGATTAACTTAATTGTGTATTGGCATCAGTATATGTCAAAATTAATGGCTTTTTAATGACAGTACATGCTAACTATTAACTAGAAATACTGAGGAGGGGTGAAGGCATGGCTTTAGAAATGATTAATACGACAAGTCTTTTGATATTACTATACAGACACACACACACAAGAAAAAAAAAAGCATGAGACTAGCTTTGTTTCCCTCTTCATTCCATCCTGGAAACTGGGAATCCTGGGAATGAAAGGAGAAAAATAAAGTGCAGAAATAATATTTGCTTATATTTTATCAACTCTGTAAGTAGCCTGAATAACCCCATTGTTCTCAAAATAAATTTCACTGAAAATTAGATTAAAACTTTTTTTTTTTAATAAATGTTGAATACACCACTATGATATTATATCTACAAACATAACACACACACACAAAACAATTTTCATCCTGATCCAAGTTTTTTAACTTGGGACACTTTGCTAAATTTTATCTGCAAAGCAAGACAGAAGCACACTACATTACCCACGCGCACACGCCAATTAAAAACAAACAAACAAACCAACCAAAACCACAACCCATCACCACCAAATATTAGTTAGAAAAGGATTAAGATGGTAAAAATATTTTCTTACATTATGTTTTAAAATACTGCATAAAAAGTACATTTGCATCAAAAGTTAAAAAAAATACTTTGAAAATTTATTAAGATAAAATGCTTTAGGGGAAAAAGGAGGATATTTTAAAGATACTTTAACATCTACCAATGTAATATGTATTTTACTTATATACAAACATTTAATACCATGCAATCATAATATTTAGTTTCACAAACTGAAATACAATATTTCTCCATAAACCTATAAAAAAATGCGATTAAAAAATGGGCTGATACAAAAAAAAAACCAACAAAACAACAAAACAAAACAACCAACAAACCATAACTCCTTAGATCCTAAAAACTAGTATAAAACCTGGATTTTGACATGTTAAGTCTCCATTCCTCAACATTATTTTCCTCTGCACAATTCTCTGCTGCTAGTGCATGCCCCCTCAATCCTGTCATCTCATTCCTGTAACTCTCTCCATTGATCTTAGGAGACCTATTGTTTGTTACTGCATAGCTGACCTGCCTTTCATTCTTATTTAGCAAGGACCTTTATATAGATTAAATTTACTGTGTTTCAGTAACTCTCAATGGATTGACTTTGGCTATATTTGAGGTCTCTTATACATAAGGGTCTTCATAAGGCTTTAGACTTATGCTTCTTAGTGGTTTTGGAGATAAGCAATGGGTAGTGGGGTTTTTTTGTTGTGAAATAGCCTTTATTTTTACCTATACCAGAAATAAGACTCATATTATGTCCCTTTCAAAAATAATAACTAAAAACCCCTACACATTCCACAGCAGTTGTCTATTAACTCAATCATAACATTTTCTTCTATATTATTGCATGTTTTGAAAATTTTGTTACATGTAGATTATTTTTGATTGATATTTAATAGCAGCTTAAAAGATAGAGTATTCTATAACAATTGTGTAACTTACAGAGCATTCTATTACAATTAAGATGAACACTGAGCTATATTCTCACTAGGAAAACACTTCAGTCACTTTGTGCAGATGTTAAGAGCAGAAAGTACTTTCAGTGTGAATAATACTGCTGAGTCATATATGCCTACAGAAATGGCTCAGTAAATTCAACAGCCTGCATGTAAAAGGTCCCCACACTCTATGTAATTGGCAAGACACTTCTGTAGGGAAATGCATATGTATGCAGACAATGACAAACATTACTTCAGAAAAGGCTTTTAACAACACCTCCCACCATGCTCTCCTGTGGAACCTGAGGAAGTGTGAACTGCAAGAACAAACCATTAGTTGGGTAGAAAAAGGCTGGGCCACTAGATACATTGGGCAGCAGTCAAAGGTTTGCCATAGAGATGGTAGCCAGTTCCAAGCAGAGCATCCCAGGCATCAGTAAGCTAATCAACAGGATCTTCTGGGAAACTTCCCTCAGGGACAAGGAAACAGAACAGAGTTGGCAGATCTTTAAGGACAGGTGTAAGAAATCAGGTAAGGATGGCAAGAGACCAGCATGGATGACTCAAGAGGAGCTGATCACAGAATCATTAGGGCTGGAAGGGACCTCTGGAGATTATCTAGTCCAACTCACCTGCTAGAGCAGGTTCACCTAGAGTAGAATGTGTCCAGGCAGTTCTTGAATGTCCCCAGAGAAGGAGACTCCACAACCTATCTGGACAGCCTGTTCCAGTGCTCTATCACCCTCAAAGTAAAGAAGCTTTTCCTCATATTCAGATGGAACCTTCTATGTTTCAGTCTGTGCCCATTGCCCCTCATCCTATCACTGGGCACCAATGAAAGAAGTCTGGTCCCATCCTCTTGACACCCACCCTTGAGATGTTTATAAACATTGATGATATTCTCCAGGCTGAACAGACACAGCTCTCTCAGTTTCTCCTCATAAGAAAGGTGCTCTAGGCCCCTAATCATCTCTGTAGTGCATGGCTGGACTCCCTCCAGTAATTCCTTGTCCTTCGTAAACTGGGAAGCCCAGAACTGCATGCAGTACTCCAGATGCAGCCTCACTAGGGCAGAGTAGTGGGGTAGGAGAACCTTCCTTGACCTGCTGGTCACATTCTTCTTAATGCACCCCAGGACACCATTGGCCTTCTTGTCCACAAGGGCACATTGTTGACTCATGGTGAAACTTTTGTCAGCCAGAACTCCCAAGTCCATCTCTGCAGTGCTGCTTTTCAGCAGGTCAACCCCAACCTGTACTGGTGCCTGGGGTTATTCTTCCCCAGGTGCAGGACCCCACACTTGCCCTTGTTGAACAAGGGCATGTGCTGAACAGCAGAGCTTCAGTCTTAAAGGACCTTAGGAGATGCAAGAACAGTGGCAACAAACATCCCACAGTTTACAATGAGAGATGCACAGTTATGCTTTTAGGAAGAAAAATCCTATATACAGGCTGGTCGACAGCTAGCTGAGTACTAACCCTGATGAAAAGAATTTGAGGGTTATAGCAGATAGCATGTTTAATACAAGACAACACCAGGTTCTCAGTGAGGCTGAAGCAAATTGTCCATGGTTTAGTAAAAGGAAGGGGGTACACAGGAGACCAACGGAAATTTCTTGCTCCCTCTCCTTGGTCCTGATGAAGCCATATCTGGAATACATGGACAGTTCTCCATCCACCCTTACCCCAGCTTGGGAGTGATGTATAAAACCAAACAAAGTCCTGCACAAGGTTGCTAAGATGGTCAGGATCCCAGAGCACAGGACTTACAAGATGATGTTGAGGGAGCTGGAGTTGTTTAGCCAGGTGAAAAGGTGGCTGAAGGGAGATATAAAACAGGTTTTAACTACATAGTGGGCAGTTACAGAGATGTGGAGCCTCAATAATGACAATATAACAAAGATTCATCACCACAAATTGCAGCCTGCAAGCCTCAGGCTGAACATTAGGAAAATCTATTTTCCTAGGAGAGGAGGACAGTGTGAGAGAACGATGCTGAAAAACACTGTAGAAGCTTCGTCCTTAGAGGCTGCCAGGATGCCAGCTGAACCTGCTTGGTACTCATGACACTTCACACAGGGGGCTGGGTTAGAGGACTTCCAGAGGTCCCTTCTACCAATACTTCTGTGAGTCTTTGTAACTAAAAAATTCCATTGGAACTATCTACTACAGAAGATGTATAAGTTTTTGAAAAGTGTTTCTTCCAATAAGAAAATAATGTAGAAATTGAACAAAAAATTACAAAAAATTACAAAAAATTGAACAAAAAGAAAGGAAAACCTTGCATATAAAAAATGGAGGTTGAAAAAGGAAATTATTTAATTTAGAAATGGCATGTATTACTAAGGTAGAACATAGCAGGAAGATAAAACAGAGTTAGAAGTAGAGTAGAAAAAAAGTGAGTGCCAAAAGTAGCTGTCATATAAAATGAAAGTGAGGGGGAAAGTAAAATTAAACTTGAAACAAACAAACAAGTCTATCCACACAACCAATTTGTACAATTCCATGCCACAATTCAACATTAAATCTCTGTGATTCAAAGTAGAAGCCTATCACTAAGTAACAGAAATTTCTGGGGGAGAGAGGGGGAGAAAAAACATTCAGTAACAGACTTTTTGAAATACTTCCTGAGACCAGTACTGACCACTGACAGTATGTAGGTCAAGGCAGTTCACTGGTGTACTCGGAGGAGGCTTCGAACACTGGAAAGGCTCACACATGCAAAGACACATTTGAAGCAGTTTCTACCTTTAAAATGCTGACAGCTCTGAAGTACCTATGTGACAAGACCCTGGGTCTTTCATTTTTTTCCATAATAATAAATCACATGACAATACAATTTATTCTACTATGCCTTTTGAAGTCCAGCTGTTAGAGTTATGCACTCTTAGGTCCATAACAATATATTATTACTGCCAAGTATTATTTATAATTTCAGATGTTAAGTTCTTAGTGGTATTAATTATTTATAGGGCAAAGCCAACTCAACTACTAAAATGTAAAATAAGGGTACAAAGTCTCCTTTGATGTATATCCTTTGAAATTTAAAAGTGTCATAAATCTTCCAGTTGGGTATCATTCCTGTTCGAACTCATTGAATTACATTAACTTATCAGAAATGCTTTGTGCTGTTCAGTTTAAGTAACCCACCTATTCACTAGGTAATTCAATGTGTTTTGCATCAAGATTAGATATTTGCAATTTACAGAGAGAATTTCCTATGACCAACATTATAATCCTAACTTGGAGTTCATTTTTCAGCAAATAGGAATAGCCACCAACTGTGGTGGAAGCTTTTGCAGTGAACAGCACATTATACTTGCAAGTATAGTCAAGACAAAAAAAAAAAAAAAAAAAAAAAGTATTTTCCATCAAGATGACAAGGCACCAAAATTATTTTCATAGATATAGGAAGGACATTGCTTTAATTAAAAATGATTGGTTTCATAAGCTATTTGACATTCCAAACCATGGTAGATAGAGACTGTAAAAAATGAAAATCAGCCTGGCTGATACATTAGGCCAGGTGTCAGGTTAAAGTTTAAATAATTCTAGAGGATGTTCTCCTCTTTAAATAAGCCAAAGTATAATCAGGAAAAAAATTCTGTCTTGTAATTAACATTTAGCTTTAGCCACAATTATAATACAGAATATCCTATTTTTAAAACAAGAAATCTTAGGGTAAAAAGGATCTCATTTATATTCAAAAACTATCAAAATGTTCCATTATTATCTTATATTTTTATACCTTAGATATTATTACATTACATTTTTTTAAGTATACATTGGCATTTTTTTTTTTTAAGTTATCTTCTAAATGTGCTTTTATTTCCTGGTTAGAAATAACCACAGACTCAAAAATATGCAAACATATGCTGAATCAGGGGCAAAAAAAAAATGCATCCAAGCATCCTACAAAATCTAATGGTAGCACTGCACAATGTAACCCAGCATGTTTCATGACAAAGAGGAAACAAATCAGGAAATAAATTAATCATGAACTATCATTATAGGAAATAATGTTATTTCAGAGATTTAATTGGAAGCAGAAAGAGTAGTGCAGGGCTCCAATCATACACTCATTTCATTGTGATGGCTTTACATTCCCCTTATATAACATGTCTGATTCTTCAGTATTAGGTGTTTTAAGGAGTCACGTTATGCAAAACAGATGCTTAAATTACGTCACTTAACAGATGACAACAACAATGTATGGAGTTTGTAGCTATGATTTCAGCTGTAGAGTGGCATCAGCAGCTGGGATTTGGAGAAATTTACTCTTTTCCACCTGAAGGCAGAAGATAGTTTTCGCAGATTCACACTACAGCATTTTTTTATTTTTTCTTTTTTAAATGGGGCCATGATTATGAGAAAATTGAGTCAATAAAAAACAATTACAGACAATAAAGGTTTTCACAATAAAGGATTTCAACACAGTATTGAGAGGTCTGGGAATTCAAATTGCCAGTTTCTCAACTGAAAACTAAAACTTCCAGGGATGGCATAGCCAGTATATTTTCAGAAGTATAGTTAGGCTTTTTCCTTGTCAAAAGATTTCACACCAGCCTTGCATAAAGACCTCTAATGACACTCACTTTCTTGATGAGAAAGCTATCTCTGAGCCTTCAGTAAGTGAGACCCTACATCTAAAGAACGAATAAGTGCCCCCCCTTAGTATGAGGAATAAATTGAGTTCCTTAAGTATTTAATTTTAAAACTAATTTTCAAATCACCGCAGATGTACACAGTTGTGCCTTAAAGTTCTTTTCAGCTTATTGTTCATCTTGGGGAGGAAAAATACAAGAAATACGCCAGTATTCCCCTTAAGGCATTAACCCTAAATTAAACTCAAAGTCAGCTATTTATGTCTGTGTTAGGGGTAAGGTTGCTTTTTTTATTTGTTTGGTTTTTATTTTGGGGTTTAAGAGGGTTGGGGTGTTTGGGGTTTGAATTGGATTTTTTTGTTTGTTTTTAAGTATGTTTCACAACAGCACCAAATCTCTTGACTTGCTACATCAAGTTATCCATTAAGATTTTTAACTCTTTTCTAAAAGCTTTTCTTCAAGATAACATTCCTCAACCTGGTGCACAGTCAATGATTTTTGTCCCTAGCCAAATAACTTTCATTTAAGTGTGGGGGTTTTGTTTGTTTTAACATAGCATTGACATGAATGTTTGGCTTGTGCATTGTTATAATGTATTGTTAGCAATTTGTCATCCTCAGCAATTTTCACACATCCAATGTTTATATTATGCCTTATGCAGCTATTAACTTTCAATAATAATCTCTGGCATCAACTCCATCTCACTGATAAAAATATTTATTTTTAAATCACCTGAGAGATTACAACATCCATTTATGCTCCAAGACTAAAAAGCCAGTTTATGAACATGTAAATGCATCTCTTACTATTTCATTTTATATTGATTAAGAAAGGGTAATATAAAATCATGTCAAAAGCCTTAAAATGCATTGATCACCATTACTACTTTATGAAACAGTATGTAATTTAATCGATAAGGGCTGTAAAACAGATGCACATGCAGGTAAAATTTTGCCTTAAATACTAATTCCTACGGAGGCACAAGATTCTTAGAACCTGTGGTCAGAAGGGAGGTTAAGTCTGCAGATGCAGCAAAAATGCAACATAAAGCTTTAAAGAGTATTCTTTTACAGAAATATAAGTGTCCAAGCATGTTAAGTTAGAGCCCAGCATTTACATAGTCTGTTATTAATGCTACGTGCCAGGCCAGAGAATTACTGCAGTAATACCTTTGTAAAGTCTCTTTAAGGCTTTCCTTACAGCACCAGACCTGCCATGGATGTGGAGGAGAAGATCCCATCGCCGAGTGCAAGGATGTTTAGGGTGACTCTCTCATAATTCTCACGTAAAATCAAAATAAACATCTCTGTCTGTTCTGAAGCTACTTTGAGAGATGAACACAATGTTTCCACTTTTGTTCTGTCTTCTCAAAAGGACAAAAAAAAAAAGCTGAATAATATTTGCTAAAATTTTCATTACAGAAAAATAAAAAAATCAAGATATAGAAACTATTTTTAATTACAAATTTTACAATGTTCTTCCAGTGTTTTGAGAAATTTACACACTGTAAAACACCAGATAAATTATTATATCACTGTAACTTGCCTGGAGCACAGAAAATTTGAACACTGATCACTTACAGCAGTTTCCAGTGTTGTTTTGTTAGTTTGTTTTTAAATTGTTAACTGCCTCTGTCAGTTCATAACGAAACAAAGCAAAAACTCCAAACAGTGTGATATACATACATACGTATATATATACACACACACATAAATTAGTATATATAAAAAGTTGGATGGAAATCAGGTGTTCCTACCTAATGGAAATACGACATTTTTGAATGATGCCTTTTATTAAAAAAAAAAAAAAAAAGCTTTTAAAGGTTCCTCCCAACATTTTTGGCACTTTTTTATAATAATAAGTGTTAGTTTTACTTCCTTATACCAAGGACTACAGAGAAAGATTGCATCACTCTCAAATAGATGATATTTCTGCAGGTGAAATGCTTATCAGTAACCTGTGATATGAGATACCCTGGAGGTTAGAATCCTGTTCTGACATCTCACAGTCCAGTAGATAAAAATAATATGACAGCTAAGCAAAAGATGTAATCTCTGCGCAGTCCAGTGATCTCCAATACTTCCACCTGAATAGCCTGTACAGTTTGTTATAGGTACAGAAAAGGGCTGAACACAAGGACACCTCTGCTCACATTATCAGACTATGGCACATACAGTGCAGTAGACTCAAAATGAACAGGAGATCCCACCCTTCCCTTGGAGGGGCAGAGAGGTGAGAGTTGTAGAAATTGCTTGGATTCTATTTTCTAGCAATCCTCAGAAAAGGTATATGTTAGAAGCAGACTAATGCGACCAGAGTAATTTGTTCCAAAGTGGCCAAAGCGGCCAGAAAGAACATGGTCACTAGCAAGCATTGCGGGCTAGATGTACTATTCTGATCAATTTTAATATGTTATAAAGTCAAAAAGCTTTGATCTGAAAAATTAAAACAAATGCAAACACAACCCAAAAGCTAGAAACATTTCTGAATTATAACATCAAAATTGACACAATCAGTTGTGGGTGCAACAGGCTTTTGTTTAAAAATACAGATTTATCAAAAAGTAAAAAAAACAAAAAACAACCAAAACAAAAACACAAAATTCCAAAATTTCTGAAACTGCTCTGAAAAATCCAACCCAGAACAATGGGCTTAACATTGTAATATTCTCATAAGAAATTTCAAAAACTGCTGTACTGAGTCAGACCCAAGGTCTGTCTGGTAACACATCCTGGTCTGCCAGCTAATAATAACAAAATAGGACCAGTACAGGTGCTACTTTACCAGCTCTAAAGACTCTGAGGTGAGACTTTGATCACTCTGTTAACAATCTCGGGTGGATATATCTTCTATTAGTTGGTCTAGGCTTTCTTTAATCTGTTTATACTTTTGCCCAGCTGCAATCTTCACAATTTGTTTCTTCTTCCATGTTTGAGAGCCATTCTACACACAAGGAAGCTGTTCCATGCCATGATCCAATATCTCATTCTTAAGAAGCAACAAGGAGAGCTTCACAGCATATTTGCAGTTGTAACTGAATACAGATAGATGGAATAGAATAATAACATTCTCCAGGTTTTCAGCACTTTCTTGATAAATTTCAAAACCATAATTTCTCTTCTGACTAAGCACTGATCTCAAGTTTTCAGAAGTTCCAGATAGTATACTTGAAGAATACTATCTTCACTAAAATGACAGTGACTGGAAAACAAAAGACTTTCCCTTGTAGAATAGAACGTGCTTGTCTTCATTCTTAACAAGAATAACGTCACTCAGAAAATTGAAGTAATATCTGGACTATTACTTTATGAGTTATTGTTAATTTCCAGTTGGTTAGACAATGCAAAACTTAAGGACAAACAAATAAGCTTTTGGATCTTTTCTATCTCTTTCATATATTAAAGAAACCTTTAAAGCTCTGGAGGACTTACATACCTTCCGTGTTTTTCCACACACACAGAGAGCTTGGGAATTTTTTTCCTTTATCTGATGTTGAGGAATTCAGCAAGGTAACTTGTCCCTCACACAATGAAGGAGCACATATAGGTTTGAAGCTTTACAGGGACCTATCTAATATCCACTGATCTGTAAATAAACATTTTCACCCCATGAATACTGTGCTTAGTTTTCAAATATAAGAGGTCATGACATTGGGGACACATCATAAAAACAGAAACAAAGTTGAATTATTTGCGGAATTAAAATAAATTTCACCTCAGTACTCATGTTTATAATTACAGTCCAAAATCATCGTATTCTATTTAAATTTTTTCATGAAATAAATTATTAAATATAACTAAAAACTATGTTTTCCTTAGCAGGGGAAAGATATTCGCACAATATATCTAAATTGTTTTTGCAAACAGTGGCAAAAAATGATACACCTGTTTAGTAAAACGCTTTAAAGGGAAAATATTTTCCATTCATGAGTTCACTTGATAATCTTCGGAAATACATTAGCCACTAGGACACTGAAAGAGCTGGAAAAATAATCTTGATTATTTTTCATAATTAAACTTTATAAAATTACATTTTGCAGCCATTCAAAAACTAGGGAGTGAATTACCCAGGACACCAAGAGGAGAAGAAAGAAAAAAAGATACCAAGAAGCAAACACACATCAGTACTGAACTCTTTCTTTTCAAAGTAGCCATATTTTATGCTACATTAAGTCCAATAAAGCTTGAAGACACCTACATTAAAACCTACTACAGTCATTAAAGAAAGTATGGTATATTTTCTTTCAACTTTCTATATCTAAATGAAGGATGATTATGGAATATACCTTGTTACAAGGGTGTGTGTACACTTTCAGAACAAAAGAAATAACGTTGAAATTATTTCTATAAAAAAGTAGGTCCCTATTAGTTTTTATGGATCATCTGCAACACCTGTTTCAGCTCAAACCGATCCAGTATTACCCAAGAAACAGAGGCCTCGAGGACAGGCAGAGTCACAGTTCAGTGTAAGCTTTGCTAACACAATCCTTCAAGGCCTGGGAAAATCAGGCTCTCACAGAAAATATAGAAGTTGAAGCATCAGAAAAGTTATTGGAAGAATTTTGCTTTGCATGCAGGCAAGTTTTCATCCCTAGTCTCACATGATTTTGATGTTGGAAATCCATTTTAATTATTAGTTTACTATATATTGGTTACATTTCAAACAGTTTTGCCCTACAGATTCTTATTTTCTGCAACAGTTATAAAATTTCTGCTATATTTGTGTCACTCCTTTGTTGGGACATTAAGTTATATCTCCCTCTGTTTAACACGCTCACCTGCTTCCAAGTGAGCACCAACTCCTGGGTTGGCAAGATCAGTGAAAGCCTGAAAAATATTGCCATAGAACTTCACACACATTTAACTGAGAACTTACCATCTGCTTTCTATTTGAAATAAAGTGCAACTCTGACAGGTGGTTGTATACTATCGAGTGATGGTAACACTTAAAATAGGTTACCTCTTCTTTCTCATTATTTAAAAATCGAATTATGTTGCTTCATTGATTTATTATTATTTCTAGGTTGCAATGGGTAGAGGAAATAATCTCAAAAAAACAACTGACTACCACCTAATATCCTTGAACTCCTGGATGTCACAAGTAGAGACAAGTCTGTCAGATACAGTAACTGCTACCTTTGCCATATCTTGGTTTCTTTCTCATCCTCCAACACAACACTAGAAAACACAATGGGATCTTTGACCAAGTGACAGTAACTATTTTCATATTACAATCAAATAAAACATTTAGAAAAATAACTCCTAAATAGGAGAATAATTAGGCTCACCACTAGAGTGGTTAGGACACCAGAGAGCTAAACAGCAGACAGCGGTACGTTCTGAGCTACAGGAGATACTGTTCTGTTTAATGATCCTTGAGTGAATTTTCTTCAATTAATTTCTTGTAGTGTAGTGGTGGTGTTTGGTTTTGGGTTGTTAGTTTGTTGGGGGTTTGTGTGTGTGTGTTTTGGTTTTCTTCCCCAAAATCCGTATCTCACTTGCCTTACAGTAAAACACAAAGTAAGAAGCCTCAAACAACCCCCAACCACCTAACCAAAAAGCCACACAAGATGTCTGTCTACGTTGTCAGCTAAAACACACCACACTCCATGTTAAAGTTTATACAACTCATAGGCAGTTCTTGGCTTGGGAATCACTAAATCCATCCTCACCAGAATTTTATAACTTAGAAAAAACATTCCTGGGGCTGTGTTCTCTATTGCACTGTGACCACTAACACACCTAAGGATTAGACTAATCCTTCTCTTGCCTCATCAGTTATTATTTTACAGTAAGGAGATTAAATCATGCAGAAGTCTTTAAAAAGAAGATAGATTTTGAAAAACTAGCATCCCACTTGTGACTTCATGAAAATACTTTATTTCAAACACAAAGTAGACAGTATAGTTTCATCATGCCTATGGATTATGAACACACTGATTCATTTTTTGCTTTGCAGAGTAACCATGTCTTCTGTGTAGACCTAAAAGTGTGGACCTCTGTCCTCTGAAAGGAGCACTGCAGTTAAACTACACTTTCCACATAAACTGTCATTGTATTAGTTTTTGCTGTTCTTTCTGAAATTATCTTTATTTCCCAAGTAAATATTTAGTATTTGTGATTTTAGAAATAAATCAATATGTATGTCTTTAAATACCTATTAAAATACTTTGAATAACAGTCTCAGTATTCTAAAAGAAGAAGAACATATGTCTATGCATGGACTTTTAAAAACAGGTTATTTGCATAAATTCTTCAAAATTAATTTTACTTTTTCCACGGCTACAGTAATCTACTACATTTGATTTATTACTTGTGTTACAACAGTGTCTAACAGTTTACCTGGTAAAAATCCAACTGTACTTTGTTGTACAAAGAGAAAGCAAAAGCAACTGCTATCTAAAACATAAAGCTTGTAATGTAATAAATCACAGGTGTTGAATAATGAATGTAACTGCAAGAAATGAGTAATGGAAAAATACAGAAGCATTAGTAGAAAGTTGAATTTACATACCCAGAAGAGTTATTCATACTTAGATGTATTAAGTACAATAATTTACATATTCAAATAAATAAACCTAATTACTAAACATTCTTTAACAACAATCCCTGAAGTTTCTATGCTATTTGGTATAGTTGTTTTCCACGCCCTGTAGCAGAAAGCAGGTGCTACCCCAGGGAAGTAGATGAGGCAGATGCTGAATTTGCAGTCCTTCTTCTACTCCTTCTTGCAGCCAGTGGAACTTATTTTTTTGGGGGAGAAAGTCTACACACAATTTGCTTGCTCTGCATAAGCATACATAGGTCTATAAAATTCACAATACAGCAAGGAGATGTGCACAAGAGGGGAAGGAAGAGTAGAGCAAAACAGAATTATTCCCACCATTATAATTCAGAGCTAACACAGCCTCTCTTCAGGAGGGGTTCTCTCTTAACTATTTCCATCCACTGCAAGTCTCTCTTGTTTTAAGTGGTTCATTTATTTTTAACCTCTACATATTTGTCCTCACAGAAGTGCACTATCTTCTAAGACGATCAGTTATAGTTTACACAGATTACTGTAGGCTACAGTTCTGGTCAGTCATATATCTGTACCTCCATCCTGGGAAGGGATCATGATTAACTTTAAATAATTTACTAAACCTTTTCCTATTCCATCCACCTTCTTTAATATTTATCACCTCAAACACATATTCTCACACATCCAAACTCCCCAGAGAAGTACAGTCCTTTGAAACATTACTTTGACTTTTTCTCAGTGTCTCAGACACTTAATAATTAGCAAAGTCTCTACCAAGATTGATCACCTAGAGTCTAATTAAACACTCAGTGTGAACATTTCCTGATTACACTCAATTGCATTATGCAAAACTAACACCAAGCCCATACACCTATTCTTCACTTGAGCAATCTGTACCAGCAGTCCTCTGTTTCATCCCAGCTTCACTTTCCAGACTTTATTATAAAAAGATTACCATTTTTCATAATTCTGATACTTAAAAATATTCAAATGCAATCCTTTTACAGAATAAAATAACAAATAAGGGAGAAAAATGGCTGCACATGAGAACACCTCCTCCTTCAAAATCAATGAGCCTTAGGATGATCACTAGCTGACTTCTCTCTCATTCAGAGGGTCACCACACTGGTACCCCTCAGCTACTTGCAAAGCAGAGACTAGTGTATAAACTGGTATTCCACATAGCTAAATTCATATAAAGAAAACAAATAAAAACAAAACAACAACACAACCCACTCATTTTTCTCTCCCTTCACAACACTACTATCCATAGTGACCATAAAACCATGAAAATACTGCTAAATCCAGAATTCAAGAATTTAACTTTCCTCTTCTTTTTTTTTTTTCTCTAAAAACCTAATAAAATCAGATTTCTTCTTCAGAAAGAATGAACATTTCAAATTCAGAGATATTGTCCCAGTGAACTTTTCACAACAATATCCACATTGAACCTGCAGATATGAAGCTTTGAAAAATGAAAGAGAAAAAAATTGCTAGGCAGTGCTACGTTAATGTTTGGGCTCTATGTAAACGTCTTTTCCAACCAAAATGATTCTACGATTCTAAAATCAAGATGAAAATTAAAGGCTAGAAAGCTCTTGATTGCATTATTTTTTCATTTTAGTGCTCAAGTTCAAGGAAATTTTACAAAAACCAAACTAAGGTTAAAAAATAAAAAGTCATACATTATACATACAGTAAAAATATACCACTATAATTGATATTAAAAGGTTCATATAGACCTGAAACTTCAAAATAACCAGTTTGAAATTTTTATTCTGGAAATATTCCCTGGTATTCTCACTTCTAAATAAGATTGCTTTTCTGTCATTCAGCTGCACAGGAAAAAAATTAATTAAAAAAAAAAAAATCATTCTTTCAATTAAGAATGTCTACTTACAAATTAATTCAAAAAGCAAAACAAAACCAAAATAACCCAACAGAAATATGAATTCTGAAATCCTCTCAAGAAAAATACTCCTCCCTCAGAAACAAAGAAAAGGTATCTGGACACCACAGTTCTTTCTACTGCAGCATTTCTACTTTTAGATATAGTCTATACAAGAGTAAACCCTGGTTGCTCAGATGACCTACCACTATGAAATTAACCTATATTTTTGTCTGTGAGAGAAAAGCTTGTAACTGTTTTTTTGTCCATGAAAAGCAACAGAAGTAATCTGGTCTGCAGTTATTTATCACAGCTTATACAGGAAAGCTGCAGAAGTATTGGGAAAAGGACACAGGTAGCTTTTTTATTAGAGTTAATTTTAAACAAATGAGATGATGGTAATATGTACTGTTTTAATGCAATGGAATTAATTTGTGTAGATGTTTCTCTTCTGATGATTTCTGCATAGTATCTAGATATCTGTAAAGTGACAAGATGATCTTTCACACTTTGTAAACAATTTATCAAGTTCTGAATGTTAAAAAACCCAGCCAAACAACAAAACAAAACAAGAACACCAAAACCCCAAACAACAGCACCACACAACAACAACAACAAACCTCAACAGAAAACCACAAAGCAAGCAAAAAACACGCCACCAAAGTCTTGTTGCTCTTATGTCATCTATGCTTTAACCACAGTTCCACCACAGTAACGCCAGCAGGGCTGTATAATATAATGGAGAGTTTAGGAGCGGGATACATTTCACATCTTGTTCAAAAGAAACACTCTAGTGTAAACGTTCTATCAGCCAGAAAATAAGTTCAGAGAATAACTAAATAGCAGCTAAATTAATTACTGCTGTAAATGCCTATCAAACATATTCGCTGGATATCTTCTAGTACAATAGAAAGTTAATTTGAAAGGTGTTTTCAATTTGGGAAACAGAAAAGTTTCATAACAATGTTTCCTGTCTTTAAATGCAACCATACTAAAAACTTCCTCAATGATAATTTTGCAAAACAATTATAATATTGCAAACACAACAATAAAAATACTTGATTAGAAGTCATATGTAATGGTAACTTAGCACTCAAAGCTCAACCATTACATAAAGAAGTAAAAAGCAAAAAGAAACATCAAAGTCATCACAAGATTTATAGCACATTGAAACTAGCTATGTGTACAATGCTGATGGTTTCTGGTTTTAATACTACCTGAAGCAGTTTCATTCTTTTTAACTTGAAGCTGATTGTTCTTGCTTTTCTCTTTTCTTTTGTACCAGATGAAATAGCCTTGGCTCACATATGAAAGTTAGAACTGGTAGTCTTATTGTTGTATTTATTACAGTAAAGCCAGTAGGTTTTAAATAATCCACATGCACTATTCATTTGAAAGACCAAAGAAAAGGCATCTAGATTTAAACAGGAGAGCAGGCAGTAGGCAAACAAAGGTGAGAAATTCAGCACACCTAGTGTCTGACATATTGAACCACACAGTTTCAGATGGAAAACTGCTACTTTGAGAAAAACTGACAGCTTCGCAAAAGCATTCCCAACCTGCAAGGGGAGGTCTGAAGCAGGCATGAGTGATGCATTTTCATGGAAAGCTTCTTCTGACTGTAACCACTTGTACTGTAGGAAGAATTCATTTAGTATTAGACACCTCATATGCATTACCTTATTCCTACGAAACTATTATTTTTCAGTCTTACTGGAAGCACCTAGTACATACTACTAGATGACCAGAACCTCTTGTACTCACACAGGATTGACAGGCAAAGAAAGAAGCAAAGAAAGAAACAAAGAAAAGGCTTCCCCCTACAGAACTAAACCTCATCTATAGTACTGTTTGAATAGAGAGCTGTGATTAAGGTTTTTCTAAAGCTTAATCAACATACATTAGCAATGTAAGATTTACTTTTGGCAATGCAGTTCAAGAAGAAATAAAAATATCTGGGCAAACCATACACCTGTTAAAAATAAGGTTCTCTCTAACCAGAAAGATTCAGTATGCTTTAGCTAACACAGCTCAGAGTCATTATTTGTTGTAACACAAGAAACAGAGGGAGCAAAGAACAGGTCTGCTTGACCATACAGAAGTTATACAAAAAGTCTTACAAACAAATTCTAAGAGCGACAACACATTCCACTCTTTCTAAAAGCTTTTTTGAAACACATATTGTTTGGAAAGTTTAACAGGTTCAGGAGTTTGCTAGGCACAGAATAGCAAAAACATTACAGCAAACAATTCTGAATGAATGGTCATTGCATATCTGCCTGTGATTACAAAATCTGCATTTTAAAAAAGTACCATTAAAAAAAAATCTTAATATCAAGATGGTGAATTTACCTAATTTGAATAACAGTACATACATAGCAGCTTCGTGAAGGTGTTTCCAAGAATGCCTATCAGTGGTTTCTGCACAAAATTTGATGCCTGTGAAGGAGAAACAAAACCTTTCAGCTACATTTATGCTTGCTTAGTTCCCAAGGGCATTTTTAGGCCTCTCTAATTAAGGCAATGCTTTACTAGTGCTCCTGCAGTTGCAGGTAATTGGCAATCACTAACAGCAGGGTTCTGATGAGGATTTACTTTGTTAAAGTAGAAAAAAAAAACACAACAAAAACCCAACACCCCAACCAAAAATGTAAACCTGTTTTCTTCTTTTATTTCTCTAAGCCTAATTCCAAAAACAATGGTAATGAATTCCAATTTAGCTTAGATTCTACTAGGGCAGTTATTCTATGAGTCAGTTACATGAAAAATTCAAAGAACCTAGCTATCAAAACAGGGATTTCTTATAGCTGCAAAACATTGAATTTTAAATAGTAAATGTTAAATTTTAAACAGCAGATTTATGTTGTTTTAGAAATACTGATAATATAGAGATAGGAGGAAAAAAAAGAAAAAATCACAGGAGACAATTCATTTTACTTGAAAATATAAAGACATATTAATTGTTACATATGAGATAATAAATGTTAGATATAATGCAATGTTGCATAGTCCTTGTAAAGATCAAATAACTGTTCTATGAAGCGTGGACTGATCCCCACCAGCTAGGTTTCCCAGACCTCTCAGAGAAACAGTTCAAAGAAGAGAGCTACCAGCAGTAGTTGAGGACTGAAACAAGGACTAATTGAGAGAACATAACTCATACAAGTCAATAGGACTCAATGGGCTGAATTTGAGGGTGCTGAGAAAACAGGCATTATATATACTTTATACAAAATATGTACACTATCAGTTGGGCACTGTATCCACCTTTAATTACAACCATCACCATTTAAACCATTCAGATCAAACAGGCAGATTATTGTATTGCATCAAATAAGAGGCCAAGAATTAAATAAATATTTTTGTAAGCCATTATCTATAAGCTGTTTGACAAAATAATTTCTTACAGCAGCAGGTGAAAAAATAACCTAACTAAACTACTTTGGTTTTAAGTCTTTATTTTTCCATGGATTAAAATGCAACCACAAGAAGAGCAGGTATGAATTTAGAGCATTTAGTTTACAACTTTTGTAAAGTTTGGAAACACAGCTGATAACAAATTGAATATTTCTTGTTTCATTAGAAGTGAAATTATTAATTTATGAAAACAAATCACTGCATGCTAGGCTTTCACTATTTTGATTACACAAAGCACTTTTTAGATTCAAATATCTGACCACAGGTTTCAAATTGAGAATATTTCACTACTGAGGTATTGTTAGGGCAACAAATTAAATTACAGTATTACTCATAATATGTATTAGGTCCAACAACATATGTCTTCATAGTGAAATAAAATTACTTTAAGATGGGAAACTAGTTTCTGCAAAATATTAATCTCAAAAGTGAAAACTTTCTTCTGAATCTTCATGGTAGAACAGAGAGATAAGGACCTGCCAAGTTCTGTGAAATGAAATATTGGCTTTTTCTTCTTTATATGAAATTCAAAGTGTAAAGGTCAACAGAAACTCAATAAGAAACACATTGATAAATTGAAGAGAAAGTTTAGAAAAATGTAAATGCAGTAAAAACTTATACTCTAATTTGGAAGCTCTTCAGAGTTACAGAGAGAAATCAAAGTGGTAAAATCTGAATGAGAACACCCATTATGTGAAAAAAAAAATTCTATAACAATGTTCTTCAGTTTAGAAAGTCCAGTACCTAGGAACTAAATATGAAAGCAAGGTACAACACAGACAAAATACATGTACTTTCTTGGTATGTATAACCCAGGAAGTTAGACTAAATGACCACAGTAGATCTTTAACCAGCTGCATGATGAATTAATTCCCCTTCCCCCCCCCCCTTTTTTTTTTATTTACACTACTGCTTAGACAAGCTAATCATGTTAAACTGATTATGATAGCTGCTACACAGAGCATTATTTTTGATGTTTGCAAATTAACACAACAGTAAAGACAAAAATTACAATAAGGTAGCAGTGAAATATCTCTTTACTGACTGGTTAAAGTGATATCTTTGCTGATTGCCACTTTAGGGAGCTGACAACAACCATACCTTTCTAAGCAACAACCCCATCTTTGTGTAGGTTCATTCATGAAAGAGTGCTATAAAATAGCCAAATTCATATAATATTGTGAATAATTAAACATCTCTGAAGGATGTACAAAAGGGTCACTGTTGACTGGATCTTGCTGACCAAAATGGAAACTCTGTGGTCAGAACTTAGCAATTCTGATCTTCCAAAAACAGAACACAGATAAAACATTGTAAAATAAATACACTGAGAACAAAAGTGTGATTTCATAGCAACAGATTGCAAAGAATAGTTTTGACAGGGTGCAGTTTAACAAACAGGACCTACATCTGTTCTGTACATAAATAATATATGCATATTAAATAGTTTGCCACTACTTTCTGATGTATATGATGCTAAGCCAATGAATAGCCTACCAACTGGTTAGCTAAAATCAATCCAGAATGCCCACTGCATATCTTACCTTAAAGAATTACTGCATGATTCTTTAATCACTTGTTCGGTTTTGAGACTGATCACAGTACACAAAGAAAATAACATAAGAAAAATATGTTTGTACCATAAAATATAGAATTCTAATTAAAACCAGCAAATCTAGGTAACTCACAAGCAAAGCTTAGATTCCAAAATACATGAACCCCACCCATGTACGTATTTTCTATTTGGAAAAGAAGCATTTTAAAAAAATTAACTATGGCTTGAACTAAAATCTTGAACCAAAAGGTCTTTGATAAGTAACTCAGGTGCTACTGGTAAAACTGTGAAATGCAAAGACAGATAAACCATAAAAGGAAAAATGGGACATGTCTACATCTGCACAAGTAAACAGGGCTAGGGAGTTAGCTCAAGAGCTGGACTCCTGGCAGATTTTTCTTGCCCAAGTTTTCCACTTAAGCACACAAGCAGGGTGACAGGGGAGAGCACACCCTTCCGCCCCCCATTGACCATTGCTGTAGGCAGCATGTGCAAGCCTGAATGAGATTTGCATCCTCTTGTTATTCACCATGCTTCAGCAGTCAGGGAAACTTTGCACCTTCAAACATAAAATACTTTTGTGTTAAATGCTAGGGTATAAAACCGCATGACTATCACACTATACAAAAAAAAATTATGCATGGGCTACATTATTTCAGACAACTTAAACTAAAATCTAAAAATAGTATCTTTATTTCTGAACAAGAGAAGACCATATGGGACCCAAAGGGGAGACAAGCCAAACGTTAGGTAGTATAGATGTAGCTAATCTATGCTACTTGGCCTCTAGGACAGTGGTTGTTCTTCGATCCTCTTTAACTTAGCAATAACACATAGCCAGCAATGACAGAATAATAGTAACACTTATTGCTATAAGATGTTGAAATAGTAAGATGTTCAGGCAGAAAAATACGAAGTTTTACCATTTGTATAATTTTAAGACACTGATCTATCACTAACACCTTGAAACAATGGCAAAATTAGCTTAATTCTGTTACTTACAAAGAAGGAGAATATATTTAATTCCTACTCTCCACTCACAGCTTAAGCTGAACCTCCTTGATCTGGACACTTGTTCGACTAAAATGATTTCTTTAGCAATGATGCTCGGGCAAAAGGGTCTCAAAGTAACCATCACATTTTTATGATTGTTTCTGCTAAGTCATAGTAACAGGAGTTCAGTTAATATAGTTTTCTGGTGGTATCTGTCATAGAAAACAAACCAACAACAACCAACCAAAAAAAACCCACAAAACAAACAAAACTCAATCAAACAAAACCAACAACACACCACCACAAACAAACAAAACCCTCAAAAACAACCCCAAAAAACCCCAACCATGAAAAACGACCATATGACAGCCATTCCTTTTACATTGTTTTCCCAAGACAATCAAAAATGTTCTCTGAAAACATTTATTACAGATGGAAACAGTATTTCAGAACAACAGCTTCAGTGTAGTTTTAAGAGATGGGTAGATTTACTGTCCCTTAAGTTCAGGGCATCTTGAAAAGGTATCACAGACAATTTAACAAGCATCACCTAAATTTGTAAAATACAAATTCAAAATATTAATCCAATGTACATATGGTATTTTTTTTTCACAAGTGACCCTTTTGCAAGTCACTGAAATTGTACAAAACATGAGATACTCTGATCTTCTAATTGCAAAACAGTATTCTCCCCAAAAAAGTGTGGCTGATATTCCTACCAGAAAAGTCTATGCAGTCGGAATCTAGTATAGCAGCTTATTGTACTTGAATTTTTATGAAGCTGAATTCAATTTAGGCAATACTAGATGAATCCTATTGTAGTTAACAAAGACAAGTTCTTTGGAAGGGTTTTTTAAGTACCGGTGGTTGTGGCTAGTCATTTTAAATTGAATCAGTAAACATCCTAGAATTTTAAACAGCGGAGATCTGTTTAGATATGCACGTTTCTACTCTCCAAAAAAATTAATTTAAAAAAAGAAAAAAAAAAAAAGACTGCAAACATCAATTGAAAAACAAAATCAATAGTAACATGGTACTTATGATAATCTACTCATTATCCAGAAAAATGAAGCACTAAGACCAACCTCATGACTAATTGAGTTGTTGCACTGCTCAGTGCTTTTTGCCAAATCTCCCTTTAAACACAGTTAAACTGGACAATTGGAATGCAAATTGAATGATCAGCTTACAAAAGCTGTACATGGAAGCATTAAGAAAAGCAAATCAATATGAGTGACATGAGAGAAAACTACTTCATTTGTGAAGAAGAGCTTTCCTAAAGAAGGGGCAGAAGGTCAAGGAGCACAGAGTCATAGACTGCTATTTCTTGCATTCTTCTACACCCTACAGAGTTTGTCTGCTCCCTATTGGTTGTCAAATCCCCTGAGAAAATTAGCATATTTGGATGCAGTTCTGATCTCCTCAGTTTAACCTAAATTCCTTTAGGGTCAGAACAATGATGAGTACCTGCTGCACTAAAGGAACGGGATACGAATAGGATCAGAGATGAAGTAGAAATCTATCACCTTGGACTTAGAAGTGATACAAGACGGCCTTGTTTCCTTTGGATGGATGGTTAAAAGGGCTAAAATGAGTATTTTATTTCCATTCTTGATATATCACTTGCTGTTGCTGTTTCTTTTTCCATCTGTGAAACTGAATTTAAATAGAAGAGTTGAAGTCAATTTAAGTATAGGCTGATCCTGGTTCTGGGGCATCTGTTCACCCTTGCTGTTGGTCAAGCGTAACTGGCCTCTTACTTGTGCCAATGTTAGCGCTTCTGTGCTACTCTTAACTAGCTGTGAGAACTAATCTGGTTGGAGATAAAATATACTTGCTTTGTGGCCACTGAGCTACAAGTTTCCAAAAGACTCTGTATACTATGTAGCTTGATAGGTTTTAGCCATTCAATAAAAAAGTATGTACAAACATTAATTGGTGCAATCAAGTAGACACAAACAGGTTGTATGACTAGCTGTTGGGGAAAATTATCAAATAGAAAATGACTTTGACTGAATTAATGCTGCCAGTTGGCTTACATGTATCTCAGAATTATTCACAGAGGTTTTGTGGTGCTACTGATAATTTCAGTTCCCTTTGGGGAGCCCTGAGGTTTTAGCTGATGAGGCAAATGAGTAACACAGGACAAAATCTCAAACTGCTCTTCCCAGCTGTGCCTCAGGCTGCCACTGTGAGATTGAGAAGATCAAGGACTTCTTGTGCCTCATTTAATATATGAAATGAGGTCTATAGGATTTTTGTATTTCCACTATCATCTTTCTTTTCTTAGGAACCAGATAGTGTTTTTGAGAAAGAAGGCTAGCTCCCAGAAGAAAGGTGGGGGCCTTCTCTACACTTCTGTGGTGCAACAAAGCATCCTAAACCACACAGCCTATATTTCATTATACATATTATACCCTAATTAATTCTGCCTTTTTTTTTCCTGCTGAAGGGATAAAAAGTGAGACATTTTCACACAGTATTTTTGTGCTAAACATGTTAACGTTTATTTACAATAAGTATATTCATCTGTATTACACTGAAAAATGCTGAAAGGGCAAAACAGATATAGGCATACAGACACATATTCTTCTCTTAGCACCCCAGTCTTTCTTATTTTCTTTGCAGTCCAAATATGGAAATTAATACAAAAGCTTGAAATGCATACATATCACTTCCTGTCTCTTTATTTAGACTCACATTTTCCAGTCCTAAATTTGACTATTTTATTGTTGCCAATTTGCTCTGTCTGATTAGAATAGCAGGAATTATCGCCTTTATATCAGTACATATGGGAGGTAAGTAAATTTCTGTAAGATTGTGTCCCATTATGAACAGAATAGTGTAACATTATTAATTTTCTATTTTACGGTTTTCATAGTTTCTAGTAGCAAATTGTGCATTATTCTCTTTTACACTGACAAAACACTGAAGAGGAATCATAGACACATAGAATGGTTTGGGTCGGAAGGAACCTTTAAAAACCTTCCAGTCCAACCCCCCTGCCATGGTCAGGGACACCTTCTACTAGACCAGGTTGCTCAAAGCCCCATCCAACTTGCCCTTGAACACTTTCAGGGATGGGGCATCCACAGCTTCTCTGGGCAGCCTCATCACCCTCATGGTGAAGAATTTCTTCCCTATATCTAATCTAACTAGCCTCTTTCAGTTTAAAACCATTACCCCTTGTCCTGTCACTACAGGCACTGGTAAAAAGCTTCACTCCATCTTTCTTATATGCCCCCATTAAGTGTCAAAAAACATTAAGAGAACATTTACAAATTCAAGAATTAAATTAAGAAACAATTAAGTTAAGAAAACAATTGGAAAACATTATTAAAACAACACATAAAGAGGATCGTCTATGTTACATGGTGAGAATGTGTTACTATAAATGTGGTCATTTGGAGAACAATATCTTAAATAACCTTGCCTTCATTAATCAAAAACATGAAGTTGTTACTATATAAAGAGTTTTGTAATGTAAGTGAATATTTTAAGTTACTAGTGGCTATAAAGCACAATCTTGCTTTCTTTTAAATAACTGTAATTATATTATTCCAGTATAAATTTATGTAAGCTGTATGTATTAATTTTCAATACATTTGGGAAACTCCTAGTGCTTTGCACTAGAGAATAAAATATAACCTCACAGAAAAAAACCCAAACTTTTTTGAAAAAAGAAATATTTGAGCCTGTGCAACACACAGCATAATACCAATATCGGTTTTCCATCATTTTTGACTCTGTCAAACACCAACAAATAGATTCTATACTTCTTCCCTACAAAAAAAAAAAAAAAAAAAAAAAAGTAATGACAGATCTATTTTTCACTCTGATGTGAAAAGATGCCTAGTTGCAGAGTTTCATCTTATTATCACAGGAAAAGTTGCTTTGTTTTCATGTAAATCAAACTCTTGATACAGCAGGACATATTTGATAAGTGTTCTTCATCCTAAATTCCTGCATCTCAAATTTCACTGCAAAACAGCTGTGCTCTGTATTCCTTACCTAGCTTGATACTAATTTTCTAAACTTCTTGCAGGCCTGCAGAAGCCTTGGAAACAACTCTGGGGGTGAATTTAAATTAATAGTTTTAGTTCAGGTGTGAATCTGCCAAAGATTATCTCCAGATAATTATTCCCACTTACGCTGTTTAATTCTCAAAGTGTAAAAATAGCTGAGTCTTTTCTTGTGAAACTACTAATGTGCTCTAACCACTAATGGGTATTCAGTCCGTGGGAAATACGATTCATGACAATAAAACCATGCTTCATATTTTACCCCCAAAATTTTAGCTTTATGGAGCACATCAAAGTAGTTAACCACTTTTCATTAAAAAGAAAATGCATCCTAAAAGGAGGCTTTCTCATGAGCAGTTTGATATCTATGAGGGTATTAAACAAGAAAATGAGCCCAGTAGGTTAAGCAGAAATCAACAAGAAAGGCAGCCACATACCCAGATGCTACTGCTGCTGCAGAAAAGCAGATTTTTTTTAGTTCACCATCTGGAGTTTACTGCTGCCAAGCATATCTCATGAGTGGTCAATGGCACTGAATCCATTGCTGAGACACATTAACTAAAATGGCAAAGATTTACACAAAGCAACTTCTCTAGTACCCGCAAGAAAGATTAACTGAAATTATCTTATGTGTCAATCCAAACTGGAGAAGTCAGTTAGAAAAGACCTTCACATATACAAAAGTGCAGCCTATGCTTTAAAGTTTGGGCTAAGCTTTCCAAAAATGCTATAGTAACACTTGGGTAAGCAAGGGAATATTTTTGTCAGTGTTGTTTTGCATTTTTTTATTTGTTTGTTTGTTTTGTGGATTTTTTTATTGTTATTGTTGTTGGTTTTGTTTTCTTTTCAAGTATACCCTATTTACATTATCAATACACAGCTTTGGTATGTAGTCACATACCGGATGCTAATGTTTTAGACTATAAAGGGAAGTAAACAAAACAACAGAGGCAAATTATATGCCAGTGTCTATATTCTCTTCCCTTTCACTATTTTATTTCTACTTTACATGGGCACTAACCTGTATGAATTGAGTCAGTCATCAAAAACAACTAAAATATAACTCATGCAGTCATCAGACTATTCCATCAGTTGTAATTCTACTAAGCTCAATATCATATTCATAAAAATCTTGGATTTCTCAAGCATAATCTTTATGAAAATAATTTAAAAGCCACAGAGAGGTCTGTAAAAGCCTGATTTTTAAGCCTTAAAACATTATCCAAGGAGAGACATTTGCAAACTGTAGGATTCTGCTTCAATCTTTTTTTTTTTTTTTTTCTTCAACTGAATACTTCTTTAATTGCTGGGACAGGAACATGAGTTGTGATGAAGGTTATACAACTAGAAGAGATATCCCTACTCATAAAGTCCACTCCCTCGACTTTCACTGAGCAGTAACCTCAGTAAGGTCTCTGATTTTATCATCCTTTCACTGCCAGGCACTGGCTTTATAAGAACAGCCAGAAAAGTGTAGCATCATGAATATTCACACACATGCTGCGGTAATATTGACAGAAAGGTAATGCAGAAAATCACATCTACACTACAGTGCAGTTAGCAAGTAGGTAAATAAATAAATAGTGTTCTTGGCAGCAGAAAAGAGTTATTATTTTTCTACATTGTAAATGACTACGTCCTTGTCATAAGGGGCAGTGTGTGTTTACTTCTTCCATGAGCAGACAGACTTTGATTTACACAGTAATTGATTGCCAGTTTCTATTAAGAACCAAGATTACTTCTCCAGTGTAATCTTAGACTGCAATGCCAAGGTAAGGGGATGGAATAGGCACAACCTGTTTGTACAATGCAGTTGGTCCAGGTTCTGCTGGTCTTGGACACTTTCTGGTTGCATCTTTGTGCCCTGTCTGACATTACTCCACTGCACACCCTCATTCCAGTCTGATCACATGACACAGATGCAAATAATCTTGTGAGACTCCAGCCTCAGGTTCCTGTACTATCTCATCATGTAAGGCGATTTGTAGTTAAGCCCTCATCAAACAATGAAGTCTTTCAAACACTACAGGTCTGTGCGTTGCTGTGATGTAGCTAATGCATTTAGTTATTTTCTGTAGTGGATTTCGATGTGTGAATGCAGTTAAAATTGTCCACAAAAAATGTTGCAATCCACAATACACACTGAGGCAGTGATGTAAAAGAACTACATCTTAATCACCAAAAATTACTTGATCTTTTTTTTTAATTTTCTAGATGATAGAACCTTTTAATTCATCACAACATCAACTATCCCCAAAATAACAATGTTCTCTTTAACTTTTCAGAGATGACTTATTCTTCAGTACAAATTCTGAAAAGGCAGTGCTGATAGTTGGGAAATGTGCCACTAATAGGGTCAAAACACATTTCCCAAGTTTTACATACAGCTAGACTGTATCACACATACATGATCACATATAGTTTTGCTAGCTTATATAGCAAAGACCACATCCTTGAATTTATACAATATTTTTATATGACACGTCACAATGTGCAGGCTTTATCTACCAGAGCACAGCCAAAGGAGCTTATGTATTAGAAATGTTTGCTAGGTTTCTCAGTTTCCTCTCCTTTTGATACTGCTAGTAGTCTTTTATTTCTACATACATAATTTTGAGCTCTACTCTACTTGAATATATAATCTTGGCTATATTCATTTCACAGGTAAATTAAAACCCATTTATTTTCACAGATGAAAAATATGATCCGAATATAAGGCACTGGGAAGTCTGTATTTAATTATTAAGTTCATATATTGATATTACTATTTAGTCTCTTCAAATATTTTATGTGATATTTTATGTAACACTGGAATAACTTGTGACATATGACTTCCACAGTGATAATCCATTATTCTGTCTACCAATATTATTTTGCCATTCTAAAAACAATAGTAGTTTTAATTGAAAAGAAATGAATCACATTTTCTTAATTCCAATATTTGAATGTAGTTTCTAACATTTCTTGAAGAGAACTGTCCTTAAGCTAAAGCTCTGCAGCTTTGCCCCACCCCCTCAATTTTCTAATGTGTTTCTGATCTAAGGTAACGGATGTTTCCCTCTAATTTGTACCATTATTAACATTATCCAGCAAAGAAGTATAAATCTCTGCAAAAAAGGAAGGAAGGAGGAAGGGAGGAAGTAGAGGGAAGGGAAAGAATGAGAGAGAGAGAGAAAGAGAAACAGAGAAAGGGAAAGAGAGAAGAGAGAAAGGAAAAGAAAGGAAAGGGAAAACGAAAAGGAAAGAAAGAGAAAGAGAGAAAGAAAGGAAAATTTTGTCCAAAAATCCCACAAACAACTGTCTTTTTTACTTTAGATACTTGAAGAAGAGGAAGGTGGGGGGCAGGTTTGAAAAGTTTTTAAAAAATTCCTAGAGACAAAAGAAATTAATCAGCCATACATTAATTAAAAATAACATCAACCATTATTTCTGAGCAAACCTTTTATTTCTTTTTTTTTTTTTCCTGGATTCAGTGTGCATATTTATTGCCACTCTACAAACAATTCAGAATGTTACTGATGCTTTGATGTATCATTAAAGGAGTAGGGGTCAACATCATCAGCAGTGACCCTGGACCATGCTTCAACTGAGAAAAACTGTTACTGGCATAACCTACTAGAGAATTTATATATTACATAAAATATCCCATAGTGAATTTAGAAAACAGTCAACATTTTCTAAGGCTTTCTCTACTCCCACATTAAATGAAAATGTGTATTTCCATACTCTACTATCACAACATACTTCAAAATAGGCTTAGAATGTTCACATCCACTGCCTATTTTTTTTTTCAAAGATAGCTTACACTGGATTAACTTGCAATGATTTGAACATGCTTTTTTATTTAAGTAACACTACAGTTTGGGATTGATATTGCTTTTTGCAAACAAAGCTATGAAGTTAAAGCTCATTAAGGTCCTTGATATAGTTTGTCTGTGGTAGGAAGGATGTAGCTTAGTTTTCTTTCTTATATGACTTCATCAGTCACCAGTATCATTCAGGAAGGAAACAACACAGCATTGTATGAGGGCTATTAGACTAGAACCTGAGCAAATTTTCTGTCATTTTCCAGACCTCTTAAAATAAGCACCATTATTAATTTCAAAGAATACAAAAATGAGAGGTTTACTTCATCCAAACATATTTCTACCTGTCTGTAGGAAGCTTCATTGTATTCCTGTAGATGAAAAGATCTAATGAATGCTATAGAGGTCATTGCAACACATTTGTACTCTTCAAGTTGGAGAAAAAATGATTTTTTGATAGTTTATTGTTTAGGCTGTTTTCTACTGATGTTACCTCTAGCAAGTTTTTGGAAAGAAAACATAGGAAAGCCCAATTGTAGAAATGAATCCATGCTTTGAGTGACTGAATACCAGTATTCGCTGGAGTTGTGTGAATACCCTACAAAAAGGCATAGAAAGTTTTTTAGTTTTCATGGTTTCACAATTAAAAGCACACTGATGGTGAGGATTTGGAAGAGGAAGAAGTCAGAAAATGAGTCATAGGCTTTACTCTAAGATACTCAGAAACTATGTCTTGTAGAATATCTATTTTTTTTCCTGATCTGTCACTGTTAATTCCCATTTAGGTGATAGCTGAGAAATATTCTCTGTGGGAGGCAGGTTTCAACTCGGTAGTCAAATGAAAATATCTAATCTAACCACAGAGCTAAGATATATTATTTGACACACTGCTGCCTTGCAGACTGAGTTATCAGCTGGTTACTGAAAGGGGCAGAAGATGTTGTCTGCGTTCTGTTGCAGTAAGCTTAGAAATTTTGGGGAACTTTCTGAAGGGCAATATGTGGCCACAGGCAAGCACACACGCTAGATTTGGCTTTCTTCTATTGATAAAATTAACAAACAGCCTGGTAGGAGTAGGGAGGGGGATCTATGCCATGGTGTATAAAAGTGTGTTCACATTAAATATTTGCATTCAGTTAATAGAAGTATTTTCGGATCCCTGAGATAATTATATTAAGCACAAACATAGAACCTGATCAACCTCCTTTTCATTATAGTAACAGAATAGGACTGACTGTATCCATTCTTCAAATATATCCTGTCAGGTAGAGTTTGAAAGCCAATAGATGCATTGGCTGATTCGGGTGCACTTATGGGATTCCCATATGGAAGAATGTGACACAGGACTTCAGCATAATTCCTTCCCTGTGAAACAGCTTGAAGTGTATGTCATAAGGTATAAATTCACCAACACACTGCCAGACTCTTCATGACAATTAAAGGAAAAAAATAAAAAAGGTCTTGCAAACAAAAAAGTAATGGACAGATAATGGTTTGAGGCAATAGTTGGAATATGGTGTTCAGATTTCTCATAGGAGGAATATTAGTAAATCCAGATGCTTCAGGAGCTTTCATACCAAGATGTATAAGAACTTGGCCATGACCATGAGTATACGGGGAAATTTCACTTTCACATGCAGACTGTGTTATTCGGTAATCTATTATGTTTGAGATTTTGCTTCAGCAAGCAGCTGTATGGCAGTAAATCCTGATTTAAGTTATTTTGGGGTACATACTGATATCTGTTGCCTTTGATATTGAAATGCTTCAGAGACTGTTTTTATGATAGACTTCTGTAGTCATTTCTATTGAGATACTGTGCATCTCTTCATAAAGCCCTTCCTATCTCACAAGAAAGCATGGCACTAGTAAGTTCTATCACTTTTTCAAGATATCATGTGTCAACTTATTCATTCCTTTGCTGAGAGGTGATTACTGAACTTCCCACATTGGGATTTCCTGAATCAGACAAATTTCTTGATGGTCCTTGAGCCTTTAAATTACAGAACTTTTCTCTAATACCAGTAATCCAGGTATGGAAACAGTCCAGATAGCTTTCCTAAGCCTACATTAATTCCTTCATTAATACCTCAGGCACAAATACAAATTACATCCACATGACTAAATTTCTTCAATTTAATTTTCTTTTAATAAATGGAAGGATGAAAAGAAGTCAAATTAATGTCCAACTGGGAAATTAACAAGAACACAGTTATTTAAATAAACCTTGTAAGATTTGATTGTATTTCTTTTAGTCATACTCTTCCTGTTCCCACAGATGTAGTACACAGTTACATGTAAAGATCCTAGATGGCCAAACTGAGTGATATGAGACAGAAATACTGACATTAACAAGTGCATTGTCATAACAATGCTGATCAGCAGAATCAAGAACCAATTTAGAGATAAATGTAACAGAATGAACTAGGAATGTAAAGGAAAATCCCTCACACACTGCATACTTTCTTATACTTCTCTACAATTTCCTTCAATAATCACTGTGCAAGATGTGTGAGTTCTTTATTTTTTAAATATATGTTAACATGATCCAGGAAAAATATCCATTAAATAAAATTAATTTAACTTATAATTTATTATATCTTTAAAACTACTGGAGTAAATGCCAAGAATTTTCCTTTAATTAAAAAAAAAAAGTATTTAAAAATTATAATCAACTTTCTTTCCTATCCTTACTTATTTACATATTTTTTTAAATTTTAAGTACAGCAAATATGTATGCAAACAATTTCCATAATCACAGCAAGTATAGAAACCACTCAAACATTTATACTGTAAATTACCTATATTTTTAGAAGTAACAGAGCACACAGTTTATAACCATTTATTTTCAGGGGCTGGAGAAACAGAAATGGAAACTGGAAAAAATGAAACAAAACAGAACCACACCAAACAAATGAACCAACCACCAAAACAAAACAAAACAAACCAAACAAACATAAAACCAGCACAAAAACAAAACAAACAAACAAACCTCCACCAAACCACAACAGAGAATTAATTAAAGCAAAAGCAAAACAAATAAGATGGTTATAAATAAACATACTTGCTTTATTTACATGTCTGAATTACATCTACTCTTCTGCAAAAGTTATTCACAATGATTAAGAACTAGCACGGAACTGTAAAGTTACCAGATATAAGAAAACATACTAACATGTGTAACATCTGTTTACTGCTGCTGAATGCCAACCCTTTGAAAACACTATTAATCAGAGCAATATAAAATATATTAATGTTGATATGTGCTGATACAGCAACTTATTAAAGCAGGTAAGGCATTGTTCAGGAATAAATAAGGTTTAGATTCTACATTGAACAAACCAAATCTATTTCTAAACTTGGTTATTTGCTCTGCAGTCTTTTTCCATAACCCCATTGATTGTGTGAAGCAATTTTTCTTTCTAGTCTAAGATACACATGCAAAATCTCAGAAAACACAATTCCTTCATGTTGTAAACTTAAAACAAGTCATGAATCCTATACTTAAAATCCCTCATATCTTGTCATATACCACATTCTTCTCCCTGCTACTATTACTGTGATATTTTATAGAAAAAGAAAAAGTAAGCCACATCGGGATTGGTAGGAATGAACTTTACATTTCCCCTCTAATTTATTTTGATGTTGTTTCAAAAATTAAATATTTTGAATGTTCAAATATTTTCTGGAAATGGAAGAAAAATTGAAGCTTCGACCACTTCTTTGTACTTAATTAAAATGTGATGACTTTACATTTAAAAACAACAAAAGACCAACCTTAGCTCTTTCAATCAGTCCTTCCTTTTGCAACAGTTGACGGGTATCTATCATATGAAGACAGGGAGATAGATTACCAGTCTCTTTTTACTTCTGTACTCGCACTAGGAGATGAAATGATTGATCAGTCAAATCTAGAGTTCTCTGCTGTGTTATAGTTGACAATGATATCTTTGAGAACTCTAGGAAAACATTAATTTATAAATATGTTAGCCCACTTTATTTTGTCCACTATTTATTTTGTTACTAATATCTTACCTGTATCTTTTTCAGGAATAAAATTCAAGATACACATTTTTCAGTGCTTCAGCATTGTTTTAATAGGTATTTAGCAACAGAGTGAAGCATAATCTGACAGCCAAAGGCTCTACAGTATGAAAACGCAATTGCCATGCCAGTGGTAGCTTTGTGCAACCTACTCTTTTGGTTGAAACTCCATCCCAAGTCACATTTCATAAAGTCTTAATAGATCTTCTTGCTTTTACACAATAAAGTTCAAAGCAAAGGAATTCTTCCTGCAGTGAGGGAACTCCCATAAGAAACTGAAGTCTCAGAAATGCAGAGGTCATACAGAATTATTTGAAATTGAATTGGCCATATTTTTTCTCTTTTTCTTGTGTTCTCCTATTTTAATGTCACTGCAAACATCAAGAATTCAAAAATCAAAATAATAAGTCCATTAGACATCCAAATTCTTCCACAACTACACAAAAGTAAAGCAACTAAACATAACTAAAATCAGTCAATTATACTGTGAGCTGACTGGTGCCAGAAATGGGAAAAAAAAAAAAAAAAATACAAGCAATGAAATCTATAAACTGACAATATAGGTATAGGCATAGGAAACTATCTTTGAGGTTTGTTGTTTTTTTTTCTATTACAATCCACACTCTAGCCATTACTTGAAGTAATTTCAAGTTACCTTGAAAACATGCCCCCTTGAAATATAACAAGCAGGGTTTATTTAGTAAGATTTTTGTTCATTCATTTAGAACACCAAATCTGACTGCAGAGTCTAAAGAAAATATTAATGACAAATGAAAGAACAGTATTCTGTTAATTCTTCCAGTGTAATCTTATCCTTGCAGTTTATAGACTAGGTTAAATGTATCTTTCTTCCTAGGATTTATATGGTTCTATGGCATCAGTTTTGATGAGAAATACGCTACTAGTTATAAATAATTCCAGCATGCAGCATATTTCCAATTCACAATATTAAAATGACCAAATATGAAAGACACCAAACTAACTTTATTTCCAGCTCTGTATGTAATAAACTACCAGAAAACAGGTTGTGTAAACTTTCTACATGAGAATAAAATTGAATGATCTTCATGTGCTCTGAATTTTCTTAATTTTCAGAAATTCAAGCCTTAAAATGGCTAAATTGTGAGAATTTATGCAGTTCTTCAAAAACATTTTCACACAAAAAGAAAAAAATACAAAAATCTTGATGACATCTTCATGATAGAGAAAATTAATATTCTAAGAAGGACTTATTCAGAATTTTTAAACCTGTTGAATAACACCAATATTGCCTTGAAATATTATAGAGAATTTCTCCTTAAAGCAAGGCTACAATGTATGTTCTCACTTGAGAATACTGAATAGTCATCATTTAAAGAGAATTTCTAAATAACTGATAGAGTTGCAGAACTTTAATATCTAAACCCATCTAATTTAAGATAAATCTCCTTTGTAATGATATAGCAAACTTTCCTTCTACATCAAACTTTAGTGCAGTGCAAGTATGCATAGAGATTGAAATATTTATCTCGCTTCCACTCATTTCTATAAAATACCTCAGAACCTAGTTTGTGTCTTAACTTGTAAATGCTGTTATCTTGCTGGATTTGTTCAGTTCAATGACTAATATTATACAGGTACCAAATATTTTGTCTTTTATGATCCTTCAGGATACTGCAAATTGCTGTTTTCAAGATTTGTTTGGAGGCAAAAAAAAAAAAAAAAAGGTTAAGCTAGGGTTATTCATTCAGGACTGAGGATTTTTTCTACTAATTTGTTCTCCTCTAGTCTGAGTACAAGATGCTTTTATTCCACCTGAAATCCAAACCAGATCTTTTCCTGCAACTTGTTTTCACTATTTCTCTTAGGTGGTTGATGTAGTAATTTCATAAGCCACTAATATAGTGGCTTATAAAACTACACACATTAGTTTTTTCATTATTTTAGCAAGTGTGGCTTACCCAGGAGTAATGAGGTGAACTGCATTGGCATTTCAAAGACAGCATCATATTACTGCACTTAAAACAATGTGAAACTGTAGAGGTGATAAAAACCTTGGCCATCTGTTTCATGCTAAAGCAACTTCAAAAATATGAACATTTTCTTATTGCTAATAGACTTACTGCACAATCCCTACTTAATTTTTTGATAGGTCATCTGGATGACAATAACCTACAGTACTACAGCTAAATCACTGTTTTATAACTCTGCAATTCCCATTTAACCTATTTGTACTGATGTCATCTGAGTAACTATCATAAAGCTTTTAAAATAGATTAAATGTTAAGTTGGTTTCTAGTGGTGAATCACAGTCTGTCTTCTGGTCAAGATGACTAGAACTTACTTCACAATTGACTTGGCATTAAATTATCACTGCAGTTTAAACTAATGAGTTTCACTTTTGGGATTAGCAACAGAGAAACCTTTAAGGAAGAGAAAAGGTTATTTGGGCAGGACTTGATAGTTCCAGATACAGTTAGTCAGTAAGTGTCCCTTTTCCCGCCCCGGCTCCCCGCCTTGCATTTGCACTAGAATTGTGTGCCAGTGTGGCATTTGCCAAGGTAAAGAAGGGACAGGATGGCTTTTACATTATTTATAAGAGTAAGGAAGAATCAAGCCTGGAAATACAATTCATTTCTAGTCTTTACATTATTTTCTTTTTAGATACTCTCATGGAATCATGTTTTTCCTTTAAACAATACTAGCTGGAAATGCTGTTTCATTTTCCAGTTCTGTTTGGAAAAGATAGCTATGTACTAGAATTTTACTAATTATATTTAGCATTCTCAGATCACAGTTTTGTTTGTTTGGGTTTTTTTTGGCTACAATTAAGTTTCAATCTCACTAGCATGTCATTCTATTTATTTACCTTTTTTTGGTCATGATTAAAACAGTCAATGATATTGTCCCCAATTCACTGACAAAGACTCTGCTCACTTCTCTTTTCCAGAAGGAGCTCTGACCCAAATACTCAGAGACATTTGTGGTCTTGGTGGCTTTGTAAAAGTTACCAAATATGAGGTATTTTTCTTTAAAGTCAGAAAATAACGAACTAATTACTCTGAAAACAGGTGGAAAGACTGTCCCATTACATTAACCTTTTGTGCCACAAAATATAATAAGAATCACCTTAACATTTTAGTAACCTTTAAAATACTTAAAATAATCCTTAATAACAATTCCTGTTAGAAAATACAGTAAGGACTAAAGTAGTATCAGGTTCACTGCTTTGAAATGCAGTTGTTATCAGAGAAAAGAGGATATATGAGGTACCCTAGGGTGCTAAAACCAATGGAGAAGAAATACGAATCTGGGGGAACACAGCAACTGTGAGGATTTTGAGGGGTGAAAAGAGAAGCCTCAAAAGATGCCTTTGCTCTCCTGCTCAGCAGTTTCAGTTTTTCCCTCCCTTCATAGTCTGTCTTGTTCCTCTCAGAGTGTTTCTCTCAAATATGGAGGGGAAAGATGGAGGTTACTTATTGCAAGAAGGGCAAAGTCTAGGAGACACAAGGAGACAGATAAGTTATCCTTAAGGCTGACTGGAAGATCTAGGACAAGCTGCTCCTGCTGCGATCAGGTGAAAGAGTTTAACGCAAAGTTGGACCTCCCACAAACACAGAGATAGAGACACTCAAGCATCCCTTCCACAGCCCAGCAGCAGGGGAGGGAAGGGAAAGTAGGGGAAGAAGATTATTTACTCTGATGATAAAGACACAATGCTGATAAACAGGATATATTTCTATTTATAAGAAAACACCATCATAATGTTGTTTTTCATAAGGGTAAGATTTATGGTTTGGAGCATCACTGGAGTCTATTCCAAATCTTTCTGTGAACTTTCTTCCTCTCTTTTAGGGATGAATCCATTCTGCTATTTTCTCCCTCTCCCTAAACTGTTCTAAATTGTTCTGTCACCACTTACATTCTATTTTTGAGATGTTTCTAATGAACAACACAAGACATGCACAAATGTGCAGTGTTACTTAATGTGCCACTATCTTACCTTTTTACTGCATCTCTAGTAACAGAGATTTGCAGCACTATAAGACTATCTTGAAACGGGATTGTTATCTGATACAGTATTTTTCAAGTATGTTAATATCTCAGCAAACAATGATCAAATTTTAAAATATGCTAGTAGTTTAATATAAGACACATTTGGCTTCTATCATCAAGCTTTTGTGCTGCATAATCAGTTAACCATAGGTGACTTCTTTTAAAACAAGAAACACCTTTTCTAATTTTTATTTTATGATGTACCTTATTAAAATACTAGAAATAAATAGTACAGTTACCAATGTATGGAAACAAACCTTTGTCTGAAAGGATAATCATCTGTAAATAAATAGCTACAGAAATAAGGCACAGACAGTTACTTAAATTGATTGCTGATGGAGTTTTAGCTAGCTAAGGCATTCACATGGACAAATAGTCTTAAGATATAAAGTTATCTTGTGGTATGCTTTCTTGTATGATCTAGTCATATCTAATGTCCTATATTTTTTAGGCCTAAATTTCTCACAAAGATATTATCAAAATAAGTGACCATGGGCTTCGAGTTCAACTCATAATAAATATGAACAGTAGTTCGGTTGCATTTACTGTCCTCTTTTCTGACCTTTTTGCCCATAAAACAGCTGTTCTCTCAATTTTATGTTTTATGTTCTTTTTGAATCTAAATGTACTCAATTAAATTTAAAGAAAATAATTTTTTTCATATTTGTAGTGGAAGTCTTTATGAGCGGAGTTGAAAATCATTGTCCTTTACTATTAAAAATTATTGCTGAAATTTTCAGAGTTAGACCTTTTTTAGACTTTTAGACTTTTTTAGACTGTAGTTGATTCTTCCTATTTTGTTGATTCTTCATTTGCCTGAATTTCTTTATATTTTGGATACAATATATTAATGCTTTGACTTTTTATATGCTTTCCTAGTAAAAGGACTATATCATGTGATGTATCAATAGATCTCAAGTTTTATTGTGTTTATCGCCTATAAAATAATTGAACCTATATAGGAAAATGTGGCTGTGCATCTGCTGTATTTTTGGTAATTCATTTCTATTCAAGTGTGGATGTTTATGGTCCACTCAGTTATTCTCACCAAACTGAGTTTAAATCTTAATACCAAGGGGCTTCCCTGAGGTTACTTTATTAATGTAATAATTGCAAAGCAGCACAGAAGCATTAATAATTAACATATTATTTCACTTCTCATTTATTTGTAATCTATTCCTCCAATCCCAGCTCCTGTGGAGGGGAAATTTAAATGTAACTCATTAAAATGTCAAAAGCTAACAGTAAGCAGAATTTATTCTATTGCAAAGCAAACAGTATTTTCTTTGTTAAAAGATTTAATATTAAATTTGTGGTTTAATATTCTAAATATATACTATTCATCTTATTTGTAGCTGACATTATTTAATATTCCAATTAAAGGACAATGAGGATAAAAAAGTGATTTTTATAAAATCACACCTGATTAACGGAACTGTTTCTATAATCAAGTGACTATTTCTGTAGATCGGAGGGAGAGCAGATGATGTAATTTATCTTGATCTTAGGAAAGCTTTTGGATGCAGTCTCTCACTGTGTCCTGGTAGCCAAACAAATGATATGTGGAATGGAAGAGTGAACTGTAAAACTGGCAGAAAACTGAGCAAACTATCAGTACCACGCAAATAGTCAGGCAGAAAACTTAAAGAGGAACAACAAAGCAACACTGACAAGCAACTCCATGTGACTAAATAGCACATTACTTCACACAGCAGCAAAATCAGCCAATCCCCAATTTTTGTCTAGTAGGCATTACACAGAAAATATAGCATTCTGCTATCATTCACACTGACAGAATATGTCAGACTCCAGTAATAAACACTGCCTGAACAGACATGAGAAAAGGTTATATACTTGCTTTTTCCTTAGTTCTAGACTGTGCTAATATGCCTTGGGAGTTGGGCGGGGAGACATAATTTGGATAGTACAATCAAGCTTTCTACTTTATCAGATTAGATTTGTGTAAATAAGTGTTTGAGTGCATATAAAGTAGTAGTGTATACTAAGAGACTTATAAATTCTCATATGCTTGTTGATATGTGAAGTTTATGACATGTACATGATTTTTAATCTAATTGGTGGAGATTTAATACTTCTGAAATGAAAATACAAATGAAAATTGTCATTGACAAAAAAGAACTTTTTCAAACATAGAGGAAAATAAAAATAGTAGTTGGATTTTAATGGGATAAAAGACTCCATTATACCTAGTTGAATTTTACATCCTCCTAAATTTTGATTAATATTCTTGAGTACTTTGTGAATGTTCAGAAAAATTAAACTATGTTGACAAAGAAAGTCCTCAAAGAGCACACACAGAGGTCAATACACTTGAAAAATTGCAATAGCCTGTAAGTTGCAACAAACAATTCCTACTTTTTAACATTAATCCTTACTTTCATGTTAAGGTTTACATGCAAGCAGAGAAAGTGTCAAACAGAGTAAAGAAAAATGAGAAATGCTCAAATACACAGCATATAGTCACTGAGCAAATGACATTGAATATTTTTTAATCAACTGCTCGTTAGGTGCAACATACAATTCTAATTACAAATTATTTTCATTCATATAATCTATTAGGTTTTAGGGATCTTAAGTGTACAGTTTTCAATGAATCACAGTAAACACTCTAGGTGGACATGGCCTGTAAAACTCTTGAAAAACAATGTAAAATGTCTGATATTTTTGCCTTTAAAGAGGTAACCACACAGCATTGTGAGAGAAAAGATGATGCTTCTTCTCTGTAAGACATTATTTTACTGTCTTGCATCACTATTTATGACTGTTTAATTAGGAGTTCATTCTCCAACATTATTAGATAATTGCTGCATAAATTGCATTAGCTAAAAAACTGTTACAGCAAAATAATAAAAAAAATGAAACTCTAAAATCTCAAGGTATCCTAAGATATATCCTATTTTCTTATATACAGATATTAAAAAAATGTAGGCCCAGATGCTATCATCCTTTACACAGTTTACTGAAGCAAAATTCCCACTGGACTTAATAAAGTAATTTCAACTAAAACATTTAAGTTAACGTCCCTTCCTTTTGATCTTCCAAGTTCAGTTACATTTAGAGCTGAGTTACAATACTGAATTCTGACCTTCTAAAAGAAAAAAAAATTCCGTGGAAGATAGTGGAGTAAATTACAAATACCACAGAAAGTCTCAGAATATGTTCCTTCCTTCAGTATAGATTTTTGCAGAGCTTCCAGAAAACACAAAAGCACAGTTCCATAAATCTACATGAAGGTAACACTACAGCACTCAAAGAAATAGATCCTATTACCACCATGTATCAAGAAGTCACTAATCTGTTATTCAAGGTAACACTACAAATGCCTGCGGGAAAACTTTTGGTGTATAGAAATAGAGTGTTATGTCAAAAAATGTCAAGTTAATAATTTTCAACTCGTGCTATATTATTTAATCACTTTTAGTTTCTGAAGCAATTTCCTGATTGTGTTCTGTCTATCAACTATTGACTCAAAAATGCATGTTCCATTGCTTTGCACATTTTTCTATTTCTTACACTACTGAACCTATACAGAGTTTTGAATACAAGGATGTTCTTTTATACAAAGTTATAGATACCACTTCACAGATTCCATTTCAAGGTGGTGCCAAAGTGAAGGAAGGCCTCTGAAGAGAAACCCATACCCACCCAACTCGCTCCTTTTGCAGACTCACAATTCCTTGCTGTTTGTAGGGAAACAGAACACCCCTAACCTTTTCATAAAGGGTTAATTCAACTGAATGAGCAGGTCTGGGTTGGTAGAAGGATGCAGACAGAGCAGAAGGCTATGAAGAAACTTCTTCATGCCACATGCCATAAAAGAGAAAACTGCTCCTTCTGAAGCAGTTAGTGTCCCAAAACAGTTTTTCAGAGTTGCAAATGAGCAGTTGAATTTCACACAATAGCATTAAAAAAGGAAACTATGGTGTAGTACAGAAAGGTTACTGTTAACAGACAACAACAAGCTATTTGTTTTTCCCTCAGTGCTTTCTTACCTACCAAGAAGCTGTGGTACAAATAGCCAAGAATTCAACACACAAGAAAGTGATCTATTTCATTTTTAGAACCCATATTAAGTGACATGAATGTTTAGTCCATACATTAAATAAGTCTGTTTTACAAGGAGCAAAATTCATATATGCTTTTACAAAAATAATATTTGGCAAAACTAAGTTATGCACTACCTATGTGATAACTATTTAACTACTGAAGGTTTTGGTACAATTAGAACAGATATTGTTTCAGAAATTGTTTTAGCTATCCACCACTCAACCATTCTGTATCTCAGTAACAGTTTATGTTACTGCTATTTTTCACCATTTGCAATTATCGTCTCACACGAAAGTACTAAACAGATCTAATAATATATTACTGTTTTTCAAAATATCTTAGAATTCATTGCAAAAGTCCTATCCTACCTAGTTCCAACTGCTATGCAGTTATCTCAAGATTTGTTTCATCTACTACTTCAGTTCTAAAGCAGATAATAAAAACAATATTTTATTAATCTCTTCTCATATCTAGAAGTGAGGTAATTAGAAAGTCAGTGCATTTCATTTTCCCTTATTTGTCTACCATAAAGATATGGCTTCTTTGGCAAGTGTACCTGAGGTCACAATTATGTTGCTAGTAGGTTCCCAGGGCAGACTCTTGTGGGGAATTCATATCAATGAGACCACTTTAACACACCAGAGGGGAGGAAAAATGCCTAACAAAATATATGGTGCTAAATTCCGTGCTTCTAAATGTGCACACTGTCCTTATTAACTTTCAAATGATATAACTTAATACGAGTTTGAGGAGATGTGAACTGGTTATTCAGTACTTCCAAAATGATGATTCTGGGTTTTGTAAAACTGACAGAAGGTATGAATAAAAGCTGAGGCCAAGGCCTCTCTGTTAAGTATACAATAGCTTATTCTACCCCAAACTTTTAAGACGTATGTCCTCTGAACAAAGGCGTAAGTTGCCACCATACAAGCACTGACTGTAATAGTAAGATCTTTTTATGTAGGTGTGACGGCCATGTACAAACTCTTATCTATTCACAGTTCCATATTATTACTTGAATCAAGGGAGCACAAAAAACACCCATCAAGGTCCCTGCCAGACTCTACAAAATCAAATGGGAGACAGTGGAAGGGGAACACACGAGAGCCAGGAGACACCCGTAGTAGCAGACAGCCCAGGCAACAGCAGCTGCATCCAGCACTGGCTCACACTGCCTCAACATGTGGTCTCACAACATGAAATCTGCAGCAGCAGCAATTGCTGTTCCAGTTCCTTCTATTTTTCTCTCCAAGCACTTTACCATGGGGAAAATGGGAGTAGAAAAAAAAAACAAAAACAAAAAACAAACATAACTATACATACATACACACATATATACATACACCTATATAAAAATTTAGACACATATAAAAATTAAAATATTTATTTTTCCTTACAGTTCCTGATTCTGTGTCCCAATGCAAAAAACAAAACAAAACAAAACAACCTTAAATATTGACATCAAAAGCCTATTGTGCTGAAGGGACAGAAATGTGCATTGGAAGAGAGGAGAGCATATGTGAAAATGGTATTGCTCCTGAAAATTTCCTGTCTTGGCACTGGGGTATAATGCAGAAGCTATGCTGTTGACTGTTTTAAAATCAAGACAACAACAGAGGTTTACAAGTGCCTAAGAGTGTGTGACTCCATCCAGCCTCAGGCTGCAGTCTGATATAAAAGTGACCTGATATAATAACCTGTGACAGCTGAAAGGGAGTTCTGATACTGCCCACTATCCCAACTGCCAGGGCTCCTCACATGCCATGACAAGTCCAGTGAACTCATTACGCTGATAAAAGAACATGAGAGAAGAGCTGGAGTGGTCATTTTTGCAGGACTGTGCTCACATATCCAAGTGAACACTTGAGGAGTAAATAATTTTGGTCAAGGCAGACTCTTCACCTATATGCCAGTCTAAAAATATTTCATTTTGGATGTATGCCTTCCCAGTGAACAAAGTATTTTAACTTTGCCTGTAGTTCACTATTGTGAAATAAAAGGTGGGTTGGTTTGTTTATTAAGATCTATTTAGAGACTTTTTGCTTGAGTACATACAGCCATTAGCAGGCCATGAACTGAAAGCCATTTCCACTACCAGAATAGTCTACATAAATATAATTCACAAAAGAGCAACTAAAAATGGTAAGCAATTTTACTTGCAGGATATAATTTCTCACAAAGAAAATTATGACATGTTATTATATGTTCTACTAATGTAATCCCACAAAGTGCATCCCATTAACTGGGATGCATTATTTGTCATTATTCAGGTAACTGCAAAATTTTCAAATAATAAAATTTTCCAACGAAAGACACCTCCTCACAATTACTAGAAAATGTATCATTTATGCGGACTTCTAATTTGAAAATATTTCTTCAGAAACACTGGAATATGTGGTCAAACACATTGAAGCTGCTATACTGCCTCCTTTGAACTTTGTCTCCTACATGCTACAATTGCACTTTAATGTGAGGCTGCTGGGGAGTTCTTAAAAACTTTGAAAAGTTTATTTGCATTTCAGTAGGACTCAATAAAAAGTTTACAAAGAGCTCGAAATATTTTACTGTATATTACTCACTTATTTACACCCATTTTTATCTGTCTAAGCATTAATCATTATTTCAAAAATAAGTTTTACACTATATTTCACATCCTTCTCTGCTTGTAATCACTTCAAGTGCACTGACTCTGAGACTACCCAGAAAACAGTTTCCATAGCAGCAGAGATGAGCCCACAACTTGGTGAGGTTTCTGTTTAATATGGTTGTGTAATAGATCTTTATTCCTGCATTCCTTGCTGACACCTTCCAAAAGTTCTTCTGGTTTGCTGACAGCCTCAACTTTGCATTCTTTTAGTGTAAACTCATTAATCTTTGGGTTTTCTCCCTTTAAACTTAACTCCTGGTAAATAAAGTTGGATAGTCTTGCTCACAAGGAATCAGAAAGAGAATGTAATGTTACAGTACAATGTGAAAAACAGTACAGAGAAATAAAAAAACATAAAACATATTCATTCAACTAAATCACTGTTAATATAAGAAGGCTGTTAATTAAACACAGTTTATGTGCTGGAACATAAGGCTGATTTTTTTCATCTAGTGAAAGTAGTAATGACACAGGGAGACCTGTGACCAATTTGATGTGAAATCCAAAGAAAAAAACATAAATCAATTCTTATAAAAGTGACACTGCTTTTTACATATCTGGTTGTCCTAGATCTTACTGTAATTAACCCTCAGAGTGCAACAAGTTGTTTGCAGTTCAGCAAGAACCACCCTCAAAACAACACAGGAAGCCTAAAGTGCTAACTATCCTGCTGTTCATCTGCACCCCCCAGCCACTGTTCACCTCTCTGAGCTGTGCTCCCCTGGAAACCGCATCACTGTCTAGGGTGGGGGGTTTGTTTGGTTTTGGTTTTGTGTGGATTGTGTGGGGGTTTTTTTGTGTGCGGTTTTGTTTTTTGTTTTTTTAGTGGGGTATTTCAGTCATCTAGTTATAAAAAAATAAATTGTAATGGCTACAAGGGCGGTGATTACAAACTTTGGACAGGAATTTCAAAAGACAGTATTGCTACCAAATCTCTTATCTTGTGTTTACATTCTGATAATTTGGCAGGATCAGTGAAGATTTACATCGATCACGTGCAAGTGTAAATGATCTTCTCACCACCTTTCCCCATGACATATGAAAAATATCAGAGGTAACCAGCTGGAAAGCTGAAGGCAGATACAGGAAAAAGTAATATCACTTCTTAGACCAACTGGGATAACTCACACCACACTGAACTCACATGGAAACAAAAGCAAATACAAAATGAGTACAACTCCTTTGACTCTAAATTCGTTATGTTAATCAGCTAGATAATGTGAGAGAGAAGTATGGTTAGCACCCATGGAGCGGAAGAGATATTAGCAGGGGAATAAGTCATTAACTTTGGAGGAACAGCAAGAGAGAAAAAGGTAGTTATTACCTATGGAAAATTAAGGGAGATCTGAGAGGTGTAAGGAAAATTTTAATGTGTCATAAACCCAGTATTTCCACTGAGTTTATTCTTGCTGTATCTTTTGGTGCTGCTAGTTTTAGTTCCAACATTTATTTGCTCAAGATACTTTGCAAATTTTTCTTTAGAATTAGAGACCAAACATGAGTTCAGAAATGTACAATGTGAAAATATATTATTCTTATCGAAAAATTTCCTTTGTTCCATTAGGAAAACTAACAAATATTTGGCAATGCATCTTTAGCTAACTGACATTTAAAGGACAAGGTATGTTATAATCCATATTCTAAAATGAAGTATGTAAACAGCAAACACTGAGCGATTTGAATTAAGAGCAGAACAGTTTAACCTGATTAATGGTATTTTTTTTCTCTTAAAACATTTGTATTGTTGAGAACAATTATTCCATAAGAGGACACTCTAGTAAATATTAAAACCACATGAGTAAACCTGATTTTTTTTATTAAGTAGATTACTTGCGCTCTTCTAGTGAGAGGGAATTTATTTGATCACAGTGTTAAAGGGCACTATGAGAACAATGTGTCTCAAATCACCTGATTTTTAATGGCCTCAAATGCCAGACATAACTGTCTTGGCAAAAAGTAAGGAAAATAGCCTGTGTAAAATGCTTAATATGCATCAATTTTCCCATTAATAGAAAGGATTTTTTCATCACCATACTCATGTATCCCCATAAAACAGAAAACAAATAAAAAACCCCAAGGTGCTGAGGGTCGGCATTTATCACCATATAAAATGCCCAGGAATATGCAAGACATCATCACTCATACATGAAACAAGACCTGAAAGATATGTGTCACCTTCAAGAAATAAAAAGCCACCAACAATAACCTAGAATAGTACTCAACACCCAAGATATAAAAGACCACCAAGGTTAATCTGGAATGGCAAAATGGTACCAAACACCTAAAATGCTCCCCAGGTATATAGTTGTCACCAATACATAGGCCTTACTCATTACTCTTTTTCCTCGTGTTTGCAATAAAGTTCCCATTTTCACAAAACTAGGTACCAGAGCAATGCCATGCTAACCTATACTTCACAAATAAAGATTTCAATAGAAAGTATACAATACAGTAGCTCAACAGCTAAGGAGAGAAAACAGTTTTACCCTTTCCAGCAAATATTCCATGTACATCCAAACCAGCAATACTGCATCGCACTTTAAAACCAGATTGTCATAAATTAAATCAGCAGGTGTGAAAGTAGCCATCTTTGATTAAAAAACTAATTCTAAACAGGAGTTAGACTTCTATGTCTATTACTACCTTGGATTTTGTACATAATACAAAAATTTTTGTTGTCCTATGTTTTTTTATTACCCACTTAGCTTTATCTTTTTTATATATCTCTGTGTAAACATGTTTAACAACTAATGTTTGCCGCCACATCCAAATTTTCATCTAAATCATGGGGTTAACTGGAATATCACAATATTGACAACAAACATGATTTTGTGGACAACTCTTGCTGTTTCTATGCTGCTTTATATGTACGTCCTGAGTGCCATAGACCATTGCATGAAAAAGCTCACCTTTTTAAGGAAAACCTAGGATCAAAGCAGTTATTCTACAACACTGCAAATGTATCTACCATCATACAGATTTTTTTACTACATCAGTACTAAGAATACTCTGAAAGTTTGGTTTTTTTTTTTTAATAATAAATAATGAGACTTTCTATGAAATTGTCCAGCACCAGATCTTCACTACATTGGTTCCTTTTTGCCACTAACTGTTCAGGAAAATTGCTGTATTTGCTTACATTTTTAATTATATCCTTTGTTATTTGAAATGTTGTTATAGATTATGTCTTTATTAGGGTTTTTTTTTAGCTTGTTAGAAAGTTAATAGAATTTTCTATCTAGCTTTTCAGGCAGTTACAATTTCTATGACATATTAATGGCATCTCCGTGTAGAAGCCTATCACTTCAGAAAATAAAAGCAAGCTCTTTTAATCAACTGAAGGTGAACACATCCTGGAGTTTATGGCAAAAGAATCAAACAATAACAGGGTTCATAATATGTCCACAAGTATTAAAATACTTTTGCATTCCATTGATATAAGAAAGCAAACATTCTATCCTAGAATACTGCTATTGAATCCAATCATATTCACAGAATCACAGAATGTTAGGGATTGGAAGGGACCTCGAAAGATCATCTAGTCCAATTCCCCTGTTGGAGCAGGAACACCTAGATGAGGTTACACAGGAATGCTCATATCAAGGAAGGTCCAAAACAAAATCTTTGCCATTAATAGTTTGTCTCCTTTTATGAGTATGGTAGTCTGGGATGACCAACACTACCTTGAAGGTATCAGTCACAGTTTTAGAAAAACTGAAATGAAACACAGCATCTTAGGCAATTGTTTCCTCTATCCTTTAAATTGTAAATATGGAAAGTAGTTTTCTGATCAAGATTTTTATTCTGATTCTTACTGAGATGGATAAAGCCTTAATCTCATAACCTGTAATTTGATAAATGCAGCTAGAATTTGGACTTTAATGATTTGGACTATTTGACTCTTTGAAAACCCAAATTTTCATTTTGATATTGATTGTAATATTGTACCTTATCACAAAAAGTGGCATGGACCTTACAGAAAAAAGCTACAGTTGTATTTATGAGGCAGCTGAAACCTTCAATGAAACATGAACTTTGCTATTCATATCCTATTTATGAATGACTTAAAACACTATCTGGAGAGAGGAGCAGGTGAGAACGAGGAACACTGGAGGATGTTTTACCCACTTAGAGTTGTCTGCCAGTATGCAAATCACACCATTTTTCAAGGTGTGATTTTCCCTTTTCCTCCTCTATTTTTCCTGACATTTCAGAATCCAAGGAAGTTAAATTTTGTGAAGTGTGAGGTTAAAGCCAGCTTTGGTCTGCCTTCTATCCCACTATGGGTGATGATGTTAAACCTTTGTCATTATTCCTCAACTCCATATACTGCCTCTCAACACAAGGCAATTATCACCTAGCACTTTAAAATCTCCAAACCTTGAATCTGTAACATGGGAGAACACTGAGAAGCACTACTATACACTTGCTCTGGTCTACATTTTTTCCTACACATGCACTATTTGCTGTTGTCAGAGATAAGATACTGAACCTAGGTCTAATATGTGATAAGTATGTCATCAAGTAATTTATCTCAACAATGTTAGTTTTAGTTAAGGCCATGGAGGAACACAGGTTTTCTGCTGACTATCTTAAATCCCTATCTCCATATCAGCAAAAGTGTAGGTGAGAGAGCAGCTAGAGACAAATGTCTCTGCTAACTCCTGTTAATAGATTCTAAACCACACTGGGTTCGGTTAAGTAACAGTATTTAAATGTTAAAAATCAGCATGTAAACTATTTGGACAGAGATAACATTAATTTAAGTTTTAAGTGAAAATTGGATCGTTAGATGACTCATTATTTTTCTTATGCAACTAAAACAAAATGGTGTTTCGGGTAATAAATGCAATTCTAGCTAACTCTAGCAACTTATTCCTGTGTATCCTTTCCTAAACGGTGCATTACAATCTGTTATGTTGAAATTTATTCTCAATGGTAAGACTAACTTCAATAATATTTTCTACTCTGAAAAATTAAAAGAGGAACAAATTACTACAGATTATACAAAACATGTTAAAAAGCAGCAAAATAATACAAAAACTAGCATTGCAGGTGTTCTCTACTGATCCTTAGATTTTACTTAAAAACACAAACATCAGACACTTGCTGAAAACCAAGGCACACACCTGATTTTAGCCATCAGCCTATATGTCCACTATTCCTGCTGACTGAAATTTCAGAAATCTTTTGATCACACACAGAATACCAGGGGTCAGCTTTTATGAGCAGCATGAAATCAGATGTGCCACATTGTTCAGCATCTGTTGTTAACTTCACACCAATGTTTCCCTGGAAAACACAGGGCTGTCAGTATCAATAATTCTATGCTAATCCATCAACTTTTACCCTTGTTTTCTCTCACCTGTTATTATCCTTCCAGCTTGTTTAGCCGTAATAGCTATGCCTGGCTAATAAGCCTCAGGTCAACACCTAGAATTTGTCAACTTAATTCGTATTGAAGATATGATCTTTTGTTCTTTTCCCTCCCTCTTTTCTTCCTCCTCCTTCTTTTTAAATCTCTCAATTTCAAGACTCAGCTGATACTCTCCTCCTTTTTGTTCTACCTTATTATCACAGAATCACAGAATGTTAGGGATTGGAAGGGACCTTGAAAGATCATCTAGTCCAATCTCCCTGCTGGAGCAGGAACACCTAGATGAGGTTACATCAGCTTGAACCACTTCTTACTAAAGATCTTTCTGTCTTGGTACTGTAATTTTTATAGTAGCATTATAGAGTTTAGAGACAGATTTATTGTAAGTAATAAATATTTCTAAAATTGTTCAGGCATCTGGCAATTGTATTTATTTTATGTCACCATCACATCATGAAAGATCATAATGGTTAGAGGCCAAATGCATTTCTAAATTAATATAAAATTTATAGCCTTTCATTAACTGAGCAAAGTAATAAAGGAAAAACTAATGAATAGCTTTTAGATATTTCAAGCACTTTTAGCATACTTAAATATTTCAAGATATATTATACTATAAATCATATAAAAATGAATATGCCAGGTACTTCATGCTTCCCTGGCAACACATACATGAGGGCATCTACAGTAACACTGTGAAAACTCACACCCACATAAGTAACACATTACAGGTATTGCTAAACGTGTTAGAATTTATCTTAGAGACATGAAAGATAATCATAAGTGACAAGATTTTACTTGTATTTCCTCCAGGACAGACTTCCAGAGAAAGCTGAAACAAGCGTCTATTTCCAATGAACAATAAAAGAGTCTACGAAGTATAGTTCTGCATTAAAAAAACACCAGAACCATTTCAAGAACCCATTTTTAGGTGTATTTCAGAGTACCTCACTGTGCTACTAAAAATTGTTATAGTCCTATGTTAGACCCTTTGAAATAATGAGGAGTACAATTATGGGTTTTGTCCTGCTTTTAATGTCTTATTTTATCTTTTTTTCCTTTCTATTTCTTGTTTTTTCCTTTTTTTTTTTTTTTTCATTGACTCTCATTTCCTCTTTCTTTCCTTTTCAAAACTAAAAAAATCTTGTTTCCATAATTAGGGTGATTACTATCAGAAAAGCTTTTTTTAGTTACAATGTTTATTTATTTAAAGACAGTGTATGACCAGAAGAAATTATAAAATCTATGAGATAAAATCTATGAAATTCAATCAAGAATTAAGTACTTTTTGGAATCCACTAATACTGCTTGTTACCAATATTCAAGTCAAGCACTTAATAATTCAAAAATCAACCCTCTTAATAAACAAAAATACTTATTCTACCTCACCAAATGCCATTCTCTTCTTACACAAACAGCATGAAAAAGCAAAGAAATAAGATACATAAGAATTAAATGAACTTCCCCAGATCAAAACATACTCTGTCACTACATTGTAATTGAGCTCTCCTGCATTTATCCCTATAATACTGAAAGAAATATACTAGCTGTCAAAAAAGACAGATACTTTAACTGATCCATTGGGTTGTAAATTTCTTCATCTGTAAAATTCCAGTAATTTATATATTCATGTTAATCTCTTTATCTAGTTTTTAAATATTCATGTGGGTTTTCCAATAGCTTCCATTTTGAAGTAATAAACCATTAATATCCACAGCCTGGCAGCTGCAAAGAGTGCTAAAAATCAACCCCCGATTTTCATAGTCATGATATTCATTCATGTTTCATTATTTACTCAGAAGACCAGAATAATTCTTTGCAGTATATCATACCTGCTAGGGCTGTCACCATTTTAATTTTAGTTGTCTAAAAAGTATGTTTTGTTATTCATTTTGAAACACATTGCTGCCTGAATCTATTACATATATTAGCTAAGAAACCTCTCTTACATAACACATAAAAAGCATTTTTAAATTTGTTTCAACTTTTCAATCTCATAATTTTCACCACATAAACTTAGTCCTTTCTTCTCCTTTCCATTTCTTCTTCCCTTTCCCATACATGCCTTTTCTGCACACCGTTTTACTTTAATTTTGCAGCCTGTAGGAACTCAAATGTATACAACAGATGCTGAAGCTTAGCTATAGGAATAGTTCCACTCATGTACAATTAGTTATTTCTTCAAGTTTCTGACCTCATGCTTGTCACTAGCATATGACTACATTCAATTAACATGCAAATAATATCAGCATATGACCTTCGTGCTGATAACCACATAACAATGGGTCATATTAAAGTGGAGAAAAGGGAAAAATAGTTAATATTATTATGTCATTACCTGAATATTCAAAAAAGTCCTCAGCACTGCTTTCATAAAAACCTAAGAACAGCCATTCTCGGTGAGAAAAAAAGTCAACCTAGTCTCACATCTCATTTCTGACAGCAGTAAACAGAAGACACCTAAACATAAGAATAGATTATGCAGATAAAGGCATTTTTTGGCAAATCTCTTGCCCTTCAGCAATTTTGACTCATTCTTTGGTAGTCTTTGGTACACTTTTCTTCTATGTATTTGCCCAGCCAGTTCTTAAACATCTATAAATTTTTAGCATACACACAATGTGGTGAAGTGCTCCACAGATTAAATACAGAGGATGCTGCCAGAGTAATGTTTTTCTTTTCCCCCATTTTCACAACTTCTCTCCAGCCAAATGACAAAGCACCACAGCACGTTCCTTGTGTGGGCCAAATGACTGTCCCATCTCTGTAGCTGATGTTCAACCCGCTTCTCTATTTCATAGACACCTTCTCCTACCTGCCTCATTTCCCTGGACTCCCCCTGGAATTAGTACTTATAATTGTTGCATTGTCACTAAATGAAAAGGAAGCTGCAAGATTGGTGTCACTCAGGCATATCTTTCCTGTACAATTTACTGAACTTCTCTATCCTGGCCAGGCAAAGAAATGATGTGTTTCCACACTGTAATATTCCACCAGAATCAGTACTTTCAGCATCGTGCTTTGAAGGTTCAGAGCCTGGGTGAGTTAGCACTTCTCTTCATTGCCCTTTATAACATAGTATTTGTTTATCCTACATCTGTTGTTTTCCAGAGTCCACCCAGCATACTGTGTATATCACACACAAAAAATACTGTAAGGACCCTAATGCTCAAGAAGGAAATATTTCACATATAAATTACTCTAGAAGGGTGTTTTTGCAAGAGCAATGGGAAAAAGTGTGCAGGATGGTGTTTTTAAAACAACATACAGATTATTAAGATTGACTTACAACTACTTTTGAAAACCAAGCCATTAACTGTTAACCTGAAACTGGACTTTTTTAGATTGTGTGTATAAGGAAAATACCGAGCATTACAGCATACAAAAAAACCCACACTGAAGTGTGAAAAAGTTTCTAGAAATATTCTAATGACTTTCAACAGAGTACACGTCCAGTAAACTACAAAGCTATCAAACAAGAATTTTTGAAATTTTCTCTGTAATATGGACAGCTTACCTGAGGTAAAATTATTTAGGGATTTTTGTACATTATGAGCTTATTAAATGTTGAAGCAATGATTTAAGAATATTTCAAATTCTTCACACAGTTTGTCCTTTACAAGTTTATTTAATAAAAAATTCTTATCAGGTGTTTTGTTGTATTCTTGCTTTACATAAATGACTTAGGTTTCACCTAAACCGTAGGGTATCCGAAGTCATTTTATTCACACACACCATGAATCCAAAATCCACAAATATTTCCCTTTGGACTACGAAAATTATTTTTTAATTTGTACAGTAATAAAAGCCTTCATCTGCCATTTAATTTTATTTTCTTAAAAGTAATTGCTTTGTTAACTTTCAGTGAGATATAGATTGCAGTTGTATTAAATCTTAAACCACGAATGTAACTGTCCTTTGACAGTTAGTCCAAAGCTCAGATAATAATTTGTAATAGGATATTTATTTTTCCTCAGTATATTAAGAATTCAAGATCAGAACACTCCTGTTAAAAATCAGAAGTGACTCGAGACTCATTTGTAGAAAGAATAGTCCCCAAAACTTTAATATCTGCCACAGACTCTGTGTTGCCATACTCTGGCCTTTTTTTTTGCTGTCCAGCAGATGCTGCTTAGGTACCCCAAAAGAGTCTGATTCCTTTTGCGACCATGAGAAAGGGATTTTCCCCGTAGCATCCTGTAGAAAGGTTTTCTTTAGAGAAAACGGAGAGTCTTCAATTTAAAGGGCTTGGCAATGGTTTAAGTTATATCTAGAAAGAGCTGAACTTTACATAATTCATAAGAGTTTACCTACTTCATTTGTTTGACTTAAATACCAAACTTTCTTTCTTACATCATTACTTAAAAAACAAACAACCAAACAACCAGCTTTAGCACATAACATGACAATTTTTTTTCAAACCAAAGTGTCTTCTGGACAGCATGTTCATCCAATGGAGCTAACACAGATTTTTGTCTCCTCTGCTACTTCTCTGTAGCATGTCCAGACCCGGAGAGTTAGCTTAAATGAGTTGTATATTTCTGAAGACAATGATGGAAATGAGAAAGGGCTCCATCTCTATTAGAAATGCCATAAAAGCAAAATTTGAAGATGATCAAGTATATATATATTATTTATATTCTTTCTCTCTATCTACACATCTGCCTTCATCTAACTTCAGTATTAAAATATGTCTACTGAGCAGAGGAGAGGATGGTAATTTTGATTTTCATTCTATGAAAATAACTATTTTTCTCTTTTTTACTTGTGCCATCACAGTATACAAAAATAAAATGACTGATTAAAAGTTGACATAGTCAATCAAAATTCCTATATATTAATTCATATTGCATTTATCCTCATTTCAATTAGGTTTTGTCGACAGAAACTTATTATCCTCTTGCATATGTTTGCTTTTATACACCCGAGTTTTGAAGATAATATGAAAAGTAAATTCAGTAACTAGAAATTTTTTTGTGAGATACTATTTTTTGGTATTGCTTTTCTGTTTAGATGGATTTCAACAGGGTCAGAGGAAAGGAAGGTCTATAATTAAAAACAATTCTGTGCACCACAAAAATGCACATTTCTTTATTAGAGAGGTTAAAATATGTAAAATATGTATCTAATTTTTTTTTTTTTTTTGTAAGATGCAATAAATCGACTCAAAAATCCCAAGATCTTACAGAAGGCCCTGCACAATTTGTTTTACTTAAATGATTGGCACTGAGTCTCTGAGGGTTGATGCTCAATGTTATTGGCATGATGGGCACTGATATATTAATGAAAGAAAGGGTATACACCACGTGCCTTGCAATAACAAATCATTAGACATGCTCTATTGGGCCATGCTTTTCAAAAAAAGGCAGCTATATTTATATTACAATCAAAAGCTTTAGGATTGTCTTGAGTTTTATTCCTTGATTATATCTAGCAATATTGTAAAATATGTCAGACATAAACAAGATATCCCATCAGTGCTGCATCTTCTGGGTAAAGATTTTAAAACTTTTCCTCCTCACCTCCTGCAGGCCACACAAGGACCTTATTAACATTTTTTTATTAAAAAAAAAAAACAAAAAAAAAAAAAAAAACAAAAAAAAAAACCTGTATTGTTCCTGCTTAAAACATTTGATTTCATAATTTAATCCTGTCTGGGACCAATCACTACATATTCTATTTTCTGTTCCTATTTCTCCTTTATTATAATTTCTAGATATACAAGGTCTAATTTAGGCTAGATTAACATGAGTACATTCTGCTCTGTACACAGACTACCGATTTCAAGATGGAAGCAGGATTCCAAGCACAGACTATACCCACACAAATCATCCAAATAATAGAAGGGAAAAAAGAAACCATGACACATTTCATTATTCTTACAGAATGACAGACTGTTGGTGCCTGTAAGTAACTAAAGTTTGTCAAAGTGGTTTGATATCTTTCTAATTACTGTTAAATAACATTACTGCTTGGGCTGAACTCCAAAATAAAGTTGGTCTGCTTTAGTTGCCCTATTTGAGACAAACCTGCTAATGCATTAGCCTTCTTTTCGTTTCATGTAATGACCGTCTGTTGATTATTTTCTTGAATACTAATATACAAAATGTTTTTTTCTTCCTCCTCCCCTTAAAAAATGATTGCACATCAACAACTCTGTTCAAACATCTGCTATTCAGGCTGTGCAACTGTGCAAGTGTCAAAATAGGCTTACTGGATAAACCTTTAAGAATTCAAAATTATTTTTGTATAATATTCTCTTGAAAATCTCGCTTTCCACAAATACTAAGGTCATGCTAGAATACACATGGAAAGGAAACACAGTTAAAAGCCAATCATGGAAACTGAGTTATTTCATTTTCATGAAAGCAAATATTTGAAAAAAAATTTCTGAGATACTTGTTCCAGCCTATTTATACAGTGAATGATTAAGAATAAGCTGTTTTGTAAACATTGTTCACTCAGCTGAAATACATTATTATTATTTAATAGAAGGTAAATGTCCACAAAATGAAAATAAATATATATATTAATTACCATCTAACCTATCATGAGAATTGAAGCTCTTGTTGCCCTCTTCTGTACTTTCTATAGTCACACTCAGCATTCTTTCCAAATGTTAAAACTCTTACAAGAGGTTGCATGAGTCATGTTTTAATGCACATCAGAATTACTGCAGTGATTCCACACTTTTATGAAACATGAGGCAAGCTACCCATGACATGCTGCTGGACTGCTGACATGGGATAAAGGTACAAGTAGCACACCTGTGTCCCTTAAGCTGATTTTAAATCAGTCCTGACACTTTACAAAACAAGTCTGAAGCAATGAGACAAATGAGCAGGCAGTGACCTTGTATAGGCAAATACTTCTATGCTCTCACTGTATCTCTATAAAGTAAACATCATCTATAAGCAGTTTTCCCTAAGCATTCAAGTTCTAGATACTACAGTATAATTTTCCAAAGCCACTACAAGGTCAGGTTGAAATTGCTTGAACTATTGTATAAGTAGATTTTTTTTTTCTACAGTGAATTAAATCACATTTTTACAAGGTTAAGTAGGGTACCAAGTATTTATTCCCTTTTTCTTTTGGGAGCCTTACTAGAATTCTGCCATTAAATTTTCATGGCCAAACAAAGAGAAGACTGAGAAATGAATTTTATTCAACTTTTTCTTCATCAGTGTTAATTTTTAACAATAAACACCAAAAGGTATCAATATATTTCTCAGGAATAAAATTAACTATTTAAAATCTGCATTCAGCCACCAAGAATCAATAACATAACCTGCACATCAAATCAAGTCACCTCATGTTTGCTCAGAAGTCCTATCAAATAGCACTGTTTTAAATAACACCTTCCTACTTTTTACAGGAAGATGCCTTTACATTAGATACCTACTACTATAAAACAGCTAACCAAATATGTCTAACAGTGATTTGGCCATTTATGCAAACTGTTGCTACACATTTATGTAACAAATAGGAGACTGGAAATTTGATTTCAGATTGTCTTTCTACTGTGACATGACAAAATTTTACTTTTTCCCTTTTTGGAAAACAAACAAAAAAGGAGATAACAGAGATTTATAGAAATTAATTAGGATTGTGCACATCTGTTACTATGTACTCAAGTAAACCTACACCATACTTGCACCAACAAATTGATTTTTTTTTTTTTTCTGTAAGTACTAGGAAAGGAGGTATACAATACAGGAGATACATATCAAAATGAGATAAAAAGTGATTTAGAAGAATGGTACTGGAAATAGTTAAAATGAGTTCTTCTACTCAGGACAGCAGCTATCTCACATACTCAAGAGAATAAGAATAAATCAGTTCATTCCTACCCACTGCACTCCAAATGAAAGAGGATACAAGTTTTACAAAATACCCTCCAACTCCATAAATGTGTGCTTTTACATGAAAATTAACAAACAGGACATTAAAGTACAACTAAATTAACTTGTAGCAAGATCCTTTTGCTGATATGTTGTGAGCAAGAGCACAGAGCTGACAGGTTCAATCACGAAGCTTAAGTTTCTATTTTCCAGTGCAACGCAAAAAGGAGATGAGAACACAGACCATTATATAAATAAGACTGTGTGTGTATGCATATACACATGCACACATGTGTGTGATTCTCTAATACTCATTTTAGCTGGCTGACAATTTTCTAAACATTTTTCAAAGGAAACCTAAATCTGAGCAGAAAATATCCTTGAGGAATACACAGCTATTTCATAGGAATTTTCAATGAAATTTTTCACAAGGGTGATATCTGATGTTTGACACTAAAAGATAGTAAGATAGAGGTCATGTATGTATTAAAAAAGAACATCAGATATCAGAAGGACTAATAGCCTATGAGTAGGACACTTACCTGGGACATGATCTATATTGGAGACTGCATGAATTTGAACCTTGGTCTCCGATATCTTGACTAAGTCTCTTATTCATTAATAATTAATGATATTGCCTGCTCTGGACTGGATCTTTCTCACTACAAAAAACAAACAAAAAGGAAACAAAAGCTTTCTTGCATTCATCCCAAAATGGGACATCAAGTTCTTGAAAACTAAAATATTGAGGAATGCAGGGAAATAGTTTTCTATCTAGTTAAAAGATAACAAGTTTTGAAAATGAAATAATTTACAGTTTAAAATTGCCATTGAAATAAATGAAATTTGCATATATGACAGAACATATTTGTTACATATCCAGCAAGTGTTACTATTAAATCATAATAATATTTATTCAAAACCTAATAACAAACTGCTGCCTTGGTAAAATGAAAGAAATTGTCTGTTTGCCATAAAAAAACCAAATTATTTTTGAGTAGAGATAACTACAGCTATTACACAACTTCATAAATTTCAAATACCAATCTGCTACAAATTGGACATGTCTCAAGCAAAAGTACCTAAGAAATGGAAAACAGCTTTTTTTTTTTCAGTTCTTTATTGCATAGATCAGCAGAACCAAGCTGATAACAGAACATATACTATTTTGAACATCAAATAAAGAGATCTGGGTGGTCGAGGAATCTTAGAAACCTGAGAGCTCATATCACTGACATGCTTGTTGAAAAATGGATGAGTATTACAGTATAGTTTTGCAAACAATTTGTATTTTAATTCTACAGTATGCCAAGACAGTTTGCTAGAAGTCTAGATAAAAGCATTTAACACAGCTGTTTTAGTCTGTGCCACTAAAACCTGAAGTATAAAATTATAGCTTTAATGGAAAAACTGTACTTCTAAAGAAGTGATAAGTATTTTTTCCATACTGGATATTAGGATCAGAAGTGTGTCTATGTTTGTGTAACCCAACAACACAGAAAATCAAATATTTGAAAGATTTCCTCATTCTTGCAGAGTAACCAAAACCCAAGAAAATATACTTGTGTTTATTGGTCTCTGTTAGTAACATTCACAAAATACAATCATTCAGATTTAGATTTTTGCATATCTAAAAGATTCTAACTCTAAAAGTCAAATTCCTAAATTAATATAGGGACAATCTATAAAGATGCAAACAGAGAGGAGCTAATTGTTGCATATATCTGCATTACTATATATGCTGTCACATAAAAAAGATACCATGCTTAGTTGTCATGTGTATCTTTGGGCAGACATTCAAGCATCTTGCAAATTACCTGCTGTCCAAACAACATGAAGCTGGAGCCAGGCAGCCAGCAACCAGAGTGTGTTCTATTGTGAGTGTCAAGCATGTGAATTCTAGTCAGGAAATTCAAACTGCTGTTTATGCTCTGCTTGTGTTTAAAGCTAAATTGAAGTTCAAGTTCCCTTGAGAAATAACTGTCTCATCTTAGATAATAAGTTGTCTCATTCCTGATCTTAAAAGTAAATGTCATGGTACTACTGGCAAGAGGAGTTTAACATGTATCAATACAGAAAATACTGTGCCATGACAGGAGTCAAAACTGATTAAAACACTGCAAGTAATTACAGCAAAAGAAAATACCTGAATTGGGCTACTGCATTCTTAGAGGGGTAACAAAATAAGTCTTTTCATACACCGATTGCTAATGGGAAAGCAGAATATGGAGATATAAAAGACCAGATGTACAATCAAAACCAGTAAAACAATTTGGTGCTGATACTTCCGAAGATACATGGTTGAGGCACACCAACCCCAAAAGACATCCTAAGAACTAAAGGGGTTCACATTTGCATTTTTCCTACCATCACAGTTTTATCAGCTTTAGTAAACTCCAAACTTCAATGCAATGTAATAACGTAATAAGCAACAGAATAATGTAATATTAAGTAAATGCCAGTTTCAATATCAATAATGTACATACTAGAAAATTCACTGATATTATATGCTTCTCACACAAAGAGGGGGACTTAAGTTTCTATTGCTCCATGTCCCTTCAAAATGTCACTTTGCAGTAGTAAGAGAAATACACTGGTATTTGTTTAGTGACAAAAAAGTAGATCTCTTTTACAGAGGAAGTAATCTGATTGACAGACTGTCAATATACTTTATTTGTTAACAGCTATATGAAGAATAAATTATACAAAACTATAGCTCTATTTAGAGAATGATGTTCAACTGATTATATCTTTAAAGAAAAAAGTAAGCTAATTACCTATGCCATAGACCATTCAAATACATGACACTAAGAACATAGGCACAGTAAAAAAGATTTCTTTCCTTGCTATCCATTAAAATTCTTATATATTACATAAGTGAAATAACCAGGATGTTACAAATACACAACATAACCATACTTTACCCTATGGTTATGTCACTAAGTTATGACTTGAGTGTCCCATCCTTCTTGAAACACCTATTACACTAATTGTATAGACACGAAAAGTAACTAACAGCTTTGCACTTCATTAGACACATGCAACCTAGAATAAGTGAGAGGTATTTACATCCTCAGGGAAGGTGAGAGACATTTCCATGGGAAACTAGTGGACCATGGCAAGGTTAGTACAAGGAAAGGAAATTATAAATGTTCCAAAAAATTCACATCTCCTAAATCTATTATTTTGATATTGACAAAAACCAGAGATTTTAGTTCACAGCTTGATTTTTCCAAGATGTTTTCCATGTCTCCTTTAAAGATCAGGCTTAAAAAAAAAAAGAGGAATGTTGAGTTCACTCTTGAAGACAGCAGTTGTTTATTTTTCAGGAAATAACTTAATATAATAGATGAAGTCTGAAGTTAAAGCATATGATTCAGATATTTTGATGGTTCCATTAGGGAACAATATACCATAGAGGCTGTCAAATTATTTTATCCTTACCACTCAAGACAGAGTAGATCCACTTGATGTACATAAAACAATGGAGAGGTTTATTCCAATGACAAGTTTAGCCTCAGAATTATTTCATGGCTAAGTTATTTGCTGAGCATTTTGTTCAAGGTCAGATCTTCCTCTAATATAGCCTGCTCCTGAGCATTTGCTTTCTACGTAAATCCAGGATAGTACAGTATATTACAGCTACATGCAACTACCAGTAGAAATGTTTAGGGACTTCTTTGTTCTGAAGTTCTTATATGCTTTCATACATATTTTTTCTAAACAGATGATTGAACAGTGAGGTAACAGATCTCGATTAGACATTTAAGGACAGTAACTCTAAGCTACCAGTGGGAGAATATCTTTCAAAAAATGATTACTATGACTCTGATTTCTCCATCTAATATTCCTTTTGCTAGACAGATACTAATTACTTTCAGTTTGCGTGTCTGATACATATCATATCAGGGCAATTATTTGTAATTTGTATTTACCTTTCAAATGTCTTTCTTACATTATACATTAGAAGAAGAGACTGAATACCCAAAAGTCTCACTACCTTTCCCAGCTATACTACTTAATCTGATGAAAAGAGATGTGCACAACTTGCTTGTACTATGTTTTTACACAATTGCAAATAAACTATATTTCCTTTTTAATAACTTATTTGATGACCTATTCAACATCCACGCTTAAGGATAATTCAGTTGCCTGTCTTACTATGAGATTAATAGCCTTACGGAAAACTTATTTCTCCTTTCTGAGAAGGAGATAGCAGGAGATCACTAGTTCAGATTTAGAATGTGACTTTTACATGCAAGGTCAGTATATTCAGAAAACTTTTCCAACTGGAGAATCTATAAATTGAACTCAGAAAGGCTTTTATTGTGCCAGTTGGCCAGTGGCTGCAGCTGTACAGTTAAAAATAGAAAGTGAACAGCTCATACAAATTAATATTGTTGCAGCTGTCAGCCAGCGATGACAAACTCATGCCCTGGCTCTTCACAACCAACTGCAAGCACTGCAATTACTACTGTTTTATAAAAAAAGCTCAACACTGGCTTATACTAAAACAGCAAATATTTAAAATAATGTCAAAATATCAAAACACTTTAATTTCAACAATTATTTTATCATGGCTAGATTCTTCTTTCGTGCAGATACTCTTTAAACTAGTATAGTGAAAGTGTTTTGCTTTTCAGAAGGTTTCCAGCTGCATTTCTGATTTCCTATCACTGCTCAGATATGCAAATACAATTTCTTAGTTTATATCTATCTATACATACATATGTGTGCATAGAAGAAATTTATGTATATTTCAAAGTTATTGTATTCTCTAAGCACGTGAAGTTTAGGTTCATAAACTAAATTATTTTACTGTCAGATATCTGTCACTAAGAATGTGACTCTTTCAGACTTGATTCACATTTCCCACTGGTGCTCAAATGTGCATGTGTGGACATAAACGTGAAGATTTTACTGAACTTTTTCTGTTACAATCCTCAAGCAACCTATTTTTGTACCCATACAGAGACAAATGTGAATACTAACTCGTCCAAATAGAAGACTACCATTCCATGAATTGGCAGAAGAAAACTGGTATTCTTCAGTATATATTTAATAAAATGGATTTGAACATGATCCAGAGTAATGGTGCTTATAAAAACAGAAGAAAATAATGACAGACATTTTTCATTCTTTCAGTTTTAGGTTATATGATATGCCTACAGCTATTAAATGTAGCTTTATAATATTTAAAAAAAACTATTATCATGTCATTTAATTACTTTGCAAAACAAATGTGTGTGCTTCAAGATATACCATTTCAGGTCATAAACCACAGTTTTATGCCTATGAATTCTGTTTTCCACAACAGTTTAACCACAGATCATTCCCAAAATTTATATAGACATAGGAAGACAAAACCAAATCAGTCCTGAAGCAGTACATTTCATTAAACAACAGCATGAAATATTTCGCCATTAAAAGAATAAGGGCTAATAATTTTCTGTCAGCACAGATACACTACATATAAATTTCAGTAAGAATGATCCAGTGGTGGTATGATCACATAAAATTCTACTGTTAATCTTTTTAAGTACAAAGCCCCTTGGAAACAGTATTTTTTGCAGATTGTTCATAACAAACCGTTAAGTAGGAATTTTCATTTCTGAGGTAGTTAAGGGATATATGAACAAAATAAACAGCGTTCCCAAGCAAATGCTATATATATATATATTTTTATATGAAGGAGGAGTAATATGGTCCACTTTTGTTTTCCAGATCACTTACTTTTATATATAACTATGGTAAATGTGAATATACAAAATTAATTTTAATTCTGTAACAGGAGGGTGAAAGATTAACTCACACTAGTCAGTGACATACTATTTATCTGTATTTATAAAAAATACAGGACCATTAAAGATGTACATAAGCTTTGTGATTTCTGAATCATAATAATGAAAGAATCGGTTTATAAATGAAGTGCATGACATTTAAAACACTATTTCTGTGAAATTATTAAGCCCGTGTTTGCATAATTATTTCAGATGCACACTTTTCACAAGGTCTTCAATCCAATAAGTAGGAAACAGAATTGCTGAAACAATCCTGTTGTTTCCCGCATTAGATTTACACACGGATTTAGTGATTCACCATAAACCTTTAACATGCAAATAAAGCTCTGACATGTGGGAAAGAAAAAATTTTAAAATAATTTTTTATCTTGTTTTAAAAAGTTTGTATGTTTTAATTACAAGTGTTTTAAAACAGATAGTGATATAGTAGCTTGCTGAGTGGAGAACCAAGCATTGCCTAGGTATGGAAGCAGTAGTTTCAAGTATTTTTTAGAATGCAATCTTCTGCACAGAGAAAAATCCTGTGTTTTTAAAATTTCTATGCTTAATTCTCCTCTGGAATAATAGCAGACCATTTTACTGAAGTCAACAGGTATGACTAAATACACTTCTAATACAAACAGCAAGAGCATATATGGATGACTTGTTTTGCGAGGACATTATGCTAAAACCAAACCAAACCAAACCGAACAAACCCCCAACCCGCCCCCAACAAAAACCAAAAAAACAACAAAAACCCAAACAACTCCCCTACAAAACAAGCAAACAAACAAAAACAACGAAAAAACCCAACACCAAACTTCTAACAAACTTTTCAGTGCCTGAATATAAAAGTCATACAGTTGTCAAAATATTAATCCAACATATTCATCCACTTGTGGCAACTCAGAAGTAGCGATGTATTGGTACAGTATGCCTCACTAGACAATGAACTCAGATGATGCTATGCATTACAGAGTATTAGGAGACACAGAACAGTTTTAGACATATGTTTAATACTGGTTGTTTTTTTTATTTCCATGAAATTACTTGAGAATAGAAATGTACTATGACCCTAAGAATTGGAAAGGTATTACTAGCTACGTCAAAATAAGGCTTATGAAGGTCAAAATCCAGAGAGATGGAGAGAGAGAGAGAGAGTACACTGATCCTAGCAGAAGCACTGTTATTTTAAACTGTGGAGTGTTCTGTCTTGTCTTCTGATATACAAAAAGACACTACTCCATTGCCAGCTAGTGAGAACATCTACCACCTTTATCCAAGCAAAGCTTTGGGAACAGCTGGGTGGATAACACAGTTTCCGCTGAATGCAGATATTCTTTCATGTATCCATCTGAAGTACAGGCTTGATAATATTATGCTGCTAATGACAACTCCAGGTGGAGGCTGTCTCATAACAGCCCATGACTTTTATACTCACATACCCGTAACTTATCAAAATAGATACTCTTATCAAAATAGCTACTCTAAGTTCTAGGTGAAACACAATACAAATGGTCAGTAAACCAAAAAAAACCACAACAAAACAACCAAAAACAAAACAAAAACCCATGATGACAAAACTAATAACATAAAATGTAAAAAGTCACCCTAAGTCAGCCCAACTAACAGTTTCTTCCTGAGAGATACCATACAAAACAGACATAGCAAACTCCTCCTGATTGCTGTAAGTGGTGACAAGCAAATAAGAAATGCTTTTGGGGCAGTCACCAGGATGCTATTGGCTGGGCAAACAAGATCCATATATATCTTCAGCAGGTATGATTAACCAAAAATATCTGAATAGATAAGGCACAGGCCCACTCACTGCAGAATATATTTTTAAAAAAATATTTCTGAAGTAGCACTCAAAGGAGATACAATTTTTAATCCAAAACTACCAAATCCATATTTTTAGCATGGTAAAGGAAAGAAAACTAAAACTGTAAGTTATTACATCAAGAAGCAGGATACATAAAATCACTGGGATACTTACCACTGTGAAATTCATAACCTTCAAAATCCATATTGTCATTGCTAAGTTAACAATCATGGTAACCAACAGCAGAAGGACAAAGAAGTATAAGCACCTCTTTCGCCATCCATAAATGCCTACAGGGTAAAACTGAGGATGTTCTGTCCTTGGAAGGCTGTTCTGTTGTGTTGCTAATATATACTGCTCTCGTGTCATCTGGAAAAGAAAGATGTAAGCATAAGTAAACAAATGAGAGGTCTGTTTTTCATAGGTTTTATTACATAAACATCACCTGAGTACATATAGAAATTCAGTATCTATAGGCACAGAAGAGATGCATTGATGCGGCATAAACCAAAATGTTATTTTTACTAGGCATCTAGTAAGAATTTGGTGGCTTTCACAAAGTTCAAGTAAACCATTGTTTTGATATTTCAAATTGAATTTCCATTTCAAATTTACCAGCAGGAAACAGTAAAATCTATATATGCATCTTACATTCTATTTCTGAACATGGCTTTATTTTCCTTTATGAGGTCATTCAGGAAAATTTGTTTTCAGAGGAACAGAACCATAGAGTAGTTTAGGTTGCAAAGGATCTTCAAGGTCATCTAGTCCAGTTCCCCTGAAAGGAGCAGGGACATCTTCCACTAGACCAGGTTGCTCAAAGCCCTGTCCAACCTGACCGTGAATGTTTCCAGGGACGTGGCATCTACACCTTCTGTGGGCAATCTGTTCCAGTGTTTCACCACCTTCATTGTAAAGAATTTCTTCCTCATATCTAGTCTAAATCTACCTTATTTTAGTTTAAAGTCATTACCCCTCATCCTATCACTACACTCCCTGATAAAGAGTCCATCCTTATCTTTTCTATAGATCCCCTTTAGGTACTGAAAGGCTGCTATAAGGTCTCCCTGGAGCCTTCTCTTCTCCAGGCTGAACAACTGCAACTGTCTCATCCTGTCCTCACAGGAGAGGCACTCCAGCCCTCTGATCATTTTTGTGGCATCATCTGGATCCTCTCCAACAGATCCATGTCTTCCCTGACATAAAAATTTCAAATAAGTCATATAACCTTTTTTGTACTGGTTTTGACTGAGATAAAGTTAATTTTCTTCATAATAGCTTGTAGCCAAAACCAGTACACTCTTTCATAAAAACAGAAGAAAAATGTATTCATTCTAGAAAAGCATCTGTCATAAATGAGGTTACCACTCTTTTTATTATATCTAGTATATTAAATCAATAATTTATGCCATTATACATATACTCATATTTTACACAAAAGTATGCCATTGTTTATATCATGTTTTACACAAAAAGAAACATAAAAACCTTTCAAAGCTTTAATTTTGCCCTTTAGGAGATATGGATGCTACCACTACTTGTTGTTTTCCTGAACCAGTTTATGTTCTTCTAGCATGCAAATAAACAGTGACTGTTTCCAAACTGCTTAAAGAAATTATCATTAATTCTTCTTCAGAGTAAATGGTTATGGCATTTAATAAGAAACCATTTAACATATTCTACAACCTTAACTTTCTTTTACAGATACTTATATTCATATTCAACTGTCACATTGCCTTTAGACTGCAAGATATAAACTTTTCTCTTTGACTTAAACGTGAAACTAAAGCAATTGGCTTCTGTTTATATAAAAGTTCTTCCTGAAACATGTCCATGTGAATAACTACAACAGCTACAAGTCATAGAATACACATCCATATTACAACACATATCACTGAAATAAGTCAAAACAGAAATAATGAATTTATAAAGCAGGTTTTAAATAAGCTAATAAATAAGCATTTTTTTAACTTTTATTCAGTTTATTTCAATAAGAATTGCTTAATTTTTTTCATAATTCAAATTAAATTTAATGTTTGGCAGTTTACTTATGCAGTGAACCTTCACTAACAGAACTTCCCTCAATTACATTTTTTAGTCCTCCCAGAGCAAAGTATCACCGTGATTCGAGATCTTAGATCACCCCCTTATTGTAGCCAGGCAGTATTCATCCTAGATGTGTCTGAATTCCTTATGAATTCAGAAACTGACTGCATGAAAGGGTTAATCATCTTCCTCCTTACAATTAATTTCTAGACACTTATTTAGCCAGCCATTGTAAAATAAATGCAATGCATGATTACATTTTGTCATTAGTTTTGCATTTAGTTTGATTTGTACATTTATATGAGTATTTTTACACTATTTCCATTGTCTTTTGACCTGAGTTTATATATTACTTACAAAACAATTATTACCATTAAAAATAGTTGAAAAGTCAACTTTCAGATTGTGAGAATGCCAGAAGTAGCACTGTCCCTAAAACTATAAATGGGGTCCCATGAAATATGCCCTTTGTAACACAATTGTTAAATATGGTAACATTTTATTTCATCACCATAAGCAGGCATCAGTCAGTTCCCTCAGTATATACTGTTCAATTGAGTGAGGCTGCTTACTATAACATTCTATTTCATGTATTTATGGTAGATAAGTTATGTGCTGTGATTTGTTACTTGTTTTAATATTTGACAAATGCATGGCTACCATAAACTTGTTAAATCATCATCAAAGACTTATACTGGTTTTGCAAAGAAATCTTTGGAGAAAAGCCTCAAGTGTTTCAACAACATTAAAAAAACCCTGCCAAATTCATAATTAGGTCCCAAAGGTCTTTGGACCCACATATTAACTGCAGTTGACCATTGTCATGGATATCATGGCCTTTCTTTCAGATACTTATTATAGGAACAGGTCTTCTATAAAGTTTAATTCATACACAGCCTACATTTTCTATTAAAGTGATGTTATCTTTTTCTGAAAATATCAATGTATTGGGTTAACATGACATGGTTTTGGTAGCAGGAGGGCTACAGAAGTGACTTCTGTGAGAAGATGCCAGAAACTTCCCCCATGTCTGACAGAGCCAATGCAGCCATTTCCAAGTTGGACCCGCTGCTAGCCAAGGCTGAGACCATCAGTGAGGTTGGTAGTGCCTCTGGGGTAACATAGTTAAGAAGGGGAAAAAACTGCTACACAACAGTAGCTGGAGAGAGGAGTGAGAAGATGTGAAACAACTCTGCAGACAAGATCATTGAAGAAGGAGGGAGAGGAGATGGTCCAGTCTCTAAAGCAGAGATTCTCCTGCAGTCCATGGTGCAGACCATGGTGAGGCAGATATCCACCTGCAGCCCATGGAGAACCCCACACCAGAGCAGGAGGATGTGCCCAAATGAGTCTGAAAGGCAAAGGAGAGCTCCCACTGGAGCAGGTTTTTGGCAGGACTTGTGACCCCTTGTGGGACCCATGCTGGAGCAGTCTGTTCCTGAAGGATGGCACCCCATGGGAAGGACCCAGGCTAGAGAAGTTTGTGAAAGACTGACTCCCGTTGGTAGGGCTCCACAGTGGAGCACAGGTCCACACACCACCAGCTGCCTTCAGACCTAAGGCAAGTTGTTCAGACCATCAATTCTTCCCAACCACCCACAAGGATCAGTTTTCTAAGAACTGCACATATGTACATAGTAAATATGCCCAAAGAATTTACTGTGTGCTATTAATATAAACATATTATTATTATTTTGCCTTTATTTTTTAAGATCATTAATCTGGCCAGTTACAGTTATTGGCAGCACTCTCACTTGTGATTTTTATACTCATGTAAAAACCAAAACAAATCCTAGTTGGTCTGGTAATTAGTACCTGGAAATGTTAAAAGCATTAAGACAAAAAACACATAAATGTTTGATAAATATCTCTGGTTAGTATCATGCTTTTATCATCAGTAACTGGAAGGATACTAGACCATATCTACTTCAGATAAGTATTTTCAACTGAGGAAGAACTGCTGTGAGCTCTGTGTTTTTGTAAATCCTGAAAAGATAAAGAAATTCCAGAACACTAAAAGGACATAATTTATGTATAAAAATACATACACTGGTATTTATGAATAAATATGCATATGTGTAGATAATAGAAATACATAAAAATATGCATACAGGCTTTTGATGACTGAGTTATTTCATCCTATTGAATTTTTAAAATGCATTATAAAAATATACATTCTAAACTAGGTGACTGACAGACATTATAGATGATGAACTATTATTAAATGGGCATTTAAAAAAAAATCTGTTTGCAGTGTAAGCTTAATGCTATTCCATTATCCAGATCTTGTAAATATGAAACGACTAGTGACAACATTTCAAAATGAGACAAGAACTATGGTCTGAAAGTTTATCTGGATTTCTGACATTAAGATGCTTGAAGGTTTCAAACCAAAAATAATTAACTTACAGAAAGGCTCCATTTAATCTTTGAAATGTTTCAATGTTAGCATTTTAAACAGTAAATTCCATGGAGTGCACATATATACACGATGTCACAAGCAACCCAGAGCCAAATACTAAAGAAATTAAAAATAACTCCTGTGCTCTCGTAATTAATGAGATTTCTAATTCAAACCCAAAGTAATATGTGATATATTATTCAGTAACTACAAAGAAATAAAACTAATTCTTACACTGCAATGAACAAGTATCATAAGCAAGATAAAGGAACCTATCATAACAATGTAAACTATTTAGTCATGTCCAAACTGTACCTGAATATATTATTCACAATTCTTAATTTTCATTTTCACCTACCCCTACATATTTTGATCTTATTCAGTACCATAACAAATATGATTGTGCATATTCACTAGGCACAGATGAATCTGAGTAAGCACACAACAAGAAATCTATATCACAAATAAGCCAACAACCTTTAAATTTTTGATATTTTAGGGTCATAATGTAATATTGGAACAGATAGCTTTGACTTATAAAAGTAATTAAAGAATGGAGCAGAGACATTTTACATTTTCAAAGTTTATTTTGGTCTTTGGAAAAATCTCTTACAGTGGTAAAATTTCAAAGCAGAAAAATGAAAGAGAAGACAATGAGCAAATGAACTAAATCTAGAGGATGAGATTGTTGGTATAAATCCTGTAGTTAGGGTGGTAATCTACTTAAACAAGTGCTAACAAAATCTTTTTAGAATACAATAATGCCTTGCAAATAATTTTCTAGAGAAATAGAAATTTGTCTTAATGGCTAATGGCTCTTTTCTAAGAGCTATAAAAGAAGAATCTGATTCAAAACTAAGCAAAGAAATAAAAGGATCATTGTTCTTATTTACAAATGATTAGTCAAACAGGCAAAACAATCCAATATTTGCTCTTAATATCTGGGCAGGCAATTTGACTTCCAGTTTACTGGCAATAAAATTGTATTATTTTGTGTGTTTTGAAGAGAAAATAGGATTTTTAGTGTAGTTGACTGGATAAAACCCCAAATTAATGCAGTACCTTCCCCATAACACATGAAGAAGCTCTTAGGAAGATCACCTCTCTGTATGTTCATCTAGCTGCTAAACAGGAAGGCGGCTAAACTGGGTGTAATACAGTTGATCAAAGCTTTAAGAAATGAAGATGACTACCAAAGAGTATGATTATACTTAGCAGAAACAGCAGAAAGTTATCAGTTGGCTTTTACACAAGTTCATTTGGCTTCTACATGTTTGAAAATCAGGCAGCCAAATAAAATCCTGGTATCTCAGTGGGGATGAAGGAAGAAAGAAGCTTCATGAATTATTTGCCAGGATAATTACACTTTTGTTCAGTTCTAAAAGAACTATTCTACTCTTGTAATTAAGGCTGGGAGTCCAGTTTTTTTTCCTGTCCCAAAAATATGTCTCAAGCAGGCAAAGCTCTGTACAAGATCAGTATCAGCATCGTTGTACGTATGAGGAGTGGAAGCTCAGGGAGGGAAAGAAACTTCCCTATAGGTAACAAGCAAACTAGTGAAAAACTCAGAGCTGAATCACTTAAGTCTCATTCCACCGCCTTCCATTTGGCATTGCTTCCAGAGTTTTTCTTCTGCTTTAGAGGCAATATAAGTTTGGGGGCATTACAATGAGAGCTGGTCAAGAGTTAGACTTTCTAGTTCACGTTCTCTCCCAGTTTCTTTTTAGCTTTTTGAGAAGATTGAGTTGAAGGTCTCAAAGACTTAACAATCCCTACAGCAAATGGTGTAACTCAGATTCCTTAGAGAACACAGTGTCTTACTCAGATTTTCTGCAAGTTTCAGATAATACATTTCACTTGACAGTCCTTGCTATTAACTAAGTTTTCATATTCCTACCTTTGAGAAAAATATTATTCAGTAACAGATTTTTTTTTAAGTGTTTAATAAAACCTGCCTGCATTCCCAAGGCTGTAGAACAGAAAAACCACACTCAGTATGTTTGCAACACCAGTACAATGATTAAAAGTGGTTTGAAATTTTCAATGATGAGTGCTCTCAATGAGAGGATGTTGACTCACTGAAATTTGTCCATTTGAAGAAGCTCCCAATAAAATGAAGATGGATGCCAGAAATAGATTTTTTTAATAAGAACTCCCATTATTTTTCAGAACATTCCAGATTTAGAACTTCAAAATCATTATTTTATTTGCTATATATACAAATGAAACAGAAAGAAAAGCATTACTTCTTTCCATGACTATTCTTTTAGACTTTATTTTTTTGGTGATATTTCTTATTAACAGGAGTTACCAATATAGGTATATCAAGATGTAAGTAAGAAAATTAATGGTGAAAGAAATATATTTCTGGGAACAATTTTATAATTGTTATATTATAAATGGAAAATGTTTCTTTAAATCTACAAGCAATTTTCAAATCTGATCATGTATTATCACAGCAAATACTTACTTATATTCAAAAAACCTATGAAATCATCATCTAATTTGAGAGATACAAAAATCGGAAACTTTTTACTACTCACATTGTGAAACAGATAAGCCAAAAAAAATATTTTTTGTTACTTCAGGTATTGTAATTGCAGGCAGGCACATGACACTGCTTCTAGGCATTTTCATTACTGATAATTCTCTGCACATTATTTTCTTAATTCACAGACAGAATGAAAAACTAAAGGAATTTTAAAATATAAAAACACATTAGGACAGTGTACAGACCCGATAATTATTTTGTTTGGTAAGGAATATATTAGCAATCAGATGAGCTGTAGAGGTAAAAAATAGAAGAAAAACTATAGCTTACAGGGAAAATTCTTCACATCAGCATTTAGAGCGAAAAAAAAAAAAAAAAACAAACCAAAAAAACAATCTGCTCATAACTAGCCATAGCTCAGGACATCATATAGATGATTTACTACCAGAACAAGCTGTGTCTCTCCACTCACCCTGACAGCAACACGGCCTCTGGCTAGTAGCTCATGCTGTGGACTGCTCTCCTTTTGTATGACACTATAATAGGTCATTCATTTTGCTTCCACCTTATGCAATATGTGACATTAATTAAGCCCACAGTTGAAATTTTGGTTTACGGTTTTCTCTATAGACTTTAGCTGGAAGTCTACCGTATGTAGTGAAAAATGTATCACACAAAGCAGGAAATACTACAAGAACTGTAACATTTCTTGTACAGCAAATACACAAACACTAAACACGTTACAACCCAAACTTGACACTAAAATCAAGAACTGGGATGAGATCAAGAAGTTCATTACAACAATAAATACAAAGAAGGCAAGCAAGTGGCTTGTATCTCTTGAAAAGGCCTTATGAATAAAAGAATGGATTTTCTCGGAAAGCTTTTAAAATGCCAAACAGCTATATACAAAGCTCTTGCTGTCACTTACAACATGTGTTGAAGCAGCCAAATGATTTCTTCTCTTTCGTAAGTTTGGTACTCTAAAACTGATTTATAAAAAGAATAGAAAATTATGGTATCATCTTGAGTTAGTGTGGGTCATTTTAACTACTCTGAATGGACTGACAAGGTAGTAGAGATGCACTCTTAGAGAATTAAATACTGAATGGATAGAGCAGCCATCTTTGAAAACATCTTATCTGGGCTATGCATGAGACCTGCAAAGTTTTCTCTTTATGGTATCAGCCTTTCTAAAGGCAGACAAAAGCATGTCAGCAACTGACCCTGGTAAAAATGGTCACTGGGCCATAAATTGTTGGCCAGATATGATAAAAGTCGCATCACTCCATTGCACATTACTGTAACAGGAAACAGTGTAAAATCTTATTGTCCTGATCGAAAATTTTACATGTGTCAGATTCTATTTTCTGTTTACTAGAATTGGGATAAATCACTATTAAAACAGTAACTCAAAAGCATTTTGAGAGCGTTGTCCTTCTGAGACCTGCATTAGGGTATGTCACAGAATCACAAAATGCCTGAGCTTGGAAAGCACCTCTAGAGGTCGTCTGGTCCAGCTCCCTAGTCAAGCAGGGCCACTTAGAGCAGGTTGCTCAGAAACGTGTCTGACTGGCTTTTGAGTATCTCCAAGGATGGAGCCTCCACAACCTCTTTGGGCAATTTGTGCCAGTGCTCAGTCCACCTCACAGCAAAAAAGTGTTTCCTGATGTTCAGACAGAACCTCCTGTGTTTCCATTTGTGCTTACTGGCTCTTGTCCTGTCATCAGGAACCCCTGAAAACAGCCTGACTCTGTCCTCCTTGCAACTTGCCTTCAGGTATCTATATACATATGTAAGATTCCCCATGACCTGTCTCTTCTCCAGGCTAAACAGTCACTGTTCTCTCAGCCTTTCCTTATAGGAAAGATGCTCCAATCCCTTAAGCATTTTCACAGCCCTTCACTGGACTCTCTCCAGGATCTGTATGTTTCTCTTGTACTGGGGAGCCCAGAATTGGACACAGTACTCCAGGTGTGGCCTGACTGGTGCTGAATAGAGGGGAAGGATCACCTTCCCCAGCTTGCTGGAAACACTCTTCCTGATGCCGGCTAGGATACCATTTATCTTCTCTGTGTCAAGGGCACGTTGCTGGCTCATGTCCTGTCTTTTATGAAAAAATACTCCTGGTTGGGATCCAGACACAGATCACTTATTTTTTAAAGGCACTTAATCCTAAAATTAATCTCTTCAGGTACTGATTACTGAGTAGAAAGTACTTACATTAAGTGGGCCCTCAGTCAAACTTTAGGGACCACTAATATTTTGGAGAAATTTTATGCTCCTTATTTTATATTGGCTATGGCTAGGGCACATCCTAGTCAGTGCCACGTTACAGTGAAGGATGATACAGTGAAGGTTTCACTTTTTCAGTCTTCAATCCGCAACTTGAAAAACTTATGTGCAGATTGACTACTTAGGGAGACCCAACTACTTTTGCCAGGAAGAGCTGCCAAATATGAGAGATTTCAGGATTCTAATCTGAGAGTTTGAGGACTTTTTGGTTCAGGCATAGATTTTTACCCTGGCCACTTCAGAAACAGAGGTGCCTCTGTACTCAAAACTCAAAAATGACATTTCTTAAGCAACACACTCGGCAACCCCTTTGCACTCCTGAAAATCTAAAGGAAAGAACATGCAAATAACTTCACTATCAAGCTGTACCTAATATCAGTGGATTACATATTTTATGTGTTTTGAAGTTCAACAATTCAGAAGAATCTTGTTTTTTCTTCTTCGTTACAAAGAAAAGTTTAGACATCAATGTCAAAAAGGCTTAAGTCAGTGCATCTTTACTGACAATTTGCTTGGCTTTATGTTGTCAATTAGAATTCCATTTTTTTGCTAAGTCAATACAATTAGATTACTACAGAGACTTCATTACAGCCACAGGCAGGACAGCAGCTGAGGTACACAATTTTCTCCCTATGATGCCAGTACTCACTAAACGGTTATTGGAACAATTATCTATAAAAGGACAATAAATGTTTGCATCTTGAATATTGTTCTCCAATAAAATTATAACTTCACAAAAACAGGTACCAGTAAGCTGATACTATTACCATTATTACTTAGTGAGAACATTTATGGTTGGTCTGTGTTTAACATATTTAATTGTAATGCCCACTGCACAATGAAGTTCACAGTATGTTAACAGGAATAAATAAAATTGTAATGAATAGAGTCATATTTTTTCCCACAATCCAGTGATTTGGAAGATTTCTAAGTAGTAATGTATTCCTCAGGAAGCTGGATTCCAATATGTCTGAGGCTATGATGTTTCCTAGTAATATGCTATTTAAGCTAATTTTTCAATAATCAGAACAATTACAATTTACTTGCAGTATATATTTTTAAATAAACTTTGGTTTCTGAAGTTTACTCATTACTTCACTTTATTTAGCTTTAGAAATATCTCGATTTGCATGTTATGTTTTACAGTAGCTTTTGAGTTATATCTATATCTCTCTACACTGTCAAAATTGTATAAGTTAATTAAACTAGGTGGGATAGCAGAAGCAGTCCAGTAACAGCAACACAAGATTCAGTATTGCTGACTTTCTGTTGAGAAAAAAAAATACCTGAGGAGACAAGTAAATGATGCATAGAATGCTGAAAGATGCAGCAGGATACAGCCATGGCACCTGTTATAGCTCTCTGGACTTTCTCTCAAATATTACTGCTACTGGATAAACAGATTAAATTTGTCTTAGTGAAGAAATTTAAAAAGTCTATTAAAATATCAACAAAATCAGGAAAACCAGAGTAAATCATCAGGTTTCAGTTAAAACAACACACCACTTTTGTTATAATCCTGGCTGGTGTTCATCTCTGTCACTCTATGTATCACAATAAGGCAGGTCATGTCCACAAGCACCGTGTCTGGAATATTACATCTTCTACTTGTCTCCCTCACTTAAGGTCACTGAGAAGATAAGGTGAAGAATGTTGTTGTTCAGGATATTGCATGAGAAGAAAACCCAGCAAATGCAGAAATGGACAAGAGCAGGACAAACATTTCAGTAGTTTCACACAAGCTGGCACTAATTTTCCTCTGAGTGATATGTTTGGCTAAATCAGTTCTAGTAGTTGGTGGCATAGAAAAATGCAATCTTCAAGAGTCAGGAAAGAAGTCTGAAGAGTGGCAGATTGATCAAGGGAAACAAACTCATCTGGACTAGAAGAAATAAGTGGAATGAACACTTTAACCATGAGAGGAAAGATATACTTTAACTAGTTTGCTCCTACCTGTAGGCTAAAGTCTAAAATTCATGTGGTGGTATAATGATGTAGTCCACATCAAACAACATGGAAGAGATGGGAAGTGCAAACCAAATAATGGATTTCTAGAATGATGACAAGCTTTTAAGTACCATTCCTTTTCCTTTTATTTGCATAAACTTGTAGTGTTACTCTGCCGTATGGCTGGAAAACAAATACTTGTAAATCTAAAGCCATAAGCATGTCTCTTCTACATCTCTGTTAATTCAAATTAAAAATACATGGACCAGATACGAAAAAGTACAGAACAAGACACATTGAGTAAGTGCTACAATATGAAGAACATGAGTATGCTTTAAAAAGACAACTATAACATTTTGGGTTTAATTTGTATTTGTTGAGTTTCTTCTGTGATGAAGCAGGCAACAATACTATGTCCCAAAGTGACACTAAGTTAATTGGTTTAATCTTAATGTGAATTTGATGACCCCATATTCCATCTCAATCAGATTCCCCATCCTTTCTGAAGATTTCTTAACTGATAGCAATTATAATTATATCGATACACAAACGAAAGATCCATGGATCAAATCTTACTGGTATCCTCAGCTCTACAAATATAAGCTATATTTCACTTACCTGCCTGATAAAGTACAGCAAGAAAATAGCAGAATTTTTCTTAATAGAAGAAGATAGATCACACTGCCAGAATTAGATTAAAAAATACATATATATATATATTTTTTTTTTATATGTGTATATAGTAATCTCTCTTTTTTATAGCACCTACCAAAATGGGGTCCTGCTCCAAACAAAATTTAACAGGTGCATTTTACCATGGGATAAATCTAATAAATAAATAAATAAATATTTTAGTTACCACCATCATGCTGAGATAACACTCACGAACAACCTAATACCTAAAATAATCTCAGAATGTCTCAAAGAAATTGCATTGATGGAAATGGTTGGAGAAACAAACAGAAAACAAATACAGATTTCGGTTATTAATCTATAATTGGAGATGGAGAACACTGAGATGTCTGTGCAGACACCAGGAATCTAAGATTAAATTACAGCTCCACTGCTTAAGTTCACATGTTTTTAATTTGATATGATAAGTGCCTAATTTGTTTCCCTTTTTGTCTTCAGCATAAACTCCCTTACATTAAGCTCTCTCATCTTCCTTGTTACTAATGGATGTAACTGTTCCCTGTGATTAGTAGTCTCACAATTTATAAATGTGTTTTCATAGTGATGGCCTGTACCGATGCCTGTCTCCTTATAAACAATCACCATGGCATTTTAATACTGTAATAAAAGTCTTTGCATCTTTCCAGCACCCACATGACCAATGAGATGTCACACAAAGAATCTCATACCAACAGATGCTGAACATGAGGTGCAATTTATAAAACTCTCAAGTGAGAGTAACCTTCAGAATCATCTTCCTCAATGATGTGAAAAAAGCATTACAAATACAACACTGGAGTAACATTTCCTTTTTTATGACATGAAATGTGGAGTTACTGTTTTCTGCATTTTAAAATTCATCTTTAATAAATAAACAATTCAATTCCATGTTTTAAAAAGCAAACGACTTTTACTTTCTTTTCATATTTTAGTTGATATTTTTGAAAGAAATGTACCAGGTTTGCTTGAAAGCTCCTAAACGATATAAAACCTCAAGGTGAAAATATTTTGTCAATATTTTCAAAATCTGTTTTAAATGCAGTTGACGGTATTAAAGGCATAATATTCATTTGGAAAAGGGTATCTAAACTGCTAAATCACCCTTGCAAAATTTTCACCTTGGAAATTTTTTTAATCAAAAATGGAAGTACACGCTTTACTCTATTCTTGTAATTATCCTCACACCTTCACTTCCTCCATTCCATTTCTGTTTGCATTTTCTTCTTCCAGAAAATGCATGCAGAAGTACATGGATTCCCTAATGGTCAACCTGTTCAGATTTAGCAGGATGCAAAGCACTGAGGATGGAAGATCAACCACACAAGAGTTGTTTCCTTGTTGAACAAGGGTTCCAAGATCTTGCTAGTAAAGAAGACATTAAATATGTAATAATGAAATGTGACATTTCTGCCAGACGCATTAACACATTAACTAGCTCAGCTGGCAATACTGAGCTCATTGTATCTTTTTCCTTGGTTTAAACAACAGAACTGTACTCAATTTCTGAGGTAAAAATCTACAATCCTTTCAAGCACTGTGGGAAATCTAGAAAGATTCAGGTGGTCATCTACAACTCATCTCTATCTCATCTTTACTGTATTCAACCACCTTCAGTTCTTTACTGGGGGCAACTGGGCTAAATCCTTTGATAACCTAATGCAGGTGCAAGTTTTTCCCAACTTTTCTCAAATAAGTAATGAAAATTAAATGAGACTCACCCTACATATGATGTGTTCTCCCTGCTGTGAAAACAGAATCAGTATAGCTGCATAAAGAGAAGACTGATTGGAATTAAACAAAGTCAGTCATAATTTTTATACTGAGAGTCTGAAGAAGGATTCGGTGCCTACACCGTTTTATCTTCCAAGATACTTCTAAGCACTGTTGGAAGAATGGAAGGAAAAATAAGTGCTCTTCTCTGGAACTATACTGAGCCAGCTTTATGAATAAACAGTGTGCAGCTGTCTGTCCCTGCAAGAAGCTTAGGGTCAGCAAAACGGAAAATTGACAAACATGAAACACATGATTTTTTGGAGACTATGTATTCAGATGTCATTACTCAGTGTGATTCTTGTGAACAGGATATTTAAGGGAGATTAGGTACAGCAAAGAGAGATACAAACTCCTTAATGATTCAGAAGAAGAAAAAGACTGGAAAAAAAAAATCATATGTTAATGGGAAGATAGATATAAAAGGACAGGACAATGAGCAGATGTCCCCCAGAAGTCCATTTCAGTGCTACAAGTGACTCAGACTGGAATTTATAACTGATTACATATCCATAGACAAGGGGGGAAAGCCTACTTAATGAGCTTTGAGGAAGACATGCATGATACAATCAGTAAAGCTATGCAAAGAATGCATGAAAAGAATAAACACACACAAAAAAATAAAGGAAAAAAAAAAAGAGAGAGAAGGGACACAACTGTGGCTCAAAAAGCAACAAATTTTGCAGTAAACAAAGAACTGGGAGAAAAGCCAAATATTCCCTGTTAAAACTGGCAAGGGTAAGCTAATTCTCTGTGCATTTGGGGAAGGCAGCTAGCGCATCAGCAGAAAAACACCTTTGCATACCCTAGAAACTGTCTGTGGCTGTGAAAAGAAAGAAGCAACTCTTAACTGGGCACAATCTAGGGAATTCATGAAACTTCCAGATTCAGCAAAAATCATCAGCAATACAACCACTTCTTCAATAGTTTCTCTTTACTACCATGCTGAACTTGTCTCATCAATAAGAGAAAGCCTCCACAGTTTCCTTTAGATAAAGTCTGTCAGATTAATAAATAACATATATTATTCTTCAGAGTTAATTTAGCTAGTGTAACTCACCAGTACTTAAGAGTCATTCATGACTTTAACCAGCATCTCAACATAAATTATAAACTTGGTAAGTATGGCAGAGAAAAGATGCTAGAAGTATAGCAGAAACAGAAAAGAACCTCTCCTTTGATCAACTTCCTATACTTCACTGATGTTATATCAATGAATCAAGCCTTCTAATCAGAAATGTTCAGAATAGTTCCTCTCTTGTAGTGATTAATGATATATTATAAAGGCAGAGTTTGTAAAAATCCAATTCAACACACTGACATTCATTCTTTGTATTGTATTTCTGATTAGGAATATTCTCCACAAAAGATTACTACATTTTACATTTCTGATCAACAGACTTATCGATAATTCATACTAAAGTCTGAGAATAGAGCCTCTAACACTTAAGAAAGTTCCTACTGCATTGATGCATTTTTCCTCAGCACCACTCATTTTTGGTTGATGCAGCTCCTGTTTCTTGGCCTATTATCTCCTCTTTATGCAAACTTCTGGTGATGCAGCCTTTAAACACTTGCTTCTTCCAGACACCAACAGACTTATGATCTTGATTGAAGATGCTAGGGTCATTCCACAGTAAACTCCAGTTCTAGGGAAAGCTAGTTCCTTGCTAACTTCAGCATATTATTGAGGTAGTTATGCTGATGTAAGTGACCTCATCATTGCCCTAACATTAGCCTTTTCTTCCCTCCCAACATCCCTGTTAAGCTCTCCCCTCTAAAGCAGGAGGAAACCTAGCATTTTACGGTTCCAAAGTTCTCTATTCCTTGCAACAACATGAAAAATAAACATGCTAAAAATAATAAATGTTTATAACTGTTTTTTTGACTCGACTTCCTAAGTTATCTGAAATATTTTAGGGATTCTGATCAGAGTCCTCTTAGGAATTAAATATCCCACTCCGTGTCTCTTGTCTCCAAACTGCGAGTTCTCCTTCAGAGCAAGGCACCTTTTGCTTTAGCACAGATTCATTTCAAGCATTTTATAGGCAACACAAGTTACAGACACCTAATTCCTCAGGTGAGTGAGTCATACACAGAGAATTTTTCTACTGGAAAAAGCAGTGGGTAATTATTTTACAGTGTGAATAAATTAATCTCTGTGTCTTCCTAAGTCTATATATACCGTGTAACAGACTACATGATATACTATGTGACATCCACAATACAGAGACTTAATAAAACAGACTGATTCACCACCATATATTTGTTCAGATTAAACAAATAGAATGTGTGACAAATGCCATGCATCCAGCCCGTGTATATGTGCATCATTAAGAGAACTGCTTTTGGACACCTGAAAAGGTACTTGTAAGCTGCAGAAATATAAAAAATCTGTCTTCTTTATGAGTTCTGTAAAATACTAGGGATTTAAAAGTTAATGTGAGAAACCCCATTATAATATTTGGTGACTATAATAATTTGTTGTTGGATTATGATCATCATTTCTAATTCATGGCCAGTTGTCCAAGTCCCTTGAAAATGGCTTAAATCAGCACTGTTTCTGAAAACAATCTCCTTCTGCCTGATTTCTAAAATGGCTACTGAAATTGCTTTCATTTTTCAGCCTCCCATGTCTTCAAGTAACCCATCATCCTCATTATCTTATTTCAAAAACTACTGAAGGCTATCACAAACCATACCATAATGCAGAACTTAAAAGTCTCATCTCTTCAATCTTGACTCTTTTAATGCAATTAAATAACAAAAATGTAGTGTTTAGTAACAAACTCTGAGACAATCCACTATCATCCTTGTAGAAAGATAGAAATAAAAAACATGTTAAAAAACACAATTTTTAAAAAAAGCCTAATAACACATTATTGGAAATACTGTGAAAAATACAGTTCAAAAATTTTAAATATTCACTATAGTATTCTATATGTATCGAAGTTCTTAATAAACTAATTTAATTTCCTGAACTGAAGACAGTAGTTCACAAAAAGGAATCTGGAACATGCGAAGTATTACTCTAGTCTTATCACTTGGCTGATGCTGAGAAAATTGCTGTCAAGAAACTCAGAATGCCTGAACAATTAATTAAAATGGTGCAACAGCTTTGGAAACAGAGTGAATAAGCAGATAGATTGTGTTGTTAAAATTCAGAATAGATAATTTTAAAGGTTAGTACCATATAAATATGGAGAATAAATTGGCAAGCAAAATCTCACCGTCTAATCAATGAGAAAATATTTCTTTGAAACCTTGATTTTATTTGTTTGGGATTTTTTTGATGCATGACATAAATACACACTGGAAACAGGAAACTATTCAGTGAATATCAACCTCTTGCTGAATCTTACACAACTGTAAGCCTCTAAATGAGTAATTGGTACAGTATCACTATGATTCTGAATTCCTGTTTTTGTTTTCAATTTATAACTCATAAGAAGTCATGAAAAATAATTCCTATGCAGTCAGGTAAAAGAATAATTAAGAACGGCTGAAGAACTATAAATCAAGCATAGGGAATATAAATCTCAGGGAATTATGGGAATTAGCTAACATATATACTGAGCTTTTGATTAAGAACAGAGGAGTAGGCCTACGAAAGCAACCAATAACAACCAAATACTTGATTAATTTAGGAGGGTTGTTTAGCTGAAATGTTGGTCAACAAATAAGAATCCTTTCAGAAAGTATTAACTGTGGAAAAAGAGGTAAAATGTAAACACTACATGTAACTATTTCAATTCTGTTTCAAAGAATTATTGACTTTCTAATGAAATCCAAAATGGAAAATAAACTAAAAATTAGCAATAGAACTAAGAACAATATGCAAATATAGTTTCATAAAACACTTACACTAGTGCTCATAAATGTTTACAAAATCAATTTCCAGTGTATTATCTATGACATCATATAAGAATATTTTGCTGAACTGATTAACAAATTACCTGATTGGATGAAGCAATTGTGAGTCTCCTTTTACTTAATATTTTAATTAAGAACTTCAGAGAATGGGTACACAGCATCATTTATCCACGCAAATGCCAGTGAAGATAAAGACATTGTGTTCACAGAACTTTAAAAATCCTATTATTATGAATGCTAAAATAATAATACAGCATTTTTTAGTTTCAAAATGCAAGCTGGTTCTCAGAAATAAACCAAGAACAAAAAGTCAGTTGGCAAGTGTGAAAAAGAATTCTAGAAATCAGAAGAACCAGGAAAAGCGAGGCTGGTGGTGAACAGGAAAAAAGGTAAGTGGAGCCAAGAGGGTTTGGCACAGACAAGAATAGCAATCACTTTCAGAATTCATAGTCAAAAGTATCTTATTGTAGAAGAGGGCAATAACACTATCTCTGCATCTCAGAGAAGATTTCAAATACTTCAAATACTTCATTTCTGATATCTCACAAAGAAAACTAAAAAAAAAAAAAAAGGCAGAAGAACATCTGGACTGAAGAAATCAAAAAGTAAAGTGAATTATCTTTGGCTTCTAAAGTGAGAAATGAGTCAATCACTCAATTTCTGCACACAGATCCTAGATAAAGGAAGTACAGTGATTTCCATACTCTGTTTCTAAACCTTAGTGAAGGACTTCACCTTACATGCTCATCACTAGAAACTGCTACTGGAGTAGTGAAGCATTACACAGCTACTTCTTAAGTTGTCTGATGAATCACAATACCTCCTCAAACATTTTTAGACTACGTAAAGCTTGTTTTGAGCTTTGCCAAAATAGTGTATACTTCTTCCCATCTGAAGCTTCTACTGCTGTAACCAGTCACAAGGTCTTCAGTCAACTCCAACCTCGTCCACATTCATACACCAACCACCATCGGTGCCTTCATTATTTTTCAGAAAACCATCTTGGGAAAACTTAATAAATATTAACAGTAAGTACTATAAATGAACATGTGACAAAGAGAAATGTCAGATCCAAAGTACTGTTTTTCCCTGAGTCTACAATGCCATTCATTGTCAGAAAGGCAATATTGTGCTGTTAATGTGTAAACCTATAATATGTATGACTAGACTGGAAAAGTAATGTCCATCTCTTCTGGACCCTATGAATGGATAAGAGATTTAATTTATTTATTCAAAACACTGCAACAGAGTGGGTAATCAACCCTTTTGGAATTATGAGACCTAAAAGTCAATTAATATGCTTATAAGATATCAAAAATTGACTTTTTTTTTTTTTTTTTAACTCCAAGGATAGGCTTGCTGCTTTGTTTTAGACCACTATGCTTAGCTTTTGCAGTCAATAAATATTTCAACCCTAAATTTTAGCAATGTTATGGTCTGTTAAATTAAATAAAATTCTACGTATACCATGTTACACTAGTCTCACTTTCATATATCTAGACTGAAATCAAACATTTATAGTGCATAAATCAATGTAGCAGACAAAAAAAAAAAAAGGCAGAGTAACCACTATCATTCATAATGCGTTTCCCTCAGAGAGCTTAGATTGATCTTGTTTATGTAAGAAGCATCTCATCTTATCATACAGACTCTTAAATTTCAGACAGACCAAAAAATTGAAACTGCTAAGTTTTTCCCTGAGCCCTCTGTACAGGAAGATATTTCACCTAGTGAACAAAATTTTTCTTCTGGGCCCTTCATTGTCTGTATTATACTTAGTATAGGAGAATGTGAAGTAGTGCAATTTAAGCTTATATTTCCATTTAATGATGAGAAGCATCATTCCTGAGAAAGCCTAAATGGTCTGATTTAATATGACTAAAAGTTAAAAAGGAAAAAAAATATTTATGCTTAAAGGAGATATTTATTACATTCTTTAATTATAATCAGCTTCAATTTTGAAACATCTTTTCCCAAGAAAAAATGAAATAAAGTTCTACTTTACCATACTAGAAAATATGAAATACTCACTGAGGCACTGGCAAAATTGGTTAGCAAGTAACTTATACCTGTTATTTGTGACTTATGCATTCAGTCTATAGAGAGTGAGTCATTCTTCCCTTAAAAGTCAAGTTTCTGGGACATCATCTCATTAGATCCATGGGAAATGTTTTCAAGGCAATCTGGCATGTATACCACTAAAAATGGGGACTCTGTCCTAGAGATGGAATGAATTTAATATTGCAGTTTAAATTTCTAGGTCAGGTATATCAGCATACTCTATTATCCTTGGAAACCCAGTTATGTATGAAGATAAAGATAACATTCTTATATAAGTATTTCCTTTTTTTGAGCAGGAATTTTCCTTTCTACTCTTCTGATGAGACAGATTCTTCAAGTTATAAAAATTACTATCTGCAAAAATATATTTGTATTTGCTTTATATTTGTTGGTAAATATTTCCTGTTGCATCTTTATTCACTGTACTGTTTGTTCATTTGAATAACTTATCATATTAGTCACTCAAGGATGGTGATATATTCTTGCAATGGAAAAGAACTGAAAGACACTAAAGGCATCTACAGCTTATGATGATTTGGAATAACCAGAAGAATCAAGTCCCCCATTGTATCATTATTTCAGTTAAACAAAGATCTTTTTTTGTCCTGACTCACAGAATCACAGAATCACACAGAATCACAGAATGTCAGGGATTGGAAGGGACCTCAAAAGATCATCTAGTCCAATCCCCCTGCCGGAGCAGGAACACCTAGATGAGGTTACACAGGAAGGCGTCCAGGCAGGTCTTGAATGCCTTCAGAGTAGGAGACTCCACAACCTCCCTGGGCAGCCTTTTCCAGTGTTCTGTCACTCTCACTGAGAAGTTTCTTCTCAAATTTAAGTGGAACCTCTTGTGTTCCAGTTTGTACCCATTACCCCTTGTCCTATCATTGGTTGTCACCGAGAAGAGCCTGGCTCCATCCTCATGACACGCACCTTTTATATATCTGTAAACATTAAGAACCTGTTATTTCAAAACCAGTGGGGAAAAAAATGAAGATGACAATGTGTACCGAGGATATACGCCTAAATATACATGGAAAAAAAATACATAAAAGCAGCATACCAAGGCACTCATTTATGACAATTTGGAAACATTACAGTTAAACAGCAAGCTGTTTCTACTGCAAGACTGACAGAGCACTGATGAAGGGATGCCTGAGCTTAAAATCAATATTCAATAGGGTTTCTGATATAATTCTCTACAGTATCTGGTATCATTCTCTACAGTCAATACCATGGCGATTGATTTTTGACTTGTGTGCAGTTGAAGATTCTGTGTTAGACAGTACATTTTCCTAAAAATAATCATGGACACATGTTTGTTTAAAACACAGAATCATAGAATCATTTTGGTTGGAAGAGACCCTCAAGATCGAGTCAAACCATTAACCTAAGTCAGGCACTAAACCATGTCCCTATGAACCTCATCTATATGTCTTTTAAACACCTCCAGGGATGGTGACTGTACCACTTCCCTGGGCAGCCTGTTCCAATGCCTGACAACCTTTTCCATGATGAATTTTTTCCTGATACCTGTGGGAGATTTGAGGGATTTACTTGAAGTTAATGTGTGGATGGGTTACTATTAGATGGAGATTTGTTATTAAACTAGCCAGGCCCAAAGGAATTTCAAGGCCACCCTGGAAAGCTGAAAACACAAGGTAAATCAACAGACCTATTAGCAGTGAGACTCGGGCGCGTGGACAGCTTGTGAACATAGACAATATCCAATCAGTTAATGCACGCATGGAGCATGGATAAGTGATCAGAAAATAACTGCATATACAAGGAGGCTTGTTTCTGTAATAAATTGGCTTCACTTGAATTCATATTGCATTGTGTGGAGTCCATGATAATTCACCCTTGCAAGTATCCAATCCAAACCTCCCCTGGTGCAATCTGAGGCCATTTCCTCTTGTCCTATCACTTGCTAAGTGGGAGAAGGGACTAACACCCTCCATATCGCAACCTCCTTTCAGGTAGTTGTAGACAGTGATAAGGTCTCCCCTCAGCCTCCTTTTCTCCAGGCTAAACAGCCCCAGCTCCCTCAGCCGCTCCTCATAACGCTTGTGCTCCAGACCCCTCACCAACTTCATTGCCCTTCTCTGAACTCTCTCCAGCATCTCAATGTTTTTTTTGTAGTAAGGGGCCCAAAACTGTACACGGTATTCAAGGTAGGACATCATCAGTGCTGAGTACAGGGGAACGATCACTTCTCAAGTCCTGCTAATCACACTATTCTTGATACAAGCCATGTGCCCACCTGGCCACACTGCTGGCTCATGTTCAGCCACTGTCAATCAACACCCCCAGATCCTTTCCTGCTGGGCAGCTTCCAGCCACTCTTCCCCAAGCCTATGCCACTGCCTGGGGTTGTTGTGATCCAAGTGCAGAATCCAGCACTTGGCCTTGTTGAACCTCATACAATTGGCCTCACCCAACGACCCACCCAGTCCAGATCCCTCTGTATGGCCATGCTACCCTCCAGCAGATCAACACTCCCACCCAACTTAGTGTCATCTGCAAACTTACTGAGGGTGCACTCCAGATAATTGATAAAGATATTAAACATAACTGGCCCCAATACTGCACCCTGGGGAACACCACTTGTGACCAGCAAACAACTGGATTTAATTCCATTCATGACAACTCTTTTAGTCCTGACATGCAGTTCTTTACCCAGCAAAGCCATGAGCTGCCAGCTTCTCCAGGAGAGTGCTGTGGGATACTATGTCAAAGGCTTTGCTGAAGTCTAAGTACACAATATCCACAGCCTTTCCCTCATCCACTAAGTGTGTGACCTTGTCATAGAAGGAGATCAGGTTTGTTAAGCAGGACCTGCCTTTCATAAACCCATGCTGATCAGGTCTGACTGCTTGGTTGTCCTGTATGTGCCATATGACGACACTCAGGATGATCTGTTCCATGAACTTCCCTGGCACTGAGGTCAGACTGACAGGCCTGTAGTTTCCCGGATCCTTCTTTGGCCATTCTTATAGATGGGCATCACATTCGCATCACATCCATCAACTGGGACCTCCTTGGTTAGCCAGAACTGCTGATAAATCATTGAAAGTGGCTTGGTTATCACTTCCACCAGCTCACTCAGTATCCTTGGATGGATCACATCTGACCCAATAGACTTGTATGTGTCTAAGTGGTGTAGCAGGTCACCAACCATTTCCCCTTGGATTATTGGGGCTTCATTTTGCTCCCCATTCCTGTCTTTTGACTTAGGTTGCTGGGTATCACAATATAATTTAAGAAGCCGCTAAAAGGAATGTTCGCTACAAAATAAAATTTTTGCAGATATTCATAGTGTGCTCATGATTCAAGGAGATAATATTATGAACAGATGGATTCACAAGGGAGCTGTTGAGACCTATCATGGCTTTAATCTCAAAAAACTCAGTTTTCACATTTGATTAGCTGTTTAGAACAAAAAGCACATCCAAAACAAATTTTCTGAGGTTAATTATGGATTTCTATCTTCTTCATATAAATTCCAGACTGAGAGAAAGATCTCTCAAAAGCATAACTATAATGGTATTACTGTCATAAGTCACCATTCTGCAATACTTAAAAACTTCTTCTTACAGGCATTTCTTCTGAGCTTATAGTTAATGTCTTGTTTCTGTTTGAATAGTAGATATGTTAGCAATATTTTTAGATTATAATTTTTACACCTTAAAACATTATCACTGTGTTGAAAAAAAAGTATTTCATTTTTTCTTTTAATTTAAATTTCTTCTTGTTGTTGTATTTAATATGCCACCCAAAAGAACAGCTTACATTTACAAAAACTGAAAGTCTTCACATTGTCCAAGTTTGATATAAAGACTGCCAGGTATGAGCAAAGTTGATTTTCTGATCCACGGATATTTAGAAATAATTAAGTTGGGCAAGCACAAGATCTGTCTTAATATATATTACTGGCAAGAGGACAGGAGGAACCTTAAACTCCTAAGCAGAGCTTACCCACTCCAACCCTTCTCAGTCATGTAATTGTTCTGATTACTGTTGTCATTTGGACAAAAATCTCCTAGTTATTTCCAAAAAAAAAAAGGAAGTAGTGAAAACAAGGAGGTGAGAAGGAAAGGAGAGAACAATGTGCCCAAAACCAATTAAGTAGTTGTCACATTTGATTTAGAATACATCTATCCTTAATAAGGTCTGCCAACCACAAATATAGATTAAAATGGCCTGGAAGTGCAAATCTAATCTCCATCTGTAGCACTGTTTCAGAAACATCAGCATCTCTGTTTTTTCAAGAAAGTCTTATTTTGCATGGAAACTTCCAAATTTAGTGATCAGGCCTTTCCAAAGTATGTTTTAATAAATACTATTTATTTAAAGAAATGTCGCAGAAATAAGTACAAGTTGTTAAATAAAACTATTTGTTTCTTTCATCATAATGAACGTATTTGCCAGTTAACATATTTACCTTCCTATGAGGAAACAGAACCAGATAAAATCTCTAAGCCAAACTGAATTGAGGAAATGGTGGATTTTTTTTTAGTATTTAATTTTGAAACTACCGGCTGTAGTACATATAATAAAATAGATTCCATTATTAATTGATCTTTCTCTAAAATACACAGTACATCAGAATTACCCTGAATATAAATTTGTCATTTTAAAAAATAGCACAATAACTTTATGTTAATCTTCACTTAAAATTATCTGCTCTTCCATATTAAAATATACAACACCAATCCATTTGAGAAAAAATGGATACGTATGTAGAACTTGTCCACAAAAGACAGTGAAAGACATGGTGCCAGTGTTACCACAATAATTTGCTTCAATATATTGTTTTCAAATATTTGTTTATGAAGGTAAAGAGCTAAACTTGCATAATAGGCTACCCACAGAGAGGTCAGTGGAAGAAATTAATAATGCCTCTTTTTACCAGAAACTCAACAAATGCTTCTTAAAAAGACAAAGAAAATGATCTGTTGCTAGCACATCATTTGGCAAAATTGAAAATGAACATGACTTCAAAATTTCAGGCTGGAGTTCCTTGCAGGGACATCCAGAATCACTATGGGTTGGTATTTTCTTCAAGGCTTTAAGATGACTGGCTTTGATTCCTTTGTTTTTCTATTTTGTAAGCATGTTAAAATCCATCTTTTCTGAAAATATTCCTCTCTTTCAATCAGTAGAGTGATTTCGTTCTTGAGCTAATTTATCTTAATTTCATTATTTTCTTTCTAAGCTAAGGTCACAGAATCAGAGAATGGTTAGGGTTGGAAGGGAGCTCTGGAGATCATCTAGTCCAACCCACCTGCTAAAGCAGGTTCACCTAGAATAGATTGCACAGGAATGTGTCCAGGCAGGTTTTGAATGTCTCCAGAGAAGGAGATTCCACAACCTCTCTGGGTAACCTGTTTGAGTGCTCTGGCATCCTCACTGTGAAGAAGGTTTTCCTCATATTCGGATGGAACCTCCTGTGCTTCAGTCTGTGCTCTTTGCCCCTTATTGCCCCTATCATTGGGCACCAGTGAAAGGAGTCCTTCATCCTCTTGACATCCACCCTTAAGATATTTATAAACACTGACGAGATCGCCTCTCATCCTTCTGTTCTACAGGCTGAACAGACACAGCTCTCTCAGTCTCTCCTCATAAGAAAGGTGCTCTAGGCCCCTAATCATCTCTTTAGCCCACGGCTGGAGTCCCTCCAGTACTTCCTTGTCCTTCTTAAACTGGGGAGCCCAGAACTGGACACAGTTCTCCAGATGCGGCCTCGCCCGGGCAGAGTAGAGGGGGAGGAGAACCTTCCTTGACCTGCTGGTCACACTCTTAATGCACCCCATGATACTGTTGGCCTTCCTGGCCAGAGTTAGGTCCTAGCTCTTTTGGAAGCCAATGTTAATTCCTGTCACTTTTTATTTCCTTCAGGAAGATTCCGAAGTCAGAGCTTTGCTTGTTTTTAGATTAAACTGCATTGAGAAGTAATTTTCTTAGATAAATGTGCATGGGTATCTAACGTGCAATGTTCTAATGCCTGAAGTCACAAAGGGATGCGGAGTTAATCTTGGCCATACAGATTGCTGATACCATGGTTTTTGTTGTTGTTGGGTTTTTTGTTTTATATTTTTGGCTGTTTTGTTTGTTTTTATAATTACTAGGAAACCTAATAAAGCTTATTATTTTTAACCAAAACTTAATCCAGAATGATGTTGTATGGCACATGATGGTCTGATTAAGAGACTTCAAAATTTCAAGCAGTATTTTTAGGAAAGATTATAACCATTTTTCTGTTATGTCATACCCAATGGATTTAAATGTTTCTTCTTTAACTCTAAGTCTTCTCAAGTCAACTTCAAAGAGAGACTTGAAAGGCAATGCATTTCTTTCCAGCCATATTAGTATTTACTTGCATGCATTATTGTGTTGTGTTTTATTTGACAGCCAAATTATCTCTTGTCACTAGTTATGACAAACTCTTTTAATTTATGCTCTATTTTCATTCTGCTAATATTTTAGACAGATGTAAAAGATTTTATGAAGCAATATAACAAGTGCTGCATAAAGGAAAATGTAATAATTTATTATTTCTTCCATTTCATCTTTTGTAAAACTTGTAGCTTTATAGAGAAATATGAAATGACATTTACAAGCATTTTACCCCACTATTTCCTGTACTTACTTTTTCCATAATATGATTACAATTTAAAGAAATAACAAGCACATTGCTCTGGTTTTCCACTTAACACATCTCTACAGTCCTACAAAAATGTATTTGTCAATGGGAGTATCTAAACAATTACTGCATATATCAACATACTAACTTTTAAACAGGGACATAGTTCTCCTCCTTGCAACATCAAACACCCATAGCACATGCTGGGTGTCCCCTTAAAGGCTTACACTAGGTGTTTTAAAATATCTGAAAGAACAGCATTTATCCAAAAAGCTTCTGAAAGCTATCAAAGATTAAAATACTCTTTATTAAACAACTATTAATTTTGCCATTATTAATTCCAGAGTTATCTTTATTCAATTGCTAGTCACTAATAATAAAAAGCAAAACTTAAATGCAATATAGAATTGCAATGAATTAATCACTACAAGGAAAAATTGTGTTCTCTACATTTCCTTCATTAAACAACTACCTTAAGAAAATAAAGTTTTAAATTTAATATCTGCTGTTCGACTTTCAAGTAAAATCACTGAAGTTGCTTGGCACTTTTTACTAACAAATCAGTCATTTCCTCATACTTCCCATAATAACTAATACTCATTGAAATCCACTAAATGAAATAAAAAGGCAACAGGAAAAAAAAAAAAAAAGTGAAATACGTTAACATACAATTTTTTAACTATGAAATAGAAGCAGGGAGGAAGCTACATATAGGTTGACACATTTAGCCAAGAGAAAAGCACATAACACAGCTCTATCTCCAACTTTAAAATATGCAATATGGCAAAAAAAATTTCCCTGAGAAGTAGCTCAATTTGAAGTCAATCAGTACAAGAGCGCCACTTGAAATAGCCTGTTTCACCAATCTAACCCAAGTTGTCCATCTGACAAGGGTGAGTTTAAATCTTCAAAAAGTTTTCTTAGAATTACATATGTGAACTTATTCCTCAATGAGAGAACTTGGTTTTTATTAAAATTATCTATCTCTCACAAATGTGGCCACATGAAATAGATGGAAAACAAAAAAATCTGTCAGTGTCCAATAATGTGATTTGTGTCTTAACGGAAGCTCTGGATGGCCATGTGTGACATGGAGTTTGAAACCCAGCTAAGCACGATACCCAGGAATGGAGTTCAAGATCATTAACATCACTGGAGAGAAAACCAAAACAACAGTTATATCTATGTTTGTACTTCAGACTATCACCTGTTAAAGTACACGCAAAGTAAAATCACTCAAGAGACATCAAAACTGAACTGGAACTGGCTGGTCAGCACACTCCAGCCAGAATTTTTTTACCATGATCAGTCCAGGAATTACAATCTATGGCAGGATTGTTTTCAAATCTTAGATTCCTCTGGTTATCAAACATTCATCAAGAAACCTAAAGAACACAGAGACATATTCACTGCGAAGTGAAAAACTTGATGCTGAACCACAAATGTGAGAGTCTGAAATCCAGACACAATCTATTATGACATTTATACACATACATATTCACACACACCACAAAAAGAAAACGGATAATGTGCACAGCATTTTCTTACTTATGGTAAAATATCTGGCAGCAAAGAATTGCTTAATTAAGAATCCCAGCTATACTAACCATATTCACAACCACACCTATGAACACCATACTAAAAAACAAAACCAAAATCCTGGATATTCACATCTATTGTAAATCAGAACATAAGAGAAAAATAGTTTTAAATATACATATGTGCAGCAACTCTATCCTGACAAACATTAGATGATTTCAGAAACTAAGACTGGTTTTGATGACCACAATGGCTAGATGCCATCTGATGCTTTTCACAGCTTATAAAGATTACAGATAATTGTAATATCTATCAAATGCTGAAAAGATATCAGAAGCATCATGAACTCAAGGAGTATTCTTGGCTTATCATAAAACAGTGCATAGAAAATCTAACTCCAGCATGTTCAAAGCTGGTTATTATTTGTATTTGTGCAGGATCACACGTATTTTTTCCTAACGCAACTCATATGGAATCATTTTCAGATTAATGCTGCTTAATTGATGGCCTGGAAGATAACAAAGTGCTACTAATAGTCCTAGTATTGAGACAAACAGTGGTGGAAAAAAAAAAGGCTATTAGAGATTCAAAAGGCACTTGTTTTGCATCTAACTGTTGCTAGCATTTTTCCTTGAACTATTCCACCTGTTACACATATGTACACACACTGATATCCCTATATTTTGGGAATGCTCACTAATACACTTAGGATAAGATTATATCTTCAATTTTATCTAAATTTTTCTTAATTACTCTTTGTGAAAACATCTAAGGGTGCATTCAGCATTGTGACAAAAACCATCAGTAACTGGTCACAGACACTTAGCAAGTAAATTAAAAAAAAAAAAAAAACAGGGAAAACAAAGGACAGTTTTCTGTTTCCTCATCCCCCAGAAAAAAAAAAAAAAGTGTTTAACAGTCTAACATATCTATGTAGACTTCCATTCCTGGCAATCTCTCAAATCTCTGTAATACAGAATAATGTCACTGCACATGTTGACAAACATGGTCTGTTGGAAAGAGCCTGCACAACTTTTGCAGAGGGAAATCCTGGCTCAGAGACCTATTGAATGGCTGGGAAGGTATCAGTAAGCACATGGCCAAGGGGAACCAGTGGGCAAAAATTATTTACATTTTCAGAAAGGCACTAACAAGCTTCCACAGGAAAGTAAGCGAAAAAAGCTAAGCAGCTGTTGGGTGGAGGACAAGCTTTTGCTCAAGACTGGTGCTGGGTTCATTCAATGATTTAATTAATGCTTTGTAGAAGGCTATACACTGTGCACATGATATTAAGATCCTCTGGGTAGTGTTACAACTCCTGATGCCTTTGCCAAGTCAAGTAAGTGGGTAACACACTGGCAGATGATCTTCAGAGTTGATAACTGTAAGGCAATGAACCTAGTGAAATTAATCTAAGCCATGCCTCGATAACTAGTTCTAGGGGTCATTAGCTACGTTTCTCTGAAATTATCAGTTCAATGTACAACAGCAGCCAAAATAAGCCAATAAAGTACTGGGAGAGCTTTAGGAAGGGTATTAAGAATGTGATGTTATTTTTATACTGTAGAAAACCTTCATTAATGTTTCTCCACAGCCTGCTGTTTGCCTAGGATTTGCTATGTAAATATAAAACAACAGCTGTTTTAAAGTAATTCATGAGATACTTCCACATTAAGTTCTTTAGGTTGACTCCACTGATAGAACAGTAAGTTCAAAAAAACAAACTCATCACAGCAGTAAAACAAATGTCAACTCTAAAATATTTAGCTAGTCTGAAGAATACATCTACTGCTCCCTTAAAGTAACTTTCTTCTCTTTACTAATAGTATTCAGTTTTACTTTTTTATTAAAAAAAAAGGCAAATTTTCCAATATTTGGTAATGGATAATTTAACTAATATTAAATTGCAAGAATTACAGTTTCAGGTGTCTGTGACACCATTTAACATGCCCAAAGAAATCATCTCCATTAGCAAAAAGATGAAGTCAAATATCATAACTGCTATTTAATTTTCTGAAATATCTAAAAAGCCACTTAAAGGAACAGAACTACAGTGATAAGTGAGATGAGTGCTAGTATTATAAGGACAGTAACCAACAAAAGAAATAAAACCCTCTTCATGCAGAATAAAATCACAGAAAATAGTGGAAAAGTTATTGCCAGATGAAACAAGTGAAGACGGGATTTTCACTAATAATAAATGAAAGAATCAGAAATATTCATTAGTTTTATGTTAAAGTCATCTTGTTGCTCTTTCATACAGATTTCTACAGATAAAATATTGTACAAAACTGATGATGGAAAGACAAAGTTGAAGAGGAAAAATGTGTAAGATATATACATACACTTCTATATCAGGTTAATACTGAAATGTTTGATGGAAAAATTGTTTTAGATTGGTATACAGAAGTGAAGCCTAAAACTGAAAATGGCTTTTGCCATTTAATATAATCTCAAGATAGCACTGACATTTTTAATGTATTCTGGTGTGTCTTACATAACAGTGCCATACTCCTTAAAGAACAAAACGGTATTTAAATATACAGACTAGTGAAAAGATTTGTAAATGTGCTTATCTTACACACTCAAATTGGATTCATTTTCTATACAATAATATCAATAAATGTGCAGAGAATCAGGACACGAATGAGCAGATTTAGTTCAGTTCTAAATTTTATCATTAACCCTTTATATCGCTGGGTTTAGTCTCCTAAATAGGTCTTAATTTGTATCAGGACCCTCCTTCTCATCCTGTGGGCAATAATTTACTTCAGTTTCTCCACCTGATAACAATTTTTGTTGCATGACCTTTGGCAATCCAGATCGACTCCTACCTGAGTTCATGGTGGGAGTTAGCATTCTACAGCACTTTTTAAAAATCTGCATTATATTTGCCACTTTCTCATCCCTGATACAGAGGCATCTTCAAGCAAGAGGCCATATGTGATGGTTAGTAGCTCCTCTATCCCATGGCTGTGTTGCCTAAGAATTCTTAAGGGCAGAGTAACTAGTTTGCTATAGTTGATGTCATCAATTTTGTCTTCTATCAACAGGTTGATTTGAATAATTTTTTTTAGCATGCTATGATATAAAGTGGAACCATAGAGAAGATGGATGCAAAAATATCACTTAGTCTTTCTTCCATGGCCTTATCTTGCAGAGGCTTTGCCTTCTTGAATGTGCATTCCTCCTACAATGTGTGAAGGATTTTCTATTTCTGATACCATCAGAAAAAAAATAGGATTTATTATTGAATGTTATAATATCTCACTTTAAAATATGTATCATCACTACCAATCCCCTTGCCCTAAACTTTCCTATATACTGTGTACTTCTGCGTTACATATTTCAACTATCTTCCTTCAACCGAATTTGTGCCATTTAGGTCATTATCCTCAGAAAAAGCCAGTAGTCCTCTTCACAGAATCACAGAATCTTAGGGACTGGAAGGGACCTCAAAAGATCATCTAGTCCAATCCCCCTGTCGGAGCAGGAACACTTAGATGAGGTTACAAAGGAATGTGTCCAGGCAGGATTTCAATGTCTTCATAGAAGAAGACTCCACAACCCCCCTGGGCAGCTGGTTCCAGTGTTCTGTCACCCTCACTGAGAAGAAGTTTCTTCTCAAATTTAAGTGGAACCTCTTGTGTTCCAGTTTTAACCCATTACCCCTTGTCCTACCGTTGGTTGTCACCGAGAAGAGCCTGGCTCCATCCTCCTGACACTCACCCTTTATATATCTGTAAACATTAATGAGGTCACCCCTCAGTCTCCTCCAAGCTAAAGAGACCCAGCTCCCTCAGCCTTTCCTTATAAGGGAGAAGTTCCACTCCATCATCTTTGTTGCCCTGGCTGGACTCTCTCCAGCAGTCCCCTGTTCTTCTTGAACTGAGGGGCCCAGAACTGGACACAATATTCCAGATGTGGTCTCACCAGGGCAGAGTAGAGGAGAAGGAGAACCTCTCTGGACCTACTAAGCACCCCCCTTCTAATACACCCCAGGATGCCATTGGCCTTCCTGGCCACAAGGGCACAGTGCTGGCTCATGGTCATCCTGCTGTCCCCTCATCGATTTTGTCAACACCAGCAACTGAAACAGTTTTGTCTTTTTCTTTTCTCTGTATCTTCAGCCTGTTTGGGACTCTCACTCTCTGGGTTGTTCCTTGCCATTTCACACTTAAATTTTGCCACTGCCTATCGATTGGTTGAAGAAACAGAAATTACACATGATTACATTTCTAAAACTTGTTATCCTTAACCTCTTGTTGACTTTTATTATTTTCCTACTGCTCTTGTTAAGAAGCTCTAAAAATAACCATTTAAATTAACCTGAGTGAAATTTAGTTCAATTTATCTAAGTATAAAAACACTTCCCTTTGGCTTTTGATGACGCTTCTCATCACTTCAGAAGCTCCCAGAGCTTCAGACATTATGACAGTGCCCATTGTTGAGCAGTATGTGAACTGCTCTGTCCTGCACCAGCAGACGTTATAATCTGTATCAATCAGTTTATTTTTTATTTTATTTTTGTTCTAGTTTTATTAAATTTAAATTTATTACATTTAAATTTAATTTTTATTCCTTTTTTTTCTTGGATGAAATGTAGACAGATAACAAAGGAAACATCTGTTACATTTCATATCAGGTATTTCAGACATGTTTGCTTTGCAGAAAATGTCTGAAATACTGATTTTTTTTCTTCTTATGTAAGAATACTCATAGTTCTTCAAATCACAAAAAAAAAAAAAGGAAAAGAAAAAAATAAAATATGTTTGCAGAATACTTCTTCACTGTCAAGTTTTGCCTCAAAGCAAATTATATGTGGAGTTATTAACCTTTCAAAATTCCACCATGAAACAGAAAAAAAACCATCTTACATTGACATTTGATTACATACATGATGCTGCAAAAATAAGGAAAAAAAGCAAATAATAGAGGAAAAATAAGCCAACAATTTGCACGACATTGAAGAAAAGAAATCTGTACACGTTTCATTTCCCCACGTTGTATAAGTTGTTTAGCCATTTCAAAAAAAAATATACAAAAAGATTTCTGTTATTTCAAAACAGCACAACCACTTTAAGAAGGTCCTTATTCATGAATCTTTCTTGCCTGACTAAATGGAGAAACGTAGTATTCCGCTATGACAGAATTAATTTTCTGAGAGGTTACCACATAATTATTATGTTTATAACAAATACGAATGTCCATGTTTATGTTTTCAATGCAAAGTTAACAGATGCAGTAGGTAAATATGCTCACTCAACTGAGTCAGTGACCAGTTTATTACCATCTTAGAAACAGCAACATTTTCTAGAAAATTCAAGTTTTATTCAAATTACATGCTGCGTGTATCAAAAACACTTCAAAAATATTACAAATAAAAAGGAAATGGAGCACCAGATTAAGAATTACAAACTTATCAAAACATTTTAAAGCTTCTCAAATACCCAGTGAAGAGTTGAATATGAATCTATAAAATAGGATGCCGGAAAATTTCAGGAATATATTAGCTATAAACCAGTGGCAAGTATCTCACCCATAACCATGAAATTAAGCCTTTACTCTGAAAATGAATTTGAGAGTAATTCAAGATAAATTCATCAGCATTCCAAGGAAACAATAATGAACCACGTGTTCAGTCCTGATCCTATAGCTGTATTTCTTAGCATTATATGCTAACATCAATTAAAGATGAGGATTGCTTGAATTCTGAGTTCTGAGTTCTAGGTCTTACTGAAATATGAAGACACTTCAGACTAGTTTCAGGAATTAAAAACAACCAAACCAACCAAGCAAACAAACAAACAAAAAAAACCTCACCGCCTTGCTCACACATAAAGCAAAAGTTATACAAGCTAGTTAGACTTTTTAAATTCAAGAATTACGCTCACTTATTCATATTTGAAGCCAGCAACATCATATTTTACTATAGTGACAGCTAAACTAATAAAAATTAGACACAGAAATTTGACTGAGAAAAGGGATCTATTCCTTTTTTTTTCAGTCTTCCCAACAGCCAACTACAGTAACTTTCATTTATGTAGAATTTTCCAGAGGTGTTACATTTCACCACCATAAGGCAGTTAACATTACAAGAACATTAGAAAACATGAGAAAAGATGCAGCTGTGACTTTCCTTTCACTGATTTGAAAAAAAATTCCCTCAAGCCAAGCTGTATATGCATATTGACAGAAACACTAAAGTTGTGATTATAAGATTATGCATAACTTAAAGTCCTGTGGAAAATGTGCTTTTCCACTGTCTTTTATGTGTAGGAGGTTTTTATGTAATTCACTGATACTTTTAATTTGGGTTTTGGTTTTCAAACTAAGGAGCTTCTGAAATTGTCGTATTTCTCTTCCTTTTCATTAAAAGCATACACTTCTGCTTAGATGAGAAATTTATGAATTCCAAATTAACAGATACAAACAGAAACTCTTTAAACTATCTTCAACTACCCACAGCTTTGACAGCAAACCCACCAAGCATCCTGTAATAATACCCTTCATCAATTAGAAAAAAAATATATATTTCTGAGATTGTACATAAAAAAGATGAGCTGTCCCTTTGAAATTAAAACCTCTTCCTTTTTCCCTAGCATTATTAGCACTAATAGCACTAACAATTCTACTTTCCTATTTAAACTTCTCTCTTATATAATAAACCACAATTTCTAGAAGAAGCATTTTCCACCTTCCCAAAGTATTTCTAAATGCAAGGAATGACCAAAGTTGCTCATTTTCTAGGCTCCAAATTAGCAGATCGCCAGCTAGAAGCGAATGAAGCAGAGACAGAGTTATACCCGCTCACAGGCCTAAATTTCTTTCTAATGACTGAGCATTATTTTCTCAATTCTGTAAAGCAAAAAAACATTATTTTCTCACCCTTTTTCAATATGTACTTCTTTATCCTATACATCAACTGGTAATGAGCAGAATACATCAATGCTACACCAGGCTTCCTCTAAATAGCAGCAATGCTTTTGTTGCAAAAGCATAACAAGAAAAAAGCATGCTGCTGCTGAATAACCTTATAGTAAGATCAATATAAAATCTTGTGATATTTGCTGTGAATATGCCTTTACTGTTTGTTTTTTTTTTTTAAATCTGAATGTAGCAGAATTAATATTACAGAGGTTGTTTGTTTGTTTTTCCCAGCTTTGAACATCTAATTTCTTGGAATTTATGAGAATAAATGATAATGACAATCAAAGCCGGAATTGAAAATTTATCCATATTTGGGACTGTGAAGAATATTTATTTCTTCATGGATGCAAGATCTAGCAGCATGGCAAATTCCTTTGGCCGATCACTACATGCTATTTCCCTATCCAGAGCTACATGCAAGCATGACTTTGGCTATTGGATTGTGTTGATGGCTGCACATATAATTAATCTAGGACAAGTTTTAGAGCCCTTCTAGGAAAAGAAACCACAAACTCACGATTTATGTTTTTGGACATGTCAAAAGGTGAACAAAATACCAAGCAGCTGTAATCTCTGTAACACATTATAATGAACTTGTTCAGTAAACAGAACTTGTTCACAGACAATATCCTGAATTACTGAGTGGTCGTGTTGCTTTCTCTGCTAATAATAATCTCAGCAGAACCATTCAAAATTAATGGTGGACAACAATAAACTCTATTATGTTTGGTCTCTTAATATCTTCTCTGTTCAGAACAATGTTTTGGTCTGTTTCCCTATCCTTTATTTTTCCTGAAAGTTATAATGTTTAATGGCTCTTATGAGAAACAGTTCTATATTATTATGTACCAAGTAGAAAAATATATCTGAATGTTAAGGTGCTTGGGGTGAGGAGGTTTTTTTTGGTTAGTGTTTGTGGTGTCAACACCTCAGATTTATACTAGACATTCCCATATGGTAGACATAAAATAGTGATAGTTGATAACGGCAGGGAAAAGAGAAAAAAAAAAAGAGAAGAAAGAGAGAAAGATCAGGGTTATCATGGTCATTTGATAGAACAGTTTCTGTATGTAGCCCAACTGTAAAATGAAGCTGATGCCTGTAACACTTCCAGAGTTCAGTGGAGACACCATGATCTTTCTTCTTTACTTGAGCTTTTGACTTGTCTAGAAATCAAGTACTTTCAGACTACTTTGATAATAGTGAACAACATGCTGTAAAAACACCAGTAACAAAAACATAGTAAATGTACTTGAATGTATAAATAAATATATCAGATTGAAAAAGCATAATAATTAAAGGGATAAAGCTCTACAAAGATACATTTTATGTATGAAGGAGATAGGAGAAATAAAGTACAAGTAAAAAAAGACCAAAACATTCTGAACAAGAAAGGTTTATTAAGATAGTAGATATAATACAGAGAATCTTACTGTTCTGCAAACAAAGTGCCTCAAAAACCTGAACAAAACATGTAATAAAATAAAAGCAAATGCTTTTTTCCATTTAGACAGACCTTTGGGTGGTTTACACTGTCTTATTCACATTTATCAAACAAATGAGCAGTGCTCATAAACAACTGACATAAGAATTAGATCTGTCTTATTATTTTGGTTTGAGTAGAATATTTAACTAAAAAATAAGCAAACTACCTGAGAAGTGCAAAACTTCCTACAAGTTGTCAAATTGTGAACATCCTCACACCACAGCTTCCTGATTTAGAGCAAAGAACACAGATTGCACAACGCTTTATTAAAAGAGTTGATCTTGTGAATCAAAGCATAAGGTTCCTTTTGCTGTGTTTCACTCAAAGTGTCTGTTGGACAACTTCCACATAATTTTTACAGCAAATTCTCCTTCCTGTCTTGAGAAAGAGTTTGTTTGGTTATCACACTTGTTAATTTTTTTAATCTCTATTTTTCTATAAGAATAAATTCCCCTTTTAACTATTTGTCCTCCCACCATTATTTCAAATTTAATTACTAAAATTTCATATCCATGTTAATTGAAGATATAGTGATTAACACAAATTAAGTATCAGCTAAGCTTTACAACTTAGAAAATGACATAAAATTCCTTAAAATTTAAGACTCTTAATTTTGGAGTCCTTACTTAGACATAATCCTATCTTAAAAATGAAAAGGAAAAAAATAACACAAATTACTCTTTGGTAATCTTATTTCATATCTAGGTTAATTTTTTTACTTAAACTAGGAAGCTAGACTTCTTGGATGCTCAAGACACAAAAATAAAATGTTTTGAGGCTGGCCTGTCATGTGGTGCTTTCTGTCACTGTTCATAAAGTGGCATTGTCAAAAAAGATACTGCAAAAGTGCAAGACATCAAAGGGTCATAATTTTAATGACATTCTGGGAAACACTGCATTTCAGAAGTTATATTACTAGATTTTGGGAGAGCTCATCCAAAGTATCCATGGGCAATTCTGGTCACATTCTGAATTTCGGGTTTGCCACCTCTAAATACTTACATTTTTCTTTTTCAAATACCATTTCCACATCACAGTCCCAGTCCCACACAAAGGAAAAAAAGGGGGGAAAAAGTATTTACAAAATGTTAATACTATACAACATTATGCAATGTCTCACACCAGTCCTTTTTGTATAGCATAGATAAATCACTAAAATGTAAGAAATAACATTTCTGGGTGTGAGTAGCTAGCAGATTACCTCCATGACTCATCTATATATGCCTATCCTTCAGTGTTGGGGAAGACATGTACCCATGTGCAGTGTTTTGGACAGCACAGTTTGACTCTTACACTTGGAAAGTCAAGAGCTCCCTCCCAGGAAAGCTCAATCAAGCTGGACAGTGACAGACAATGCTCTCACAATCTCTTTCCCTGGCTAGGAAATTATATTCACTGTTTAGTGTGCAATCTCCTAAACACACTTTATTAATTATGTATCCCCTCTGTCATAATACTGTTTTGCAGGGCTTTTAATTCCTTCTTTTTTTCACCCCACAATGAATTTTAAAAATACACTTCCTACTGCCTACCAGCATTACTGAAGCTCAGATACATTTTTAGGATGATGTGAAGAGACTATAAATTAGCCTGCTCTTTCAGTACTCTTTTCTCATTGAGCTAGTGCCAGAGTGCCAAGTACTCTGCCAGAAACAGCAGCACCAGGCTGTAAAATTTACACAAGACAAAAATGTATAAAAAGAAGAGGCACCCCAGGAAAATAACTCAGGGTATTGCAAGTGTGGGAGAGACTATGACAAAATAGACCACCTGGGAAGAGCCATAGCTTAGACACCCAACTGGGCTCCACAACAAAAAGAGAACACAAAAACATACAGCTATAAAATGTTAAGAAAACATTTAATAAAAATATAATACATACAAATCAGTAAAACCAGCTAAGTGCTGCTTCTTGAGTAATGCAGTACAATATAACAGGATCCCCTACAAGAAGAATATTGACAGTAATACTTTAGTTCTACTACCCTGACCCATTACACATTACAAGGTCTCTTAAGACTACTGATACTTTGCTCAATTGTATTAATTGCAAAGATGTACAGAAATGAGGTTACACAAATGCAGTTTCATTTGTTCTAAACACAATCATGGAGATAGATTTGCAATTCTAAATACAAAAAGATTACTAAATAATTCTTCCGCAGTGGTGATCATTTGCATAATTAAAAGCTGGCAGCTTCATTCAGTGTTTATTTCCTTCACCTACTTGTAATATTATTCAGTTTTCTCAGTGTACATAATTAAAAGATAAATATACAACTTACAAATAAATAATACTAATCACCAACTATAAAATTTAAAATATATCAATTACTACTGAATTTTCTATTGCTTTGTATTGCAGGGGTAGCTGCAGCCCCATCACTACAGAAGAGCCAATCTTAGTTCTCAGGGGAATTTAAGAGGTAAAGGAATTTTTTATTTTTTTTTTTTTTCCCTGTTACCCAAGACACAAGTGCAAAGCTGTTCTGCTCCTGATTTGTGACAATCAACAAGTAGTGTAAGTATACTAAACACTACATACAATATAAAATAAGCAGGCAACTGCATGACTACCCAGACCTTTTCAGAATACCTCTTGGGGGAAAAAACAACAACTCCACAAACAAATAAAAAACACTGCAGACCTACACATACACACACATCAACTGTACTGACATCTAACTCAGCAGTGCAATTCAGTCATTTAAATGAATTCTCAGATTGCCAGCCTATTTAGCTGAAGCTTTTTCTAATACTGTGGCAGAAGATAAGCAAACACCTTGACATAGTAATTCAGCTCTAAGATGGGATGAACTGCCCCTTGGAAGTGTCACTCACTGTCCAGCAACAAAATATGAATCATCCAGAGAAACTAAGCTTCTCTCAGCACAGGCATCCTGTGATAAATGCCTGAAATTATAGTCATGAGTCTAAACACTAGAATAAACCAAAACAGCAGAAAAATACATTATTGCTCCTAATATATCTCAAAATATGGTTAGTAAATGAATATAATTTATATAAAAATATATAATTACATATAGATATACAGTATGCACAATAGACTGTACATGTTTCTACCACAAGTGTCTTTTGCTTTCCGTTCAACTGTATTGTGTTCTGAATACTTCTCCTTCTGTATATTTCATTTTCTCTGCATCAGGCAAACTTTTCAACTCCTGCATTAAGCTTCAATTTTTATTTGCAGCTCCCGCTGGCTGAAGTTACTCCTCATTCAAACAGTTTTTTAAAAACACACTCATTTCGAATCACCTATCAGTGAAGGCAGTAATAATTCAACACTGAACCTTCATGGCAATATGCAGTGAAGAAATACTTATTTTTATTACCTGATATATTACAATGGAAATTCTCCCTAACTCTTCAAAATACAAATTGTTCTATGAATCTGCTAAGGTGTGTGAATGCACTTCCCACGTATACTGGGAAAGACTTCCTTCCCCTCACCCTCCTCTGGGTTCATTTTGGAGCTGGAAGGGCCCAAGGACAATTTCACCAGTTAGTACTACTTTGCTGAACTAAGAAATAGTACAAATAAGGAATGATGAAGCTAAGAAGGCTGTAGTTGGACCCACAAGTAGGGTGGATTACATGGCTTAATGGAATAGGCTTTGAAAACCTTTGTTTTTATTTATCAGGTTTCATTCAGTAACACAGACATTAAGAATGTAGGAAACTGTTTTAAAGATTTTCATTTGTGATCAACAGTGCAGATCCTGGTTGGACGCCTGTAGTTAGTGGGGTTCCCCAGGGGTCAGTATTAGATCCAGTCCTGTTCAGCCTGTTATCAATGACCTGGATGAAGAGAATGAGTGCACTCTCAGCAAGTTTGCTGATGATACCAAACTGGGAGGAACGGTTGACACAGCAGAAGGCTGTGCTGCCATTCAGCGAGACCTGGACAGGACTGGGGAGAGAAGAATGTAATGAAGTTTAAAAAGGGCAAGTGCAGGGTCCTTCACCCGAGGAAGAATAACTCCAGGCACCATGGTTGGACTGGTTAATGGTTGGACTCAATGATTTTAAGGGTCTCTTCCAACCAAAATAATTCTATGATTCTATAATTAAAACCAGTAAGTCTTGCCAAGTTCTTCTAGCAACCATGTATTTTGTGGGAAAAGCAGTTCAGGAATTTTACTTTCTTAAAACAGATGGAAGCCCACAGAAATGCAGCACTGCAATTCACCAACAGGAATATGTCAACTGTTGCAGTTTAAAGGGGAGGGGGAAGGCAATTCTAAGGTGTAGTTTTCTTACTAGTAAAAGCATCCTAAAGTGCATCACCAGATGAAGCTATTAAAAACAGAGGCTCATCCAAAAGACTTTCTATTAACTCTCACAAGTTTTTCATTATACATGTGAATAGAAGCTAAAAAGGTTTTCCCGATGAGGTGATAAATACTTGGTTCCTAGACTTTGAGCAATGAGAACAGTATTATATTACCGCAACTGCAAAAAGCAGGGATGAACTGTAATTTGTTACTCTACTGTTATGGAGTGTCCCTGTCTCATCTTTGTAGAATTGAAGAATAATGTCCAAACATAAGAAAACTAAATAGAAAACTAAATCAAAACCACATACCCATCATTGTAAGGTACAAATATACTGTTCGTCAAATAAAAGACTGAAAATCATAAAAAGAAATATCGTTTATGGGAGTCAGACTGAATGGTGTTATAATATCTTCTGTATTTTCCATAGCCTTTTCTGTAGGTATTTCATGCTTCTATCCTTGTGTACATCATTTCATGACTCAGAGTTGATGTCAGAATATGGCATATTTTACAAATTTTGTAACTATTTTATTATTTCCTCCATCAGATAAAGGTGAACAAATCAACAAAATTTAAACTGCATCCTGCTTTCTAGGTGGAAGCAATCACATCCTACCTCCCCTGCTTAAGCATAAGCAAAGTTATTGTAGCCCAGGAAATTAACATTTGCATACAAGTTAATATAGACAGAAATATACACACTCAATTTAAAAACCCTGATTATGTAAGCTAGAATATTTATGAACACAACTCAAAAAAATATAACTGTCTTGTCTTAACTAGACTGGAAGCATAAATCATTAATTATTATATAGAAGAGACAAATTATGTAAGAAATAGCATGACATAACTATTAAAATGATAAAATGATATGAATCTCAGAAGTTATCGCAAAAGTGTTTTACACTTCATTGTTAAGTTAAATCTAAGGGTTTTAATGGGCATTGATACATTAAGAAACTGTGTAAGAAACAATTCAGAACATTAATACAAATCCTGAGGATGTTATGCAGACATGATACAATGCTGGTGTTAAAGATTTGGGAATTCTGAATGAAAGGGTGGGGGGGGAAAGCATGAAGTTTGCAAAAATAAACAGATGAATGGGATGAACAGATTACATTGACATTAATGACACACAGTTGTGGGAAAACAGCTATCGAAATAATCATGAAATCATTAAAATGTAATATAACGTGAACACATAATTTGTTACAACAAACAGCTGATATTTTATTCTGATGAGATTTAATATAAATGGAAATAACATTAGATAAATTTAGGCTCTCCCACAGCTACATATTAAGCAGCAGGTCCAAAGGAAACCCAGCCCTCCCTCCCACAAATGTAGCTGGTACAATAATCCCTTGCCACGTTCAAGTGCCTGGCATCTGGCAGCCCTAGATCACCCATTGCATATGACTGGGTTCCAGACCAAGGTGCCTTCCTCTCCCTCTTGCTGCAGGGGAAATAGTACTTCTCAGACTTACAGCACCTATAGCCCAGCACAAAACCCCTTCCAGTTTTCATGGTCATTTGCTAAAGGACGAGCAAACAGTAGTCTGAATTTACAGAGTGAGGACCAAAACTCCTTTCAGATACATCTACAGACAGGCTATTCTCGCAACCACAGAAGTAAACTGAGAACCACAGAAACAAGTGTTATAATTTAAATGTATTTCTCTGACTTACCAGCAAAGAATTTCTATGGGTAACACAGAGAGGATATGAAGTATTCTATTTCTGTGTAAGAATTATTCCCTTTATTTCCAATGTTTTGATGGTAAAAATCCTCTATCCAAACTACTGTAAGAGTGCATTAGCAATCGCACTGACCTACTTTTTCTGTTTATTATACATAGTCTTCCATCAAGAACATTGAATTACTGAAGTGGCACTCAGCAACCTAATTTCATCTGTTTTGTTCAGTCTGTTATTAGGCTGCATTCCTTTATTAAATGAAAGTTCTTGTAAAGTACGGATATGGAACACAGAAAAAAAAAAATTATAAACTATATTGGATGTCAGGAAATAAAAGGGGCAGACACTGGACTTCGGACTAGACCAACAAAACACTGAATTGCACAAAACTGCTCTCTCTGAAGCCTCCTTTAAGATTAATACTTTGAACTATATATAAATACACAGACAAATAGGTTTCACAGCTGATGCAACTGAAGGCTTAAAATTCATGAAATTATATTAAAATACATTATTTGACATTAATCATTAGTTACAAAGGCAAGTATAAAGCATGACTAAGAATATGATTACTAGACATTTACTTCCATGCAAAACACAGACTGTGTGACATAGACTGTATTAATCATACCCATGAATGTTTGTATATTCTTCCTCTCTAACAAAAATGTTTTTAAACTTTTATAATTAATAACATAGGCTATCTCTGAAACTTCATCGTAAAAAATGTAAAGCTACGAAACCCTAATTAAAGCAGAAGACTGCCGGTTTTTGACCATTAATGCCCCTACTTCACACCTAGCACCCCAAATCTTAGGGGGTTTTGATTACAAAATCCAACTCTAGATACTACAAGCCATACTTGCAATGAGCTGACCAATAATTAACTTCTTCAAACTCTTTGTAACACATTAAATCCTATACAGCGAATTACAAATCCTGAACTAATTTTTTCTTCACTCAATGAGTTACATCAGTGTGAAATTTCAGAGGTAGAAGTAGTAAATCATACGACTAAAGGTTTTAAAATTTTCACAACTGAGTTAACCATGAATGCAGAACTAATCAGTAGTAACTTTCAGCAGCCTAAGTAATTTTAAAATTGGTATACAGGGTATAAACTGGTAACATTCTTAAAACTTAAGCATACATGATGCTCAAATTTAAAATTGACCACATAATAGTAATTGTGTCAGAAACTGCTTGCTTTTAACTCCTGTGCTTTGTATACCAATGACAGAAGATTCACCGTATGGCTAATAATTCAATAGAAAAATCTGGTGGAAGACATTTATCAGGTAAATCAGAATTAAAAAAAAAAAAAATCAGTTCAGATATGTTAATATTCTCTGTATAATTTCAGATATTGATTCAAATATAAAAGAGTATGGCCTACCTTTTTTTTTTTTTTTTTTTAATTGGAAAAAGAGAGAAATGCACCTGCACATCTAGAGAAAAGATGAAAACAGTATAAAAGCCATCTTGGTTTTTCTATCCACATCTGTGCATCATACTGAATTTATACTGAGGAATGTGCATATGTTCACTCATCACTAATTTTCTCACTAGTGCATTTCCAAGTGATCCAATCTAACTCCTTTTCTGACTAATTTCCCATCGAAGATCGAAGTTGGCTACACTTTCTGCTGCCTCGCATCTGTTTTTGTAGCATGACACGAAGCCATAAGCTGTTTAAGAAAATGCTCAATGTTATAGCTTCTCCCAGGCTCTTACAAGGGCCTCTGCCATAGAGTGTTTAGCTTTTTAAAATTCTCAGTTCCAGCTCCTCTCCAATTTCATTATAGGCTGGCTTAAACCTCATAGCTAATAGCACTAGTCCTTGAGCATAAACAAACTTTCTACCAGAAGACTACACTCCTAATGCAGGGTCCAATACAGCAAAGAGTTTCAGCTTAACCCCTGCAATAAGCACAAGGCAACACTTTTACTAAGAAAGCTTCTGAAGTCTGTGATAAGCCAGTGTAGTTAAAAACAAACAAATATACCCAAGCCACTCCCACCCCCCCCAAAAAAAAAACTGACAACCCATCCCAACACAAAATTCTTCCAATCAAATGCTGGTATTACAGGAAATAAACCAGGTACAGTGCAAAATTCTCTGTGCATGGGAGTACTGAATACAAAGACCCTTCAAGGAAATTTGCTTTCGTTTTGAGTCTGTAATAAATTCCACTGGAGACAACACAAATGCAATTGGTGAAAATTTTGAAGAAAACAAGTCCAACAACTTTCCATAACTTGGTAGAGGACGTATCTTTTGTCAGAGGTACCTTCTAGCCTGTAAAGAACTGGAAAAGTAGGAGAACACTTCCTACAATCAGGATTTATTTCTTACCCTAAGTATTCCTCATCAGAGGATTCATCATTCCTGTCTTTGATCATGGACTTTTGTATGTTGTTTAGTGTTTCTAGCACCTTCTAGAGAAACAGTCTGTGAACGTAAGCCACCATGCGGTATCTGTGTATCTGGCAATGGTTACCAAAAGATAAATTTTTTTCTACTGGCTTGAAACTGCTATATATACTGTTTACTCTGTGAATAAAAAATCAAATATTTATTTTATTAAACTGTGATATTGTCGATAATACTACATAGCAAACAGTCCCCCTGAAAAGTTTTCTAAAGCAATATAATTTTTCTTGCAATACATTTTTCAAGCCTGCTACTTGATTCTGTTTTTCTTTGGAGTGTCAAGATGAATCAGTACTCATAACTTGATGACACCAAAAAAAACCCAGAATTTCTCATGTCTTTCCCGGGTTTTGTGGTTTTGGTTTTTTGTTTGTTTGTTTGTTGGTGGCAGTCAATTTGTTTACTTGTTTTATGTGGTTTGTGTGTTTTTTTCTTTTTTCTTTTTATTTTCCTGAATATGTTGATCCAGTCATCATCAAACAGGGAATGTTTTATAATTAATACCAAAACCTCATAAAAAGGAACCATAAGTCACAGACCAGACTAGATGTCAACTACACATTTAACATATAAGAACCAGACCAGTGTATCATATTGGTGGAACAAGAAAAATCACAGAAACAATCAACAATACAACTGATAGCCAAGAGATCTGTAGATGCCTCCTGCACAGATTATATGGATCTAAGATGCTATCGCTGTTTTACGTACAGTTCTTCCTCCACCAGCGTGATTGTGGTTAACACGGGAACTAGGCTGTTACCAGGTTTCAGCTGCTACCTACCACCAACTGTTTGCAATATCTGCTAGAACTTCAGCCACACAATGAATATACGCATTGAAAATGTAAAACGTGTAGTAACAACCCACCTGCCTGGCCTGTATAAGTGAATAGAGTTTATATTGCCTAAAACTACATCCACTCATTTATCTGGTTTACAGAGATCCAATGAGCCACATCCATACTGACATAATAAACTAGAAAACAGATTTTAAACAGAATATATTTTGCCTTCTTCTGTTGACATCTCTCAATCCAGACAAGTAAACAACACTGAAAAATTCAAGTTACAGGCAAAACCACGGTTTTGACACACTAAATCCCAACTGAGGGCACTTGCAAGGATAATCCTCTGGCTACCAGTCATAACACATCAGAAACAAAGACCAAAGCTGTTACAAAAATAAAAACTTATAGCAAAATCCAAGTCTAAGTTGCATAAATAGCAGCTTTTGTAAGCCTCTCTCCATGACTCTGAGCTGGTTGATAGAGGTCCATACATTGACAGCAGCGACACGAGCCTCTGGCAGCATGCTAGTCTTTCAGTCCTTCCAGCTGTTTTGGTATGGCAACAATCTGTAGCTTCTAACCTTTATTCAAAATTTACACAGAGGTAAAAATGCTTTGATTACTTTAAAAGAAAATACATAATAAATATATTAGTTTATGTAGCTACTGATGACATTTCTGCAGAAAATACAGTTATGGCTTTTGTTGCCATCTACAACAAAAATAACTTGTGACTGTTTATGCAGGAGTCCAGAAAACAGAATCGCCCATCAACAATTTCCATATAAATGCTGCTTGTTGAGATATAATTATAGACCACAGATTTTGCCTCAAATCCTTTCCATCATCATAAAAAAAGCATAACTATTTTACTTGCTTGCTGAATTTTTGTTTCTTATGGATATCAAAAGATACTTGACAGTGTGCATTCTAGAGAAACAAAAATGAAACAAAATCATCATTCCTGTCTAAGGGTCATAGCTGTTACTTTCAAATCTCTCTGCAGAAAGACCTGAATGATACCAACTTTAAAGCTAAAAACGGACAGTGTTTAATTTTTCATTACACACAAGTTGGCTGAAATCAAGCACCATCTCAGTAATATTACAAGGTTTGCAGTGACATTAGTTCTCTGTTTTGTGCAGGGGACATAAGTTTTGTGTCTTTGCTAAAGCATACTTCAAAATTCTTAATAACCGTTCTAATGTGAGACTGCTTACCTGTCAAACATCTTAATTTTATTGTGAAAATTAAATGCTCTCCTACTTTTGAAACTCAAGTGACAAGCTCTGTCAAGCACTACTATTCTGAAATCAAATATATCAAGATAAGAATAATGAAAAACCTACATATATTCTACAGAATTTACTAAGAGCACAGAAATCCTCCGTTTACAAATTAATCAGAGCCATATACACAAACTACCATTTAAATAATTTTTTAAAATTAATACATATTTTCTTTCATTGATAGTTTAAAAAGCACTTGCTTACTTGACTGCAATTCATACTTTTTCCAAAAGCCCTACTTAAGTTTAAAACAAGTGACAAAAATGGTAACCCAAACTTCTACCATAAGAGTTAAAAAAGACTCAGCATGATGCCAGTTAAAGAAAGTGCCATCCAAAAATATTGAATAAGTTTTATTTTAATCCAGAGCACAATTTTTTTAAAATCCAGAAGTTCAAGAGAGTTGTAATAACTGGTTAGAAAGGACAGTATGTGACAACAATATAAATGTTATTTTAGATTCTATTTTGTCCAGAATTAGAGTTATTAAATAGGAAAAATGGAAAATTCCCAAATTCCATATGGAAATCCATGGTAAAATACCACTCTGGAGAATATTTTCCAAGACAGTTATTCTATTCACTTCATGCTTTTCAGGTGTTCAAGACTTCCACAGATTTCTACAGCCATTGTAAAGTTCAAAGGTTGGTTGGTTTTAAATGAAACAACTATTCTCTGCAATTGTTTTCCATAAGGAAACAAACAAACAAAAATTAAGGACTGACAGTTTGTAAGACTAAATGAAAATTCAGTGTTTCCCCATAAGCATTTTCTTAGCCACTGACCATATTTTTACTTTACTAGACACACCTACCTGACTACTAATTCTGCAACACTTACAGACAAACTGGGATTGCTGTTTGAGAGTGATACTAACTATATGCAAGACCTACAATCAAAGGTAAATACATTCTCATTCTTGTTACAATTCCAGTGCTCTACATTGTTATAAACACTTAGACATTCTACCACCATGCTAAATTATCTTGTAACAATAAACCAATCAAAGACAATTCTGTGTCAAAAAGGTGATTTCTGCAAAATCAGAAAACTACAGATTCTGTAGCGAACCAGAGATACACAGCTTGGCATCCTGGGCTGGGCAACTCTCAAGTGAAAATTCAAGAAAAAAGAATCTCAGAAGAGCACAAGTGCTGAAGGATTAACCTCATACACTCACAAGCATAGTTCTGTCTTCTCTTATTCTGCAGTGAGGATTAACTCTTCTACTGTCTTTTTCAACATAATACAGAATCCTGTATTGAGCAAATACAATTGTCTCACATGCTAATTTTTGACAGCAGCATGAAGGGAGAGCAGTTGCACTAAGTCTTGTAAGGCTGTGAATGACAACTCACATGCTAAGCACAACAGAATCATTCAGGCTTTTAACATTTAAGGATGTATCATCCATTTTTTCTTAGCACAAAGGTCACCCTCCAGAAGGTAAATAAGTCTGAAGCTTTAATTTTGTCTATTGAAACTATGGAAGTATGAGTGTAAATATTATAAAACATACCTAAGAATACTTGATGAAGCAGTTTTGTATTCCAAGTGATTAGCAACTAAATAATGAACAAACACTGGAAATTATCCTGACTAATTTTTCATGTTAGTTCAAAAGTGAACTGAATAATAGTATTTACTGTTTTCAAGTAGAGCGATTTTTAGAGTTATTTTGACTTTAAATTCTGAAAACATCAAATTGGTGTTTTGCTTATATATGTGATGTTCTACATTCTTATTCCAGTTAGCATTGCATAACAGCATAACAGACTCCATTACAATCACAATATTCTTGCCATTATTTTATAAAATAATTGATTTTGACTACTCTACTGTAACCAACTGTAAAACACATCTATATAGGTGTTTAAAAAAAGGGGTTAAAAAAAAAAAAAAAAAGCATGTTCCTACCCGGTAGGTAACAAATACTCTAAGGATGTTAAAATTCTTGATGTGACTTAAGGCACTATGTCATACGAAATGGTATAAATACAAAAAATGAATTAGACATGCATAAGCTACAGAAAATGAGGCAGTGATACATTTAAGAAGTCAGACTCATTACTACCCCTAATTTCTGAATGAATCATTCCACATATTTCAACAGGTCATTGACACATAGGCTTCTAACAATAATTTATATATTATACTATAATGTATTTACTTCCCTAGCTGATTTGGAAAATTAAGTCTTTTCCTCAATTTTTTTTTTTTTTTTTAAGTAATGTCTTTTTAGCCCATTATAAAAAAAAGTGAAGGATTTAGCAGATAATAGTATCATGTTGTAGCTTAATGTAAGCCAAACAGAAATCATTGACAGTTACTAATTTCATATACATTTTATCTGTATTTCTTTATGTTTAGTTATACCCAAAGTCCTTGAAATAGCTGGGATTTGCCTTCCCACATGCTGTTAAGAAAGTGATAAAAATATGTACCATAATAGGAAAAATATCCTGGCACTCAGCCATAATTTTTCCCCAAAATTACACTAGAAAAACAAGTACAAGATCATGAGAAGAACCTTAACCTTATGCTGAAGGTTTTCCTGTTTCTCTACCATTTTTGAAAAGTTTCTTCAGACAGATAAGGTAGGAGGATGACATAACAAACACACTATTTCTTTAATATCTTTTCCAGATGTTGCGTCCATATTTTTTCTTCTTATATTCTGGAGTTTCACAATCATAAAACTTTTCAGAAAAGCCCAGACACTGCTTGAATAAAGCAGACAACATTTTAATTACAAATTCTGAAAAATTATTTTTAAAACAAAAACCTGCATGTTGGAACGTCTAATTCTTGATATTATGTTTCTTTTGCATTTAACTCTTCTGTATGTTTTGAATTTTTCTTTTATTGTTAACATTTCCTTTATAAAAATATATGTTGTCAACAATATTTCCAAATACAAAAGGTTCAGAATTTTTAGATTATTACAGTGAACTATAAAAAAAAAAAAAACCTGAAAAAAAAATCGTATTGCATAAGTGACAAAAAGAAGAAACTGAGGAAAAAAAAAATCAAATTTTCTTTTTAAATATGAAATAGAAGAAATATGAAATGTATTCCGGATGTTTAGAAGTTAGTTATATGATTTAAATAAATTGGTTTTGGTGACAAGGGTACTGGTCAGGAAATTTTTATCACAATTTTCAAGAGTCTTTTGGCAACAATCTAGTTACAGAGTGATAGATAAATAAAATAAAACATTTGCTTTAAAAAGATCTATTAATTCTACTGCCTGGGGAAAAAAAAATAGATCAGAGATATCAGATTAAAAAAAATTCCTTGCTGAGTGAACATTTTAAATTTAGCAAAAGTAACACTTAGGTATCACCACCCACCACTGACTTTATTTGAGCTATAAAAATCTGTGGTTGTTTAAATGAATAGGGTATCAGTAGCTGCCAGATTGGCACTAATGAGCAGAAAGGTAATAAGGCAAGGTTACAGAAATGAGCTTGAGGACAAAAAACATGATTGCAACTTTTCCTCTTTTTTTTTTTTTTTTTTTTTCCTTTTGGAAAGTGATTTTTTTTTATATCCTTACTGTTCATAGCTTCAGCACTGCTCATGCAAATACTTCTACAGTTAGAGAGCTGGGTCTTTTTTTCTGACAAGATTAACAGTGTGAAAAATATTCCTTTTTTCTTTGTTTCATTAGATCACTAAAATGTTTCAAAAAAACAGCACTTGAAACACCTGAAAAACATCAGCTTTCTTCAAATTTACTGGCCTTCTGAAAATCTCATGCTTTCTGCTGCTGAGCTGAATATTGATGCAAGTTAATTACTTAACTACTTCTTAAAAATTTTAGATCATAGCACTAAAGTTATAACTTTTAATATTATTATGAAGTCTTCCATCAAAGTCTGTAACAATAAATAACATCTAATTGTAAAGTATTTTAAAAGGTCAAGCATATATTTTTGCAATTAAAAATGCATGTAAATATACAAAAACTACTTGTGAATACATTTTCTGGGTGTATTTGCAGTCCAGTTAATTGGACTTGGACAAAGGGGCTCTAAACACCATAAGTAGCTGAATAATCACAGAATGACAGAAAGGTTGGGGTTGGAAGTGAACTCTGGAGATCATCTAGTCCAACCTACCTGCTAAAGCAGGTTCACCCAGAGCAGATCACACAGGAATGTGTTCAGGTGGGTTGTGAATGTCTCTAGGGAAGGAGACTCCACAAACTCTCTGGGCAGCCTGTTCCAGTGCTCTGGCACCCTCAAAGTAAACAAATTTTTCCTCATATTTAGATGGATTCCTCCTGTGCTTCAGTCTGTGCTCATTGCCCCTTATTGCCCCTGTCATTGGGAACCACTGAACGGAGTCTGGTCCCATCCTCTTGACATCCACCGTTGAGATATTTATAAACACTGATGAGATCCCCCCCTCAGCCTTATCGAGGCTGAACAGACACAGCTCTCTCAGTCTCTCCTCATTAAAAAAATGTTCCAGACCCCTAATCATGTTTATAGCTCTCCTCTGGACTCTCTCTGGTAATTCCTTGTCCTTCTTAAATTGGGGAGCCTAAAACTGGATGCAGTACTCCAGACGTGGCCTCAGCAAGGCTTTTGACACCATCTCTCACAGCATGCTCATAGGGAAGCTCAGGAAGTGCGAGCTGGATGAATATATGGTGAGATGGATCATGAACCAGCTGGGTGACAGAGCTCAGTGTTGTGATCAACAGTGCAGATCCTTGTTGGATGCCTGTAGGTAGTGAGGTTCCCCAGGGGTCAGTATTAGGTCCAGTCCTGTTCAACCTATTCATCAATGACCTGGATGAAAAAACTGCAAGTTTGCTGATGATACCAAACTGGGAGGAACGTTGACACAGCAGAAGGCTGTGCTGCCAGTCAGCGAGACCTGGACAAGCTGGAGTAATGAAGTTTAAAAAGGGCAAGTGGAGGGTCCTTCACCCGAGGAAGAATAACCCCAGGCACCAGTACAGGTTAGGGGTGGACCTGCTGGAAAGCAGCACTGCAAGAATGACTTGGGAGTTCTGGTTGACAACAGGTTGACCATGAGTCAACAATGCTACCTTGTTGCCAAGAAGGCCAACGGTATCCTGGGGTACATCAAGAAGAGTGTGAACAGCAGGTTAAGGGAGGCTTTCCTCCATAATCCTAAACATAGCTTCACTTTCCAGTTTTTCCATCCAGAAAATGTTTACTCACTTAATAAGATGCTAGAAAATCTACTGAAAAACTGCAAGCTAGGACCTGTAATGTTATTCACAGAATCAAACATGTTTTCATTCAGATTAGAGATACGATTTTATAGTGATCCCATACCTGTTTCCATCAGAAACTGGAATAACAAAATTGGATAAATGTATGACAGCTTAAAATTATATAAACCATAGAATCCTTTTATGCTGACTTTCAATTAATGGCATAAAACGAATTGCATCTGAACACAGATAAAACATGTATATGGTAGCCTGCAAATATAAAACTGTCAAAGTAATTAAAGAGTATTTGTGTTTTTCATAGGACTTCCATAGATTTCCGTAAGGAAGCTACTGTTTGATGTTAATTTAGAAACAAAGACAAAACTTACAGCATTTGCTTTCACTAACTGACTTTCAGTCTGCCTACAAAAAGTATTCAAAAAAGAAAACTGCATCCAGTGAAACTGTTTATTGGGGGTGAAAAACAGTAAATATGGCTAAGAAATCAAGTAAGTGAAAAGCTGATTTTTTTTTTTTAATTTCCTTATAAATTTCCATTCTGTTAACTTTGGTGAACTACGTGGCTTTGTGTCACCATATTGCTGTTAATGCTACTGTGGTGACGGGGGAACAGAACATCCTAAAAACCCTACCAAAACCTCCTCCTGAACCCACAGCCAAAGTTTATCAGGCCCTCTCACTGTCTATTTGATATTTGTCATCTGTGTGAGTGGTATTGGTTCTAACTATTAAAGTTTGTTCCATTCTCACACTGAATGACTAAAGCCTTAAAGTACATATTAAATAATGCTTCCATTTAGTACAGACCTGGAATAACACACTGACTGATGCTCAGGGTATGTCTCCCACACATACACCTCCATCACTTATATGAGTGATATACATTGCTTGAGACTTAAATTCTATTTAAAATTTATGAGTCAATTTTCAGTTTCTACCTTTGGTATTTCATAATATTTATAAATTCCAACAATATATTTCACTGATTTCATAGTTTAAAATGAAGACATTTTTATTCATATGTTCTACATCTTAGCTACGTTGAACCTACTGTAATTTCAATGTTGAGACACTCATGGTGTTAGGCAATGACAAAAATGTATTTTCTTCTTCCTCTCTGAGAAGTAACACACTTCTATCAAATTCAGCTTTTTTCTACCACCTCAAGGGGGATTCTCAGTGTAACAAGAGTTTATTTCCTTTTTCCACAAAACCAGTAGGAATGGCAATAGGGTGAAGCAGCACTATATTTCACCGCTCACAAACCTGTGTCTAGCATTGGGAAAGCACTTGCACTGGCTGGCAATATATTCACCCACTACAGCTTTGTAATAATTAGTTTTATATGCAAGAAGGTTGTATCTCAGGGAAAAAAAAAAAAAAAAAAGGCATATAGAAACATTTCTACATAATTTCTTCCCTTGTCCCACAAAAAAGCAATAAAGCAATTCTGTACTTGTTCTACTTCATTATCTAAATCTTCTTACCCACTGGAGCACCTTTTCTTTCCCACTGAGTCAGCCCTTATTTTCCATCTACCCATTAAGGCAATTACTGGATTTTCAAAGCAGGAAACAGCTTTCATTTCCACAGACCTCAATGTTTCACAGATTTTCCCAACCATCTATTACTTCTCCATGCTCTTTGCAAGACCAAACTATTTCTAGTCTAATCTTCGTGGAAGAAAATTGATGTCTATTATTATCTTGACTAGAACTGACTGAAAGGACACTTAAAGCCATGGAAAACAAAATCTTTATATTCTGAAGAACCTACAAACTGACAACAACTAAAAAAAAAAAAATTATAATGTACCAGGACACACAAAATACTTAATTGCTTATTATTATTATTTCATGTGTTTTGGAAAAAGGAAATAAACTTTTGAATCTAGAACTAGGATTGGAATGAATCAAAAGAGCATTCTGTATGTCAGGAAAAAAAAAAAAACAAACCCCAACAACCAAAACAAACCCTCACAAACTGAATTTGAGGCATTCAACTGGTATTACTAGAATCTGAAGTTAGAAGACAATCTTAACAGTAAGAACAAGTATGCAGACTGATGATTAGATGAATCTAAACAGTACTTCACCTTGAATGCATGTATTGCGTGATTAAATGAGACACAGCAGAAAAGGGTGAAGGGTAGGGAAATCTTTGGAATGATTAAAAAATACTTATTTACTTTAAAGAAAAAGGTAGCAGCCTGTTGCTACATGGTGGAAAGGACAACATAACACACAGTCATCTAGAAAAGTTTTCCAAACTAACTGCATATTTTTTATTATGTACGAATCTCCCAACAACAAGCGATCTTTCACATTTAGACTCGCATGCTTTCAAGTCTGTGTGTTTATATTTAAAAATGATTTTTGGTCCATCATTGTAACACTCACTATTTGATTTTTTCATGACACAGCGAACACTGTTGAAAGATGTATTTTATGCTTATGTTCCATGAAAAATATTCCTAATAACAATTCCTGTCTCTCATTATAGTTATTCTTACAGAAAAATACAATATATTCTATTTTTTTTCTGGCACAGTAAGGGTGCTTGATACTGCCAATATAATTATATTCCAGGTTTATTGATTTATTTTTTTTTCCCAAGTATCTCTTCCTTTCCAGTGGGAGCATTTTACCCTACAGAAATTTGTTACAATATTTAAATGTTAACGAGGGACTATTTACAGCTGTAGTTGCTATTATCTATAGCACTAAACTGTGTAATCACTGTCACTTTTTACTGATTCAGGTATTTTCTGCATAAATGCAGAAAACTGAGTGAGAACTTCTTCTCGAGACTAAAAATAATAAGTAAATTAGTTGAAATATTAAATGTATTGAAATATGCAGATCTAAGTGTATTTCACTAAAAAAAAAAAGATCTTAGCAAAGTACTCCTATACTGGGAGATTTTACAATACAGGAGGAAAAAAAAAAACCTCTTTCTTTTGTTCTGCAGTATCAGCTCCTTTCTGTCTGTCTTCAGCTACTTTTCATAGGTTGTCAAAATTATCTTTTTGGATAAGGAAGCAGTTCTATTTTGGAAAGTAAAATATCAGAGAACAGAACAAAACTGTTGTTTCCTGTATAATCAACACAAATGCTTTGCATTTGCAGTTTGCAGTGCACTGCATGTAGTATCACCAATATGCCTCTCTGAAAGTGTGATTTTTTTTTTCCATTACTGTGTTTATTTGATTGTACTCATTACAATAATCAGGCTATTTTCTAATTTTTACATTTAAAGATATTTCCTTCTCTGTAACCCAAACTACTCAAAAATACAGTGCTCATATGCTAAGTACTAGAGAAAAGCTTCTCAAACAAGCCAGACCTGTCATCTAAAATGAGGAAGCACTGATATTCCATAGCATGAGGTTTACAGAACAACTTCTAACACAGCATTTTAAAAGGACAAAGGTATACGGTTTAATGACCAATTAATTTCTGTTTATATATATTAAAAAAAAAATAATCCAAATTTACTTTTGTTTGCTGTATATATTTTCACTAGCAGCATGTATTAAACAGGACCTATATAAAATGACTATGCAAATAACATACAAAATAATTACTGTGAGACAGTAATGTCTTCTGAGGCCAAATCATGCTGGACAGCACACTTTAAAGGCAGACTCATGCATGAATAAATTAATATCCCTTAAATATTTTAGATCAAAGTGAATAAGAGAGAGTTCCTTTATGATGTTTAAAGTAACTAAAGTATATCTGGAAAAATTAGAAACAACATCAGACAGGAAAGGGAAACAGTGCTAGAAACATTATCATCTTGACCTCATTCAATAACTGATGCACACTGGCTTACATCTGGAGCATGATACACCATGACTGAAACAGGAACAATATCTGCTCATGTGCTAGCCTTTCTTGTCTCCTGACCATTTGCCAAATTGTAACCGTGTGAGTTCTCATCTACCTAAGCAGAACTACGTATTTTCAACACTAAGTGTTCTTTGACTTTCTTTACAGATTCCTGCTCGGTTTAGGTTTCACCTGTTGCTTCTTTGCTTTTCAACTTAGCATTAGCAAGAATGTACATGCTTTATATAAGATATTTAGGTACAGCTTTGGTTTTGGATAATTAAAATTTATTTTAAGAATTGCAAGTTTTACCTAAACACTGTTTCTTATTCTCCTGTCACAGCACTTAGAAATTCCAGTCAGGGTACATGGGTTGGCTGCAGTAGGTGGAGAAGGAGCAAGACAAACACAGTCTCAAATACAGTTTCTCTGTGCAAGCATACACCATGCAAAGGACTTAAGACAGAACACTGGGGAAACTGGCTCCAAAATAAACATTTATATGTTTATTCAGATACCATATCCATAATCAATTAGCTTTCACCATTCTGAAGAAAAAACAGATTCTGTATTCTTCATTAGTCACTCATCTTGACAGATATTTTGTGGCTATTTTCATTTGGCATCCTTACTTGCATTCTGAATTGATCTGGAGTGAAATATATTGCCATAGGCTTTGGTGAAAACCAAACCTCTGTTTTTATATTTTAATCTGAAAAAGCTGAGTCCCAGCTGTTGGTTAAATTATATTCAAAATTATCTTCCATCATTTTCTGGGCCAAATTTCATCTCTATAGTAAGAAGGCAACACTCCAGCACCTCCACTGCACTTGTAATTCATTAGAATAGAGGAGGAAATGTGGCCTTCAGAGTTCACTTCCAAGCACATTAACAGTCCATATTTTCATTACAGTTACTGAAAAAAAATTGCAATTGATCATGGAACCCAATGAAGACAGAAATGCAGACAGCTTTCTTAGCACATTCTGCTTTCTTTTGGCAGGCATAGGAAATCTGCAGTCTGTCCAAAGCATTAAAAAACAAAACAAAAACAAAACAAAAAACACCCCCCCCCTCCCCTCCACACACAAAACAAATAAACAAAAAACCGCACCACACACTAAAACAAACCTATAAAGTCTTTCAATGTCTCTTATTTATCAGATATAACATAATGGTTATGTTATGAATGGTTATATATGAACAGTTGGTGCAAGCCCCTATTTAATCTCTCAGAGAGACAGGCACTTTATGCAGACTATGGTGACATGAAAATTCTCTTCATTTTTTGACAGAATACTTTTGGTTGTATATACTCCACTAAAGGAAATAAGAACTGTTGTGTTTTTTCGGGGGATTTGGGGGCATTGTTTTTTTGGTTTGGGGTTTGGTTTGTTTTGTTTTGTTTTGGGTTTTTTTGTTTGTTTTTGTTTTGTTTGTTTTGGGGTTTTTTTGTTTGTTTGTTTTTTTAATCTCTCTCTTCACTTGCTGTAAATTAATGGCTTGCATCACAATTTACAGAGCCAGGTATTCTTTCCTAGTGCTTTTGTTCAGAATAAACAGACCAACTAGGAATGATTGATGCTATAGAAATGCATCAAAACAAAACTTCCAAGAATGGAATAAAAAGTGTGTCAACCAGACCAGAGGAGAATTAAAGCACATAGCATAAATTATTTCATAAGATCATAAGACTCTTTAAAGCCTTTTATGAACAACAAAAACAACCAAAAAAAAAAAAAAGAAAAGAAAAACAAGGAAAGAAAAGGCTAAAACAGTACTTCTGGTCAATACTTATACTCCTGCCACTACTATCTTATACAACAGTGGTTCACAACTGTATCCAGTGGTGAATTTTTGAGTACAAAAGCTGAAAAAGGGAATGGTTGATAATGAAAAAAGGCTAGATCTAAAAATCTAACTCTAATCTGCCTTTGAAAGTCAGACTGCATAAATGGAATAGAATTGACTATTTCAAGTCATTACAATCATCTAGTCCAACTGCCAGACCACTTCAGAGCTGTCCAAAAGTCAAAGCATGTTATGGAGGGCATTTTCTAAATGTGTCTTAGACACTGACACAGGCTGGGGGCATTGACCACCACACTAGGAAATCTCTTGTAGTGTTTGACCACCCCCTCAGTAAAGAAATGTTTCCCAATGCCAAGGTTCACCTCCTTTAAAAAACTAAACAGAAACTTATGACTCTCTCAGATTATGTCAAAATCCCAGCTATTTAATTAAGCAAAAATCTCTATTAGGAGAATATTTGATATTAACTATGACAAAAAGACTCTCATAATCTACTTGACCATAAACAACCTCTGAAAAATTAATTTTCTACAATAGTCAGTATTCTTTGAAATGTAGTTAAAAACAATTTTTTATTTACTTGTATTCTGAATTCTCTAACAGGGATAGAGGTCTTGAGTCGCCCAGGGGACATTCTAATTTTCCTGATTGATCTACTATTTGAGAACCTAGAGAAGGGGTGTTGAACTTATTTTCATCGGGGGCCACATCAGCCTTGTGGTTGCTTTCAAAGGGCCAAATGTAATTTTAGGACTGTATAAATGTAGGAGTAGGCAACCGCGAGGCTGATGTGGTCCCTGGTGAAAATTAGTTTGATACCCCTGGACCAGAGGTTTAATCTACTGATCAAATAATTAAAGAAGCTAGGATTACAGGAACTCTGCTAATTGCAGAATTAAAAACATAATAAAGGCAACAAAACCCACCATTACAATAGCTACCTTTTCTTTGTCTGAATCCTAGCTTCAAATCTGTGTTGCCTCCTTCTTTTATCTGAAACTCCTGAACTAAATGACATAAACAATCCTGAGATGACTGAAACCTAAAATCATCCTTTTCTTGTGTCCTGACTACCAGGCCCAAAATCCAGTGGATTCCGGAGAGGCAAGCTAGCTGAAATCAACAAGATTTTTATAAGTTTATCATTATATGTCCCCACCTTCAGAACTCTTTGAAGACTGTTCTGTGGATGAACCATAACAGTTTTTTTGAAGAAAAAAAAAAAAAAAAAAAAAAAAGAGGTAGAATGGTGAGGACTACCTGAGCGTAGTTAGGGCATGGAACTAGGTGTTGCAAACTATTTTTCTGGTCTCTATAACTTCAGTTTAATGGACAGAGGTAGTTCCTTCTAAAAGTGGTCTCGGTCACCCTACAGTTCAGACTCATTTTGTCTAAAACAGAGTAATGCTTAACCCATAATCTTCCATAAATACTTGTGTAACAGATGAGTTGTATACTAGGATCAACATATTTACCTTAAGGGATGAAATTGCAACTATGTAAAAATGACGACCACCTGGGAAAGGAGGTCCTTCAAGGATCAGCTGTTCCATAGAGTCACACATACCTTTTAGAAGTCTTACTACAAATTAGGTAGAATCAGTTATTTTGTGTACAGATGTTCATGTTAGTATAGGTTTCAACTGATCACTCAGCCACAGCTGAACTCACAGTACAAATTTGTGTCAAATAATAAATGTCTCTTGAAAGGAGATGGCAGAGCAATCCTCTTAATTGTATTTATCGGCTCACATTATGAAATAGCTGTTTTTTACCTACTGACAGTTTCTTCAACATAAAACTCAAAAAAATGTCTGTGATGTTAAAGTGACACCAACAACACTGAGCACTTCCAGAAACATGACAAGAAAGACATGATGAAATCAATGTGAGACCTGGAGAAGTGCTATTACTTCAGGAAAATGATGATCTGCCTCTTTGCAACCAAAAACAACGAAAAGAGGAAAGATAGCACAAGTAGGAAGCATGAAGAGAGTATGGTCTGTCACCCAAAAAGAACATCTACCACTAGCCTATGATGCACAAATCATAACATTAGGAAAAGCAAATAACTGTCAGTTGCTTTATTTTTAGATCTCACATCAGCTGCTGGAAGAACCCTGAGCTCAGCCCACAACTGGTCTGGAAAAAGGGCATTCCAAACCTCTCTTCAGGAAGCTAAAAATTGCACACATGTACAAACACACAGACAAATCGTCAGCTTTAGAGGCAGCAAATACATCCACCTCGATCACTAAAGTACAGGAGAAAAGGGAAGAAATCCTAAAAGCGTGCTACCTACTTCTGCTTTTACTTATAAACTGTAACCTTTAAAATGAGAGTGAAGAACATGCTCTTTGACCTGAAAAGCTTAAAGCAGATTTGTAAAGACAACATCTCATGGCCTTATGGCCACTCAACTCTTAACAGCTCAAACCCCTCACTAATTTGTATAAATGAATGCATGGCAACACATGATGTGAGAGGAAATGAAAAGACAAAAAAATAATCACTCAGCATTTATTAAAGAATCTTTCATATTTTCACAAAATATGAGAGGAAAAAACAAAAAAGTGTTAAGTTCTAATTTTCTATTTAATTCCTGCAGGGCACACACTACTACCAAACATGACAAGAAAATCTCAATTTTTCTGCAATGAAAGATTAGAAAACTAGGTAACTCACTGTTAGCTTCCTTACTTTCAAGTATTATGACGCAAAAAGGATAAAAGAAATGCCTGTCTGAACAATCTACTGCTAGATATTGCAGCCATTTTTTAAGTATCTGTCCCCTGATAAATCATTTCATATTAAAAAATAGTTGTGGTGTTCTATTGCTGTCCTGACATAGGGCAATTCCTGTATTTTCTTTTAAGGAGTACAAACCGAATTAAACTAAACACAGTTCCCCATTTCATAAGCTGAAAAATATTATTGCCTATTTTGAGACAGGCAGAATTCAACAGGATCTGACCGTATTCATTTAGATGCAATTCTCATCTTCCTTTTCTCATTGTACAACTGTATTATACTTAATAAAATAGGTCTTGAATTTGAATGCACAAAATAAATTAGTCCTTGTTCTCACTATCTATTCAATCCCTTTGTTCACAAGAAACTGTATTGTAATTTTAGCTGCATTATCAGCCAGTTTAACTCCAAATTTGCCATTTTGAATTTTGTCTTCACATAGTATCATTCTCTCAATCTGAAAGCAGTCCAAACATCAAATACCAAGTTTCTGTATCATAAAGACATGAAACACTATTCTAAGTGTGAATTGTGAGGAACTTCAGCCCCTTTTCTTTTCTGGTTCTCAAAAAAACTTGATCATATTTGCAGCTTTCTTGGTGATATTTTCAAGGTTTTTTAATGCTTGTTTCTATAAAAAGAAAGCAGAAACAGAGGTGTGTTCCTAGGAATACTGTCCAGAAGCTTTTTTTTAAAAAAAAAAAAAGTCTTTGGAGTCAAGGGTTACCTGGACAAAATAAAAAAGGTATTTCTAGAGTTAGTACTTTTTAGATTGAGTTGGCTAAGGGCAGCTAGAAAGTCTCACTACATCCAACAGTCTGAAAAGACTTCCAGTTTCATTCTGAAAAGAGATGGTATAAGCAAGAAAGGATAACTTTGGCAGGTTCCAAGTTCAGTTGCTTCACTGACTTTGCTAAGATGAGAATGAATAAAACTGCAGAATCTGATCCCACTTCTTTGCAGAAACACCACCACTGTAGCTTTGTTAAAGAGATGACCCCGACTGGTGTATATGAGATCACTTTCTGAGGGGAAATAGCACATATTTGGTTCCAAAACATGCTGAAAGAATGAATCCATGAGTGGGCAAGTCAAACGAAGATTTAAACTAATGATTTTTAGAAGCTCTCAGTGACTGCCGTATTCATTTACTATTCTGCTTTGCAAGCCCCCAAACAAAACAATAAAACCAAACAATTAAAAAACTCTCAACAAACAAACAAACAAAAACCCCACAACTAATACAATAGAATGGTTTCCAGCTAATTAGCTTATTTTCATTGGAATTTAAATAAATTAGTTATAATTAGACCTAGTAAAATGTCTAAGAGTGCTGGGTTCAATAGCAGAAATAATTCTATTGCCTGTGAATTTTATTTACTACATTACTACATTATTTACTAGGTTTAAAAGATTTAAAAGGACCATAATGTTAGTGAAGTTTCTGTAGCTTCAAGACTATGATTTAAGTTAGAGAGGAGGTGGTACAAGTGAATAGACTCGAGAAATTTTATTCTGTATATTTTGATACATTATGAAAACAATTTCTGCAGCACAGTTGCGTAAGTTCTCTGTGGAATCACCAGTGTCTTCTGGTCAGAATTTCTCTTGTATTTACAAATATTATTTCAGAATTTGTTCAGCAGTTAGCACATGATTAAGAAAGGGAGCAGGAGGAAGAAAAAAATCAAGAAATGCTTTTAAGGAAAATAATAATGATAATAACAACAACAATAATAATGTAAGTGGAGACATGAAAATAAGCGCAAAGACTTCAGGAACATTAGGATGGCTTTTTTTCTTCAGTTAAATTATTTTACATTCTTACTCAATGGTTCCAGCTGCCTACTGACTGATAGCTTGTTCAAAATCCCCACAGGTCTTTCTTTTATTCAGCATTTTTAAAGAGTACACAAAGTCTAATCCATAATTATTGATCCTCTCCAGAATACCAGTGAGTACTAAAAGAGGCTTAATTAGATTATCCTAAGATTAATAATGATGTGTAGGCAAACCAAAAACAAAAGAGAGAATTAAACAGCATCTTTACAAACTCCCAGATGCACTTAAGTTTCTTCATCTGAAGTCTATATTTTAGTTCCTCAATGATTTAATCACAAAATTAGATTTCCAAATTGTAATATAATCCTTCCAAAGCAATAGGAGAAACTCTTAAGCTCACCTGTGAAAATAATTCTAGAAGAGACAGAGCAAATACACACATTGAGCAAAATGAGAAAAAAAGAACAGTGGACATGCAAAGCCCAGCAATCCAACCACCCATGTTTATGTTCAGAGATCACTAAAATTTCAGCTGATACTTCAAGCAACCTGATAGTCTCTAATTCTACAATGAACCTTAGACTACACACACACAAAATATACAATTAAAAATACACAGAATGTTGAGTAACTTTATTTACAAATCAAGGTGTAGTGAGTACCTGTAAATCAGTTACCAATAGATCACCTAATTTAAGTAGTTTTTAATTCTCTCTCAGAGGGAAAGAGATCCAATCTAAGAAAATAATATCCTTAAAGTACTTGCTAGCATACATCGTTTAGCACAAGATCTCTTTGTTACATGGCCTAATATTTGCTTCCCTTTTCTCTGATTTTTTTTTTTTTTTTGCATATACAAACTTAAAGACAAACATTATATTTCACAACTGCTATGAAAAGGAGATCCTGCATAAGCTGTTGTTCATCAGTGACAAAAACCAGTATCCTGTGCCAAAGCTCTACAGAATATGTACTAGATACTCATTTTATATTCCAGGAAATGATGAAAAACATCTTCAGAGAAACACTATAGTTTAACAGTCTGTAGAAAGCTCTAAGGGTTTCATAGTCCCAAAAGCAAAAACTTCAAAGAAGCACTGTTAAGTCACTGCTTTCATATGCAGAGAAGTGATATTAATGCTTACAGCTAAAGGAAGCGTAATTCCTACAATGCTGAAGTTCTAAGAACAAAATCTTTTATTTTGGTAATTTTTTAGTTGTGTGTTTGGCTTCAGTTATAATGGACCAACAACCCTTTCCCGGTATATTATGGTAGTTCACGTAGAAAGTCTTGCTTGAGAGCTGTGGTTTATATTGAAACCAACAAAGCAGTCTGACTGGCAGGAATGCTGTTTTGGTTTCTGGCCCTCAAATCTAAGGAGAGTTACAGTACCTTTTTGTTTTCAGAACATCAACATAGAAACAGACAAACAAAGCCTCTGTACAAGGATAATAAAGGATTCCTAGCTATCAATAAGCTACATTACTATTAACAAACACACCCTTTAAAATGTTCCAAGTAGCTAAATGAACAATTGCAAAATCTAACTTCACAGAACATACAGTTAAAAGACAGTGCTTGGACCTGATCTCTGCCCGATGAAAACCATCACTGCTCAGTGAAAAAGCAGCAAGACAGATACCAAATCTTCCACCTCACTTTATAATAATATAGTAAACAATCCAGTAAAAGAAATATTGTCCAGATTGTTTGCATGACAACTATGATGATTGTGACTTTGTCTGAATTATGATATGGATTAAAGTCATGGTCAACCTTCAATAATGTATAAGGTATGCTGAAACACTTCTTTTAATTCACTGAGTCATCAATAGATTTTAAATAGTTCATCTTTGTAGCGCACCCACAAAAATATGTGGAATAGTCTTGCACAACAGATGTTCGGATAATGACATCGACAAACAGTGTCACATCTCATTTCTTCTGTGTTCTTAGATGTTCTGTGCTTACCAAACCAAAGGTATAATCCATATAATAGAACGAAGATACTCGCCAGTGTCAGGAAAGAGATGGTTATATGCTTCCAAGAACTCCAAATTGGAACACTAATAGCTGGGAAAAACCTTTTTTTAAAATAATAAACCTAGTAGATGGCTTGCGTATTTATTAATAATTAATTATATTATTAATAATTATTTATTAACTATATTATATTATTATTTAAAAATTTACATTAATTTGCAAATACATTTATTAAGATATGAAATTTAAATTAAAGCTATATTTTAAAATGATAAATTAAAATCTACTAGTTTACAAACTAAACAATTAGTTTCCATACAAAATAGAATGCTCTGATTTCCAAAATACTTAAGCTAGAGCTGACTAGTTACTTAAGAAGCATATCTAAAAAAAAAAATTTCTCAATTACAATTCTACTTTTTACTAAGTAAAATAACCTGTAGCATTTCTAAAATTCACTGCCTTGAACCGGGGCCTGTGAAAGACACCTATGAATTCCAGACAGAGAATACTTCTAAAGGTAGGGCAGTTCATCTCATTAACTCCTATAAGTTTTAAACAAAAGATATTTGTTTACATTGACACATTACCAAGCAATCTGGTGGGCCTCAGCTGTCCTGTAATACCTGCTAAACAAACATTTTAATCCAAATAATTTACAATTAACACACAAAATTATTTGTGTAATTACAAGAATAAGTAAATACGGCGCTATCAATCTAGAGAAAACAAAAATATGGTAAGCAGAAGATTATTTTTGTTATTTTTTTTATTATTCATAGGACTGGACCTGTATGAAAACAATCAACGAAAATTATGCACTCCATGTTCATGGACTGAAAAGTAACAGTCTTGCCTCTCAAGACAGGTGGTGCTTTAAATAAATAGGTGTCCTGTCTGACTCTCTTTCCAATAAGGTAGGACATCTTTCCCCCAAAGGTGTTTTTGCAATTCATTAATCATATTAACTGGAAAAGTTAAAGGTTTACCTTTATGTAAAGTTTATGGAGATCTAGGTCTAGATGTACCTTTCAACTACTCAGAAATGCAACGGGAATAGATCCATTGATTTCCAAGAGTTAGGTAGCCTAACCTAAAGATGATAGAAATCATGGCAGTTTCTCATTGGTCTCATATCGTATAATTCATAAATATCATTCTCAAAGACTCTATTTCTTATGCTGGAAAAACACTGATTTAAAATGTTGTATTCTATAAGCACTGACTGTAGCTTACGTACATCAAAGCAACTAGGCTTAATTAAATCCTTGTTTACTTCCTTGCTTACTCTTAACATTGACATAGACCTCTTTGGTCATCCAAATAGTCTCCAAGTAATAATAATAATTCATAATAATAATAAATTCTCACACTTAAATTCGGCTTTAGTACACATAATTCTATAAGTGAAAGAAAAATGCTTATGGCAGAACTCCTGTTTCAGCAACAGAAAAATTACTGGAATACAAAGAGGCCATCAAAATGGCTAGTATCAAAGCATGATACAAATGTTCATACTTCCATCATGGAAAAACAAATTTACTACTTAAACCACTTCATTTGTTTTTAAGTTTGTAAATCAAATTGTTTTGTTTTGTTTTTTTTCCTCTAGCTTCACAATAAAATGGAATAAAAATTCTACCTAACAAACAGAACTGAATTCATTCAGTTTCCTTCTTCTGAGTGATGACACTTTATAAAATTTTTTCACACTTCTTTTATCAGTGTATTTTTATTAGATCAGAAGCAAATAGTTCTGAGATACTGAAACATTTTAATGCACAATGAGAAGCTACAGATTATCAATGCTCTCTCAAAATTAGTTCTGCACAGAAAGTAAGTCTTAGGCTACAGATGGGCAGAACTTGCAGAGCCCAACTTCAAGCTAACATTTTCTTAGAATTTACCTTTTTGCAACCTCCAAATAAGCAGTACTTCCTGGGTTTCATTCACCCAGTGCTCACTGGATGACTGAAAGCTCAAACAACCCAGAACATAATTTGGAACAGGAATCTATAAACAACACACAAGAAAAAAAAGTGGTCATGTTATGCTGTTCTGATTTCTATTATTAGGGCAAAAAATAAGGATTTTCCTTTCTTGGCAACTTGGGGTAAAAAAAAATAAATAAAAATCGCAGTGACTAGAGAGTGCAAGAAACACTGAATATGGATAACAAAAACTGTGAAACCACAGAAACAGATTCTGGATCAGAGATATGGTTGAAAAAGTAGGTATTTCTGCATATTAATAGTAGACTTTCAGTCACGTAAGACTGCCTAGATGGGGTATTAAAGATTGTTTTTGCCTGAAATGTATTCACTTCTGTTCCAACTGCATGTTACCTGAAAATATAAAATGAGGAAATATTTCTTAAACTATGATATTTTAGCCAGTTAGAATCTCTGCAAATTTCCTTGAAAAAATTAAACATAGCCAGTAAAGCTGACAGAATAAAGAGAAGAAGAATTGATGCTACTTTTAACTTATTTCTGTCATAGTAAAAATTACATTTTGATTAATTCAAATCTATGTTGTAATCTATTCACAGCCTTAAAAACCACTGAGTTTTTTTTTTTCCTTTTACATTTTGTATTGAAATACCTTGATTAACTCAGAATTCCACAATTACTTTACAGAAAAGTCTTAGAACTGCATAAATAAAAGGCCATCAAAAGCAATATAACATCAGTGATAGAATATGTGCTTTTCATTTATACTTCAAAGCAGAGATTTTAATACATTAAATAAGTGTCAGAATTCATAACAAAACTCTGCATCAATGTACTTGTATTTCCCCTTCCTTTCTTTCTGCCTTCAAATGTATGCCTCTATCTATTTCTTGATTGACATTTTTTTTTTTCATTCAAATGTTAATGTGTTACATCTGAATTGATAACACAGGCATGGAAGAGAAAGATAAGTGATACATCTTAGCACCTTTTCCTGTGGAATTACATTAGCCTTCTGGGATACTGGATAGGATGAGGCTGCAGATTCAAAGATCATTACACTGCTTATTACCCTTTGTATGTATCCTTAGTGCTGCTAAAGCTTTACAGAAAATCTAATTTCTCTGAAGCTGCATTAATGTCAAAACCGCCACTTTTTGGATGCCAGACTTCATTCCAGCTGGCAGATAATGCACAGAAGGATCTAATATCAATCAGAGGGAATTATATAAAAGTTAAAGGTTTGGTATGTTTGGCAAAGAATTCAACCAGTGCTCTACTTCTAAATTACTGTGGAATCTTTGCTGTTCTGTTCAGTTCATGTTTTATTATACTAAGCAGAAAGATGAAGTGTTGAGCAATGGAGTCAAGGTTGTGTTTAATCTTTCCTCAATCTGTTAGCACTTGGTAGGTCTTTTATGACTGATATGGGTAACTTTTTCAATCTCAGCAATAGTCACTTTAGAGGAAGTAGAACAGGGTATGCCTAAAGGAGGAAAAAAAAATAAATAAAAACAACAGCATAAGCTCATTTGTGGGGACCATCTAGTATTCCAGTTAAAACTCTCTCCCTTTCCACTCTACTTCTTTTAAACAAAAACAAAATAAACAAACAAACAAAATAGAAGCAACAATGAACCAATACTGTCTTCTCACTGATCTATATTAACGTTAAAAAAAAAAAGAAAATAATTTCCCCTGGATCTTCCTAGTGGCAATGTGGGAACTAATTTGTGAGACAGTGACATTCTTAATCCTCATTCTGCATTCAATTAACTAATACATTAATTTATAATTTTCAGATGTTTAATATATACATATGTATGTGTATGAAGACACACACAGACCTTTGCAAGGTCTGATTTTCTTTTATTTAGCTGATTTAATCTTTTTTTTTAATCTAAAACTTCCTTTGAAATATGTCAATTGCGAACCTGTCTCATTACTTTAAGAGATAAAAATGCTATGATATAAAGGACAGAGATAATTAATTTAAAATTATTTGAAAACTTTGTTTTACCCAAGAAGAATCACATAATAGTGTCCTGCAGGAAACATCTCCACTTCTGAAACACTTTACTTACCCGTTGCCTTAAATGTTTGTCTCACTGGCACAATAATTGATATTTTGAATATTTGTAAAAATTGGTTGATTTTATAAAATGGGGAAAAGATATCTTGGGTTCTGGCTGTTAACATATGAAAGAAAATGTTTAAGATACATTAACAAATTTTTCCTCAGGGTGTTTTGGTAAAAGATTGCTAATCCCTGGAGATTTATTTCAAAGGCTTTAAAAACAAGAGTAACAGAAATGCAATCCATTACCCTGTAGGAGTTATAAGTAAAATTTCAGAAGATAAACTATTAGGATTCAACCCGAAATACAGCAAAGAACCTGAAAGAAAATGATCTACAAGTTTCAGTGATATTCCAAAAATTTAAAAAATAAAAAACCCCAAACTTAGGAAAGTACTAGTCTAATCCCTTTCATAATTATAAATATTAATTGTTCAATGGTCCTATAAATTCTGTTCAATAACCTTCTTCCAACAAACACAATTTTTGAGCTGAAGTCCATCTAGGGATGTCATCCCAATCCTTCAGTTTTGATTCTCTATACTGTATTTTGGACTTTGAAACTATCTAATTGTTAATATAAACGGTTTTCTAGCTCACAGTCAGTTCCTGCTTTAACTCTCAGCATTTGGTAAGTAAGACAAAGCTCTATTTCTGTGATCAAAGTTCTGTCTTTTCATCATAAGTTTCAAGAAAAATAATACAGGTTTAAAATGTCTGAAATGACAGAGAGAAAAATGGACAGAGACATCATTCAGCCCTTAAGTGGGAACATAACTATTTACTGAAAAGAGAAATCATAGAGAAAATATGTAGAAGTAGGATTATTTTTCTCACCATTCAAAACATCAGCAGAAAATAGTGTAGCAGCAACTGTAGTCTTATAACTCAGTAAAATACAGGGGTGCCATTACGAGAGCAGGTCACAGGCTGTGTGTTAAGCTAACAACAGCTCTATTACAGCATTCAGACATCCCAGAGTTTATATTCTGCCATAAAAAAAAAAAAAGTCTATAGTTTTCACAATTTATACCCAATTGTTATCTATATTGTACTGTTACCTGCATGTATTTTATACGTTATATAGATACTAATACCTATATTTCGCAGATATTTATCTCTAGATTTCAACAATTCTGCCATAAAAGCCTTTCTAACCCAGTTATATCTCAGCTAATACTGATTCTTCAAGACAAGTGCACTTAGCTTCAAATAAGTTATATTTTTTCGTAGAAAGCTACCTACGTTAATATTTTGCCTTGTCACTCTAATTAAATGGGAAACACTATTGCCAGGTCTCAGTAACATTGACGGGGTTTTTTTCCTCTGTATGTTTTCCATTTAAATTGCCCTTTTCTATTTTCAAAATCACAGTAAATTCTCTTCACTTTTTTTTAGGTAAATTTTCTCATTATTTAGATAGTCACCAAAAAAATCTAATTCAAGCACGGATCCTTATTTCATTTCTTTACTTTCATGTAGAATTTTTCGTGAGTTCCACATTTGAGATCTTAGAAGATCTGTCCCATGAATCAGAAACAAAATTCCTTCTATAGTATTACCTGTAGCAATTCTATATAGCTATGAATTATTATATATACATACAAATTTCTGTACAGATTAGTTTAAAAGAAAAAATCCATAGGCAATATTATAACCGTGGATAAATTAGAATTTGTCTATTCTGCTCTTCTATTTTTTCCTGCCTCTTAATAACAGAATACCCTATACCTAGACCCAAAAAAAGAATATTTTAACTTCAGTATTCCTGTTCACATGGACCACAAAAATACCAAAAGAGACTGTAAAAGCTGCACGCCAGCAATACTTCATGATTAATCAATATAATGTATACTTTCTCCCTCAGAAACCAATCTGAAGTTCTAATCAAGCTAAAGACTACATTAATTAAAAAGAAATATCCACTCGAGAAAGCCCAACAAAAAAATCCCACAAATCCCTACCTTCTACAGACTACAAGATGAACAGTGGACACAATGCTCGGAAGTTACAAACCATGCAATATAATGAATATATAATGAATAGAGCTGCAATCATATAAATGAGAAGCCAGACCAAAGCAAAGGATGTGGGGAAATCCATAGTAGGAAAGCAACTAAAATGTGTTATGAATTTCAAAACCAGACAGAAAATATTGTGACAAAACCAACTTCCTTCCTTAAGCCTAAATTTAGAGAATGAGTAAAAATAACATTCACAAAACCAAAATAGTTCTTTACACAGCAGAAGGAAGAAATATGAGAAGTCACTGATGAATTTGTGAAGGTTGTTACCTTAGAATATGAAAGCATAAGGTTAAAAACAAAAGAGAATTCTGAATAAATTAGACCATTATTGCTGTTCCATTAATGGTAAAAGATGAAGTATTCAAGAACAGAGATGTTAAAATCCGGATTATTATTATTATTTTGTTTGTTTGGTTTGGTTTTTTTAATCTTAAAGAGGACAAACTAGACAGGTATTTGGACATCTGATACAAACCAGACCAAATCAGAGTGTTATAAACTTGTATTCAGACTATTACGTTACTATTTAGACTACTGTTTTACACCAAATGCATCGAGTTCTTGATTTATTATACACCTTAAAAATACACTAATAACAATTAAGTAGAAATACTGTCCATACACTGAAAATCATGAACTTACAACTTCTATATTCTTTCACAATTGCAGGTAAATCCTCATTTCTTATCTCCAAGCTTGCTAGATCCATGCACTGTAGGTCTGTAGGGTTTTGATAACGGATCTATCCTGGGCTATGGATTTAGTAATGAACTGTACTGCTCCCACCTTTCGAATGACATTTCCTATCACCAAATGATTATTGTGTACCTTTCTAAGTATATCATATTTGCCAGGAAGAGAGAAGAAAGAATAGCTAATAAAAAGCACAATGAAGCAATTAAAAAGAAAAAACAAACAAACAAACAACAACAAAAACAAAACAAAACAAAAAAAAAACTGCAGTGCCTTGCTGTTGTGCATGAAAGGACGGCAGTATTTTTCAACATATAAAAGGTATTTTAGATAATTTACATAGATTTCTCCACCAAAAGTACACTGAAGGAGAAGACAGTTATCAAAAAAATAATGAGCTATCATAACTGGGGGAATTTTAGCCTGAGAAATGCCATAATAAAGAATCATAGATTGAAGCTGGCAGGGACTCCTGGAAGTCATCTAGTCCAAGGCTGCTTAAAGCAGGATTATCTTCCACCTTGAACCAGGCTCCTCAGAGCTATGTCTGGCCCAGTCCTGTCAGTCTCTGGGTAGCTTCTTCCAATCACTAACACCCTCATGGAGAAAAATCTCTTGATATCCAATTAAGGCTTTCACTGTTTCAGCTGGTGACTTGCCCTTTCATTATGTCTTAAGGAAAGTGTAGCTCTGCCTTCTCTCTAAATGCCTTTACAGGGAAAGAAAGCAACTAGGTGTCCAGTCTTCCTTTCTCCAGTATGAACAAAACCTAGTCTCTTGATGTCTCATCTTTTAGCATGCACTCCTGCCCTAACCATCTTGGCAGCCCTTCAGTGGTTTCTCCAGCACATCAGAATCTATCTCCTGTGCTAACAGGCCCAAAACCACATTTTGGTGGATAGCAAACTGAATTAGCAGTGCACCCTTGTGGCAAAGATGTTCAGCCACACAAAGCACTGGAGTAGCAAGAGTGTGGCCAGGAGATGGAAGGCCGTGACTATTCCCTTCTGCTCAGCACTTGTGAGACCACATGTACAGTGTGGTTAGGTGTCCAGAGTGCATGATGGCTGAGGAAAGAATGAGAACTGTTTTCCCCCACCCTTAAGAACAGAAGACTGGGAAAGACGTTACTGCCCTCTTTAATGAGAGAAGTTAAAGACACAGCCAGACCCTTTTCAGAGGTTCACAGAGCTAAGACAGGGGAGTACAGATAAAAAATACTACACAGAAAATCTGACTAGATATAAGAAAAAGAAAATACTATGACAGTGGCCAAATACTGGAAGATCGAAAAATTTCAGTCCTTAGAAATATTTGAAAGTTGGTGGGGCAAGACCTGTAGAATCTAATCTAACCAAATCTTCAGTGAGCAAGAGGTTGGACAAGAGGACCTCCCTCCCACCCTAAATAAGTCTATGATTCAAAGTGTGATGCAAACTACAGGAAAATTTAGTATAAACATAAACTGGCAACATTTCTCATAGGCCTGAATATACATCAAAGCAAATCTTCAAAATAAAGATCAAGGACTATTAAGTAGTTCAGTGACTGTTTCTTTCCAATGTCGGGTTAATTTTTTCCTAGTCAAATGACTCATCTATGACTGATACATTTATGTCACATCACCTACACCAAGCACTGAAAAAGCTCAAGTCCCTTCATTAGCCTACTTTTAGATATTAATTTGAAAAATTCCATTAAGAATATTCACACATGAAAACTACATACTGAAAACTGATAAATATAAATTCAATTTCTTGGAAGAACTGGTTACCTTAGTTACCATAAAAGCAGTTTAAAACAGTTTCTGTACTGCAGCATGTATTGATTTTTTTGTTACTATACTTTCCTTGACTTCTGCAATGCAGTGGAAGAAAGAGACCAAATTACCTTAATGAATCTACAAGTAAAAACATTTGGGGTGTCAGACACTAACAGTGGTATCTTTCCACAAACAAAAGAAAGGAGCTTTGAGTCAAACTATGGGATCTAATATGTAGAAATACTCAGAGCTTCTATCTGCAACTGAAGCCAAAGGAGCTGTGCTTGAACATACTAAGCTTCCATACTGATACCCCTTTGAAATATTCACTGTTCCAGGTGGAATATTTAGCATTAGGTGATATTTCAGACTTAAAAATCCTGCCACTTTTACTTTGTAACTTACTATGAGAGTAAGGATGAAAATGGGGATACTACCTTCCATTGTAATAGAAAAATAAATTAATAAAGGATTGTGAAGCTTTTGGGTTCCACAAAGATAAGTGTTGTAGGGAAAAAAGGTAGGGCAAAATAGGAATTCTGTCTTCAGAGCATGACTTGATACTTACTAATGCATGAGGAACGGGGTCATGAACAGAATAATGAGAAGAAAAAAAACCAAAACATAAATATATTAATTTGCACTTACTGTTTGAAATTTGTCCCTCCTATGAAATGAATGGAGTTTCCTTGGAAATGCTACATACATATAGAATTGCAGATCATACATAAATAAAAGGGGATTAAATACAATATAAGGTAATACAGTCAGTCTTATTTCTGATATTCTCTAACTCTGAAATCCTTAATTATATTATTTTGTTATCAGGGTGATTAAGAAGGTTCTATTATACTATATTATTTCACTAATACCATTTATCTAGCAAAATACCTTTCACAAAATGACTCTTCAGCAACAGCTGCTTTGCATAACTTTTAGCAGTTTCTGTACTACATGGGACCTGCTTTTAGTGCTGAACCTCAAAATAATTAAGATCCAGACAGTGGACAGAACATAGATTAATACTGCCTCTCATTTTCTTACAACTGCTGACTAACGTCATCCTACTGATTTTAAATCTTCACAGATTGAAGTGATAATAATTAAAAACTGGTGCATGCTTTATTCACAAATATTTAAGGACTCAGACCAAATAATCTGAAATATCACAGGTGAAAAATTCAGTATTTCTCTGCAATATCTTCTATAATCCTGCAAGCAGTAGACTGTCTCCTTTACTAATTCCTATCTTGTTTTTAAATTGTTTAAAGGAAGCTTAATTAAGCATTTAAAATTTGATTTAAATGCTTAAAACATTACTTTCTAATTGAACTTGTTAAAACTTTTAGGTTAACCAAAGTACTTATATTTTCTGTAAAATAACTTTAGATTCAAAGGAAATTATTTCTATACACTAATTCTACAGTCTATTTCTACTTCTAAACTAATGTCTATAATCTATTTCTATAAACTAATAACCATAACGTGCATTAGAATACAAACTTTTTATACAACAAAATAATGTTTTAAGGAATGCTGTTTCAAAAAGATATATTTACGAAAGGCAATTATAACTTAAAATAAATTCTCTATTATGGACAACTTCATTAATGAAAAAATACAACTCTTATAAAGCATTTTTTTTCTAAACCTTTAGAAACAACAGGAGCTTGTCTGAGCAAAACAAGGCTGTGAGCTGTAAAAACATCTCTACAGTAGATACAAAAAAGTAATAGAATAACTTACAGGAAATATTGAAAAAATAGGTGAGAGATAGAAAAGGAAACAAAGACTTTTTTTTTTTTTCCCCATCATTTTAATCTAATCTGCAGAAATACTGAAATACCACAACTATAATTATGGTGCTAGAGAAGAGTACTAAAGAAGGCCAGAATGAAGGTTATTTGACTGTCTTAATGATGCCTTCATCTAAATATATTCAAATGTCATATTTAATCATAACATTTAATTTTCCTTAGTACTCAGCTTGACATCTCTTTAAAACCTCTTTATCCTATATTACTAATGCCATATCAGTCCATCTTTCACTTTCATCCAGTTAACATTTTGAATATATGCAAAAACATGAATATTCACTCACAAATGTAAACTCCAGATTAACAGCACAATTACCAAACCAAGGGTTTTTGATGTAATCCTGATTATTTTTGGAGTTTCCTTTTCAAATTTTAATTAATCTTTCCAAGTACTAGCAAAAAGGATCTGAATTTTTTCAGTGTGAAACTGCACTTCTACCGCTCAAATCTCAGTTCCAAAACCCTGGGGTCACAGGTATGGGGAGAAGGTGGAAAGACAATGGAAAGAGAAGAGGAATATAGAGCTTTACAGAATGATAAATGGCCCATACTTGTAGTTGCAAACCTGGAACAAGTGGTAGTCAAACCCAGTAAAGTTTGGGAATTACCATTTTATATTCTGAAGCGAAAAATTTTCTTGCAGTCATACAGTATCATGTGCAAAATTAATATAGTTTAAAATATATGTTTATTCAACAAAGCATTAAATAATATCCAAAGTGCCACGAAGGCCTGGCTAGAAAATACTGGCTCTGTATTTATATTTCAGAGTTTGTGAATCATGAAACAAAAGTTCCTGCATGATAACTGGTTATATGTTCACTGATGTAATAAACCATCTGAATTGTAATACATGATCCCACTGTAAGAATATTAGACAGGGACTATAAAGGTAAAATATTTGTCCAAAGAGTAAATGTAGTAGTTAGAAACTCACAGTAATTTTTAGAAAATTACATTTAAGTTTACTTATAACCATTTAAAGTAATTCTAGAATTTGCACAGCTGTTCCAAACAATAACTTTAGTTTCCAACATTAAGGTTCCAAAAAGATAGTCTTTTGCCCAGAGTTGAGAAAGGAAGGAAAATTACATTTCACAAGCAAGGTACAGATTTTAGAATTTAGTCTTAATCAGATTTTTAGACACCCTCTCCTTGGAGGCTTGCTTTCCTCTAAAAGATCTAAATCCTTTAGTAAGTTGAGTAAATTATTTCTAAAAATATCATTTTCTTTGCCAAAAGTACAGAGCACTCTAGAAACCCAAAAGACAATTATGTTGTTAGTTAATTTATTAACCACTGAATAAAATATATGATTTCAGGTGCCTTAACAACATGTTATTTACACAAATCTTGCAGAATAATATTTAACATGATTTGTCCAAAGAAAGAGGTTGTCACGGAGCTTCAAAATTAAATTAAAATCCTGTTAAAAAACAATGGACTAGCTAGATTCCAATTCCTGCGTATGATAAAGCACGTGTAATTTGCTGTTTGTAAGAATGTATTTTTAGTTCAAATACAAATGCTTAAAATAGATTCTACTTGTAAACAAATAAAAAATGTACAGCATTTTCTTACAATTCTTATTTATGAACATAAAAAGAAAACTACCTTCAACTATGCTATCCACTGAAGCATAACAACATTTCTTATATTCATTCATGAAACATTCAATTTTTTATTTATAAAGTGGGAAGATACAGTTATAACTTCTGAGTACACCAGCTCAGGAAAAATGGACACCAAATATTTTAAAAATATTTTTAAAATGCTTTTTAAAAAATGAGTTTTGATTCATTTTAAGATTTTCTGGCCAAGGAAGCATTTCTTAAATAATATCTATGAGTCACACAAACAGAACTGTATTGAGGCAGCTGAGGAAGATAGACCTCTGCAGTATATTACTGTACTGTTTTTATCTTTCAGAATTAGTTTGTAAATCAAACATATTGAAAAAAATAACATGTAGATTAATTTATTTTCAGCACTGCTCAGATTTCCTGACTTCGAGTTCACACATGTGACTTTCAGGGAAATGATGAAATAATTCAGTAACATCTGCTTCTGGAGAATATGACTTAGGATTGCAACAAGCTCATATAGATATGAGGAAATAACAACTTCTGTGAGATTTATTATCTAAAAAGGAATACTTACACAGTGAAACTTGTTGCTTTTAGCTGAATGTGTTAACATACAACATGTTGAAGTAATTCTGAACTCGTCTCTGACTTGAAACTGCCTGGGTCATTTTGTTTGTTTGTTTTTCAAACCCCTTCGAAGAATGTGTCTAATAAGAAAAAGTCCTTGACTTTCAAGAAAGACTGACAGGCTGCTTCACGTTTTTAGGTCAATGGCAGTGACCATCCATTAAAAGAATATATAATTACTAGCATTTTGGGGTGTGAAAATAAGTGCTTTGGCAATCAACACATTGGCAGTAAGGCATAGGGATTACTGTTCTTCAGAAACAAAACCAAACCAGAACAAAGTGTCTTTTTAAAAATGCCTGTCTTCTGTGAAAAGTAACAGAAATGCTAAAACCAGAGGTGAATTCTTTAACTCCTGCTCCTGCAACTACAGCACCTCTTTCTCAGATAAAACGAATTCTGGATAAATAGTATATCGTACCAGATGGTCATCCTTTAATAAATTTAAATACCGATCTAGCCTTTTTTTTTAATGTGGCATCAGTGTTCCATAGAAGAGTGTCACGAGCATTAAAGACAGAAGTGTTACCACAAAAAGTTACTCAAACTCTAAGAGGTTTTTTAATTAATTTTATCTAAAACCTAAGATGTTCCCGAGCATGGAGATGTTCCAGTAGGATCATTCCACCTCCAATACGTTTCTTTCAATAGAGGACTGTTCTAATATTTTGTCACTGAAGGCTCAATGGAAATCACAAGACAGTAACCTGCAACTCCATTGCAAGTTTCTAGCTATAAAGAGGAAAACAAAAATCTTCCAACATGCACAGTTTCTGTTCAAAGTACTTGAGTTAAAAATTATTAATGTTAACAGTATAAATTAAAAACTTTTTCACTTGAATTGATCATTTGCCTAAAATTGATCTGCAGAATTAAAATTGAATATTCAGGTTAGGATCATGACTTCAACTTTCAAGTTGTCATAATTGTCAGTTTTCACAGAACTGAAAAGTCAATTATCTATTGTATACATTAATCCTAATCCTATAATTAAAGTAGAGGGTTTTTATATTAAAAAGTTGGGTTTATACCCAGACAGATTAAAGAACAAATGCAAGGATGTGTAAGGACAGATTAAAGAACAAATGCCAGTTGGGAGGACAACATAGAAAATTGCACTGAGATGCCTGAAACCCAAGATATGAAGACTAAATTGCTAGATTGGTGGAAGACAGGTTCAGAGAGGCTGTGAAGCCACTGAGAAAAAAATTAGTAGCAGCATCCTAATGTAGAACTACAGCCTGCCTAAAGAAGACTAATGTGTGAAAATGCATTTAAAACAAGGTATAGTCAACAAAAGCTGAAGGAATGTTGACAGCTCAAGGCAAACTAACATCAGCTGCTTTACATATGGTCCCTGCCAAAAGGGCTTTAGTTGCTCTATGAATCAGCCTTTAGCCAACAAGTGCACTAAGAGAGGTTCTGTGACTGTTTTGCCCTGCCCCAGAAAGTAACAACTAGATCTCAGACCCAAAAGGAAGGTATTAACTGACATTCTGAAGTTACAGGATGAGTGCAGTTCACATCAAAATATTTACCCATGGCTGGCAAAGGTTAGGAGTACAACATAAGGCTATATGGATCAGGAAACATAAATAAAAGGAAGAATCATGAATCTGCACCACCAAAAATGAACGAAGCTGAAGCCTGCCATTAATGCTAGTGTAAGTTACATGTCATAATGCACGAAGGTCCAAAAGTAGAGGCAGACAAATAAACATGCTTAGTAGAAAGGAACATTTAGTTAACTACCAGTCAGTAATTAAATGGGTGGGTTTTTGTTGAACGGGAAGTCCCACCTCCAGATATTTTTTTTGTAGTTGATATCTAGTCTTATTGCTTTGTTCATTCTTCTATTTTAACTAGCATGTTTCATTTGAGTTGGACTACAGTAAAAACAACAGATATCCTGCCCTGTGTAATGGACCCTTTCAAGTTTTACCTACTGTTATAGCAAAGCCCGCCTGGAAAGTCACAGGACTTCTTTAGAAAAAATTGAAGAGTAAGAGCTCTTGGGCACTACAATCAGAGGAAAAGTTGCAGCTTCTGCCACTGTAGTTATTTCTAATCTAGCAGGGTGCATAAAAGACAGAACTGTACTCTTAAAAGTAGTAAATTGCAATTATCTAAATCAATGTTACCACTTTGGCAGAACATCCCTCTGTGATTCTCTCTAACATACTCCTTCCAGGAGCAGGAAACCATACAATGATCAATAGGTCACTGCAGATTGTGAAGGAGGTTTGAGTAGAATGTTGTGGTGTTTGGAGGAACAGGCAAAGTACATCTATGCAAATCTATGACACATTTCTTGTAGGAAGGAAGTAGAAGATGCATTATGAAAAACAGTTTATAAAAAGAGGTAAGACCATGTATTATGGAATTAGAAGTACTTTTCTTCTAAGTAGACTGGTTTAACATTATTTTCCAAAGGTGCTCTTCCAAATAGTGTGCATTTTTTCTTTTTCCTTCCAGGCCTCCACTCTTTCTCTAAGGAACCCTACTACTCCTTATTCAGCCGCAGTGCATTACTGAGCAGTCATGTCAGTTCTCGGTTATAAGAACTTATGTGGGAGTATTCACAACTTACTGGTTAGGGTTTACAATGGACATTTAAACAAGATATGTTCTTTCATAAAGAGACATATGCATATCTGGGGATTCTGAACATAGGTCCTCCCCTTCTCCACATTATAATATTTCTCCAAGGTAGCTACATTTTTTCAGTCTAGAAAATAACTTGCATAGAAGAAAACAGCATATTGTACTTATAAGTGCTTACTCAAATTCAAGATTTGCTAACAACAAAAATCTTCGCTATCTCCTCTTCTTTCACACATGAAAAGAACACGTTATGCCTAATTGAAAACTGCAGTCAGAAAAGCAATCAGACTGACATGGTTAATAACAGGAGCTTCTCCTAAAGACTAATCATTAAAGACTAAATTGGAATTTCATTTTTCCTAAATATGAAATCTGCCATTGTTATTCCACGTGAGCTGTTTGTCAATTGGCTTGAAGAAAAAGAGATAAAACTGAGCCTGTATGTGTTTTTTTCATGCATGTGGATACATAAATAGCACATCTAATGCATACATTTCAGATCTATTGTTGTTATAACTTTTATCTCCCTCATTAAATCGTGAATACAAACCTGACACAAAACAGTACTAAACAGGGTTCCTCTGCTCTCTGGAAGTATATTTTTACTGAGGGGCAGCTGATAGCAACCATTTAAATAAGTTAATTTGTATTGATTTTAAGAGGTTAAACCATTTAGCCTAAGCTTCTTTATGCAAGTATCATGCAAAAACTCACTTTCCCACAAAGGTAAAAATTACCCTCGGTATCCTTTTTATATTAAGCAAATATGAAAACAAGCTGAAATGCTGAAATATTACTGAGGTATTACTATTTGCCATATTTAGGACAAGCAAACATCACAGGATGAGATACACATCTAAAATATTATGCAACAATATTCTGTCACATATATTCTAGTTTCCAGTACTTACTAACACCCCAGCACTTTAATCCAAAACAAAGGAATATTCATTTAGTATTTAATTAGATTAAATTCCTGACCAAATTCTACATAAAGCCAAGAAAGATTTGTGAAATATTATACATTAAAATTTGGTTCTAAAGGTGTATTTATTTTCTTCCTACATACAATTGTTTAAGACAGAAATTTAACTGTCTAACTGTTTTAACAACCAAGTCTGAATGTTATATTCAATTTGGTACACTCCAGTAGAAAGCTCCAGTTTCAACATTATCATCAGTGTGGCTTTATTTCCAGTGCCTGAATTCCAAGCATCAAAATGTGTCCTCTCATTTTCTAAGGCTGCTCTGGAGAGGTTCAAGTTCCCTACACTGAAATACCTACAAAGCAAACACAGGGCTTTGAATCCTACCATGGAGAGAAAATAAGAACATATTAAAGTCAATAAAAGCATTTGTGAAAGAGCAATGTTTCAAACACAATTTTTAATGGCCACTTTATGATCAATGGTACACTCCAGGCCGCACTGAAGTTAAAACAGTACATTGGGTTAAAGCTGTATCATATTGATGTATCACCCATTTTATATTTTACAAGGGTCAAAGTAAAACAAAACAGACAATTTTAGAAATAAGTGCCAAAAAATCATAGCAGTTCTAGAAAAGTTATTTAACTGTTTTCCCTCTTCTCCTGTTAGGTTGATGCAAAAGTAGTTGCTGTTTTGGACTGTGAATTTTAAATAATAACTAGGCTCAAACACATCTTTATTAACCAAAATATGAACCACTAAAATAAACACATTTTTGACAATAAGAAATAAGTTTGTTTATTCCTGTGACATAAATATCTGTTCTTCTGGATTTGGCGGACACATTTTCTGCATCCTGCTGGTTGCAGAAGCATTTTCACTGCGAAAAGTTATCGAGATGTGTGAAGAAGTGGTAGGTGGTTGTCTAGAGAACAGGTGAATATGGTGGATGAGGCAAAATTTCATAGCCAAATTTGTTCAACTTTGGAAGCACTGATTGCAGGTGTTGCAGTTTTCAGTTCATCTCATTGATTTGCTGAGCAGATTTCACAGATGGAATGGTTTCACTGGGATTCAGAAAGCTGTAGTAGATCAGAGCCCCAGCAGACCACTGAACAGTGACCATGACCTCTTTTTGTGTGCAAGTTTAGCTTTGGAGGTTCTTCTAGGTCCAACCACTGAGCTGGTCATCTCTGGTTGTCATATAAAATCCACTTTTCTTTGCACATCACAATCCAATCAAGAAATGGTTTGCTGTCGTTGCATAGAATAGGAGAAGATGATACTTCAAAATGCCTATTTTTTTGACTTTCGGTCAGCTTGTGAGGCACCCACTTACCAAGCTTTTTCACTTTTTCCATTTGCTTCAAATGCCACATGACCATAGAGCGGTCGATGTTGAGTTCTTCAGCAACTTCTCGTATAGTTCTAAGAGGATCATCTTCGATGATTGCTCTCAATTGGTCATTGTCAACTTCCGATGGCCAGACAATATTCTCTTAATCTTCAAGGCTCTTGTCTCATTCATGAAACTTCTGGAACCACCACTGCACTGTACATTCATTAGCAGTTCTTGGGACAAATGCGTTGTTGATGTTGTGAGTTGTCTCCACCGCTTTATGACTCATTTTGAACTTGAGTAAGAAAATGGCTTGAATTCGCTTTTTGCCTAACATCATTTCCGTAGTTAAAATAAATATAAAATAAACAACAAATACTAAGTCAGTAGCAAAAAAAAAAAAAAAAAACCAAAAAAACCACCCAAAACCATAAATAAAGTACATTGAAGTGATGGTATAAGATATACACATTTATATATTCCAATATCAAACGGTGAATTTCAACAATGCAAAAACTGCAATTACTTTTGCAACAACCAGTCATAAAACTGCCGTCAGATACTGATTTCTTCATCCTTTTTCAGACTTTGGGTTCTAGGCCACTACCTTGTGCTCTCTCTCTTCTCCCCCACTCCCAAAAGAGAAAAACAGTATGTGCTTTAAGAAACCATCATCCTAATCATAAAAGAATACCAGGCTGGAAAAAAGTGGTTGAACTACTGGATATTGAGAGCTTTGTCTTAACTGATGGGGAATTTTTCTACAGAAAGAATGGCATTTTTAAGAAAAATAGAATTTTAATTTATGTCCTCAGATAAAAGAAAATCAAAGCTATAGCATAACTTCTATCAAGGTGATTATGCACAGTAATGGAATAACTAATTTTTAAATTTAGACTGGACTTCTATTGTATAATTACCGTAAAACAAGTTATAATTAAAATCTGCACACATGACCACACTAAACCTTATCGTGTTGAGGTACTGATGTCCCCCCTACACTAATCTTTAAAATGAAGATACTACAAGCCACAGTTCTCACTATGCTGATACCCCAGGGTCCTCAACAGTCTCTTCTTTGTCTAAGTCTTTTGTAGCTGCTGCTGAAGCTATTTCCCCACAGGTTTTAAGAGTGAAAAACACAATTTTACTGCAATAAAGATTAATTTTCTAAGTTATGAATTTATAGCCTTGCAAGCTATAAAGTAAGTTCCCAGTTTCACATAATTCGTGTATGAAAATATGACCTTAAAACTGCTGCAAAATGTTAAAAAAAACCTGAGAGCTGAGTTCAGTACAACACCTCTTTGTTTTCAACTTTATGTCGAATGTGATTTTTTCTCTCAAACAATTAGTTATCTCTTCAATGTCTTTTTTTTTTCCTGATGTTTGATTTCAGCTCTGTTCAGTATTGACTTCTCCATAAAACCACATTTACTATTTGTTGCTAGCAGCAAACAAATTGAGCTACAGAGAAATTAATCCAAATGGACAATTAGGTATCTGTGCTAATTGTTTTTGTTATTTATCAATTATTTTATCTAGACCACCACAGGGGAAGAGTAAGTTATCTGGCAGCAAGGAACTAGAAAAAAACTTCATGTCTGAATAAAAGATGGATGCATCTAATTACATTTTTGAAAACATTTTCTCAAGGAAATGTTTGGATCTTCAGTAAGCTTTTATTTATAATATAGCTCTGGATCATTTTCAAATACCATTGTTTGTAACTAGGAGAATTCAATTTTTTTTTTTTTTCCACATTATCTATGGGTTTTACATCAAAATGGCACAGTTATTTTTGTCTTGAATTATTTAATGATTACCATAAAAAAGTGCTTACCTCAATTATTAAGTCACAAAATCCATCCATTTCTCCTGTCATAATCACAAAATTCATTACTATCCCTGTCTCTCTAACAAAAAACAATAAATCAAAGAACCAGAACCAGTTTGGGAAAAAAAAAAAAAATTAAAAAAATCCCTTGGCACTTGTACTCATCACTAACTAATTAAAAAAAGCTTTCTTTGCAAAAAAATGCTATTTTATATTGTTAAACTTAGCCAACCATACCACTGGAATAATTCTATTAACCTTTAAGAGGCCAATTTTATACATTGCATCTATTTTTTATCCTAAATGAAATTTTCTTTTTAACTACGTAACATAAAACGGATCCGGCCAGCAGCTCAAGGTCATTCATCATGATTTCTGCCACAATTATTTACACTTCTATGAGGGATTTGTTTGGGTCCCTAAAATAATAAAATGTACAAAAGTGGGACGAGGAAATAAACTGTCAGATAAATATTCTCCACAAAAGTCTAGTGAGTTTAGTGGATCACGACATTAATAATGCTGTAGCTCTTTAGCTTCTAAGTAGGAAAGTTCATTAGCTTGTTATAGCCATCCTGTTAAATCCCCATTATGGTAAGGAGTTCTATTTTTGTAATAGCAGTATGCATGCAAGCAAATGTACTATTAGTATAAAGTCTTGTAAGTCCCAATAATTTAAGATACAATGTTTATTTCCTCATTATACAATTAACAAAAAATATACATCCCTATATGTCAAGTATGGATCATCCACATACTGCTAGAACCACTGCCATTTACCAAAGACATAACCTTGCAATTCTTAAGCCTACCTTTTCCTATACTAATTTTAATAGAACTACAGCTATTTTAACGTATAGATAATACATTGGCATGAAGTCTTATGGAAAAGATTTTATTAACTAGTAGATTCTTCAGAAAGGTAGCCAGATAAGTCAAGGGGGTTTTTTGAGTTTGCAATATAAAAGCATACTTAGAACAGCACTTTAATAATTTAAGAAAGATGCAAATTTGGATCAGAAGACACAATATTAATAAGTTTAAGAGTAACTGAATATATTTTCTTCCCATTCAAATCCTCTATAACCTTTTTTTATCCATCACATGTAAAATGATTTCCACACAAAGTCACAACAGAAGAATGACAGGCCTATATTTCTTTCACTGAATCGTAGTAAAGGAGTGACATTTTTAAAAATGAATCAGAACAGGAACTTTATTTTTGTCTAATAAAGAGTTACCTAGAAATGTGAGTCTGCATCTGATATGCACATCAACATTGCTGATTTGGAACCAGAATTAGTTTGGAGTCTGAATGTATAGTTTTTGACTAACATTTCTGACAATTAGCAGCAACTGTAAAATAAAGATGCAGTGCATTTCACTTCTAAATTTTCAAATACAAATGTCATCTTCCAACTTTTCTTAGTATACCAGGCCTGACTCAAACTCATAATAGAATACCTACATTTAACCATGAGTATCTTAAAGTCATTCCTCTCTTACTCGCCAGTGTGAAAGACTTTAACAACAATAGGGTGTTAAAGATAAGTTCCTGAAATATGTACAGATTTGGCATGGTATTTCTAAAAGCTCTGACCCACATTATTCAACAATACACTTGAGGGGGGAAATTTATATGTATTTTCTCAAAATGACTAGGCTGTTAACATTTATGGAGATTCTTTTGGAGATTTTTTCTTGTTTACCTTTGAGTATCAGAGTCATATATCAATAGCCACTACGACAGTACAAAAAATCACAAACAGTGAGCACTATCCCCTTATGGCCTCAAATTGCACCAGGGGAGGTTTAGATTGGAGATTAGGAAAAGTTTCTTCACCAAAAGAGCTATCAAGCATTAGAACAGGCTTACCAGGAAAGTGGTTGAGTCACCAACCCTGGAGGTGTGTAAAAGAAGTGTAGATGTTGTGCTTAAGGACATGGCTTAGTGGTGGACTTAGCAGTGTTTGGTTTGAAGTTGGACTCAATGATCTTAAAGGGCCTTTTCCAAACTAAATGACTCTATGATTCTACCAAAATTATATGGGGGAAAGTCCATCTAACTCAGTGTCCTGTGTGTCTGTTAACATCAAGGTGACAATAAGCAGAAAAAGAACATAAGGACAGGGAAAATACAGAGCAGTACACTCACCAGTAAATTCTTTTTAATGTCAGTAATTTGTGTTAATAAGAGATACCTGAATTGGAGAATAATTCCACCTCCCATGCCTAATAGCCCTTCTTACGCTTTTCCTATTAATCTGACTGATGTCACCTTCGTCCTTTTTAATAAACTGTTCATTATCATTATCAACCTTATCATTACTTCACTAACAAAAAAAAAAATAATAATTTCAAATTAATTGGAAATGTCTAGTGAAATATAAAATAAACTCACCTTTTATAGAGACAAGGTTCCTTGATATAATGAACTTGCCTGTATGAACACTTTATTCTAAATATCTTTAGAGCTATTCAAGGAAGGATGAACTGAATGTCTTAGGGATCTTGCTGCTAACATAGCATTTGATTCTACTCTCCAACATTCCTGTCATGATAGTAGGGACATGCTTAAAATAAAAGGACACTATGTTAGGTGCCCTAGAAAACAGTGATCCTGAGAAGCATATTATCAGCATAAGATACAGCTTGCAAGGCTGAAGCTCCTGAAGGAGCTCTGGACTCTTGAACTCTTGTTATTCAGCTAATGTGAATGTTGAAGGCTACCATTTATTTTAAATTGTGAGACTGACTGAAGTTAACTGTGGGCAGAACCTATAGGATAGATTTAACATACAATGTAAGAGAACTTAACATACAACGTATATCACTGCCCCTTGCCATGCAGGAGTAATTGTCATCAAAGATATGACCTTTTTAATATGAAAACACCTGCAAGATTTGTTTTCAAGGCTTCATCCAAAAGCCAGAGCAGTGCAAGAAGAACTGAAATGGGAACAAATTCACCAGATATAGTGAAAGTAGATAAAAAACTAAAACATTAGATGGCACTATATAGTAAATAATTCATGATCTGTTGTCATTAAAGAGTGTGATAGCAGAAGGATGGGTGTCTGATAGAGATGCACAGGACTTAAATATCCATTCTTCTAGACATTATTGTTAGCAACAATAAAAGTTATCTTTTATGCTTATTTGTCCAGTTAGAGCAGCATATTCTATTAGCTGACTTTCAAACACTTGATCATTTAAAAAAACTCTGTAAAATCTCATTAGACACAAAATCTTTTATGCAAGACAGGCTTCACACAAAGTGGCAGACATTATACATACAGCACACATTGGAAAACATTGCAACTTCTATGCAAAGTTATCAAAGAAAAGACTCCACAAATGTTTTAATCCTTCAGGAGATAGAGCTGATAGAATAAGTTATGAATAATTCTTATTGACTATGGAGAAGGCTTATATTTCATAAGTTTTTGAATTAAAATATGTATTAGCAAATGAGACCAGCACATAACAGATCATCATCCCTCATTTACACTCAGTTGTAAAAGACCTAATTTGTAGATTGAACATTAAATAAGAAGCTGTTCTTAAAGCCAAAACTGTAACAATTACATGTAGGAATGTATTGAAGAGGCTACCAATACAAGGGCACTCTGAGCTCTTTTCAGGAGATCAAGTGTGGGCATTTAACCTACAATTTGAGGAAGAGTGACCCAGGAGCTGGAGTCACAATTCTCTTATATGCTCAAAATTCATACTTTCAATTCGGAACCATAAAAGCAATTTTCCTGCAGTTTCTCCTAATGCAGTATATCACTGGGACAATCTTTGATATCTTTCTCAAGAACATTTATGCCTTTCTAAATATTTCTATGACATCTTACATCCAAGTTTTTAAACAGAAAGTTGAGAGTTCAAACTGAAGTACACAATGCCAAGAAAATGTAAAAGAGAGCAATCAGGAACCATTCATCTCACAGCCTGATGTCTAGGTATTATCCTGTAAATTGCTGTGTTTTTTTCCTCATCTTTAGATTATTGATCACTTTGTCACAACAGTTTGTGTCATTACATCTAATTACATAATCAGTGTGAATTCAAGTAGCCAGTAAACGAGAACATTTAATATGAGAATATTTAATTACTTATGATTATGATATGAGCTGCAAATCGTGACAGACTCTAGATGCAAAACAGCTTCAGCAGTGCATCTGACAACATGCCTTTTCTGAAACCAGGAAGTCTGAAAATAAGGTAGTAGTAAAGTAGTAGTACAGTAGTGAAGATGTAGAAAGGAACTGGATTTCTGCAACAGAGCTAGAAGGTTAGGGGGAGATGTACAAGGCAGGAGACACAGACACATTTCTGTCTACTGTCTGTATAGATTTCTGGAAAATGAAATATCTAAACAGAAATTTAAAACAAACAAATGAACAACCACCTCTATAAAATCCTAAACAAATTGACTGAGGAACAAGAACCCTATAAGTCTGAGACATTTTCCATTATAAACTTTATCATTGCTCTTTCATAATATTTGTTCCTCCCCACCATTCCAAAAACAGTTTCCTGTCCACTTCAGTTTTTCATTCACAGTTACAGCTTCTTCAAAAAAGAAGCATGAATAAAGTTTTTATGCCTCCTAAAAATATTTTTTACAAAAATCTGATTTAAAATTGCCCTAAAGCCATTATACATGAGGACAGAACATTGGGAGAGTTTGAGCAGTTGTGATTTCATCTATTAAAGTATAATGTAAGAACTGAAGATTATTATTCTGTGGGTATGCACTGTTCAGTGAGTTTTGAGTCTCAAGAGAAATTTGAATTTGAGTGCAGCAATCTCTAAAGACTCAGTCTTAAACATTTCTGAAGAATAAACTTGTTATATATTTCTGAACATTAAGTAACAGTGCTTCATTGCTGTTATGTAGAGCCCTTCTAAAAGACAAAAATCAGAGCAAGATCAGATTTCACATACATATATTTTGTTGCTGTTGCTTATCATGACACAACTTCTCTTTGATTTAAGATTAACTCATATAAGGTTAATTAATTGTGGTGTGTAGTGCCATGGATTTATTTTTTTTCCCCACTTTATAAAACAAGCCTTTTATGATCATCAGAATAGCCTGCCTTCTAAAAGCATATAATACTTAAAATACTTTGGGGGTATTATTTCCTTTGATAATGCAAGATAGCAAATGTAAAATTCTTTCCTATCATTAACTAGTAATTTATTAAATCTGAGTATTAACGATCAAAATTCTTAGGTTTGTAAGTACTGAGCAGAAGAGTTCCAGAGGAACTAAGATATATTGTATGTTTTATAAAAGCATTATCAAACTTACGTTTATTCACATGCATCCCCAGTTAACTTACTTTGAGGTATTATTTCATTACATTTCTATCCAATCTATGAGCATAATCAGAAAAAAACCCTTCCTTTTAGTTTGAAAAGCTTTCAAAACAACGTCACCAATAGCTAATTTGCTTGCTAGATCCAAAACAATCACATTTTTTTTCTTTTTAAATTTTTACTATACCTCAATGTTCTTTTTCTTCTGCTTACACTGTTTACAGCTCCACTCAACCCCTTTGCCTCTTCCAATGTTGTGACTGTGTCATAAATCATCAATCAAATTGTAATACTTTTCCAGTCAGTCCTAAATCAAGATAAAATCACAACAATGGTCTGGAGGCAAAGAACTCTAATTGTTCCTAATAGTTTTGTGTAAACCATTCTTCTCCAGAAGAACCAAGGAACTGATTTTTCATTACATTGTATCATTCATTATTACATTTATTTAGTTGTATGTACTATTATCTAGTTGTATATACATTTACCCACATTTCAATAATTCTGAAGGAAAAAAATCTAGAAAATAATATTGGGATGAACAGTACAGTTTCCCCGCATTTAAATTAATATTGAGTAGTTCTGCTTCAGTAACATGATATAGTCATATTCCAGTCTTTCAAACTATTCATAACAAGATTGTCAGCCTGAATTTGAAGAAAGAATTGACGTGTAAAGCTGCATGTTCTTGAAAATAAATGAATAGCCAGTATGTGCTGGTTTGACTGAAAATGAGTTAATTTTCTTCATGCAGTTTGAGAAACCTTTCTTTTTCATAGCTAGCATGGTCATTATTTGGACTTAAGTTGAGAACAAGAAGATAACACCCCAGGACATTAACTTGCCTAACCAGAAATGACGTTTAGGAGAATAAATGGATGTTTCAGTTCAAACACAGGCAATAATGGCTAATTTAATACAAATTGTGTCCATGTCCTCCACCCCCGCCCATTCCTTCTCTTTCCCCCCTCAACAAAAAGCTGTTTATAACTCATGCTGAAAGCAATAAAGCCCCCCCTGAACCTCTCCCATTTCTCTAGAACCTCTGGAAATACTCAGAATTGTCATACAACTTCACATATTTCCATGTGATTTTTTTAACAGTTTTTGATACATTTTATTTCTCCTTACTTTTCTTGTAATCCAAAAATTGATCCAGCTTCCTTTACACTCATATCTAGCTGTCGTGGCCTTTCAGTTTTTCCAGGTATTCATCCTCTTTCCAGACACTACTTTATTTCCCAAATTCTGTCATCGTAATTTTTCTTTAGTTTTGTCAAATTCACGAGATACTGAAGTTACTTCGGATTTTGGTTGTTTTAAGCACATTCATATTCTGTCATTTAACCTTAGCTGGCAAGTTTATATGCCCAATTCAAGCATGTATATTCCACTTATATCTCCAGTAAAACAAACAAACAAAAGTAAACAAAAACCAAAATAAACAAGAAAAACAAAGCAAAACCAAAAAACAATACCACCACAAAACCAAAAACAAAACCAAAAACAAAACAAAAAAACCCAAACCAACAAACCATTCCAGCCAGTGATTCAGAGTGTCCATGCTACCAGCTTCTTTCTCTCAGTTGACTTATTGCCACTTGAAAAAACTTTCTAAGATGTTTCTAAGGTTTCATAGTAAACCGATGTAAAGTAAAGTGAAGAAGTCCGTCAGCAGCCAAGGGAATGCTTCTTGGACTATTCTTACCTTAAAGTGAAAAACTTACTGCTTATAGATAGTTACACCCAGAAAGCCTTATCACAGTTGGGCTTACTATATGTGCACAACAATAAACAAACAACCTTAGAATTTACAGTCCAACAAGACAAAACGTATTGTGACAGACAGCCAATACATAAGGAAAATGTCTGAATTGAATTCCTGTTCCAGGAATAATGATATTAGCAAATTGCATGTTTTAAGGTGAGACCATACGCTGCAGATGGGTGAGTTGTTCACTATTCTAATATCATAATACCACATCTAATATCATATCTAATATCACTACCTTTGTTTCATTTCTTAGACTCAAGCTATTCACAACTAAATTAAATTAAACACTCTAACAATTGCCTTCAACAAACCATTAAATAGATTTAGTCTTTTTATGTGTGAACATACAGATTCAATATACAGAATATACAGATATTCAGAGAGACAAAGAATCAAGACTACCTGAATCTGAAAAGCCTACATTTTGGCATTTGTTGGAAACTAACTGCTTTACCTGATGAAATTAATCAAAATTGTTTTCACTGTTAGGTGAAAGTAAGAGCAAAATGCAATTATAACCTGCACTAAATAGTAAAATAATTCATAAATATTGAATATGCTGTATTCTATTCAATATAAGTTAGGACAAAGATCTTACCTTACATGGACTTCAAGTTTTTAATCAACAAAAAGGCATATATATATCCTGAACTGTAAACTATTAGTAGAGTGATGAGGTAAAATATGATCAAAGAGTATAGAAATTTAGCATCGTCTTACAGACTAGAGCAGTAAAGATGAAAAGGTGGTGGTGAAGATTATGAATGCATATTTAAAGAAGTACAAATATGTATATCCATAAATACATAAACAATTATTATAGTACACACACAAATGTGTGTATCGTTCTAAAACAGAGACATATGCATAAGCAAACACACATAGCCAGATTTTTTGGTTTTCCCAAAAAAAGTGCAACTTTTCACATGTTAGTAGAAAACTGATACAGTCTGAATAGCTGAGTTGGCTTAGTTCCCATGGACATTAAACAAAGCTACAAAATATATGTTTACCTTTCTAGTAGAACTATGAAAAGAGGAACATGAAAAAACAACAAAACAAGAGTTTGAGTTTGCATTCATGTCTGATGTACATTAATCTGCAACAATAACATGCATAGCCTCTGCAGCAGAGGAAGGTATCAAGTGAAATTAGAGCCATCATGAAGGCTCACATGTAAATAGCTTAAAACTTCTTTTATGAAGCAGAGAACATTCCTCCAGATAAGACCCATTACAAGATAGACAGGTTCTTTAACATCTCTGGCAAAAGATATCTACGCACAATTCCACTAACTTGCTATTATACTTTTTATCTCTATTATTCACAGTTGCTCAGCCTTAGGATCCTTTTCAATTATGTTCCTGCAACAATAATAACTCATAGTGGTATTAAGCTACTGAAATATTCACTTCAGTATTAATAGCTGATATAAATTACAAAAATAATTTACATAAAACTCATGCTGGACATAAATTTCAGTTTTTGATGAACTAAATTCTAACCAAGAAATATACAAATATAACACAGAAAGAATTAAAACTAAAGCAGAGACCACAATCTAGTGTTATTAGATCTTAAATTTAAGAACTAAATATACAAAATAGGTTACAGGTTATTTTTTTCCCCACCACATTTTTTTCTGGACTTCCTTTCACCTTTTTTTTTTTTTTTTTAAATCATTTGCAGTTTCATAGTGACTTAAGAAGAAGACATAGAGAAATAAGTGTTTGGCAAAAGCTGTTGCAAGTAACACAAAATGAGGAACATTGCATTTTAGAAATGAAGCAGCATACACTGCGTGTTAAGAAAGGAGTGTCGTCCAATGATCAAGGACCTAGACTTACATGCAAGAAATCCAGAGACTGATTAAAGATTTTCAAAACATACAAGGCTTATCTATAGCATGAATGACATGATTAACAGAAATAACAGTGGGAAAGATACCATGGTGATACGGCCTTGGGCTGGTTAAAAATGTGTCCAATAGCAGGTTGTGCCATATGTGGGTTGTTAGCATGTTTTAAATTACATACTGCTTTACCTCACTGCTATTGCTAACTGCTAAAATGTATGACATATCTTTGTTTGCTAGCTAGACCTACCCTACTATTTGTTAATCCCAGTTCACAAGCAAGAATAATACCCTTCTTGGACCAGAAGAGGTATGGTAAAGATTAATAAAGCAAACCCAAGGAACTGATAAAACTGCTGAAGATGAAAGGAGAGAGATGAGGTGGAGGAAGGAAGGAAAGTCAGGTCTTATAACTGAATACAGGTAAATGTAAAGAACATTACAGTCACAAAGTTTTTCACTTTTTCAAGGGTATTAATGGTTATAAAACATGTATGGGACACAATAAAACTGATTTCTCTTTCTTAAAACCTGCATTAAATGTTAGTCTAGTTTTCTGTAAGAGATCAACATTGTTATGCTATTTTCTCTTTCCATTTAATCTCAATCTAATCATATGTACTTAAAAACACAGTGTCATACTTAATGTTTAATTCATTAACATAACCCTAGAACTTTGATTTGCTATTGTTTCATTTTTTGGGGTGGGGTTTTTTTGTTTATTGTTGTTTTTTTGTTGTTTGTTTTTTGTTTGTTTTTTTTTTTTTTTAAGTTTTTCTCTGCTTAATAGTGCTGCATCTATTCAATTGAAATCATAGTGTTATGCTGCTTTTTATATTTCCTCAATCCTCACTCATTTCCACTCTCATATTTAAGCTTGAGCAACTGAGAACAAACATCACAAGAACACCTGCTATAATGTAAAACTGTATGAGCTAACTCCTGAACATGTTGTGGTGGCCACAGGGATGTGAAACAGAAAGCATGTTCCAGCCATGCTATTCCCAAAGAAAGCTAACAATGTTCAAAACCAAATGTTAGCAATCTATTTAAAATTGATTTAATCATACAATTATATTTAAGACCTTCGTGATTTCTATGAGACATTATTTCAAATAATCTTTAAGCATCATAAATTATATCTGGCAAAATACTGTCTTGATACAGCTTGGTTGTTACATATGAACAACTAGAATTCAGCTCCCAGGTGGCAAGTTTGTTTTGTTTTGCAACTTTCATAAAGCAGTTTGTCATAAAAATCTGAACTGGTAGTTAAAAAGCAGTTTGCATATTTCCATAATTAACATTATACCAAGGGTCTTCATTTTTTTTCGAAATATATACTACGCTTTTTAGATAAAAAGATGATGTTTATTTATGTCAGCTTCATGGCCAAGTAGTTTTTGTTTCTATACATCTCGGATATTGCCTGACAACAGCCACACTGAGCACAGATTTACCTGACACACTAGGGCATCTCTCAGCAGCAGCTTACTGCCTCCACCATTCTTGTCTGACTCACGGAGTACCAGGAGCATTTGGGCTTCAGTGGAGCTGCAGCACACAAATACTGGCAGTGCTAGGACATGATGTTGGCAACAGGGGCAGACAGACAATGGTCATGACGGGGGATTTTAAAGCTTCTGACTGAAAATGCATCAGGCCAACTTTCTGCTCCTGGTGTAGAGAGACGCATTTCATTCACAGGGGCTGCACTGGCACAACCTCCTGCCCTGAAATCAGGATACCAACTAATTTCTCCTTTACACGGAGTTGCAACAGAATACAGACATGAAGTCCCTAAGAAGTGGGGGAAATTCAGCTGTTAATGGCAGTTCTAGTTAAAAGCTGCTGCATGATTTCAGACTTCTTTCACAGTTTCTTTTGCCAAAACAAATGTGTAAGTGACACAAAGTGCCTTTTGTATTATAACTTTCCCCTTCCAACGTACTATACAGTCAATTCTCAAACAGCTCAGAACAAACATTAATTCTTATTAAAAGTCAACACAGATGACATTGTTTGCAGTTCATTGCAGCATAGCAGAATATTACATATACTACTCTCATTTTGAGGTCCAACCTTTGCTAATCCCCAGGAAACTGCAGTGATAAATTCCAATGAACAGTTCGGAACCACCAGAAAACTAGGTCTCTGGAATATTCTCTATCAAAACTAAGCAATAACGAATACAAGGACATGTTTTTTCTTTCAGTAATGTAAAAGGGTTGCCTAACGCAGTGCGACCAACAGTATTACAATGCACAACAGAACTTTGCACACGTTACTTTCCAAGAAAAAAAGAAAAATGAAAAAATGTAAATAATGATGTAATTTCAGTCTGTAAAAGCAAACACTACTGTGTGCTTTATGCTGTAAAATAGCGTAGCTGCAAACAAATAGAAAAGAAAGCTGTTTTGGATGTGCAGACAGTTGTTCCACATAGCTCCTGGGTTTGGAGAAATATGATAGTTTTGTCCCTGCATTTAAGGTGGGAGGGAGACAGACAATTTTTGTAGCCAGGGCACAAAGAAATATGAAGCTGACTAACAAAAATCTGAATCCCATACATAAGTAAACAAAACGACAAAAATGTACTTTATTCATAGAAAAATCAAAAGTTAGCATTTTTCGTGAAAGGAATTCCATTTAAAAGCAGTGCAAATGCTTAAATACGTCATGACATTATACCTGCTGTTAATTAATCATATTAAAAGAAGTTAGGTGCCAAACGTATAATTAGAAGAGTGAATGGCTTATGAAATACACAAATCAAAAAGTTTAAATACTAAAATGACCACAGCCCACCTTCTCCTCATGCATTGTACTGTGGATTGTCAATATAAATGTCATAGTCTCATGGTCAAGCAGTAGGTGCCAGCCAGTCAATTTCTCTTCTATAATCACTAAGGAAAAACCTACCTGATGCTGGACCCTGGCCACCTCAAGTTTATCTTCCTTCTCCCTAAAACCAGTCTTTATAAAGTAGACTTTCATCAAAGCTCGGACCCATGTCATTCGTTTGACCCAAACCTCTCACTAATGTTTCATTTAGGCTTTCACTGAAATTAGAAGCTGCTAAGCCTTGGGTAAGAATACCCAAGAGTATTCTCACTCTTTCCTCCAGTGGCTGGAAAAACAACCTTTCTCCCTCTGGCCTGCAATCAGTCAGGCTTCTCCCTCTTCACTTGGCTCAAGCTGAACACAGCTTCCTGTGTAACCATACAGAGCAGATATGTGACAGGACAGTAGCACAGAAATGGAAAAACTAGTTCCCCTTCCACTCCACTGTAAGTCCTTCCCAAAGAACTGTCAGAAGAAATTATGAAATCACCCAATCCAAAACCTTGTCCACAAAAGTGAAGTTCTCCATGCCCTTCTATCTCCATCCACACTTAAAAATACTGTTAGAAATCCATGCCCTTCATGGAACCACGAGGGGACTGAAGGAAGTTTGTGGTTGCTGAGTGTCTCAGGTGACCGAGAGGAAGCTCACAGAGAAGGACTCATCCCTGCAAGGACATAGTGAGCAAGGGAAAATGGGTTTGCAAACTTGTTTATTTTTATTCCATCTTACCCAGCAGATCTGAGGTTTTCCCATTATACAGGTCACCTAGATCTAATAAAAATCAGTTTTAAAGATTATAAAGCTTTGGTGTTTTGGAAAGAGGTAGGGCTTGGTTATTGCGCCTGCAAGATGATCTCAAGCCCTACTTCCTATACTTAGCAAAATGGATTCAGGCAGAAAATCAATAAAGTAACAGCAACTTTCAAAATTACTCAATCTGATCTGAAAAAGCATGGACTCCCAGAAGAGACAAGCCTCAAAACATTATGTACAATGTATTGTTCTAGGGACTCAAAATAAGCATAGAAAAGAGAAAATCAATAGCCTTTCAGCCACGTATAATTTCACAGTATCAAATATGTGCAAATATTTGCGGAAAACACTATTGTTTTCATAGCAGATGGGTCAGCTGAAAGTGTTTGGAGTTGGTGGATTAGAAAGTTCACTGTTTATTGCTACAGGCTGCAGAGACTACTTTGCAGAGACTACCCAGCATGAATACAAACTCAGGAGAAAAAAGCTCATATTCTCCCATTCAAATCTCCCTGGTGAATGTACAAAGACCGCAGAACTCTTCTGCCCTTTTTTCTGTTTTTCCCATGCTGCAAGGCAGCTGTTAGCTGATGACAGTGAAAGATTTATTGCATCATGGAACTGCAGCAGTGCAAGGCCAAGCGTGTGTCCCTATCTGAGATGTGTCACAATCCCCTCAGATTGCCATCTTTGGCACCTCTGGATATTCTGCATCTTTTCATGAAGATGAACAGAAATCATTGTTATCTGCACTTTAGAACCATGGACTACACATATTAATCTGTATGTTGTAGCAAGCCTTGACATTGTGTACAACTGTCAGAGTAAAACTGAAATGCAATTTAATGCAACATCAAGTTTCTTAAGGTGTCAAGCCTAGTTCAACACACAAGAACCTACTTTCAAAGCAATCACAATATAACTTAGAGATTTACATCAGTCTATTTCCTAAATCTTTCCCAGGAACCAGTCCAATACAACAGTGTTAACATTCTCAGCAAGGACTGTCACAAATCTCCCAATTTGTTTGATGTACAAGTTACTCCCTTTTTGTTGGAGTGGAGGACAGAAGATGATGAAGCCAAAATAAAATGTCAGAAAAATACAATGCAGGAGAACGTACCTTGTTATACACAATTCCCTTTTTAGGGAAAGGATGAAACAAAAAAAAGAACCAAGGAAACCATGCTGTTAATCATACCATTGAATGTGTTCTGCAAAGCCTTCAGACTACCTAATCAGTCAGACACTTGACCAGGTGGAATGCCATGGTGCTGCTTGCAGAAGCCCAGTATGATTCCTGCCAGCACTGTCAGCTCTAGTGGCTCTTACGTCCTAGAGCTACATTAAGGAGCAAGTTTAACACCTCAGATGAGGAGTACTGGTGTCTCTGGATGCAAACGCAAGACACCCAGAGTAGAACAAGATGAGCCTTTGGAAAATGGTGCACATGATCACAAAAATCTCAACATTTTGTTCAAATTTGACTAATTCTGATTGTATCCTTTACTCCTTTTAGCATGCCTGAAAGAAGGAGGGGATGAGAGTATACCATCAGAGAGAGGCTATAGATCCGTTAACAAAGACTAAACAGAGTTTTGAAATGGATCATAGACAAAGCTATAAAGAAAAAGATGATTATTTAAAGAAAAAGTTACTTCATGGATGAGATTACTTTTATAATGAAAAAGGCAGCAAAGCGACCACCTTCTACTAGGTGAAACAAAAAGCAAATTGACAGTAGGGAAGCCCCATAAGAAAGCTACATCCTGTGGAACAGCCAATACTATTTAAGGCCAGGAAGAATTGAAAAAGGTAGGTCAAACTAAAATTATATTTCCCTACAGGGATGGGACAGAGAAAGAAAATTCTACCGAGTGAGAGGAGCACCACATTGAAATGAAAGGAAAAATAGTTCAAAGAGAAAATTTTGTGAAAAAGCAGTTTGTTAATATATGATAAAAATAGTTTGAAATTTGGCAGCAAGAATGCAAATTGAAAGAGCAGCCTCAATATTTTCCAAAACAAGGCAGTATTAGCTCATTCAGTAGCAGTCCTCAAATGTGCTTTTATCAGTTAACCCAATGTTTACATTAGGCACACACCCTGTCCCATTTTTAATGCTGTATTGTTAACAGAAAGAACAGGTAGTGATTGACAGTAATATGCTAAATTTCCATCTAATATTTTAGAGGCTTTTACATATAATCAAGTGTAATGCATAAGCTGATCCCATGTTACCTGGTTAAACATACTAGAGTTTATTCAAATAAAAGCCTCATCAAACCTGAACCACCAAAGATATATGACGACTCTCAAATATTCATATTTTGTTAATCAAATTACTTCCCGGGTTTCACCAGTTTCATTATTCTGGTTTTATCAAAATATGAAGGTTTGTAAAACATCTAGAGGAACTGCTAACTGAGACTTAAGTAAAGGCTTGAGGAAGTAGCATAGAATTAATAAGCGTTAGCATAAGTGATTAGAATAAAAAATAAACAGTGAACCTCTACTGCAGACTAAGACTTCTCAGGATTCATGGATTGAATGATTTAACTAAACAGTAAATTTTACCATTAAACTAAAAAACAAGTCAGAGTTATTTAGTGAATTGAAAGCCCATTCACTAAAACTGGAAAATATTCTCCCCTTCAATACTGGAAGCAAATACTTTCCATAGGGCTACTACTTCATGCTTAGGTGAAAGAGTGCAAGATATGTATTCCGATTTTCTCAGTAGCTTCAGACACAAACTATATAATCTATCTATAGTCTGAAAACTGATGTATAAACGGGAAAAAATATATAACACTTTTCATATCTTCACATACAGTTGCATACAATCTAATAAATCAAAATAAGTGATAAAAACAGTTAAAGGAATCAATGAAAGCAATGAAAGTGAAAACAGGTTTACCAAAAAAAAAAAAAAAATTAGCCCAAAATAAAAACTAGCAAAATCTAAATTAGGACAAATAAGACTAACAAACAGGCATATTTCATTTACAGCTGGAATTAAAATTGCTTGTGAAACCTATTTCCCTTTTCTTTTAATAGTAAATATTTTGCATTCTGCAACATTGGTGTATTCTATAGGAGTGCACAGAACAGCAAAATACTTAATGTTTTTAATACAATGTGAAATTCTAGAGCAAATTAGTATTCTAGACTGAGTAAATGAGAAGAAATGTGAAGAGAATAAAATAAACGGATATCGTAAGAATGTGTGGTTAAATGCCTGAGTGTGTTGCTGATATTCGGATATATTTTTTAGTTTTTCAAAGAAGTACAGCAAATTAATCATTTCATCTGTTTTACTTCTCAACTTGTGAAATGACAACATTACTACTTCTTTACATAAATAGCTCCTTAGAATCGTTATACTTAAGCTGTGAAGTACCACAACTGTTGTGATAAGGGAAGGAGGGTGGTGACGGGGGGCAGGCAGGGGAGTGGTTGGGATTTGTGGTGTTTTTTTCTGTTTTGTTTTTTAAACAAGTGTCAAAAATATATGGAAGCAAAGCTAAAATACAGGTGTCCTTATTCTTTACTTGGGGTAATTGAACTAATGCAGTGCAGACCCAGTGGTATTTCTAGAACTGTTCTAGAATGTGAGAAATTAAACTTCTTAGAAATATTATAAATTGTGATGCTATATTGGATGCTTTTGCTATATTAAAACCTATGTGAAGTGATATAGTCAATATTCATATAGGGTCAGAGTAAATAGTTAAATTCAACAATAAATAAAATTATTGTTGTTTTTTGTCAGAGGAAAGCACTAGAAACCTGAAGCTGTGTCACACACAACAATTTATGCTTTTCAGTGGGGAGCAACAGGTGTTTTCCTGAGCAAGTCCTTCTCAGCTTGTTTAGATGCACGAGACGAAAGAGAGTCAGATTCTTTTTGTTGGCATAGTAATATTTTATTTTGTGAGCACTCACCTATTCCCCATTTGTTACTGATACTCTGATTGAACCTCTGAGTCTAAGACTCCTAATATGAATGTCACTGTGTCCCACAACTTGGTTCATTTGGTATATACTGTAGCAGCTTATAATCTTCATAAATTCAAACATACAGAATGAGCCATTCCAGTCAGAAACATATGCACTTATCAACAGTTAAACGTATTTGTTGAGGCATGGATAATGCACTGTGGTCTTTGGTCTTTTACAGCCATAATAGACTTTAGTAGTTCTTCGAACAGTTATCTCCTGAAGACACTGACCTTAAAACCACTGTAAATGGAGTGAGAGGTGAAGAAAAACTTCATCAGGCACTAGGCTGTAAAACTGATAGGAATGCAAAGCATTATCTGTTAGTAGCCAATATCGGCATTGTTTTCAAAGAAATACTATACTATACTAGAATAAAAAGAAGCAGCTTTGTGACAAATCACAACATAGTTTAATCAATGAAACTTTTTTTAAGTATGTAGGGGTTTTGTTTGGTGGGGGATTTTAGCTAACTTGAGTAAATATTAACATGAAATAACAGCTTGACATTTTTCCTTTCTCCTTATATCTGATTAAAGTAAGTCTTAGTGGATTCCTGCCAAACTTTCTAAAGCACTTTTCCTTGGCACTGATGATTTCTACTGGTTCTGGCAAAAGAGATATTTTATTTTCACATTCAATAGACTTACTGAGTTTCTTTTCAAGGAAGTGTTGATGCCAGATGCTTAGATGTGGCTGAGCATTTTCATTTCCAAAAATGCACAGTCGAATTTTGTACAGACTTTGTTTCCTTCTAAGGAACCCACTGAATTTTTTGTTTAATGTTAGAATTAATCCTGTGATCTACACTGTTAAGTATTCTAGTTAAACAAGACACTGGGTTTTCTCCCCATTTTCCCAATTCAGGCAGTATATGGTTACATTTATTCATTTCAACTGTGCTTCCCTCTGTCTAGTAACTTGCAAGTAATCTGTAGTCAGCAGGAAGAAATGGCCTTCACATACAAAACAGGGTCCTTCTAGCTACTTTTTAGTCACTATGTTATTCTCTAAGGTACATATTCTTCTAAACTTTTGGTTAAATGATACTGAAGCTTGGAAAGATGTAATAGTCATGTTTTTTCTCTATTTCATTTATCACCACTGGTAAGCTTCCATTTTCTAGATAAATTTTTGCTGATTATAGGGGAAAACACACTCCCAATACTTGCGAAGTATGGTCTTCAATTCTGCAATAGAGAATATTTTTTCAACCTAAGGAACAATCTATTGAGCAGTGTGAAATTTAAACTTGGAACTTAGCTTTCAAGAAAATCAGAACAACATGAAACCAGTAGTGCCATTCTGCGTTTCCCTTGCACCTGGAGTTCCTGTGTATGCAGAGAACTGGAAACATGGCCACAGTATTTAAAACAATACACCTACAAGCCAATGAGAAGAAGAAAAAATTTAAAAATCTATGCTTTCTAACTCCCAGCACCAAGGTCTTCAGACAGACATGATAGTAAGTAACAGCTATGGGACTAATGACTCTGGAGAGTATGCAGCCATTAGTATGATTGTTTTCACTGCTGAAAAGACATTGTATACAACAGTTGACACCTGTGTCATGAAATACATATAGCCCGTAGCAAAAGATGGGTGGAAAGATAATGAAGCAGTTCCTTTATTTGACTTGTACTTGCTTCCTAAACTTTGATTCCATACTAGGTTTTAAACTCTGTTTAAGTACAGTTCAGCTGAATGCAAATGGGCTAAGGCTGTAAATGAGCAAATAATTTGCATGCACAATTCCCTACAATCACAGGTATGAACGATACACACAAGCTCTTGTGTTCCAGAAGATGGACAACTTTTTTGCATATTTTTCATTACGGCATCACTAGTATTTCAATATTAGTATTATGACCAGCTAGGAAGAAGATTACCAAAATGAAATCTCCAAAGCTACATGTATCTATCATTAGTATCTGTGTCTCTGTCTCAGGCAAGAGAAGAAATATTCCTTATTTCCAAATTGTTGTTTGGACTGAATAAAGATGATATTCTGCTTTAACATCCTATATTTAAGTCCTTATTTCACACAAACTGATAGACACTTCTGTTTTCATAAAATTCTAGTCTCTGAACTAGGAAATAATTTAACTGACAAGTGTACGTGATGAAATATTTGTTATAAATAGCTGACCTGAGTAAAATAGGAAGAGTTCCTTTTCTTGTCCTAATGACAAAACTTATAGCATTGTCTTTTTTTAAATATTAAAATATATATATATTAAAAAAAACAAAACATTTCCTTAGAATGCAATGCTCAGAAAGGGTTAAAAGTTGCACACCATAAACAAGCTTACCTCAAATTGTTCTCCCTATGCTGCGTAAATATCCTAGCAATATAATGAACACACATTTCTGCAGTCTTTAATGTAAATTTTAAATAAATGGGGGGCGGGTATTTTTGTGGTTTTGTTTGTTTGTTTTAAAGTAAAAGGTATCAGACTGCAAATTTTGTCACCTGTTTGTTGGAAATTACTAATTTTCATGAAAATGGTATTTAGACATTTTAGCATTTTTTAATGTCAAACATGCATGGAACATTTGTGCATTTGATTTTAGTTTGTGATGAAGTTTATATTTGAATCTTAAAATAGTCTGGTATATGTATCCCTGTTGTAATTCTACTAATGAAGTAGCTTACAGGTTGGACACAGACCTATCAAAATGTTAGTGGAAGAGACCTGTAGAAATGACTGGAGACTTCCTTTTATGTAGCTTGTCACACCCACAGGCCAGAGAAAAAAGAGAAATCAGCAAACAAAAAGACCCCACTTTTATTTGTTTGAAGTCATGCACAAAACACCCACAACCATGAGTCATCAGAGCGTCCCTGAGTTTTGAACAGTCTGGTGTCCATTCCCTTCCTCGTCTTCTGCACCAGTCAGCCAGTTTAATTTTACTGCAAACCCCAATTCTCAGTCCTCCTGGAAAGAACCTCAACTGTATGGAAGTCAAGCTTGGTGGCAGGTGGTCAATGAATGCATTCTGGACCTCCTTACCATATTACATCACAAGGAATTCATTCTTGTCACTAGCAAATGCCAAGAAATAGTAACATGTGACATAAAAAAGCATTTGAAAGCCCTACAAATGACAAAATGTGCTAATATTTTATATACTGCATAATAGAAAAGTGTACTTTCAAAAGTACACTCTTACACAAAGTAAGAAACCATGAGAAACAATGAAAAACAAGTTCCTTAAATTGAAGCATAAGAACATAAATGGAGTAAACATTTTTTTCCAAAGCATTATTTTTCTTTAAAATCACTGATTGGCATCAGAACTTTTCTTCCCCTTTCCTTGTTCAGAAATTAAATATGTATGTTTGATCTTTGCAGATGAGACAAGAGATGAGTCTAGTTACTGTAAACAACAGGAAAAAAAGCAGAAGCAAAGAAAAGTCTGTCATTAGCAAGGATAATACCTATTCTGAAGATTTTTTTGTATAAAGCACATACCACCAATAAAAATGAATCCCTTGGACACCAAGGCTATCCTATGACAAAGAAAAGACAAATTAATGTGGTAAATCCTACAGACATAGGCTAGCTCTAACTTTCTGACTTAGATAATGTAGCAACAAACAGTAATTTTAGCATGGGCTGTAAAACCTAAGGTAGTTCTCAGCATGCACAGAGCTCAATGTCATTAGGTTTGCATCAGGTCAGTGCAATCTAAGCCTGCTAAGGTAGGTCCGCACAAGTACAGCAACATACCCATGTATACGCATTCTTCAGAATAAGATTACAAAGAGTAAAAGTATTAATGCCACCTGAATGCAAACACAGTATGTGTTTTTATTCTACAGAAAATACAGTATTGCTCTTCCAAAGCACTGTGTTCATTCTTAGTATTTGAAATCATCCATACAGTTCTTTATTTCTGTAACAGAAATAAACCAGGCATCAGCTCCATAAAAATTTGCATTTGTTCACATTTGAGGAGAAACTTTACATCACAGTGTTCCTGACTGAGCATGTCTTTAACAACAAACGCAATTATGGGTATAACTTCAAGAAAATGAAGAAATTCATCTACCTTCCTAGGGCAACAAACAAGAAATGCTTTCCATCACTGAGTCTGGCACAGTCACTCACTTGTATTGTCTTGATACTCCACTCTGGATTCTTCTAAAGAGAAGTTTTAATGAAAGATACCTTTGTATGTGGCAAGACAATTTGTGATGTGGTGCCCACAAGGAACTGACAGCACTCTCTTCCAGGTCATCAACCTTAGTGCTTGATGAGGACCAATATCTTCAAGAAGTAAAAGGCTAGTACACTTGCTCTTTCTGACCAGGTAGTGCTGTGGCTGCTTAATAGCTATTCAAAGCCACAATCACCTTCTGATCTGAGGAGCAGGTGACTTGGTGATTCTCTTCCATTCTGATTGCTATGCGAAGACAGTCATTAAAAGGTAAGAGTATAAAAAGTTAAGTAGTATTCTAGTCACCCAGACAGTTTACTTTGCCCTTTTGAGAATTGTTCCAATGCATCATCATCTATCATAAATGGCATATAATATGACAGTGTTGGATCTTTAAGGTTATCTATGCTCCAGTGCTAAATAAGAAAGCTAAATCTGCAGAAAAGCTCAGAGTAATACTGTAATCATCAGTAAAGGGCTGGTTTCCTTTCCTAATAGGCATCCAAGCCATAAAGTCCAACAATTCAAATTAATCCTGTGCTTCAGAGTATGAGGCACCCTTTCTTAGTTACCAAGAACAAATGAAGAAAGAGATACTGTGCCAAGTTTTTGTTTCAAATATATAGCCATTGCCTGCTGCTATAATAAAGTGAAAAGACCAGAATGCACATTTTGGTCTGTCATTTCAGCTACGTCTAAAAATTAATAAAGTAAAATCTTACATATGTGTATTTTTTATTAAAGAAATTTTTTTGTTTTACAACATCCAATACATTAAAACATAATGATTAAATTGAACCATACGTTTAGAATGTTTCTAATAACATTAGATTAAAATAACAATGCACTTCACTAATGTTTATGTTGTAAGACACAAGACACTGGCTTACATATTCTTTAAAAAAAAAAAAAAAATCATTAGAAAGAAACTACCATAACTCTGTTAAAAATCTGCTATGAAAATCTTGAAGGAAATATAGAAAAAAAAAATTATAGAAGTCTACATTGTAAAATCATAATCCAGATTTTATCAAGCTTGAAAATAAACAGCTTCTTCTGAGACTTAATAATCACTAACACATTTCGGTTTTTTGTTTGTTTGTTTTACCTTTTCTTTGGGTATTTTCTACTAGGACATTTTTCCTCCTCGGAGTACAAGCATTTTGTGCTCATGGCTCAGATTAAAATAAACTCTCACAGGAAAGTTATCTCCTGGTTTCTCAATCTCAAGATAACCCTGGTAACAGAGAGTCTTTTTTATCACTGAAGACAAACTACCGGAAAATTTATCAAAAATACTAAAAAGGAAATGCATAGTTGGAGTTGTAGTGGCATTCTAACAGGTGGCTCCTGAGGCATCAGCTCAGGAATGTTTCTCAGCCTTTTGGGATCTCAAAAGCAGTATATATATACATACATATATATGCACACAGAGTAATATAACAGAAAATATGAAATTAAATAATCAGATTAAAAGGCTGTGAGCCAAATTAAAAAAGTTCTTAATATACATTGCAACGAGGCCAGTTTCTCAGGAGCAGCAATTAGAAATGTGGAAATGCATGCAATCAGGTGCCTGTGGTCTTTTTCACATTCTTGTATGAGTTGGGGGGCTTATTACAACTTCATTGAAGTAAGCTCATTTAATTTATGGACAAAAATTGTGTTAAACAGTTAGCAAAATCAAGCATGCATCTTCATAGTCTTCATTTTTCTATCCCTAGTTTCTTTCTCTTCCACTTATTACAATTTATTTCTCCAAAGGAGAAATCAATAATGAAATTGTGTGTATTCAGTAAGAATGGAAACAATCTTTGGAAAAGAGAATAAAATTCAGGTAAAGAGATGAACTAAATTCTGATGAAAGAGATTCAGAATCTCTGCTCAGCAATATAGCAAACTCAACATAGTATTAAAGAAGGTATTAAAATTAACGTAAAGAAGTGGCTTTAAAACAACCTCATAGATCAGGACTGCAATAATCTCCCTTAAAAACAAACTAAATCAAAACCCCCAAGATTAAGAACACCAATTTTCAATGAAAAGTTAAATATCAGGAAGAGAGCACAAGCTATATCCACATCAGTTCTAGGTGTAATTCGATACAGAAAGAGTGAACAACCAAGCTAAGATTAAGCCATTTGCTATTTAACTAGCTTACCACTTAAGCGTCCTCTGTTAATTAGCTAACAGTTGCAAAAGTTTTAGCTTTAAATTTTACTAATATAACACCATTTTTAAGTAACATCTTGCTGAAAATGTGGTTTTGTACCAACAAAAGCAAAATAACAGATGATAATATTAGTTTGAAAGTTCTGCTAGTACACATTTTCTAGATTAACCCAAGTTTGCATTGCAAAGTTAGAATTTCTGCATTTAAGTAGAGTAAAACCAAAAAGCACACAAATTCAAAATAAATGGTGTATTTCACCTCATCCAGAACAATTCTCATCACACAACAATAAATATGAAAAAAAGCAACAAAAAATCATTTTTTCTTTAGTAAGAGTTAATACATAGGCACAATAGAGGTCCACAGTTTGAGAAGCAGGTTACGAAAACACCGGCGAATCCATATACTAAGGACAGATCATTTCATACGACTGTTACTTGGTACCTCTATATTATCTATACGTGTGTGTATATTTATAGTACTTTTATATGCAATAGATTATGATTTTGAATAGAAAATTGGACTCTTAAAAAAACATGAATTTTATAGAGGCAAAGATGGGATGTCCTATAATGGTAAGCTTCAAGAACAATGTATTTAATTTATTAATAAATGCAGTACACAAAAACCTTATAAAGCATTCCAAAATTATTTCACATTTGGATATGCAGATTAATTCTAGCCATCTGCATGGCAATTTATTAGGAGGATTTTCTCACAGCATGTCCTTGTTGTAGCAGGTTATAGAACTGATGTAGCATGACTTTTATGACACTAAGAAATGAAGGGCAAGGCATTACCTTTTTTAAAGCACGAACAATTTAGTGTTTCATATTCTTGTGTAGCATATATAGAGCAGTCAGATTCTCTTAAACTAAAGGTGTTCAGGATCACTGAAGAGTTTGAATTAAAATGTTATTGGAAAGTCATGGCAATTTTAAGGTGGACTACATTACACTTTTTTTTTTTTTACTGCAAAACCCAGTATTTTTTTTCTTAGACCTAAAGGTATGCATATGGAAACACGCATACAAACTCAAGATTAACAGTCCTCTTCAGTTTTGGTTTGTTTTTTTTTTTTTTCTGATACTGCTTACCACTTATTTTTAACCAATTCTGACAATATCTTTTGTTCCAGAGTGTTTTTTTCCTGCATTTTCTTACTTTGTCCATTTATACTTAAACAATGAGCACAAGAAATATGATGTTATAATTTGCCCATGGTCACATTCTGTGGCTCCTAATTCTCCAGAAATATTTTATGTCCTATAATAAGTTTATTTTGGCAAACTTGTGACCAAGTTTGATAGTGCTATAAACCAAAACGCTCAGATATTCATATGTAGAGAACGAAGCATAAAGTTGTTCAGATACAGAACATTTTTTTCAGACTAAAAGGTCAATAATGACATGGATACCTCTTATCCTTAACAGATAATTGTCAAACAAGAGATATCAAGAGAAAATTTAGTAAAATTTCAAAATATTGCTTTACTCTTGTAAAGGGTCTATAAAAATAACATTACAACAGCCTATAATTTTAACTAAATTAGCTTCATTCATTAAAAAAAAAAAAAAAACACCCAAAACTGTATTTCCTTCTTATCCCAAAACTATTTGAGGATTTGATTTGCATTTAATAACTTGGAGTAAGTTTCTCAAGGCCTAGCTAGACTGATAAAGCCTACTGATCTTTACCCAACAGTTAACCCTCCAGAATGAGAAAACATAGCCAACATCCTTCCCCCAAAACAGAAAGAAAGGGGACCTGAGCTTAGGTCTTCCAATTCTCCCACAAACCTTTTGGCAGGGACACTAGCAGATATTAAAGAAATTACTTCCTTCACTTTATCAAGACTGATACATTTAAAAGGGGGGGTGGGGTAAAAAAAAAAAAAAAAAGGGACATAGCAGGATGGTAGCTGATCATTCTGATCTCTGATCTGATTAGTTATCTGGCTACCAGTCCTTGAAACATTTCAAATAAAAGGGTTTTGATGTTGGGTTTTGGTGCAGTTTTACTATTTGTTTGGTTTTGGTTTGTTTGCTTTGTTTTGTTTGTTTATCATGTGCCCATACAGGTAGCCAACAAAATATTTTATTTAAACTTGTCAGTTAACCAAAACAGATCTTTATTTGATTTGCTATTTTGCCGGAGTCCCCTTGGGTAGCTGTCAATGTACATATGAACAATGTCTGTGTACTGCATGAACAGAAAAAAAAAATTCTACATCCCACACAAAGTCAAAATTCATTGTGCATTCAATGCCAATGCCCATGGTTTCCTCAGTTCTTTAAACATTTATGTGCAAGGTCTCTGGGATCTCTTTGCTGGCTGGCCTGGCAGGCTGTAGAGGAGCAGCATCTGTCAAACTGTAGGACTCATGGTTAGCTGAGCTACCAAGGGCACATTTTAGAATGCCAGGTGGAAATAAATTAAAAATACTTGTTTCAGAGTTACTACAATTTGAAATGAGATTTTTTTTTGTGATCTCATCACAGATGTGAACTCCTTTTTACATGGACAGCCATAAATAGATGCTTTATAGTGAAAAAGATCACTATAAAAAGTATGCTGTTCTTATGTTCAGTGTTTCTTTAGTCTTCCTATGAACTTGCTGCTGAAATTTTGTTAGACTTCCCGCTCTCCTACATCTAATATAGAAGAAAATACTTCCAACATGCTCTTTTAATTCAGAGATGGTGATAAATCTAATATCACTTGAAATTAAATTATGGCAGAAAACATCAGAAATTTCAAAGTCTTAAGTAAGAGAAGTGATGTGAACAACCTAGGTAAACCTACAATGCATGTAAAACATACAATAGCAAGGTACTACTTGCTCAGGTGAAGTGTACAGAGGAATCAAGAAATCAAATCTGTCTAGTTTCTTTTACAGGAAAATTAGAAACAAAACTAGACAAAGAAGGAAAAGAGAAGAATCAGGTACTAAGGAGTTCCTCTAGGATGTGGTTGTCAGACTGCAATTCCCCTTCTATCTACACAAGAGAGAAAACTATGTTACTAGTTACAAACAGCAATATTTCCAAAAACAAACAAACAAAAAAACCAAAACAAAACAAAAAAAAAAAAAAGAAAAAAAGAAAAAAAGGAAAAAAGTCAAACCAGCTTGTCAAAGTTTGTTGTTTTTTTGTTGTGGTTTGTTTTTTTCCCTAAAATATGTTTGTCAAAGCACAATCCTACATGGGAAAGCAGCACAACATGAGGGGTTAGGTACTAAACAAAATGTTAAAAATATTCTGCAATTTATTTGCAGATCATGATTTTTAATTAGAAAGATACTGAATAATGCCATCGTTGATTTCCACTACATGTTTAAATATTTTATTTTAAAAAACATAGAACTAAGATAATACCAAAAATTTACCATTATGCCAACACTACCAGATTTTCTGATCATACATGTGAACATAAATGGAAACTTCTTTACAGCATGTCCCACCTCCTGTTTGAGCATACAGCCGGAAAGATGTTAAAAGGCTAATATGATAATATTCTTGCAGAAAGTATGCTGATTAGACTTACAAATCTCTCAACTGTTTTTCCAGAACTACATAAGTTGTTGATTTCTGTGACAGAACTCTACAGTACAGTATTTGTCAAGTACTTCAATGAATCCTTACACTGCAAACAGAGGGCAAAATTCCAAACCAAATTTAATTACTCAACCTGTAATTGTCTGATGTACATTCTTCATAAATGGCCTACCGACTTAACATGCAATGTCACTAACTATTATGCATGGGATATGAAACAGGATATTCACAGGATCATGCATTTTTCAGTCATACTACGTGGCTCTCAAAGGCACTTTCCCTTGTATCTACCAAAATAAGGAAGAAATGTGTGCTTAAAGACATGAACTAAGCAGAAATGCAAGGCTTTTTCTTAGCTATAGTCTGTGTAAAAACTTAAAGCCAGATGCAGTTCAGTCATGTTTTTCCTCTTATGTGCACCACAGAGATATGAAACAATACTAAAATTTTGCAGTCTACTGTGGGCAAATAGGAGCACATAGTTTTGCCACTCAAGATTAAAGAATAGGGTGAGTGGTAAAAATTCATCCTCAGATACTATTATATTCTAAGCAAACACACAGCCATTTTTGCAGTAATTTGTATGTTTATGTTAATTGCAAGTACTATTCTATATGTAAAAACATAAATTAGATTAAATAGGCATATGAAGTATTATCCTCTTAACATATACATTTCAAAGCTTTAGGTGAGATAATACAACTTTATGGCCTGGTGAAGTTCCTTCAACAGAAAGCAAAAGTACGCAGAGGTCATAGTATAAGAAACTTACTGGGAAATTTCAGAGGCCTTGGCATGTTTTAGTTTCATACGCTATCTACAATATAGATAAAGGCTCATTCCTTTCATTTACACTGGAAGAAATTCTCCTTAACTTTCTGAACATTGTGTCCTGCCTTGTCCATTTAGACTATCAGTATTTAAAGTCAAAATAATCTCTGCATTTGTGCTATATGGTACTTAACACTGTTGAGCTTCTGGATCTGGAAATAACACATCTTATGAGAAACACACAGTTAGATACATGAAAGATACATGAAATTTTGGGGCAAGTGTGGACCTCTGTGGATAAGGTGGAGATGAAAGTAATTTGGGGTTTATTATGCATATAATATTAAAAAAATATATTTGCAACCAGGGTCAAATGGGGAAAATAATAAAATCAGGGAGCTAGCAGCTTAAAAAAAAATACATATATATTATGTACATGTAAAAGAAGTATTTTGAATAGGAACAAAATTTGCTTTGAGGTACTGTACATTTCCTAAAGGAATAGCATCAAAGTTATTAAAAGAAAGGAACCATTCATGCTTGCAAAGAGGAGATGGGAAAAATTCATGCTGTTCATCATATACACATGATTTCGTTTCACTCTTCTTCCTCTGCTCCTCAAAAAGTTCAGATATACTTCAGTTTCAAAGGGAAAAAATGGCAGGAGTTTATTATAAAAGCATTGGCCACCAACAATGAAGTCAAATCCTCTCATCACTTTCCTTAGACATCTTTTAAAGTGCACATTTAATTACATGCATTCATTTTCTGAAACCTAATTCCTATTCTTGAAGAGATAATTGACTGTCAATACCATAGTATCAAAGGAAGTATCAGACTCTTATTTTTCATTACACAGAAAAAAACACAAAAATTTATCCCTTGAGTTATCTTCAGAAAGAAATGGGTAATGATTTCAGAAGGTGTGCTCAACCAGAGCTGTGGCTTGAGGACTATGAGTGGACGGGGAAGAATGGATTAGTACATTTGGAGAAAGATAAAGCAGAAGATCTGAAGTACTTCAGTGTTATCCTATTTTCAGTGCTGGTTGTACACTGATATTTTTACTGTTGATGTGGTTATGCTGAGGATGAAGTGCACAGTTTCTTGATTATTTATGTGTACAGGAAGATTAATGATAATCCAGTATTTTCAAAGTAATGTATTCAGCAGAAGAGGTAGTGTCAGGAAAAGTGCATACATTTCTTCCCTGAAGAGCTTTCCATCACAGGGATCTGCCCCAAACTAAACTAATTCCTTTCCCTTCCAGGATTAGTTGAGGCCCATCATCTTCTTTTGTACTAGTGTGTTTTTTACCCTTCTCAGAGCAAGATATAATTATATATGAAAAAGATGGCAAGAGCTTATTGACAGATAAGAAAATGACTCGGGTTTATAGAAAATGAAATGCCTAACTTGTGACAGTTCATTAAACAGAATAAACTGCCAGTCAAGTTCAAAACAGATTCATCATGCTGGCTCAATGCAAGGATTATGCCAAAATACAGAGAAAATACTGAAAAATAATTTATTATTAGATAATATCTCCACGACCTACATTCGCCCCCACAAGAATTAAAATGTGTGAGCATTCAAAATTAATTCAATTGACTTATATTTATTTTTATGAATTTTTTTGTAATCATACAAGTAATGCCTGACAAATAAGAATGGGAAGATACTCCCTGGTATAGATTTAGTCTGTTTGTTTGTTTGTTTTGGAGTTTGTTTTTGTTTGATAGTATTTAGGTACATATAGTGAATGTTTTAAAGTATATAACAGTTACATTACTGTATTTCAAAGCACAGCAAAACCAAACAATTACAACATGAAGTGGAAAGGTAAAGATGCTGGAAGAATAATAAGAAACTATCTAATACTTCCCTCTAGAAAGCCTTAGTGTTAGAACAACCCATATATATATATATATATATGTAGCATTAAGTTTTCAAGGAATAATGTGCAGGAAAGATAAATATCTGCTAAATAAGGTGAACAATTGGGTTTAAAACTGAATACTCTGAGGAAAAAGGACAAAGTTCTTTATTTCAGTATGTGGTAATGGTAAATATTTCTGTCTAAAGGTGAGAATTATCTTTTAGTAAGTCATGGTTTCTCAAAACCATTATTTTCCCTACCGGTAATTATATGTAAAATCATTAACTATTTCACTTGAACTGTATTACTTTATGTTCAGTAAGTATGACCTCCATCAAAGAGTTAATAGTTCTGCTTCACATTTACATAACAGAAAAGGTAAGAATTGAATTCCATCTTAGATGATAGCCCTGGCATTTCTTATATCTCTCTTTGCAGTGAGAGCTACATAATTTGTTCCAGTCAAAAGGGAAATTGTTGCATGGAAATGGAAGAAATAGCATAGCTCCTAAACAAGAAGCCTCTACTCAGTTTCATTTCAAAATGTCTTAGGGACTGTACTAATGCTCCTGGTTGACGACACAGAAAGAGATAATACAATTTGTTTCTATTTTGACATTAGCACAGCGGCAGCAGCTCACCCTCCTCCTGTCTCATGGCCACAGGGGCCACAGTCAGTCCAGGCACAGGACAACCAGGGCACAAGTCTCCTCTCACCATGATGAGCAAAGAGTACTGGCAGCAGCACTCTGCAGAAGCAGCTATCTCAGCAAATCAGGTGGAAATGAACATCAAAGTAGCATTTCCCTCTTCCCCACCTCCCCCTAATATTGTTTTCCCTCTTCTCAGCAGCCCAATAGATTATCACAGCAGAGCAGAGCAGAGAGAATATGACACATAAAAAGTGGCTTGGGAAACAGAAAACTTGACAGAGCAAGCAATATTTCCTTTTCATACCACACAGAAGTCAGGTCACTGGAAGCAATAAACTACAAATGCTGCTGTGACCACCACTTGCCTGGCAGGCTACTTTCAACTACTGAGGTAGCAGTGTAATTCTTATTTAAAAATAAGTCAATCAGAAGACAGAAGCAACCAAAATCCTGAAGATTAATGGGTTACCAAAGAGCACGACAAAAGCCTCCCAGTAGAAGGTAGGAGCCACTGGGGAAGTTGCATCCTCATGAGGCAGACACCTTATTCTTCCTATGAACACGCACGTTAAGAACTCCTGCTAAGATGCCAAAAAGACTTAGGAAGAGATACACTGTCCATTCTGAAAAATGGCAAATACTGTTCTTCCTTCTTTGTTTACTCTCAACTGATTAATGAAGTGGTGGTTGCATTTGCTAGACAGTTGCACAGCAGTTATCATTATGCTTTTAGACAGCAAGGAACAGAATAGCCATGTCAAACACAAGCTCATCTTTGCACATGTATTATTTTTTTGTTAACCACCCACAGAAATCCAGCTGATGATGTGGAGCTGTGGCCTTTTCAAATAAGTGAATACTATTAAGTCAAATTACAAATGCACACAGAATTAGATTTCAAGAGAGGTACCAAGAATATAAAGTTTCTACCCATTTAAGAATAAAAAAGAGCCTTAAATTTGTGTTCAAGCTCTGCAAAATAATAACTATAAATAAAAATTAGAGAAAAGCATATTAGTATGACAGCACAAAAAATTCTATAGTATTTTTCCTTTTTCCCTTCAACTGCTCCTCCACTAAAGGAAAGTCTCTCTACCATGATAAGAACAACGTATTTCCATGAAATTCGTGAATTCCCTCCTGGGGCAAATTCACAACTATTACTATTACCAGATTCAGACCAGCATAAATAGGGATGTTAATATCACTTTTATCTAGCAAAAGACTAAGGGGGTTGTGCTTGATTGAAAGCTACAAGTACTGTAAAAACATCAACACATGTTCTGTTATGATACGGTTATTTGCAATAACATTCCCATCAGATTGATTTACGCCAGGAACTTGAAGATATTTTTGTACCATCTTAAGGCAGGACCACAGAGGATTTTCGACATGTCTCTAGGTAACAATCTGAGAATCAGGCTGTAGAAGAAATGCACCGTAACAGCTTGCCATGAGGTTGTAACTAACTCAGACCTTCTGTGCAAACTTTTTGGTTCAATAAATATGTGGAATAAAAGAAGTCGATATTTAAGAGAGAAAGCAAGACTCTTCATTTTTCTCTCCATTGCATTTAAACTGACAGCAGAACTAATATATTTAACTCAGAAGCTACCTAGTGGGGCATTAGGAATAGTATAATAGGATGCTGGAACAACAATATGTTGACAGTTCCTTTTGTACATCATTATAGCTTGCAAGAAACAAGAGCTGGCTGCCTCATGTAGACAGGAACCAAGATGAGAGTCCCTATCTGGCCAGTTTGGAATGGAAGACTGACAACGAATCACACAAGGATCTTCTAATACAGAGAAAACTGCAAGGAGAAGGAAAATTAGACTTGTCAACATTCACATGAGAAAGGGATCATACTTGAGCTCAGGTTCAGGTTAGGCATTAGAAAAATATTTCTAAAGGAGAGAACAATGAAGTAAGGCAACAAATTGCACAGACTGGTTTGTGGAATCACTATCGTGTTTTTTGTGTCAGATTTTTTTTTTTTTTTTTAATTTTAAATAAATGGTAGCTATTGCCCAGAAGATAAAGCTGATCTTTACTTGGGCACATATTTAACTAGAACATATTTAAACATTCTTTATGGTTGTATTTTCAAGACTTGAACATACACCTCTAAATCCACAGTTACTACATCAATATCATATATCTGAAATATATAGAAACAATAAGAGAAAAAGCTCATAGTGAAAATTAAGCAATGCTTCATTAAATTTTTGGAACTAAAAATTCTAACTCTAAAAAGTACTGTAAAATATTTATGGTGTTGACTGTAATTAACTGTACTGACTATTTTTCTGAATATTTGTGGTACTTCGCAACTTTATGGAATGGTATTATCTCTGAAAGACACCTTAAAATGTAGCTGTTTGCTTCCTTCAGTTGGATACAGAGACAGAAGATAAATGTAATATAACTTTGCTTTTGCCCTTCCCTAGCAATAGTACTTCCTCAGTGTGTAACCAGAGGCGCTCCCACTTTGAAAGGGATCATCAGCTTTTCACATTCACTACAACATTCAAGAGGAAAGTGCATCATCAGAACTGCAGGCAAGAGACAATTCACAGCTGAAACCTGAGGGGCTTTGTTTTATTTGCAGAGACCATTATGAAATTTAAATCCCCTCACTCTGTTCCAGAGAAAACCAGAAAAATATACTGTTAATGTAGAAAAAGAGTGTGCTTCCTCTTCTTAGGGCTGCCGAATCAATGCAGCAAAGTAAACTGAAAAGAAAAAGCTCATTTTTGCCTTGAATGTCTACAGATGCAACTCAACACATGGCACAGACAGAAACACCAAGAGACTAAGAAGTAGTAATTTTTGAAGTGCAGAGCACCTTCAGAGCAGAAAACACAATTCAAACAAGAACTATGAAAAGCTGAACCTCATCAACTAAATGCAGACACATAGACTAGGAAGGCTCAAAATTTTTTCTTGGCAAGAAGCCAGTAGAATTTCTTAAGCTATTTGTTTCTGCATTCTTAGCTTGGAAATATATTTTTCTCCTGATTCTTTTATACTTTTTGCTAAGCATGCAAACCAAATAATTTATGTCATAATTTCTCTAAAACTCCAGAGTTATGACAGATTAGTATAACTCACTAAAATGTGGTGCTAGTCTGAATAAGACTTTTGGCTAGCTATCAGAATCTGATAAATGCTGTTCTATGCTGTATTTGTTTAAACAGGCCTGCTATACATTTTTCACTAAAATGGCCCTATTTGTAACAGTATGAAACACCTGCAGCTTGTGCTGACTTTATTAGGATGAGTGGATATCTAGTACCTTTGAAAAGCATCCTGCTCTGATTCTAAATAAAGGAAAACAAGTGAATCACTGTCTCAGTAGATTCATTAAGTACATTTCACTGTGCTTAAACTAAGTCAACTGGGGCAAAAGGGGAAATTCTGGTATCAGGAAATATGGCATGCTTTCATCTTATTGACACATGACTTCATTTCAACATAAAATGAGATAAATTTAGAAATATGTATTTTCTTAGCAATGCCCTTCAAATCCTACTGAGCAAAAAAGGATTCTCTGCTTGAATATTTTTAATGGATAAAAGATATCTCAGATAGACAGCTCTGTTTCATAGGGAGCTTCAGACTGTGGCTTTCTAAACAGAAACCAAGACCATGCAAAGAGCAAGAAGAAATAAAACAAAAACACAGTCAGCATGTATTTTCTTTTTGCAATGCAATTTTTTTTTTTAATCCTGTTACCATGTTGGGTCACAACTTCAATAAGTAAAATTAATTCAATACCTCAGTATTTTAAATGCTATTGTTTCTTATTCAGATTCTTAACATTAACTGTGGAGTAAACTCATACTTTGCTGAAACTTGTTCAGCAAATTTCCCATGGAAATGGCAATAGAAGTGGTGGAGGTGTTTGCTTCAATGCTAATACTTTTTTCAAATTCTATATTTTATTGAAATATCTGAAGACGAAACACCAAGCATTGTTATAACAATAAAAAGGAAACTTGAACACATGAGTCAACAAGGTGAATGCACTGAGGAAAACATAAATGAGAATATTTATAATGCTTGTATAAAAAATTTGCAAGTGGACCTTTTTATTTGAAGAAATCTGTTTAGAGGATCTGATTGGATATTTCTGTTTTGAAAGAGTAAAATTACTTCAAACTAGTAGAAATGTGTTTAGAAAGAGCCAAAACTCCATTCCTAGTCTTCTCAAAATAAATTATAAAATAGAAGGGCAAAGTATTTTAACATTGAAATGGTTAAATTTGTCTTCCATTTTTAGTTATTTCGATTATTTCATCTTGTCTGGAAACCAACAAAGTATAAAAGAAAAAAAAAAAAAAATCTATTCTCACATTTCAGTTTTGCCTCTTCAGAAACTAGGCCCACTGTAGAAGCTTTTCTCATGGTGGCTTAACCCAATATTCACACACAATTCTAAACTTTATCTCAAGTTTCCCTAGTTTTAAAACTAATATTTTTTAGCTGATAATTCCATGCTACTTGACAGATTAAGTTGTAAGAAACTGTGCATAAAAATCAGAGTATAGCCATACATCAATACAGTCTATATTGTCTCTAAAAAACCCACAAAACACCATCACAGTTTCCCAGTGAGTGAACACAAATGAACCTGGTTCACTTGCTACACAACTCCATTTTAATTAATCCAGCGAATTTACCTGCTATGAGCTTTCCAAAATAATATAACAGGGAACAATTAATTTTAAATCTTGTGACCACAATCAAAAGCAGTAAGTGGCAACTGTTTCAGAGCAGCCCTTTCCGCACAGGCTTTTTTCGTTATGGTAAAAATGATTTAAAGTGGTTTGTTTTTTGTTTTATTTCCTTGCCTTTTGTCTTGTTTGGATTACATGACAGATTTTTATTTAATGTATTTTACTCAAGTTCCTTTTCTCTTTGTAAATATTTTGCAGTGTGAAAGTTGTTTGTTGTAATCATTGCTGAGATAGGAATTAGGTGAAAACCTGTGTTGTGCATCCAGTGCTTACCCAAAATACAAAAGTCTTCGGATTCAAGTGACTTTTATTTTTTTTTTTTTAATTTTTATTGACCTCAGGCTATGAAGCAGATAAATTCAGCTTCACTACCTGTAAACCTAAACAGCAGCACCCACCATGAGGATGACAAGACATTTGCAAATCCTAGCAGGATATCTTGGCTACTCAGGCATTTATAGTTAAGCAAACTAGAATAGAGTGATACAAATCTATGAACTCAGGATTCACAAGTTTACACAGTGTTTTGATTCACTGTAAACTGTGTCAGCTGCAAGATCAAGTTTGCAAGAAGAAAGAAAACAAGAAACTATCTTAATGAGCTTAAAAAATAATATATAGAAAAATGCCATATATTGTGAGAAGAGATCGGCTGGAGGTCCTAAATGGACTCTATATAAAACAGGTCATGTTTTTTCTTAAGTAGAACATATTATGGAGAAAAGAAAACCTTTCCTGTTTAAAATGGTACTACTAAGCTTAATTTCTACTAATCCATTAGGAATATTTTGAGCAGAGCCTGAGAGAAACATTACAAAACAGTGTTCAACTCTGACAGCACCACTGAGAGTTCAAGAACCAACATCATCCTAACTAGCTTATTGCACAGAGGTATGTAAAACTCCACAGAAGGTGGTCCAAGTGGCATGAGGCTGAAATACACATTTCCCTTGCCATAATACAAAAAGATAACACTGTAAATGCCTAAAACTGAAATGAATAAACTCTAGAGAGAGAAATGTAGAGACTAAAATTGTACATATAACATCAGCCAAGAACATGGCTTGACAGCTAAAAACTTTGTTCTCACTAATGAGATATTCATCTTCAGTGGAGTAGGAAATTTTTAATAGTTCCCCATTTTTTCCCACTGCATTTTTCCATGGCTATTTATGAAGGAACATAAAGAACCATAAGTATATATATCTTTAAAGACAGTTTCATATTCTGAAAAAAAAAAACCCGAACTGTATTTTCTTAACACTTAGTAGCATCTATCTCTAGCAAAAGAATGATAAAAATCCTAGTTAACAAGTTTCTGCGATAAAGCAGTCCAAAGAGAACTTAAAGTCAAAGTCAAATATAAGGAAAAGTTTTACAAATTGTTTTCAATAGGAGGTATATCTATGCATATATATTAAAAACTCTTCAAGTCCTTACAAGCCTTTACAGACACAATCACTGAATAAGGTATTACATCGCACTAGAAAGTGCCTAAAATACTAAAAGCACATTTCTAAGTAGGAAAAAAAAAAAATCAAAGGCTTTAAATTAAACAAACTCTATGTGCACTTATGTACACAACTCCTCTATTCTTCTTTCAGTCATCTGTGTTGCTGTGTCAGCAAAACAATTCCTCCATTTCCGTGGAAGTAGTTGACACTATAGCTAAACTCTTATTCTACTAATGAAAAGTCCTTAGAAAGATATATTTATCAAATGAACTTGTCAGGCAGACTAAACCTAAAGAAGATGTATATGTAGGTAAATACTACATTGTTCAAAGAATATACATATATTGCAGTTTTGGTTTGTATGCACAAATATAGATAAGGCACTTAAAAGTCACACATAGCCATCATTCTGCTTTTGCACACCGTTGTGCTTCCAGCAGAGAGAAAACAGAAAGGAAGCAACTCGAATTTCACAAGTGTGAAGAGGTAAGAAACAGAACATAATACAGACTTTGACAGGTCAGACTTGTAGGTGTTAAAACCCTTGTAAGAATATCTGTCTCCATGCTCAAAAGCAGCAATGCTTAAGTAACTGTCTGGGTTGAAGAGAAGGAACAGAAAACATCAGAGTGAAGATTAATGCAAGTTATACAGCAAAAATGAACAGGCTGAAAATAAAGTGAGAAGAAGAAGAAGGTAGCTATAGCTGTTGAAAGAAGCATGAAGACGACAAACATGTGAATGACAAAATGTACAAGAAACACTGAAGGTATCCAAGACTGCATGAGGAGCATGACTGCTACAAGCTTTCACTTCAGAGTGGCTATCCTCTGGAATAAGCACTACAAATCCTAACAGCTCATTAACCTATACTCAGAAAAGAGACTAATTTTAGCATTTCTGTTAAAATGAAGATGACCTGACCAAGGTTAAACTGGTGCAGCAGCATCCACAGCTACAGTAGTACAAGCTGGTGGTTGAATACCTTGAACTCAAGTAAGCAAAAATATTTTTTAAAATGTTTTAAAGAATGAACAGCACAATGCTAAAAATGCATGAATTACCAAATTTCTGTATTATTTCACATAATCTCACAATTATTAGCTAGTTTTAACTTTAATTTAAATAAAAAATATTCTCTGTCAAGTTTAATATTTGAACCAGTATCTGTTGAGTTAAATTGTGTATTCTTCTTAGCAGTTGATCCTTCTTGATTGGACTGTCAGAATCTCTGTCAGATCCATTAGTTAAGAGATGTGTTGGCTTATTCCAGAGAGACAGGAGAAAAATTTGGCCAATCAAGAATGCTACCAAGCAAATCTTACTTCTTTTGAATCATTATTCATCAGCGTCATGGGAATAATAAAAAGACGTATAAGCAAAATAGAATACCAGAATTGCTTAGAAATTGTCTGTAATGTTACTATTTGGAGGTACTTGCTATCATCAACTTGAACTACTGACCTCTCCAACTTGATCTTCTATGCTGTGGCTTGGTTTTCATCACTGTAGTCTTAATGACACTAACTTGCTCCTCCTCACCTCCTTTTTTTTTTCTTTAGTTTTCTTAATGAACAGCCTTTATAACACAAGCATTCATTCAACATTCCCTTTCTTAAATCTATGCAGCTTTAAAACTAAACAACTTTTGGTTATGACAGTAACACAATCTTGTGATTCTTTAGTGCACGCCATGTCACCAACATCTAGCCACATTTTGTGGACCAATGGGGCCACAGTTATGATTCAACAGCAATATTGCTGCACATCAACAATGAATTTTGGTCATCACCATTTCATCCCAACAAACATATTCTCTATTCTGATTCATGAGACTTAAATCTTTAACTACTTAGGATGGCATTTTTTGGAGACTGAATTTGAAGATCACCACAAGACAAAATACATTCACTAACATGATGCGCAGCTGATAAAGGCTAATTTAAGGGTTAACAATTGCAAATGAGTACATTTTTTATCATTTCTACCTCTGAAATTCACTACCTTTATCATTAAGAGTACTGCAACCATTCTTGAACCTTTCATAGCTGTCAGATTTACCATAGTGATAGCTGGTGTCACTGAAATAACTGATCTAAGTAAAATCAGTTACAGCTGTGCCAATGGGATTGCTTGTAACTTGAGATACCATTATCTCAGAGCAAGGGATGAAAATGAAGATACAAGAAATAAATGAAAAGGTAGTTCTTTTGTACCCACACCCTCTCCACAAAAATCTCTGTTGTCTTTTTCCCTTTCCAGACTGAAAGCCAATTTGATTTCTGGCTTGATTTCTTCAGTGCTGATATCAGCAGTTTAAAATGAGGTTAATGCATATCTCTAGGAACATTGTTTGATATTTCCTCACTCTGAACAGCTTACACTAGTATATTTTAATGGCACAAGTAGTCTTTTATCTGTGATTCCTCAGTGCATAAGTTACTTATTATTAAGAAAGTGAAATATGACGTTTGTTCTTAAAGTCCATTGGTTGGACTATCAAGAGGCTTTTCCAGAAAACTGAATGTTATGATATCTAATATATAGTTTTGCTTTCTAAACACATCTGGTTTTATTGGGTTCATTTTAAAAGCTTTGCCTCCTAATACTTTAACATAGAACAAACAAACAGAAAAAAGCTCCACATCTGAAAACCACCAGAAGTATCCAGATGATTTCCAAGGCAGAAATACTTGAAAACTGTAAGCATATGGGTTCTCAGGTTACACAACAGGAATAGTACCCAGTAAGCTACTGTTCTGCCTACGTGGTCTTGCAGTGTTGGCCAGGCCCTGCGCTTTGCCACTTCAGAAGCACAAGAGGGACCCTGGGCAAGTTGCTGCCTTTTAAGGACCCCCATCACTACACACATTTCTTTCTACACAGTTCTGTGAAGCTTGGGCAACAACCACAAAACTCAACTAGAGTCTTCAGCTTCCATAATCTAGTTATGTGATAGAAAAAGCTCTTCAAGCTTACAAATCTGGATTTTAAAAAATCACTACAAGTTAAAATACAGCAGTCTCTCACGACCTGCTTTCCACACCAGTGCTTTTCCAAAACCCACGTTTCTTGAAATACACTCTGAAAAACAGCAAGTCAGCCTAGTTGATAACATAAAATCAAAAATTAGCTTGACAGCTACTTGGTTTGTTTCTCAAAATCAAAGCGCATCAAAAGAGAAAGGTATGGTCAAGGAGTGGCATTCGGGCTTTCTCAGCATGGTACACACCATGATCCTCTGATAAGAAACCAAACAGCATATACTACAGCCAGAGAAGAGACCAAAGCCATTAAATGTAGATTAGCAATAAGGTAATGACTTCACAGAGGCATACCATATTCTTCTGCTTTCCACAGCACCATCTTGGAGATCAGCTTTCTCTCAGATTAGGAAAAAAGCAGGAGAGCTTGCTTCATTTTCCAGCTATCCGCTTAAAATTACAGTAAATGTAAGGGCTGAGAAACAACTGGCCAGGGCACTGCAGAGGGTTTTATCCTCCAGAGCAAATCTTGCCAATATGCATAACTTCACTGAGATACACATAAAACAAACACCTGTTTTGTATTAGTAGTTAACTTGCTTCTCTGGGTCAGTCACTTTACAGCTGGCCACTCAAGTTATGAGTTTCCTCATAATCAGCAGGTGAAACAAAGAGCCAGGAGGTCTTGGTAGTTTAGAAGGTTAAACATACAGACAAGCATATTGAGAAAGCAAAGGTAGGAGCAGATAAAAGCAACGTCTGGTGGCTTGTAGTAGACCACAATGTGCTCAGAATAAAGCCTAGGTACAATAACATTTCAGATCAAAAGCAAATTCACTTGAAAATAGTCTTGTCACATTATAAACCATCACATCCCTGTCTTTGTAGCTAACATTCATGATTAGAACTATTGGGCTTTCAGTAAGTTTTTTTAAAAAGTTGTTAGTAGCAAATTGGGAAATACCTGCATTTGAGCATGTAAGATAGAGCCATCTAATTTCCAAAATCTGATGAGCAATATCCCACACTTCTGATTCTCTGTATTCATGTTTGAGATTAGACAACAAGGAAAAAGTCTGAAAGATTTGTTTACAGTACACTCTGGTTTTATCTTTCTTTTCCTCCAGAGAAACCATTGTAGAGTTAAAGACTGGTATCTCAGAAAGTTGACTTCTCTCCAGATTATCCTGGCTTGCATCAATAAGGGCAACACCAGCAGAGACAAAGAAGTCATTATCCCACTCAGCACTTATCAGGCCACATTTGAAATACTGTGTTCAGTTTTGGTCCCTGCTATACAAAAAATTTGCGAACAGGCTGGAGACTGTCCAGAGAAGGGACACAGAGATGATCAAAGGACTGGGAAGCTGCTGTAGGAGGAAAGGCTGACAAAACTGGGCTTGTTCAGCCTTGAGAAGGCTCAGGTGACATACCACCATGTTCCAGTATTGAAAGGGTGGCTACAAAGAAGATGGCAATTTCCTTTTTACAAGGATTCACATGAAAAAGATGAGGGGTAGTGGGTACAGAATGTTCCTGGGGAGATTCTGATTGGACACAAGAGGGGAATTTTTCACAAAGAGAACAGTCAGCCACTGGGATCATCTCCCGCATAGAAATGGTGGATTCCCCAATATTGGACACTTTTAAGATTCAGCTGGACAGGGTGCTGGACCATCTTGTCTAGACTGTGCTTTTGCAGATGATCCTTGAAGTCCCTTCCAACCTGGTATGCTACGATTCTATATTCATTTTCTTGCCAAGTACCATTTTCTGTGCTCAGCTAAAGAAGAAAAACTCGATACAAGAGATTCAAGAACTTTGTCAGTAGAAAGGTGCAGAGTTTGTAACAGAGTTGTGTATAACCTAGAGGTCTTAGAAGATGTGGAAGATGAATTAGAGGTGAAAGCAAAAGAATCCCAACTCCTTGTGTAAAGCAGACTCGACCATCACTGCCTTTCAAAATTACGTTTGTCCATTTGCTTTCTGTATCTCCCACAAGGTCTAATTAGACCATTCCCTCCTGAACCAGGAGGTTTGCAGCACTCTTTATAAAAAGATGCATAAACAGTCCTACAGAGTTCACGTGCCACAGTGTATAAATCTATACCATAACGCCCCAGAAACATACATTCTGCTTAATGCTGCAAGTCCGTATGACTTTCTAATGTTTACAATTAGATTTACTGAACTTTTGCTTGTACTTACCTATAGGCTTGTATTTTCTTAATGTTTTTACCAGTCAGTTTGTCATTGCAATGTGAAACCAAGCTAAAAAGAAAAAATACTTCAGTCATCTTAACCTGCTTCAAGTTTTCATCCAAATAGAACTTTGCTCAGCTTCAATCTTTTGTGGACTGGCTGTGCTGTAGATAAGCAGATCCTCATCAGGGAACACCACTGGAATTAAAAGGCTGCTGCTCCTTAAACACATTGCCCTCTAGCAGAATAACTATTAATTTTGTATATGTAGTTCATAGGATATTCACTGATCCCATCTACTGTTACCATTAAAGTGGATGGTTTTTTGTAATTATAAACTTTGAAAGCAATGTTGTGCTTTAGAACCTAATTGACATTCTCAACCGAAGAACATAAAAAATGATGGATTGCTAAGAACTAGCAAAACTGAAGATTTAATTTACAGGGCATTTCAGTAGTCATCCCTATACAAAGTTTAGGTACATGAAGTGGTCTACCAAGTACATTAGCAGAAAAGTCAGACTGAGCAATCCAGTCTTTTTGCATATTCAGCAATAGAAACTAATGTAAGAGGTCTATGTCATCCACTAACTTCACTGAACACTAGATACTAATTCTCTTCATAGCATGTATTTGCTAAATTATTGTATTCAAGTGCAAATATTACATGTTTATGAAATTAGAAAATATGCTGTACTTGAAATTTTCCATGGAAAATGCAGAAAGGGACAAGGTCTATGGAGCACTTGTAAATCCTAATTATATATCTTTATAACATAAATCTTTGGCTAGGTGAAGCTATTGGAGTGAATATGTTGCTTGTGTATGATAAAGAAATATAGACTACTTTATAATTTCTTAGAAGAGTACTTTTATGTGTCAATTATTATGGAATTCTCAAAAGACATATTTTGCTGTCCAGAACAATAATGTAAGACTGAAAATGACTAGTTACAGTTTCACTTTAAAAAGAAAAAAAAGTAGTATTCGTTCACAACCAAATAATTATATATTATGTTTGGCATTGTTTAATACTTTTCCTGTCCCATCCTAAAGACATGAAATGTCAATGGAATTATTTATATGGATATAAGCATGTGCTAGTGCTGATAAAATACTGAAGTGCTGCTTTTTGTGGAAGATAATAAAATTTAGGGATGTCACCTTGCTATTTAGTTCAAAGACGAAGAATACCTGCATTACCTGATTTTTTTGTAAGCCCAGAAAATACGTGGACTTTACACTCTCACATTTCATATTCCTTTGCTAAGAGGTTTATATGAGGTATAAGGCTCAGTCCTCAAAAGGTGTATACATACTTATCATAATTATATTTGAGAGAAGGTAAGTGTTACTACTTACTTGGTTACCATTGCTTCCAAAGAGTCCAGAGATTGGTTTGCAGTAGTAGTGTGACTGCTTTTTTGAAACCAACATACACCATACAAGGACAACACTTGGAGGAATTCAGAGTCTGAGCAATGCTTTAGATGTACGATATCAGTTTCATTGAGCTGTGGGTATGTCCAACTGGTTTTATATTTCCTTTAGTGTGGCTTAATTGTGGATAGAAAGATGGACCAGGCTAATTCCTGAGGCTTTTTCATTCCTTTTTTCTTTATCTCTCACCTGTACTGATATTAAACACTTCAACCTGTCTGCAATTTTTCTAACATCTTTTAATCCTTTTAGGAACCACAGCTATAGCTAGATCTTCACACATTCCATTTACTGGTCTAGCCATATATTCAATTCAAAAAATGTTTGAATTTGATGTTGTGATTTCGTTGCATTTTTCTAGCAGACTTTACTGTTATGATGTGAATATAAATATATTATTTGTAAAAACTGTGTAGCAGGGATAAAGGTGGAAAGTAACCTGAGCTATTTAAAAAGTTAAGTCCTCCACATTTCTAAGAATAGAACAAAGGGGCAAGTGTGGTGTTTTTTTGTTTGTTTGGGTTTTTTTGTTTGTTTTTGTTTGTTTGTTTGTTTGTTTTCCCCTCTTGGTACTCCAGTTCAAGGAGCAAAGCCTCACAGGCTTGGACAAGCAGTTAGATCAACATCCCAGCAGGCAACACATGCTGCAGCAGACCTTTTGCCTTTTATCAAGGATATGACACCTTCAAAAGTTCAATAACTTGCTGAGGATTTGACAGAACCCAGAAACTGCTGAAACAACTGTGGTATCAGTAACAGGCACTGCAAGACTGGAGAATTTCTGAAACCACAGAGCTTGTGTTTCTCTGGGCTCTGATTAAGCCTATAGCTAACTCTGGCTATCACAGCTGGGCAGCAAAATGACAAGACTACCATTAACTACAGCCTTTTTTCTGCATGTCTTGCAAAAAGAAGAAAAGTTCATTTGTAGCAAATACTGTACAATATTGTACAGGCTTAGTCATAGAGAAGAATTTCCTCTTTCAGGCCAATTCTCATAAAGAGCAGAATTACACAGCCACCAAAGAAACAATGTAAAAACATCAGGAAAAGTGTCATAGAGAGAGGACCAAATAGCAGCAGGCTAGTTACTGCAATCAAGAGGGACTACAATATTCTTTCCCTTAAGGCAGAGGAAAATACAATGATAATTTGTACAATTGAACACTAATGTACTTCTTGTTCATAATTTGAAGCATTTAAAAATCAGTAAATTGATCCAAACCTTTTCCCAGGAGTGTTCTTTTTGCTGGTTATAGCTAATACTAAAATGTTTCCAGCTACATTTTATGCCTATCAGAATTAATAATTCCAGAGAAACAGGGGAGCAACTATTTTCATGATACTATTGGGTTAGTGAAAAGATTTCTCCCCCTCCACTTTTCACCAGTACTGCATTTATGGTTTATGTGTAAATATCTCAAACGTTGCAGCTTTCAGCTGTCAAGTCCATTAATTAGCAGGTTAAAAAAAAGCCTTCACTTTAGGCCTGTCTCATATATTCCTAAGAAATATGTTTCAAATACATTCTTTGTCTTGAAGCCAATAGTAGAGCATGCCAAACAATACTAAATTAAACATGGTAAAATTTTGGCCAAGGGCAAGCTCCTTAATTATAGACCATAGTGGAAGCTGGAGAAGAATCACACTAGCACTGCAGTAAACTTTAACCAGAAAAGAAATATTTGTTTCATTTTAAAACACAAAATAGATTTTTCCCATCATGCAATTTAAGCTACATTAAGAAATTGCTGAGGACAGAGTCCTTAAGTCTCCAATGATTCTTAATTCTGAATTCCCTATTCAGTACTGCTGCACAGTTCTCACTTCATAAAGAGCTTTTAGCTAATTGCTACAAATAAAGGCCACCTTGTTGCAATATACTGTAGTTATCTGTTTCCCCTTTTGATACAGTTGAGGATGCTTCCTGAATAACAAGTTGCACCTTCTGAAAGATACTTGCATTCAAACCAAAAGAGGTAACTGAGTCTTAGGGATTCATACAAAAATGAAAATGCAATTATATGCCAAATATACGTAGTTTGTGTTAGTACGTTAAAACTACATGTGCCAATGGATATCACATTAACTCAAATTATTAACAAATAATGTCATGTGGAAAAATAAAATAAGACGTGCCTATTGCATAAAGACTGGCATTTCTAATCCAATCACGTATGTGCAAGACTTGTGTGGCACTTTTTAAAGAAATGTGACAGTTTCAGTAAATTGGACGCATTTCATGTTAATTAATACTGTATGGACTAGAAAAATTGTAAGGTCCTCACTTGAGTAAAAAGATTTTTAGCTTAAAATGCCAGGTTTGTTTTTTTGTTCAGGGGGGTTTTACGCTTTTTTGTGTGTATGTGTTTCATGTGTGGGTTGTTTTTTTTTTTTTCTCTTTTTACTTGTCTTTATTCCTACAATGAGCAGATTTTTTAAATCATTCAAGAATGAATTTTTTTTTAATTGAACAACTGCCATATTGTAATTTGTGTACTTCAACAGCAAGGGCCCTTTCCAGCAGGATGCATTTATGTCAGAGAAAACAGAACTGGTGTCATATCAGAATTGCTATAAAGAATGGAAATTAAAGAAAAGGTTGTTGTAGAGAATATGAAAGGAATGACACTAAGACTGTACATTAGTTTAAAAACAAAATGCCTCAGCCAGAACAATAGAAAGCTTGTCTTTTGTCCAGGAAGTCTTGATATGTTTTGGTACTCCTTCTGAATATATCAGGCAAGTTTGAGATAAACAATGGTAGTAAGAGATGGTATATTCATACCATTGCAGACTAGAAAAAAGTTTGAATTATTGCTGAACTCAAAATATTATTTTGACTTTCATTCTTCAAATATTAAATTCAGAAGTGCTGAGAACAAAACAACCTTCTTAGATGCTTTACCTGAAACAATATTTTTTCTCCTCTCATGTACATTTTCACATCTTTTATCTGATTTACTATTCCTTATGGAACAGCTTAAACAAGGTTTTCCTCATTGATCTTAGTATTGATAAAAGTTTCCTGTGGATCAAAACTTTCCTTGAAAATCTTTTATTCCATTGCTCTGAATGAACACTCAGAGAGGACACTCTTAGTAAATAGAACCAAACAAGTCAGAGTGATCACTCTAAAATCTTCTACTCACTCACACAAGTTTCCTTCAGCATCTAAAGAGTAGCTAACTTTAATTACCCAATTAACATCATGCTACAAATTACATATAAAATAAATATCTTAAGTCATCAGAAAAGGATTCTTGTGGACTATTGCCTTTCCAAGATAAAGGAAGATTGGTCCTTCTGAAGGAATTCAAATCTTTCAATCTAGAACAAAGTTGGGAAGTCAAAAAAATTCTTCCCATGTCTTTTGTATATTTATTACCTACCAGTTTGAGACGGCTCTCAGGGGTCCCAAAGCATGTCAGTTAAGGTCTGCCAGTCTACACACAAGAGCCCTGTGATTTCCATGTCTTACATCTGTAACACTGTTTTTTGCTTAGGATCAAAACACTCATACTGCACATAGGTAGAGTTCAATATACACCATCTTTTGATGGATTACAGTGCATCACACCCTGGAATTCTGCATCTCTACCTTCCCCACTCTATCTGGCCCAAATAAAATGCTGGGAGCTAATTCAACCTCCAGCCCAGGCTCCTGAGAATGATCTGGAGTTTGGCCCAAGATGATTCTTGACCTGTGTACATGAACACAAACAAATGATCCAGCATCAGATTTTATAGCACTTAGGATTATGTCAGGAATCAGTACAAATGCACAGTCACTTCGGTAATGAGCGCTGCATGTTTATCCTAGGCAGAATTCTGAACCAGATATGTTTGTTGTGTACAGGCTGGTACAAAGCAGAAATCTTAGCTAAGTCGGTATTTTACACTGAAACATGTTCTCAGCCACTGCAAGGAGAGAGAAAAACAACGCACTACTTCTCTTGAGCAAAACTGCAAATGGTCCAGTGGTTTGTCAGTGAGGTATCTGAGGTGACAAGAGCCACCACAAGAGCTAAACAGCTGAGGGCACAGCAGTGTCACACCAGTGGGGTAAGGAGGATGAGGTTTCAGGCAGTTGTCAGGGACAGACAGCAACTCAGGGGGTCAGTTTGAAGATGTTTCAGGTGACACATTTTGAGCTCTACAAATCAGCATCTACAGTTGAAACATTCATCAAGACATTTCAAGGCAGCTGTAGTAATAGGATTTTTGCAGATTCATTAATCATCATTATCGCACAGCCCTGCAGTGGTGCTGTGGACCCAGCCAAGACTGCGAAAGTGCCCTAAGGAGAAACAGCACTTATCTGCGCAAGTTTACAGTCAGAGCAGATAATTCTGATTGTGGATATGGGAAAGACATGGAGAACGCTAAAACAGATTAATAACTTCCAAAGGCTGCAGACATTTGCAGAGAGTTTGTTAGGAAAGGTACAGAGCAGCATTAGGTAAGAGCAATGAAAGTATCAGGATGGGGAGTAGAAGAGACTGGTGGGGGAGGAGGAGGCACAACATGATGCCTAGAAATCCATCAAAACTGAAATCTGAGTGCCCCTGCATGGATTTGTTTCCCAAAAAGGAGAGTGGCACAGGGGGAAAGATTTTTTCTCTCTCTAATCTTCCTCTTTCTTAAAGATATTATGTAAGAGGAAACTAACAAACTCTTAGATAAATTTAATAATATTTATAACTGTTTTCACTAATTCTATTATTTCCCTAATGATACTTTTTACTTTTATGCCTTATGTCTATAGAAATCAACCATTCAATGCATTTTTACATTTTAACAATGGAATGATATTTTACCTTAATTTATTGCGAGCACATAATGCTACTTAAGATAAAAGGATATAATTTTCTCATGATTGCCTATCATATTTATGCAGATACTTTTCAGACAGATCTGGTAATGACTCATTATTTGAGGGTAGGCTGTTTGATTAAAAGGACCAAAAATAATCAACCACAGACATGACAATGGAGAAAACCAAAAAAGTTGTGAATTACTTAATACTGTCTTCAAATTTTTAGTAAAACCTAAGTAATGCTTAAGTTTGGTTTTGTAAGAAAATTTTGAGCTGGATACTGCAAACTGACATCAAACTGCCAGTCACAAACTTACAGAGGTGTTGAATCAGGCCGTGGTTTAGCACAGACATTAGATAAACAAGAAAATCAGCTTTGCATCATTACTGTGCTTGATTAGATATTGTTGTTTGCTCTGCTTAAGTAGTTGTTCTTTGTCCTTCACCCTGAGGTTAGAGTTATTAAGCCTGAAGTACAGGATAACAGAGCCTTCCAGAAAACAGTAAGAAATTACTTATATAATTATCCTAAAGCATGCTTTCCTAAACAAAGAAGACCAAAATCAAAAGCAATATCTAATATGCATCTGTATATCTTGTATGATATCATTGGAAATAACAGATGCAACTTGGGATATATTTTAAGCAAGTTGCTAGGAATATATCCATGTCCCGTCAGACTAATTATCAGTTTTGCACTCTAGTATACAGCTAAGTTGTATGCAGTAAGAGCTCCAAATGATAATAGAGTCACCTAATCCTCAGTTATATTCTCCTCAAAAGGGAAACCTTGCCTCCTGCCCTTCAGTCTACCTCCTCTAGCATTACTATAATCCTGGCTTTTGGATAATTTCCCAATTCCAGTTTATTAATATGGACAGATAAATGTGAATGAAGCTGAAGTAGGGGACTTATCACATTAACTTTCTATTTGACATTTTTAAAAACTGCAAACAGATAAAACTTTCCCATTTGTCTGCAGTAGCTGGGCTTTGAGACTGGGGATCCCCAGAGGTCATTCCCAGCCAAGAGCTGTATGATTGTATGAAAACGGCATCATGCTGGAAGGCTGTGAATGGATCCAATAAAGTTGGATAATGGTGAAGACGGAGGCAGGAACTCACAACTCAAGCCTTTCACCCACCTTCATAGGTCAAATAAAAAATAGCATGAAGCTGTAATCTTATAGCACTCACTTACCTCAACACTGCTCTACAAATTGCCAAGTAAGCACGCTGAAATCCTCCTCTAGGCACAGAAAAGGTTAGGGAAAGAGGTCTGGGATTGAGGGAAAGCAAGAGGAAGGGAAAAGCAAGGAAATGCCAAGTCTATGTAACAATGTAAAACTAGTCCTTGCTACTTCCACATACCCACCACACTGAGACTCTAGCAGAAATACTAAACTTCGTGAGAGCAGTATAGGGCATAATATTATAACCCTCCTGTTTATAACTCAGTTTAAATATTAAATAAAATGCAACAATCACATAATATTGTATAGATTATAAATATAAAACATGTTTATATAAAAACATATATTGTATATACAATACTGTCCTGATTTTGGCTGGGATAGAGTTAATTTTCTTCCTAGTAGCTGCTATAGTGCTCTGGTTTGGATTTAGGATGACAATAATGTTGATTGGTTTGGATCACACAGAATCATAGAATGTTAGGGGTTGGAAGGGACCTCAAAAGATCATCTAGTCTCATCCCCCTGCCAGAGCAGGAACACCTAGATGAGGTTACACAGGAATGTGTCTAGGCGGGTTTTGAATGTCTCCAGAGTAGGAGACTCCACAACCTCCCTGGGCAGCCTGTTCCAGTGTTCTGTTACCCTCACTGAGAAGAAGTTTCTTCTCATATTTAAGTGGAACCTCTTGTGTTCCAGTTTGCACCCCTTGCCCCTCGTTCTATCATTGGTTGTCACCGAGAAGAGCCTGGCTCCATCCTCGTGACATTCATCCTTTACATATTTATAAACTTTAATGAGGTCACCCCTCAGTCTCCTCTTCTCCAAGCTAAAGAGACCCAGCTCCCTCAGCCTTTCTTCATAAGGGAGATGCTTGACTCCATCATCTTCATGGCTCTGTGCTGGACTCTCTCCAGCAGTTCCCTGTTCTTCTTGAACTGAGGGGCCCAGAACTGGACACAATATTCCAGATGTGGTCTCACCAGGGCAGAGTAGAGGGGAAGGAGAACCTCTCTCGATCTACTAACCACACTTATTGTAATACACCCCAGGATGCCATTGGCCTTCCTGGCCACAAGGGCACAGTGCTGGCTCATGGTCATCCTGCTGTCCACCAGGACCCCCAGGTCCCTTTCCCCTACACTGCTCTCTTACACTGCTCTCTTAGATGTTTATGCCAAGTCAAGGACTTTTCAGCTTCTCATACTGTCCTTCCAGCAAGTAGACTGGGTGCGCACAAGACACTGCATGGGGACACAGCTGGACAGCTGACCCCAACTGACCAAAGGGATACCCTGTACCATATGACATCATGCTTAGTATATAAATTTGGGGGAAGCTGGATGGGCACAAGATTGCTGCTTGAGGATAGGCTGGGCATTGACCAGCAGGTGGTGAGCAAATGCATTATGCGTCACTTGTTTAATATATTATCTAATTATATTATTATTTTTTTCTCTTCCTTCACTGTCCTATTAAATTGTCTTTATCGCAACCCCCAAGTTTTACTTTTGGGGTTTTTTTGTTGTTTGTTTGTTTGTTTTTTGTTTGTTTTTCTTAATTCTATTTGCTATCCCACTTGAGGGGGGCGGGGAGTAAGAGAAAAGCTGTGTGATGTTTAGGAGTCTGCCAGGTTAAACCACAACAGATATATAACAAAATAATAATAATCTCAAATATCAGCTACCACAAACAAAATACTGAAATATTGCATTTGGCAGCTTAAATATAATATCTTGCAAGAAAGAAATCTAGCAGACAGCAATACTTTCAGAGATTGAAAAAGCAGGAATGCAAAAATTAAATACATGAGGATATTAGTTATATAGTCTCTAGAAACCTATGGGGAATAAGCATATCTTAAAATACTGTGTATTAAGAAATTTTCCCTGTCATCAAGTTATTCCATAATAATTTGTGCAAGGTCCTTGTACCTTCTTTTTGTACATCTTCTACTGTCAGGAACAGCATATGTTGGACTATAGACATCACTGTGCTTGCTTCTCAGGTCAGCTCTTATATGATCAGCGTGAAATACTGATAATGGGGAAAAAAAAACAACAACAACAAAAATATCACAACAATCACTAAAAGCTAAGAGAATAAAAATCTCCTCAGTGTGCTGAACTACTCTTTAAGTAGAGGTGAATATAAGGGCAAAACTAGAAAAATCAGTTAGGCTATTTTAGCTGGTATGAAAATACATCATAGATCCTGACAAACATGCTCATTAAAAAAAAAAAAAAAATTAATGGCAGTGAAAATCAGGGCATTCCTTTGAGATCTTAAACTAGTGTTTATATGCTTCCATCCTCAGTTAAATTAATTTACAGTCACTGTTTCTAAGATTAGATTAGTATTTTGCTTTTATTTAGTTTTTCCACATAAAAGAAAAAAATGACTACTAATGACTAATCTGGATACAGTCTCAAAACATTTTGATGTTAACCTGAAAGATATATTTAAATTCAGTTGAATGTCTGAGATCAAGAAATATTACTCTAAGATATCAATTAATAAATTAAAATTAATTCATAAATGTATGCATATATGTTACAGCCTAAGTGGTTTTTAAGACTAGGTTTTAAATTAAAGCATTTTCAAATACTTCACTTGGAGAAAGAGCTGGTGTTTCTACAAAGTAAACATGAGTATAGAGGAACAAACTTTAAGGTCTTCATTCTTTAAAGTAATCTGGGGGGAGAGGGAAAGGAAAAAAAAAAAAGCACCACACTATTGAATGCATGGAACCTCTTCCCTTGGACTAAATGGCAGAAATAATTATTTCTTTCGGACAGACAAATTGGTAGAAAAGGTTAGCAATTTTAGAATTACTAAATTTGGCAAAACATTTCAACCAAAACTAAGGGAAGATAACACAAAAATCAAGATTTTTGATTTAGGTATTTGTGAGTAGCAGTAATAATAATAATTGAAAATAATGATTTGTTGTTCAGGTAATTTTTGAAGAGTGAAATATCAACAACTTAATCAAGCTTTATATTTGAGGACACATTTTCCAAATAATTAAGGCTGTCTCATTTTGTTTGGAGTAAAGAAGTTGAACAGACTTTTTGTTTTTCTCCTGAGTAAAAGCGTTTCATGTCTAACAAGAAAATAATAAGTCTTCTTCCTCCACCTTCCATTAGTAGCAAAAATGGCACTATTTACATAGCTCTGCCTATGACAGTAATACATAGTGCCTGTCAATATACACCATTTGTCAAAAGAAAGACCGGCTATGATGTACCATTTCAACACTTTAAAATCCTTTTGAAACACTTGATGAAAATTATTATTGAAAGACTGCTTGTTTAAAAAAGAAATAATAACAATTATTTTCTCATCAGTTAGCAAAAAGGAAAATAAAATGAATAATGTACACTACCAACAAATCTCCTGCCAGCTTTATCTCAAGGTGACATCTTTTAAATTACACAGTGCCTGGCAGAATCAGAAAGTTTGTATTTTATTTGTTCCTTCTGAAACAGAAAAAATATAAGAAATGTCACCCACAAAAGTATTCTTGGAGTACTGGAAAACACCTAAGATGAAGTACAGGTGTGCAAAGTGATCTTACTCTTACAAAGTGATTTTACAAATTCTCAGAATAGTCGTATTCTTTGCAAACATTCCTCTTCCAGAAAAGTCAAGATTTTACTAACTAACAAAACAACACATCTTATATTTAAATAATGCTGCTATAATAACCAGCAGTTACTGCCATCATGTCTGTACAGTGGCTGATTCCATACAAGAATATCTCATAAATTAAGGGAGAAGTGATGATGGAATGACAATTTCCTTCAGAATTTAATTTCTCTCTGTTGGTGAAGGTATCAGTGTTCACTCAATTTTTTTATATAATTTTCAAGCTCACACCACACATCTCAAAACAGATACAAGATAATTATCAAGTTGACTCAACACTTACATTGTTTATTAATTCTTTCTGCACCAAAATCAATACATTCACACACTTACAGTTACAGGATATATGTAGAGCTCTGGATATTTTACTTAGTAATCTCAGTTTTGCAGAATGAAAGAAATGAGGAGCAACGCACTTGCAAATAATACAAGATGATGACTTGGATACTAATTCATCCACAGGAAAATCCTTCTGCTATGAATTCCTTTACATTATTTTTAAAAATTACATGAGAAATACTCCTGTCGTCTAAGCAGGTATTGTCTAAGCAGGCACGATTAACTTGTTTCTGCCAAACTACAACTAATGAAGAGATAAAAAGATCCATTAAGTTTTGGAGTCTTTTTATTCTTGTTTCTAATCATGCTAGTTAGCAAGAAACAAGGAAATAAAATAAGTTGATAATAACTCTGATATTTTAGTAAACTTAGTAAGTTGTTTAGGTATTATGATCCAGATTACTTTATTCCACAAGTCCCTGTCTATAAAACTTGTATCTATAATATCTTGCTTAGAAATCAAAGGTAGAATTGAAGTAATTATGTGAATTGTTTGTATTTCTCTTTAAGTGGAATGAAGATTAGTCATTCAGCTGATTACAATAATAGCAATCATTTGGAAACAAATGAAAGGCATCAGACACCTAGACTTCTATATTTTCTAAGACTGAAAAGTCTGACAAAACAAATGTGTTCAAAACCTGTAATTAGTAGAACTGCTTCTTTGCAAATCTGAAGAGGCCAATGTTGAACAAACAGATTTGAACAAGGGAGAAAACAGTAATTGAAAAGAATCAGTGAATATAAAATTTGATCTCTTCATCACAGAAATGACATCTAAGGTTATACTTGAAAGTGACATAAGGAAGACACTTAATTGGAAAATAAAAAGAAGACAGGTAATAAAAACTGTTACAATGTCTTCAAAACTCTCTAACATGCACTTCAAAATAACTCAAACCAAGAGTTTATGCTTTACTTAGAGTTAGTAAGAGACTAAAAATTACAAACAGAACATCTTATTCTCAAAGAAAATAGTTTTGCAATATTACTAAAGGTGAAACAAACTTGGATTTCTACAGAAAAGAATTAAGATGTAGAATTACATGCATTTATTAAGCAGCAAACATCTCTGAAGAGCGAGCTATAGGATTTTAAAAATTATTGAAGGTTTGCATCATCTTCCATGGAAGGAACATGAGAAGAAACGCTTAAGCGCATAGAAGGAAGAAAACCAACTGCATTAGAACCAGAAACAAGAACAGACCTTTGGAAGTAAGCAAGGACAACAAACTGAAGCAGTAAGGCATCACCCAAAGATTATGACAAAGGTGGAAAGCAAATAGCAGCCTCAGAAATTTGTTTAGATCTTTAGCACAAAAATAAGAGTTGATGAATTCCGCCTGCACAGTTGTGGGCTGAAATAATGCTTACATAGTAAAAGCAGAGATACTGGCTGGCGGCAGAAACTCAGTGGTTGTTAATAAAATCTTAGAATGCTAAACCAGAACAAAGGGGAGAAGCCCTTTCAGCAGTATAAGAGAACAAGGTACTGAACAGCAGCAAAGAAAAAATATGGTTGTGTAATGGTAATTGCAAGGAAAAAACAAAAACAAAACCAAACATATTGATCAACATAATCAGATTACTGTGAAAACCAATACATATTTTAGAAGAAATCAGGTGTCATTTCATACTGTTAAACTGAGATCACATATTAAAGCTGATGTGCAAATTCAGGAATTTTAATTTTTTTGTCAGAATCTGAATTAGAATAATTTCTGTCAAATATCAGTTATTAATGAAAAATCAAAGTTCTAGACTGTCTTGGTTTTGCAATCACAGCCACTAATCTATGAAATTAAACCACACTGAGATTCTCAAATGAGTTCTATACCTACCAGAGATTCTCTCAGCCTCAGAAGAGATCCAGGGTGCTTTGTGGTAGAGATTAGGAGGCAACACAAGGAGATCAGGGTTGTTCATTGGAGGGACAAGAGTAGAGCTTGGAAAGTGGGGTATATTTTAAGGAACAAAAAAGCACAAATCAATTAAAAGCTTCTGTCACGGTACAGAGGAAAGGTTTAAATTTTGCCAGCTTCTTTTACTGGTATTCCTACTATTGACAGAGGGAGCAGGGAAACATCAAGGCTGTCAGTAATGCCTCCTCTCTCTCTTTGCCTTATCTAATTTATTGAGTGCATGACTGGTGCGATCAAGAACAGGACAACAAAGCAGAGAACGGACCATCAGGAACTCCATTAAGTTCAAAGACAGAAAGTCCTTCAGCTGCAATAGACTGGCCTGTGACACACTGCATAGTGCAGTTCGGTTTGCCAGGTTTCTGGTCCCTCCAGCACTGAAACACACTGATCAGAGCTTTCTAGGGCAGCTAACCATCCCCCCCAAACTGCAGTAAGAGTTTACTCGCTGGGGACATATCCCAAGCTCACACCAGGACCCACAAAGCAATTCCTGAATTCAGACTTACAATACATCTGAAACAGTCAAGCAAAGGTAGGGTTTTAGGGCTGTAAAGTTTTCTGAAGGTACTCTGGTACACATTTATGGCTTAGAGCGATGGAGTTTCTAATGATTATACTAGGAGAACAGTGCAAGAAACAACCAAACCATATTTCACATAAAATAATGGGGAGAGAGGTTCTAAACTTTGGTAAGTAAACACAGCTGGAGCAACTAATTATCTCCTCTTACCTGCTCAAGCACTGCTGCTGGTGCTAGCAATTGTAAGATGCAGAACAAGGCATACGATTTTATTCTGCATTAACTTTTCCAAATCTCTTTAAGCGTCAGATACCCATGTGTGGAGCCTCAAAACTTTAGAAAAATCAGATCAATACTCTTCTTCTGCACCTAGAAGCCTGTATTAAGCTGATAAATGTCAAGAAAAAAAGACTGTTTTGTAGAATGGCCTTAGGAAGTATTTATTAACCTTTTCACAAGATGATACTGTATTCCATTTCTTTATACCATTCCAGACCTACTTATAGCTCTTTAATGAGTTGCTTGTCCTTAATAGGAAAATTTTTTACATACCACTTTGATCTTCAAGTAATTTCAGGTAAAACACATGAATGTCATTTCATATAATTCCTCCTAGGAAATGAATACTGCAATAATCTTAAACTTTAACCATCCATCTTCTAATAAGATTCTATTGAGTTAAAGGGTCTGCATAAACTTTATATGAAAAAATTTACATACTGTTGTCTTCAAGTTCTGCCAAAATCATTGCATATTTTGACAGAAATACATTTTAGGAAGTATAAAAATGTATCATGCAACCTTAGAATGGAAAATGTATTTGAAACATCTACATTTAAGAGATTAATGTCCAGTTTGGTAGTTGATTTTGAATAATTTAAATCTTAGTGCTTTATTACTATATTTTCAGTCAAAAAGGAAAATGCCTTGTGAGTCTGCCAAGCTGCAGGATGGATTAACAATTTGTGCATGCCCTTCTTTCTGCTTAGAACAGCAGCTCCCTTAGAACTATCTTTTCCTTCTCTCAGTATATGCAGGCATCATTTTTATACTCTGCATAGTTTGATAAGCAATTTTATTTTTCTGTTTTGCAGTACTTGATCCAGCAGGAATTCCACAGAATATTATGGGATACTGAAAGTAGGCAGTTTTGCCTGTATCAAGTAGTTCAGATGGTAATTTTTCAAAGGCCTAGAAAAAACTTAAATATAGCAATGGTGGGTAATTCATTTTCATATATCACAGTATCACAGTATGTCTGGGATTGGAAGGGACCTCAAAAGATCATCTAGTCCAATCCCCCTGCTGGAGCAGGAACGCCTAGGTGAGGTCGCACAGGAACATGTCCAGGTGGGTTTTGAATGTCTCCAGAGTAGGAGACTCCACAACCTCCCTGGGCAGCCTGTTCCAGTGCTCTGTCACCCTTACTGAGAAGAAGTTTTTTCTCAAATTTAAGTGGAACCTCTTGTGTTCCAGCTTGATCCCATTACCCCTTGTCCTATCATTGTTTGCCACCGAGAAGAGCCTGGCTCCATCCTCGTGACACTCACCCTTTATATATTTGTAAACATTAATAAGGTCACCCCTCAATCTCCTCCAAACTAAAGAGACCCAGCTCCCTCATCCTTTCTTCATAAGGGAGATGCTCCACTCCCTTAATCATCTTTGTTGCCCTACGCTGGACCCTCTCCAGCAGTTCCCTGTCCTTCTTGAACTGAAGGGCCCAGAACTGGACACAATATTCCAGATGTGGTCTCACCAGGGCAGAGTAGAGGGGAAGGAGAACCTCTCTCGATCTACTAACCACTCCCCTTCTAATACACCCCAGGATGCCACTGGCCTTCCTGGCCACAAGGGCACAGTGCTGGCTCATGGTCATCCTGTTGTCCACCAGGACCCCCAGGTCCCTTTCCCCTACACTGCTCTCTAATATGTAATTTCCCAACCTATACTGGAACCTGGTGTTGTTACTGCCCAGATGCAGGACTCTACACTTTCCCCTGTTAAATTTCATTAGGTTATTCCCCGCCCAGCTCTCCAGCCTGTCCAGGTCTCGCTGGATGGCAGCACAGCCTTCTGGCGTGTCAGCCACTCCTCCCAGCTTAGTGTCATCAGCAAACTTGCTGATAGTACACTCTATTCCCTCATCTAAATCGTTAATGAATATATTGAATAATATTGGCCCCAGCACTGACCCCTGAGGCACTCCACTAGATACCTGCCTCCAACTAGACTCCGCACCATTGACTACCACTCTCTGGCTTCTCTCCTTAAGCCAGTTTGCAACCCACTACCCATGCAACACATGTTTTTATTTCCTTGTTTTAATGGTGATGGTATCTGATTATTTTTTTAAGAGTCGGATGGAGGTGTATGTTTCTTTATATTAGATGTAGGAATCACTATTAGTGTTTTATCAAACAATAATATGTAAGAATGATTACATTTGCTTATTATCCCATTGGAGAAAATGGCTATAGATTATTTTCACTGATAGAGGACAACCACTCACTACTCTATTGTCTAGACCACACCTCCTCAACTTAGCTGTGAGGATGCTGTGGGAGACTGTGTCAAAGGCTTTACTGAAGTCAAGGTAGACCACATCCACCGCTCTGCCATCACCCATTCACCTTGTTACATTCTCATAAAAGGCTATGAGGTTGGTCGAGCATGACTTACCCTTGGTAAAGCCATGCTGACTGCCCCTAATAACCCTCTTATCCTTGATATGCCTTGAGATGGCACCAAGGATAAGCTGTTCCATAACTTTCCCAGGGACAGAGGTGAGGCTGACTGGTCTATAATTACCCCGGTCCTCCTTCTTGCCCTTTTTGAAGACTGGAGTGACATTTACTTTCCTCCAATCCTTGGGCACCTCTCCCGTTTCCCAAGACTTGGCAAAGATGATGGAGAGTGGTCCAGCAATGACTTCAGCCAGCTCCTGAGAGAGGTACTTTAGTTAAAGAATGTGCACACTAACTTTTATCACTCCCAACAATTCCATCTCCTCATAAAAGGCAAGAAAATGCAGGTGAGATGGACAGTAATCTTTTCAGTCATGAGCTGCACTTCCCAAGCAGAGGGGCGTAGTGCACACTCCTCCAGGGAGGCAAGGCAGTAGCTTGAGCTGGGCCTCACCTTCCTTTGAGGGCTTGAGTACCTGTTCCAAGATCCTAGATGGTGGGAAAAGGGTACCTGACATTTTAAATATCAGTGGGTGCCCAGCTTCCACATTGAATTATTATTGATTCATGTTATGCTTGTTTTAAGTTGAGAAGTTAACACATTATGAGGGTCTTTATATGTTCTTCACTCCTTCCTCCATGAAATAAGAAGCTAGCTTTTAAAAAGGGAAAGGTAAAGTTATATGTCTCTTTCTTAGGACAGTGCAATATTTTTATTTCCTTGTTTTAATGGTGATGGTATCTGATTTTTTTTTTTAAGAGTCAGATGGAGGTGTATGTTTCTTTATATTAGATGTAGGAATCATTATTAGTGTTTTATCAAACAATAATATGTAAGAATGATTACATTTGCTTATTACCCCATTGGAGAAAATGGCTATAGATTATTTTCACTGATAGAGGACAACCATAATTTCAGCACTTCCCCTTTAGCAAGCAAAAGAATTTAAAGCCTTGTTTGTAATTCCCCTCATTTTTCTGAGGTTATTTATATAAACTTAAAGGAAATGCAAAACAAAGTATGATCAAATGGAAATGGTTATGTTTAACATCCACCTTTGATTACTTGTGCACATGGTCTGGATAATGATCAAGGAGGTCTTCAAATGCAGTAGCATCAAAATGAGGCACATGCAGCACAGTTTAACAAGACACCTTGTTTCTTCTTTAATGACTCTCTGGAGCCAGTGTAAAATATTACTTTTCAAAGCATAGATATGCAGAAATTTCTGAAATATCACAGAGTTTAAACCCACATGCCCATGAGGGTACTCTGACTCATAGCAGGTGAACTCCATCTACACCCATTGCTCCTTGTCACTCTCACCCCAAACACAGGCTATCATTTCACAATCATAAGTCACTTTAAAACTCAATTGTCCTCCCTTGTATTAGCAGTAGGACTTTGAAGTTTTCTTCTGTCACAACTCTGCATTGTATAATGGTTTTAGGAAAGAAGAAAGGGAGCTCATAGCAAGGCAACAATTAATTGCCCTATATGCCTTCAAGGAAACATTGGCTATAACGAACTGGTTAATTAACAAAGTTGTAGCCATGAGGCAACCCAGCCTGGTAGTTGCAGACCTGCTGTCACTAATTTGATTAATTTTCATTTTATTTGTTGCCAAATATAAATATTTTTATTTGTTACAAAGATCAAAAGTTAAAACCTTACAAGTTCTACGAATTCCACTGTGTAAGAACTGTAAAAAAGTTTTCCAGAATTCTCAAAAGTTTTCTCCTTCTACAAGAGTCTTTGAGTATTTTTCAAATACAAATGTTTGACTACTCCTTGTCTATTTAGCAAATGAATATATACCTTGAGTTATGAAACCATAGTACTTGGGGATTACAAGTTAGTGGTACAGTACAGCATAAAGAAAGTGAAAAAACTAATACTATTCAAAGTCTCTGACAAATACCTATTGAGCAGCTGCTCCAGACACAAGAGATAGGCATATGGTTAGATCAAATAAAAGTTAAAGCTATTAGTAGGGCTCCTTGTCATTCTGGCCTCAGATGCATTGAAGAAAAGTCCTCTATTTACAGCCCATTTTCCTCTGCCCCTCAGGGTTAGCTAGCAGTGGTAGCAAATCCTGTTCATTGCTTGCTGCAGTGATGTACTATGCCTTACAGCAAAGGAATTCACCAAAGTCGTCTTCCCTCAGCAGCTACCCACACTGATTAACATCAATCTCCAAACAACCTGCTCCAAGTTAACATTCACAAATTTCTTTGGGATTTAGTCCACCAGATCTCTCCTTTCTAAGCGAACACATTTAGACAACCATTAAGGATATCTGACTGATCCCACGTGCTGTCTTTTGTTCTGCACTGATTGTTCAACACAGAACGTGTTCAAGCCCAAGACAGACAGCTGCCCCAGAGAACTGCCCTGGCAAAGAGTTTTAAAAAATCAGCCTTTCTCAAAAAAGACATACGACATACAATTCTCTCCAGTCTGGACACAAAAAGGAAGAAATCCAATGCAGTTTTTTGCTCAAGTGATTGCTGAAAATGCCTTTATATTTCCCTGTTTACAGAAGGTGATTCTACATCACAGACACAAGACAGTTTGAGTAGCTTATTTTATTAAAAGTTGAGGCCCAGTTCAAATACAGGTCCTATAAACTCAAGAAATCATACAGCAAACTACTGAGTTTGTTACCAGGCTGTAAAACATTTCTGATCTTGTATGAAGCTTCTTAATATGATGACATTCCTCACATCTGGACCCTGCAGGATTCTCTGCTAAGCATTTATTATAGTTCTATGTATTACATTAATAAATGCTCTGATTAACACATTTTTTTCAGCATTTAAAAAAAAAATGTTCTTATATGCAGATAAGCTATTTAACAAATTATTTTTATTACACAATTTATTTTCTTACCAGTACTCATGTGTACCTTCTGCCTTGAGAAATTATTCTCCTTTAGAGACTCAGTGTTTTCCCTCTTTTCCTGTTTCCCACACCTATACTGCCTGTTCATATGCAGTAGCTCAGGTACAAATATTAAAGAACCATTAACTTTCCACTCACTACCGTGATTTATTCTTTAGCAAATAAGATTGCTACCTTTGTATTTAGCCCACCCCTTTTAGTGTAGTTCCCTCGTACCACAGTCCTTGATGTGAGTCATGCTCGAAAAGAAGTCTTATGGCTTTCACAGCACCAGACATTTTATTTCATCTTGCTTTCCCCCACAGCTCTGTCAAAGCTACATCAGTTTACCTTCACTGCAAAACAGCCTCTAGTTTCACTTAAAGTCAGGTCAAGAACAGTGGTGCTCAGAAGCTGTGCATACTCTAAGATTTCTCCAAAGCCACTCCCATAATATAGAAGTGCAAAGAGGAGGCTTTTTGACATTAAGAATAACTTTAATACCCACACCAAACAATTATATTAGTAACAGAGTTCACAGGCCAAAAGCCTTAAGAGAAAGACCACTGAATATGTGGCTAACATGTCTGATATGCAGACCCATGACTAGATCAGACAGAAGAGTGAAAAATTCTGGTGAGTCAGAGTTCTCTGTATTCCAAGATGCCGGCCAATATTAAATGGACCTCATGCATGGAAGCGTATTAATTCTATTTAAGAAGCCATGAATCTTGAGAGGACGCTTTACCATTTATTTTCAGGAAGCTAACACAGAAATAAGATGTTCTGTATACTTCTTTACTATAGTGTCTACACTCACAGCAAAGGTTTCAATTACATTCATATGTTGCTTCCCTTACATCAAGTTCCAACAATAATTCCTGAAATGGTTTGGTTTTGATGTTCATAATATGAGAATGGCTTTTCTTTTGATCCTGTAAATACATTAACATAATTACGCTCACCATCTAGTAATTTTAGGAGGCAGCAAGGCTTTCTGAGAGAAATATATTCTGTACTTTCTGTCAGAGAAGTTAAAAAAAAAAAAAAAGTAAGCAAGATCAACTAAGAAACAGAAACAGTCCAGGTTAAAATAATTTTGCTTAGGTAAGCTGCTTCAGATCCAAGAATCTCCACCTGCAAAATACATACATTTGACCTACTTATACAATAAATTTGAACAGCTGTTAAAAGTAATGTGCTGATTCACAGCTACTTGAAGTACTAATTTCTGTTTGCATCTGCCCAGCGACATTTGCCTCTGAACAGCTCAGGTTATGGAGCTCTCTCTGCTTTGGATAAGTTACATTCAGCTATGAATTCGATGTGGCACTAGGTATTTATATGGCAGCATCTCTCATTTTAGGTTGCCTTGTATGACATGTTCCTCAGCAGCACAGGAAGAAGACTTCAAGTGATATGGAAATACTCAAACAGAGTATGTTACTGAGCCAACGAACTGTCCTGAAATGAATAGTGCAGTATGCTTGTAGTTGTTTTTGCTAAGCAGAATAATGTCTGTAGCATTCTAGGCATGGTGGGGCAAAAGCTATTGGCTCATTTAAGTTTGTTATAGCACCAGCATTTCATGGAAGCTTTACTCGATATGCAGAAACACTCCAAAGTCACAGTCTGAGCTGCCAAACCACTCCTATGTATGGAAACAAGCTTAAGAGTGCTACTGAAACATTTTCCTGGAGGACTTCACAGAAATACTATTATTGTTTATAGACTAGGAGAAATGCAGCTCTGAGTGATCAACTCAAAGGTCACAAAGTGATTCAGTGTGGAATTACAAGTAAAATAGAGTTATTTGTCTTATCTTCTAACTTCAGGTAAAAATAGACTATTAATACTTCAAGGCAAAGGAAAAAAGCCTCAGGAGTCCCACCAGCTGCTTATCTTTTTGAAGAATCTAAACGTATTTCTTCCAATATTTATCTCAATTAGAAACTATAAACACTGTTGAGAAGATATTGAACTTAGTGAAGAAAAACTGTTTTATAATGAGTGGTATCATTTTCTAAACTGCTTTGTAAACTGCAGGATCTCATTCTCAGTCTTATCTTCAATTTACTAAATCTTTTGGGAATTTACAGGCAAGTGCATTCACATGGAGATTGTTGCTTCTTTTCATAGTAAATTTCTGCTTAGATTCATTGCCCTCTGCAGCCATTTGGTCTAGATTGTGGAAATCACAGAAGAATCATATCCATGCCTAAATTATCCCACATCACCTCAAGTAATCTGGAACATGCTAGTCTTTGCTCTTCTATAGTGACCAAATTCCACAAAGTCAAGAGCAGAAATTCAGCAAAGATTACCTGTTATCATAAAACTTTCACAGCATATGGGAGGCTGAGTCAAAGTCCTTGACCACAATAAAATAGGAAGCACTTTTTCCTTTTTTTCTTCTCAGTCTTGGATGTGTGTTGAGTGTCCCAAGATACACACCAAAATGCCACCTAAGGTGCCCTGCATGCAATAAATTCAAAGGGCTTCACATCAGAATGAAACTGAAGTTTTACAAAGCTGCAAAAGAAATAAGGGATGGGGAAGCTGCTACTTGTCCAGATCCACTATAGGAAGCTAATTCTCCCCCTGCACCTCTTCCGCTCTGAGCAGAAGTTAGTTATTCATACCAAGGGAAACGAGTGTACAGAGGGCCATTGGTGTTTAGAAAAAACATTTGCATCTAGCTCCTGTTTACTATTTTTATAGTTCAATTTCCCAGAATGTACTTTCTTTCATCTTTTGACAAGCTTTCACCAGTCCTATTCACCTCATCCTCTCAAACATCCTTCAATTTCTTTTTTGTGGTTGATTTTTTTTTTTTAAATGTGCTGTGATTTGATTTGCATTTTGAAGTTTTCTATTTAGTGTTATATATGGAATATGTCAAAGCTTTGATTCCCACTTACCACTAAATAGAGATAAAAGTAAACACACAAGCAGTAAATGAGCTCTTTTTTAGTGGAAGTACACTGCAGATGGAATGCAGAATTGATGAGTACACAGAATCAACAATTAAAAATTCTATTTCATGTTTAGCACAACAAAAGTGAGAAAGATCTTTAATCTAACCAGTGTTTCCACTGACACCTGCAATATAATTGCAAAGATATCTGTTCATGTTTTGCTTTGCATTTACATTCCTTAGACCCTTTACCCTTCTTACTGCTCTCCATTTTTGTTTTGTTGGGTTTTTCATTTGCTTTAATTTTTTTTAATAACTATGAGTAACACACAAACAATAATGCATAAGTTCACCATTTCTTCGGTTTCTCTTCCCATACACTCCCAGCATTATTCACAGTAACACAACAGTAACTATGCAGTCTAGTACTGCAATCAAACCAGTTTTTGTTTTGTTTTTTAAACCCACATACATGTTCTGACTCAAGAGAAAAGTCTTACACCATCAGAATTGATACACAATAGAATATATCAAGTTTAGAACACCAAGTACATAACTTATGCTTAATCTAGTGGGTAGACTAAAAGGAGATTGCTATTGTTGATTTGTTTTAAAAGTTTGGGTTGTTCTTTGGTTGGTTGGTTTTGCTGTTGGTTTTGGTTTTTTGTTTGTTTTGTTTGTTGTTGTTTGTGTTTGGTTTTGGTGTGGTGTTTTTGGTTGGTTGGGGATTTTTGTGTGCGTGTGTGTGTGTGTGTGTGTGTGTGTGTGTGTGTGTGTTCTGGTTTTCATTGTTGTTTGTTAAAACCAGACTGGAAAGCCTTTTTGGTGAAAGACAGGAGGCTTGTTTTCAATGCTTGTCCCAGAATAGAATTCTAACTTGCTGTTCCTCAGTCCAACTCTTTCTTGGTTTTTTGGTTGTTTGTTGTTTTGTTTTTTGGGGTTTTTTTTGGCAGCATGCCAATATTTTAGACATGAGTCCCCCAGGCTGCCTACCTCCAATCTCTTCTTCTACAGGCCTCTACTAGACCCTACATAACTGTGAAACTTGGATAACAGAGGTAATATAGCACCCTAGTGGATAACACGTTAAAGAAATCAAATTTAGCTTTGTCTGCATGCATAGCATTCATAATACAAAACTATGGAAAATCAGAGAGGGGAGTCTGTGTGTGGTGTGGAAATAGTGGTGGAAATCAGTCACTTAGGTTTGTGCAACCAGAGTCAAACACATATACAGTACACAAACCAGCAAAGACATTGCCAGTTGCATTCATAAGCAGATCTCCATTTCTAGATTTATTTTGTCTAATACTTATTCCAGAAAGTGTTTGAAGCAAGTGATTCGACCTTTCTATAATGGTAATATTTTTCATTCATTCTGAACCTGAGAGACATAAATAGTCTTTGCATAAAGCTTACATTAGGAAGAAGAACTCTCACCATGGGATGGATATTATTCAGCAAGATTTTTTCTTTCTGTAGCTCCATGTAGAGGCTCCAGGCAGTAAGCATGTAAACAACAGTTGCTATTTACATTCCACAGGGACATGTAAAAACTACTTTCATTATTTACGGTATTTGTGAAATTAAAGCAACAAGTTAAGAGCGTATGTGCAATTGTCTGTAGTAAATTGATTCTCTAGCACTTCCATTTTAAAAAGTAGCACCTGCAATCTTTCCTTTCTGCGCGTTAGCTCTTTCAATTGTACACACTGAAAACATTTTTACTCCTCAATTTGCACAAGTCTTGTGAACACTGAGATGTGTCAATTGATTAGAGGGTCTACTTCACGTGCAGAACTCACAGATTAAATATCATGACAGATACTACTGAAGCTGATCAGTGCTTGCATTATATGCTGTAAGTACTTCAGCGAGTTTGGTATTTTCCAAGCCTTTAAATCATTCTGGTTTTGAGATTACCATAAAACAATTTTAGGAAATAAAACAAGTGAAAGTGAAATGAAGATATAACAAGAATACTGATATTAATAACTTAAAACCGGTTTATGTATAAACCAAATCCTATCACACCTGATTTTTTTTTTAAAGATGACTAAAGAACTTGAATTACCCTTTGCCACACTTTTATGTAAAGCCACAGGAAACAAATCGTTTTCCAGCAAGAATAACAATCAACATAACTACTTGATTTTACAGAAACTCATTGTATAGAGAGAAGAGCATAATGGATCCTTTTATTTAGTAAATCAAAATCAGTCACGTCTACATAAAAATATACCAGTTAAGAAGCCACTTCACTGACAAAAATCAGCAGTTTCACTAACCTCAGCATTTAACCTTAAGGCTGTTAACAAGTCTGGCAAAAGTAATTAAGTATTTGCTGCAGTGATCACCTCAGAATAAAGAAAAAAAAAAAAAAAAAGAGACCTTATCTGAAAAAACTCTTGAAAGCATCACATATTTAAAATTATTTGGGGTGGTTTCAAGACTTGAGAAATAGTTCCGAGAAAATTCTTTTATATCAAATATATTACTGAACATTACTCTTTGTTAAATATTTTTCTATATCTAAATATGTCAACGTTTAATGTGGTACACAGAAACTTTAAGTGTCCTCCCTCTCAGAAAAATTAATATGGATGAAATTCTGAAATTCAACACAGAAATCATAAAACTAAGTGTGCAGATGTATATAAATAATAACACCCCTCACACATTGTTTTATAGTATCTATATTTGGCCTGACCTTGATAGTTTTCCTCTGCCCTTAGCTACACACAAAATCCCTGGTGCTACCCATTAGTGGTTAGCCAGTTGCATTTATGCATAACTGCATGTACAATATCATAGCTCTAATGGCTGCTCAAGGATGAATGCCAAAGTGCTCTTTTTGAGCATGTCTAAATGCATCTCCTGGTGCTTCAGCATCTTAAACTTATCCATTGATATTTCCAGGTGAAATATAGTCAAGGGAAGGTGTTGCAGTGAATTAAGACACCAATGAACCCAGAATACCCATGGATTACTTTGTCAAACAGCCTATGTTCACAGATAATTGTAAAAGAAAATATTAAGTTTTATTCATAATTATATTTTCATAATGAGAATTAGAATTATTTCACTTGCACAGAAACTCAATTTAATTAAATTAAATGAACTATTAAAGTATTGAGTTATCAGTTACAATAAATTAAGTATAGAGCATGGATTAACAATGTCATAAAATATTGATAGTGCTATAATACTATCCCATGTTTGTCTTTAGAAGTGGCTTATTAAGAATCAGCTACATCTCCGACAATTTACACTTGATAAAGCCAGTACTACCGTTGGTGTATTACAGTTATTTCTGTTATCTCTACATAGTTATCACACATTAGTCAGAATTTCAGGAATGTAAATGTGTTAATGTGGGATTTTAATAATCAGTTTACAAAACATGGTGTTTTATCGGCAGTTTTGTGGATCAAAACAAGACATATGAGGCTGTGCCAGGAGAAAGCTGTGATGTGATAAAAGTGCTAACACCGACTGATCCTGTAAGAAAGTATTCACAGAATCACAGAATGTTAGGGATTGGAAGGGACCTCAAAAGATCATCTAGCCTCATCCCCCTGCTGGAGCAGGAACACCTGGATGAGGTTACACAAGAAGGCATCCAGGTGGGTTTTGAATGTCTCCAGAGTAGGAGACTCCACAAACCCCCTGGGCAGCCTGTTCCAGTGTTCTGTCACCCTCACTGAGAAGAAGTTTCTTCTCAAATTTAAGTGGAACCTCTTGTGTTCCAGTTTGCACCCATTACCCCTTGTCCTATCATTGGTTGTCACTGAGAAGAGCCTGGCTCCATCCTCATGACACTCACCCTTTGTATATCTGTAAACATTAATGAGGTCACCCCTCAGTCTCCTCCAGGCTAAAGAGACCCAGCTTCCTCAGCCTTTCCTCATAAGGGAGATGCTCCACTCCCTTAATCATCTTTGTTGCTCTGCGCTGGACTCTCTCCAGCAGTTCCCTGTCCTGTATTCTGAAAACAGATGTTTTAACCTGAAGTTACTTTAATTTCTTTGTTCTCCTAAGGAGAACCTTACTTTCAAATTCTGAGGTCCAAACTGTGATGGGACTAGAGAACATGGGGTAGCAAAGACAAAAGAGGAATAAGCAAACCTAGTACTAAAAGAAAATTACTGTACAAAATAAGTACAGACATATACCATAAATCAGTCCTTGCCATGACAACAAAGTGTGAAGAAGCCCTCAAAAGTCAATATTGTTGAAGTGTATGACCAATGGGAACTCTAGCTTCTAGGAATACTCTGAAGTCCATGACACTGGTAAATACAGAGCTGTAGGAAACTATCCTACCATTTCATAACAGCTTTGTAATCTAAATTGTTGTCAGAAATACCAAGAGTTCTAACTCTGACAACTTGAACCAAGTGTCACCTCAACTAGGAGGACATGTGCATCTCTTTGAAGTACAAACTACTAATGGAATCTTCACTTTTCCCAGTCACTACTGAGGCCCTAACAACATACCGTGTCCACTGAGGAACCTTGTCTTACCTGCAGCTGTAGGTCACAACTGCACTGCTGCCATTCACATGCATGTTCTCATCATTGTCTGTAAAAACCCAACAGTTCCACGTTTATACTGCATGGGCTTCCTCACGTTTCCAGCACTGATGACAATACTGACAGCTGAGCCTGGCTAACACTGTATTTGTCATCTAGCTGACTGATTACCAACTCTAGTTACCAAAAAAACCCAGCTGGCTCAGTAGCTACTGAATATTTTGTGAGAGATACAAACAATGTTGCTTGCAAAAGATAAACACAACATTTTGTAAGAGATAGTGAACACATTTCTTCTCCTTTCTTTTTCACCTACTGCATAGATAAAATGAAATTTGGGTATTTACTCTAGTTCAGAGCAGAATTTGGAGTCAAAGAGACAAGGCCTCTGGCAAATGGGATGGCAGGTTCTCTGGCATAGCCAGACGTATAAAACCTATGTCATATTTTTGTGCTCAAACATTAAGGCTTTCACTTAATAAATATCTTGTACAGAATTTAAGACTAAAAGATTTGTAAAGACACTTTTAAAGTACAGTCCATAGGCACTGAATATTATGTTAGTAATCTTTAATAATTTTCAGAGCATGTAGTTAATTGCAAATTGCTCATGGTTGGTATATCATCATAATTTCAGATTTCTAATGACATCTGACTGTAGTATAAATTGCCCAGCCACAACTTTGTTTATTCCAAGGCTAAAAAATATTTAACTTCAATCTGAAAGAGGCTAGGTTTAGGTTAGATATAAGGAAGAAATTATTCACCATGAGGGTGGTGAGGCACTGGAACAGGCTGCCAGAGAAGCTGTGGATGCCCCATCCCTGGAAATGTTCAAGGCCAAGTCAGATGGGGCTTCGAGCAACCTGGTCAAGTGGAAGGTGTCCCTGCCCATGGCATGGGTGTTGGAACTAGGTGATCTTTAAGGTCTCTTCCAACCCAAACCATTGTGTGATTCTACGGATCTGCAAACATTTTCACATGTTGTTGGTTTACTTTGTATTATCAAACATTTTCTGTACAGATATATATTCAAAAAGATTGTTTATATGCACACTGATATACTGATTCTAATTTAAAGAAATTATCAACAATTTGTGCAAAAAGTTTAGCTACTCAGGTTTAGTGAGACCTATAGTTAAATTTATTAGAGTTTTACCAATACTTTCTAAAAATATAACTTAGACCAGATAAGAAATACTGGAGCAGAAAAAGTTTAGGACAAATAAATTAAATCAGTATTGGAGTTCACAGTTTTATTATTAAAATGTCCGAGATGATGGACAAATTATACAACCTATTTCCTCAGATTGTTTCTGTAGGGTGATATTAGTTTTTCCTCCTACCCTTTCTATCTAACCCTTATTCTTTTACCATATTTGTCTTCTAATCTGTGCATCTCTTCATCTTTAAAATTATGCCTGTGAGAATTTAAATACCACATCACTATACCAAAACAGCACTCTGTTGCAATGACTAATTTGACCACAACCTTTGGGGGAGGGAAGAAAAAAAAAAAAAAAGGACAAAAGAAGTGTCCTAAAATATTCCAACAACAGCAGAGCCCTATTTTTGCCAACATAAGGTTTTTCATTTTATTCCTAGAAAAAGGTTGTGCTAAGCTCTAACTTGTTAAATACTCATGAAATTATTTAAAAAAAAAAACAAAAAACAAAAAACAACACACAGCGCACACACACAAAAAAAAAAAAAAAAAAAAAACAACAAACCACAGGATCACCTGCACTGAAACAAATGAGAGTCAACTCCAAATCCACCATTTTTGACAAACTAAACAGCTTCATGGTGGAGTTTGACAGACTGACTCACTATACACTGTGATAGCAGTTGTCTCTATAGCAATTGGTAGTACAACTACAATTCACAAATACTCAGCACATTTACAAATACAAAAAATGTCAAATAAAAGATTTTTCATGGCTCACATATACCAAGCACTACGACACAGAAATCTTATGCCATCGTTATTGTTTCCTAGATCTGCAGATTAACTCCTGGAACAGCTGAGTTATGCTGCTAAAAGTTAGTATTTTACAAAAAGAGACTGCTAAATAAAAGACAGAATGTGATGGGTTATGTAGATGAGGGTGCCATGGAATCAAACCATCCAGAATTCCAGGTTGTTCTGTCTTATTTTTGGAAAACTTAGACTCAATGTGATATTAAAGGAAGAACCAAACCCTTTCTACTTCAGGTAATTTGGACATTGCTGTGGCCTGCACCAATGTTTAGCCTCCAAGTATTGCAGGACTGACCTCTGATTATTTTATTGTTAAAACATCTGTTAACATTGCTTGCATCACTTTAGCAGCATATTATAGAAAATGAGCACTGAATATCAACCACTGTGCTACTACTGACAAAAAAGGGCACAGAAGGCAAAGGCAGGGACCAGGAGAATGAAAGACTGCCCACTGCAGTAGAAGATCAGTTTCAAGACTGTCTAAGGAACCTGTAATTGCACAAGTTAATGGGATCTGATGAGATGCATCCATGGGTCCTGAGGAAACTGGCAGATTAAGTTGCTAAACCACTGTCCATCATATTGAGAAGTCATGGCATTCGGGTGAAGTTCCCACCGATCACAGTATGTTTGGGATTGGAAGGGACCTCAAAAGATCATCTAGTCCAATCCCCCTGCTGGAGCAGGAACACCTAGGTGAGGTCGCACAGGAACATGTCCAGGCGGGTTTTGAATGTCTCCAGAGAAGAAGACTCCACAACTTCCCTGGGCAGCCTGTTCCAGTGCTCTGTCACCCTCACTGAGAAGAAGTTTCTTCTCAAATTTAAGTGGAACCTCTTGTGTTCCAGCTTGATCCCATTACCCCTTGTCCTATCATTGTTTGCCACCGAGAAGAGCCTGGCTCCATCCCCATGGCACTCACCCTTTATATATTTATAAACATTAATAAGGTCCCCCCTTAGTCTCCTCTTCTCCAAACTAAAGAGACCCAGCTCCCTCAGCCTTTCTTCATAAGGGAGGTGCTCCACTCCCTTAATCATCTTCGTTGCCCTACGCTGGACCCTCTCCAGCAGTTCTCTGTCCTTCTTGAACTGAGGGGCCCAGAACTGGACACAATATTCCAGATGTGGTCTCACCAGGGTGGAGTAGAGGGGAAGGAGGACCTCTCTCCATCTACTAACCACCCCCCTTCTAATACACCCCAGGAAAAGATAATTTGTTACCTTCATCCCTTCAATAAAAGCAAAAGCCTGTTAAAAAAAAAAAAGCACAGATTTTTTTTTTACCTTATTCAAAACAAACAAAAAAAAAACAAAAACAAAAAAAAAAAAAGAAAATCAATTAGTTATAACTTTTACAGCTGTCCTCAAGTCAAGCAAGCAGCAAAGGATGCCATTTGTACAAATGAAGAAAGATACTCTCTCACTTTTTTGTGTGTGTTTTTTTTTTTTTTTGTTTGGTTGGTTTTGTTATTTGTTTGTTTTTCCCTGATTGTCAAAGGTTTTAAAACATAATAGCAAAACAATACAGAAATATGATACACTAAGTATGTGCAACACCAGTAAATTGTACTCAGGATTTAAGTTTAACAAACAGACTTTCTGTTGCCGAACTAATAAATATATTCACATAGAGATACATGTATATGAATATTAGTTTGGCAACCAACAATCTTAGTTAGAATAGAAACTATAGAAACAAAATAGCCCCCAGATAACAAGTAATTCTGCAGTTTGTTTGCAAGACAAGGTACTAAATATTTAGCAAATATAGTAAACAAAGGTGAATGTACTGTAGAGTCTTGATGATTCAAAATCTAAGATGTCTCAGGTGCAGCATTAGGTAACCAACTTAGGTAACTTAGTTGTGACCACCTGTCTGGTTACTGTGTGACGACACAGCAAAATGCAGGAGGTTTGCTTATGTAAGGGCTGGGATTAAAGCAAGCAGAACAGCATGGGGAATAGCCACAGAAACAGGCTCCCACCGCTGGCATATTTGGCAAAAAAATGAGATAGTCATTTGAGTGGGACAGATGAGAAGAGACCCGGACTCAGAAAAGGTAGAGGGAGGAGAGTGGAGGAGACCAAGCTGGGAGCCTTGCTGTCAAGCCTGGGAACATCAACACTTCAGAGCAAAGGGTGCATTTAGTTGGAAAGTTGTGTATCCTTCTAATGTGTGTTGGGATGCAAGAGCCCAACCTTGCAGAAATAAAACTAATGCTCTGAAAGGATCAGTTCTACTAAGGTTGAGCAAATGACCTCTTCATGTGCCTTCTAGTCCTATACTCTGAGGAGAGAAAGTTTTAAATGTTTTCTTTCAAAATTCTGCAAGTTTATTATCAAACTGGTGCTAGTATTGTTCTGATCAAGGAGCAGACTGACAAGGTAGTCTGATTAACTTGTTTGAGCTCTCAGAGTAATCAATTGCTCTGTCCAATATAGTGCAACAAGTTGCTCTCTGCAAGTGGAAAGCTTTCATACCAGATGATGGCAGTGTCTTTGCAGATAATTAATAGTTAGTGCTCTGTCTTCCAAAATGAGTACCTGTAGAGTTAGAGAATCCAAAACATTAAATAAACATTCAGTGAGACTATTCTCACCAACAAAATGGCTTAAATTACATAAAACCAACAGGAATAATTTCAAATTTTAAGTCATCTATAACATGGATAGCTACAAGCTGAAGAGTAACTCGGCCAGCTTTTACTTCGTCAAATCTAAGGGACCTTACATTTACATCAAAGACTATAATATCCAGACCCAGGTCTGTGTTGAGTAATATTCACTATAAAATGATCCTCTTTCAGACTTGCTGTGCTTTCAAAGCAAGGAGAGTTAAAAAAAAAAGTAAAATAAAATAAAAATGAGAGCTAGCAGTAGGGCATGAGGGTGATCCAAAAATAGGTTTAGTTGCTGACATGCCACTATATAGCTTTTATTTTCTTCCATTTGACTAATTTGGTAGGTTTTCTGGGACTCTAACATAGCATATCAGTGCTGATTCAGTGTTGTCCTTGAACATAGAGTTCAGTACACAGACAGAACACTGAAAGCAGCAGTTTAAGTTCTTCCCCTTGTGCAGTTTCTTAGGATGAATGCTGAGAAATCTCACAGGAGAAAAATCGCTGTTTTTGAACAGAGGAGACATTGAACAGCATACTTTAGTTGTTCAAGAACTCGCTAGTCTCTACAACATTCATGAATGAACATCTGTATACACCCCAAAAGTATGTTTTCCGCTTTCAGGAAACTGCCACCCACACTATACTGCTAAAATTGAACCACAGAATATGGCGTACACAAACTTTAGATACATGAGACAGTTCATGTATAAATTTAATCTTTATAACAACTGGAAGCTTTCTTCCTCTGTTTCTTCTCAGATTTCTAAGTCTTTGTTCTCCTGAAAGGATACACAAGTCTGAAGGACAGCTAACATTCCTAAGAGTTCTTGTTTTGGTAGAATTGATTTTAGCTTAAGTCTACTGATATGTACTGCTGTATAAAAGCTTTTGCTGGCCTATTATCTCTAGGTAAAAACGTGACAGCAGAGATCTGTAACTGGGGTCCTTCCCATGAAGAAGCCGAAGTGATCCCTCATTAGAGAAACAAATAGTGATCTCCTAGCAACCAGGTAGCATTCAGTTTCCACAGCTAATTTTAAGGAAATTGTCCTTGAACATTAATTCCTGCTTGGGGAAGACAAAAAAAGTGGAGACTGAACAAGTTTTATTCAGTAAAATAAAAGCATAGGGAAATCTCAATGACTGAATCTAATTTCCGTTGTCATTTTCAGCTTTTGTTTTTCCAGCTAATACCTTATGACTAATGTATCAGCACAAGCTTTAATGATAATTGTGGGTTAGTATAAATTCACTTCCTCTTGATCTGAAGCTATATTAAAACCTCATACGTGATTTGGATGTGTTTTACTACCCAAGTAAAATCTTACATTCAGAAAAAGAAGTCACCTCTGTGCTGAAGTACAGCAATATCTTAAGATCCTGGATCAGACCATAGTTGTTTCTCAGTTGCCAGACAGCCTGAGGAATGGAACAGATTCGTAACAGCAGTAGGAAGATTAAAACAGCCTGATACAGGACAGACATTTTTAGTTTGCAGGAGATTACACAGCAGCAATAGTAAAAAAGTAGAAAGTGGACATACACTGAAGGGATACAAGTGCTTCAATACTGAATTTGGGTCACTCTACCAGCTAGTACCCATAAGACGGAGTGAAAAAAGTTTAAGAAAGTTCATGAAGAGTAGCAACACATGGGTGTCCCCCAACACCTCAGAGCATAACCCAGCTATGTGGTCAGCAAAATACTTCAGCTAGGCTGCCATATCAGGCATTATTGATGCAAACACTTGAGTCATGTACATGACACCACACTGAGAAATAAGCTGAAAGAGATAACTGCATGGCACAAAACACGTAACTGCACGGAAAAGAGAACTGTCTCAAAACCACAGATTCTCAGTTCAGCACAGTGTAGAAAACACCCCTCTTCCATCAGGTGAACAGCTGCTGCACACCTCCCTGTGATTTAAAAGCTCGGCTATTAACTAAATGCAATTTGGCAGAGGCATCCACTGAGATTCCCACTAGTCTGCACATGCTGAGTCACTCAAATTTTTTATCTTTCATTAGATGGTTTTTAAGTTGGTTTTGGCATTCATGTGGAGCTACCATCACAGCAACCCTACTCTGGACAGTACAGACAGTATGTGAAAGGTCAGTAGTAGGTTTTCAGCATGAATAGCAGTGAGGCTGGTAGCTCAAAACAGTACACTCATAATAGTAAGGCTCTCCAGAAACTCAGAGAAGGACAAGAATGTCAGATTAAAAAAAAATATACATTCACATGTTGTTGTGTGGTGCCCTCAGTTTTGATCCAAAACTACCGATATCCACAAAAAAAAAGACGTGTTGAAGTAAACGTGTATCTTAGCAGGCCCTTTCGTTCAACCACTGCTGCAGAAAGGTTTTTTAGCCTGAAAGGTTCACCCAAATGACAGGATGTAATTACAGGTGCAACTGTCAAAATAAACTGGTCCTCATCCTCTATTTCACCTTCATATCACTTGAATGTGCAAAAGCCATCCCACACACACACAAAAAGAGTCTGCAAAGAAAAATCGCTTGTTCTTCATTGAAAATTTGATCCTACTTAGAAAAGTTGAGTGCCACTTAAGTCCATATAGATTAACTGCCTTATAGGTGAAGTGATTCAAGAAGACTTAACAGCCAGTTACTGACTTTAGATGGAATAGTACCTACAGTGCATGACAGAGGTTGATAATGAGCTACCTCCATGAAAAAAGGATTCATGAACCAGATGTTCAGGAAACATTACTTGTACTATAAGGTCTTAAACAAGGAATTTTAAAGCTCCCTTCTTTACACAATTCCTTAGTACTTGCTTTTTAAGAGCTACAAAATTTCATTTCTGTTTTGCAACTTAGGAAAGAAAAACATTTCCTTATTTGCCTTACTAATTATTTTGTGATATCATAGTCTATATCAATCGGAGCAAAGCCAGTAGTACAGGAATATTTAGTAACATTCCTGACTTTTAAGTGCATGTGGTCCTGTAAGTCAGTGGTGTGGCAAAAAAGGTAATCTAAGACTAAAACAACCTGAGGGAGTACACCTGTCACAATACTGCTGCAAACACAAAGAAAGGTATGCATTCGCTTTCAGTCAACATCTGTTGTAAAAGATGTCTTATCTGAAAGGATACCTTCCTCTAGCATTTTACTACCTAAGCTACACAAAGCAAAAGTTTCTCTTTATGGGGAAAAAACACAGGAAACATGTTTGAAAACATTTTCTTCAAATAATTTTGAAGAACAGTCTTCAGTTGAACCACTTTCTTAAATGACAAGCTATACAATGAGTGTGAGTATTCTGGCAAACACCTGTGCCTCAGATATTTCCTTCCTTTCCAAAAGGGTTCAAGTCTTCTGGCCAACTAGGCTCTTAGGATATGGAGGAGATCACAGAAGGCAGGGAAGAAAAGAGGACTGGGGGATTTCACCAGAGGTGATCCAGAGCTGCATATAAAGCAAAACAAACAATAGCTAATTTTGTATTAGAGTAATTAAAGGGAAGACATTATTATTGTGCACCTTATTAGAGAATAATTTCTTCAACATCTTCCTTATAAGGCTAATACATAATGACAAACATTATAAGAAAAATAAATCAAAATAAGAAGAAAAAAAGATTAAAGAAAAACAAGGCTCTAAGCTGAAATATAAACCAACTTCAAATGTTGGAAAACTAAGTGGTTTTGAATAAAATCATAAAGTGTACATTTCTAAATTCAGTGCCAAACAAGTTATGTTTTCTTTCTGAATGCAGGAGGCAGTAAAAGGGTCATAATGAAAAAGGAGCAGACTAGTAGCCCAAAAACTAGTATGTGCTTGAACACATGCAGGTTACTGGAGAAAATCAATAACGAGCATGGACTGAACATTACTGATAGATATGATATCTAGATTTTTCAGTACTTCTCTTGGTGATGGTATTTTGTGCTTTCTGATCCTGAATTTTTAGTGTCAAAACACTGAAAAAAAAACATAAGTTACCCATCTGAAAAAAGTGGAGCGCTATCAGCCCCAGTTGTCATTGCTAAGACATCTGTCAACTTTATGAGATTCTCCTTTACTCCTCTGTCTACCCCAAAAAAGTAGCAGTCTTAGAATTAATTAGTTAGTTATGACACAAGCTAATTATGACAATTAACATGATGATACATTTGACCGTGAAGTCACTGTAGCCTTCCATCTCTGACAGAAACTAGCATGTGTTCTAATAACCTACTGCAAATTACTTCCTTAGAAAAATCAGCAGGTTAGCATCTTCATCATAAATAACGCCCTCCTCTTTTTAATCACTAATGGCATATTTGCACACCAATGTGCATATGTATAGAAATAAATAGACATTTATGTATATACACATATACACATGCATATTTACGTATCCTGACCAAGGATAAAATGTCCTTTTGCTTGTAGAGGGTTCTAAGTTTCTGCATGCTCTAACTTATTAGTATTAGTTATACTGCAATACTTGCATGGTGACATTCAAGAATGACTCATCCTGTGAATCAATAGCAGCAATGCTTTGTACACCCACTCAGAGAGTCAATGCAAGTTCATTAGCATGCCCCATCTGAGAATCGGGCTCCTTATGGCCACAACAGACAATGGAATCAAGCAAATCCTTTTGTTCAGGTGTAAAGGAACACTCCTACATATTATTTTGCAATATTGGTGTCACCTGTCTAAAATGTTGGGTGTAATGCCCTCAAAAGGATGCATATTTTCAAACGAGAAATTAGATGAATAAGTAACTGTATTCCACGTAAGAGCACCTAAAATATTTCCTCTCTATTCTCTATCTGTTCCTAGAAGAAAAATTCAGTGATGTTTCAAACATCATGTTAATAGATCCATTATTATTTTTTAACCAAATTACAGTTTTGAAAGCCTTTTCAGGTACTTTTCAGAGGCTGTCGAGACAGATTTCCTCTTGGTAACATAGTCACCCTCAATTGCTTGCATCAAATGGCAGTCCACAGCTTTAGTATGCAGATATATCACCAAAAAAGGTATTCCCACGTGGGAAGTGTCTGTGAGATCAGTACACTCAGTTTTGCTAGCTTAGTTTGAGTTCCAGGAAACTGGAACAATGAATCATCCATTTCAATGACATAGCATGATGCTCTTTCTGATTAGTCTTCAGGGCATCAAAGCAATTGTTAAGAACTTCCTAGATTTCATAATATTATTATAGAATTATAGTGTGTAACAGGGATACGTACAAGTGATTCCCAGGTGGCTGCTGCGATGAAACTCTTCCTTTCTGATTCTGAATGCAGTTTGCATTAGAGCTCTAGTGCTGGATAGCAGGTGGATGTTCTGACCTGCGTTCATGGCCATACATGGAGGCCTTACATTTTGCTGAAACAAAAACTACTCTGCAACATGCACTGTATGCTACACATGCATGCTACTTGTTTGTTCATTGCACAGGCAAGAACTCCAGTGGTTCATTATCACTACAGTAGCATTCAATAGAAAACATCTTCAACAACTTCTTTCTATTTATTAAGTAATATTTCACTAGTGGCATAGTATGCTTTCTCTGAAAAGAAAGTCAAGTGAAATCACTGGCTAAATTGAATCACAGTGGGTTATAGCCAAGAATATAGTTAAGTCAACAAAGCCACTGGAACAAACCAGATCTGGCTTCTTTATAATGTTTATTCTTACACTGCTACACAAATAGGGTCTAGAGTAGACAACAACACAACAGCAGTATTCCCTTCTATATGTAGTGTGTAGTACTATGCCCAACTGGAGGCAGAGTTAAGGTTATACTAACAGCTAGAACTAAGACTTCTCTCGCTGTAGATCACATGAGCCTAAGACAGCAGTATTACTTTAAAAACTTAGTTTATATTGTATACATATTGTGTAACGCATGCATATATTTAAAAGCACATTAAAGCCTATACTTCGATACAAAATGTTAGAGAGCATTTTGCATTAAATCTTGCCTTGATGAGTCTGATACTAAGTTATTTAATAATTAGATCATCTGGATACTTTGTTCACAAGTTTAACTTGCCTGTTTACCAGTGAAACAAATTTTAGACCACTTTAGTAGTATTTTTCAAGTACCTTTTAAAAATTCTGATGAGAAGTTTCTTCCCTGATGTGAATGGTTTATTTGCTCAAGTGAGCAATGAAACTAGTAGCTGTAGGATACGGAGTTTAACCCTGTTGGCAAAAATAACCTTTTTCAATTACTAAAAAAGAAGGCTAGGGCTGTAAGACACCCTCATCCATAAAATAAGGACTGCAGAGTAATTATGTTTGAAGCTTGCAATGAGATAGCTAGATTTTAAATGAGATTGTAAGATTAAGAATAAATTTTACTGTAGCATAATAGAAAAGCAAATGAATAGTTACAAATCAACTACAGAAACCACCCCCCGCACTCCCATGAAGACAAAATTAACTACAGCAAGGAGAAGCCTATGAGAAAGGAGCCGCCTTTATCCAAGCACACATTGTGTGCTGGCAATAAGTAAACATTTGGATAATTATAGTATTGGTTGCCCAGTGCTCCCATATGTTCCATTAAACAAACTTTTGGCATTATGAACAGGCTGTAAGCAGATCTCTCAGAACTGAAATGGATGTACCTGAAGTCCTAAAAGGGGTGGCAAAGCATAACAAAAGAGTGTTAATGGCAACATATGAGCAAATATCAACTAAATCAGGCAGGCCCAGCCTCCAGAAGATACAAGGTATTTTCAAACTAATGAAGGAAACTGAGGAAAGTGGCTTCTTTGCAAATTCCACAGTGGACCTAACAACTTTTTTAAAAAGTCAGATGGTGCAACATTTGTCAAATAAAACAAGGTTCCTTGTAATGAAGCCTTTCATAGGCAGTAAAAATTTAAGTACATTTGGCATTATGTCTGTTGTCTCAGATATTGAGTTATTAACTAAGTATCTCAGATACTAGGTGTTTAAGTAAAATTCTCACCAGAATGAGCTGCACACATCATCTTCACTCAACTGTATTTAGCATTGATGGTAATTGTTGATTTAAATAGGTAGAGGAGAAATAACTTCAGTGAAAAGTACACATATCTCACTTTTTATTCTCTTTACTGAATTACCATTTACACATTTTTGTAAACAGACCTAACCAGTAGATATTTAGTATTTAGTTTAAAATTCAGCAGTTTTTTTTGTTTTTTTTTTTTTTTTTTAATTTCTTAATTTCACTACATGTGGGCACAGAGAGGTTCTTCTCTGGATCTTTCGCCAGCACAAGTTTTATGTGGGGCATGGTTTTCACGTTAATTTGTAGTTAAGTTGTTAAGTTCTTTGCTGCGTTAATCCACTCTCAAGACACTATTCCTACAATAAACTACATTTATCTGCAATTCTGTTAAAATACATTCCAGAAGTAATTAAGTAAAATACTGAATTGGTGCCTACATAGATATTTTGATACCATCGCAAATGACTAATGTATGTGTAGAAGTACTCCTCTCTTGCAGATAATCAGAAAGCAGCCTTCAAATGGGGCAGGATTTATTTTAGAGGAGTGCAAATCTTACCAAAATAAAAGGCACAGTAATCTAATTTTGCTGAATGAATTGACAATTTTTATAAAGTTGAAAGAATTACTGCACATACTTTGTGTTGGTTAGATATAAGTAGGAATTATATATGTAATAGTTATAATAGACCAGTTTGAAAGTTTACACATTGAAGAAACTTATAAGCATCACTTTCACATGCTTACACAGTTTGTCGTGGCAACATGAAATATTTTGACATCTTTATCTCATAGTGTTTGAATTGCTTTACCATCAGATGAGGCACAGCTGCAAATTCAGAGGGCTCTACCACTATATTAGCCATTATGGACTCCAGCCATATGCTCATATGCCAAATTGGTAGTGAAAGACTCCCTACTGGCTGGATATGACAGTTACTACTTGGTCCAAATGATCTTTAGTTGTCATGTCACAGCACATTGATCATGCAAAACTTGGTAGAGTGTTCTAACTTTTCACTGTATTTGGCCTAAAGCACTGTCATTAGAGTTTGTTGCTATTCAAATGTGGTTATCAGGTGTCATTTTTATTTTCTTCCAAAGAACTGATGGTCCTGGGCATCAAAGCCGTCAGCACGTCTTGCTGCAAGGACCGTTCAGCATCTGCTACCATCCCAGCATGCTATGGCACAGAGGATTTCCACAAGTTAATCCTTCTTGCAAACCTCTGTTTTCTTTAAGATTTCAGTAAAGAGCTGCTAAGCTGTTTGCCCTTACTGTCAAGGCCCAATATCATCGCTGTGACAAAATAAACAAGTAGCTATCCATTTTTATGACTCAGTTGAATACTTACTGTGCCTAACTGGGGAGAATTTATCAAATACTCAAGAGCTATTCCTTAGACTCCCTTGTTACCTTACCAGTAGGTTTGCACTGGTGTTCTAGATTTTGTCACTTCTATCTACTTCTGGGTTTACCAATGAATACCACAGAATTTAGCAGTTTTCCATCAAGTTTTCATTGTGGAAAGAACAGTTTAATAACTCTAACGTTTCATGTTAGAATCGCCAGCGTGTTGTAAACTCTCTCATAAAACCCACAATTTCTTTGAAGAATTACAGTTTACAAACAGCTCTTTGAAAAGTGACAAGCCAGTATACAAAGTTTTCCCTCTTCATAGACAGTTGAAATGATTAATATCACACAATTCAAAGGTTATAGCAAAACATTAGAAATTTTAAGTGAATTATCAAGACCAACTATTCTGCATTCTGATGCATCTCTTTACGACTTTCTCATTCTTAACACTTGGCAATAAGCCATTAAGTATTTTGTTATTTCAGAAACAAGTACTACACACTTCAGTAAGTTGCAGTCTTACACCAAGTCTGAAAAAAACCTTCCTTAGGAAGACACTACTTTTATTAGCATTTCAAGCTGAGTTTCTAATGTTTCATTATTAACATTTCAGATATAGGTGTCTAAAAAGCATTAAGTCAAAAGGGCAGGAGTCAAGTATCACTTCTACTGAGATTCAGAAAACAGATTCTAAATACAGCACTTAAATTTCATTTAGTGCTTCTTGTCATGTCAACAGCCGCTTATGCTAGAAATTACTATTCTGGAAAAAAGTTAGACAAATAGTCACTTCCACGTTTTTGATAGCCCCTGTTATTACTTCACACAAAACCCAATGTTTTCTCTTTCAAGCCCACACATTCAGTTACAATTTACTATGTTTCCTGTAAACAGTAAAGGCTTGCATGCGCATTAGGTAAGAATCAACTTGTTTCTGTCACACACTGCTGAATGAATGGCAAGTGCCTTCAGATTTATAGCTATTTTGTCTTGACCACTAAAGGCTCATTTGTGCTTCCTACTCCTTCTCTTTCTTCCATGCCTCTCCCCTTTTCCCCTTCTGTTGATATCTTTTCCAGGAGAACCCTTTCAGGCAGAGCCATGGCAGTCCCATGAGCAAAGCAGACAAGAGTAAAGACCCAAGTGAGAACAAAGCTCTTCCTTGCCTTAAATACACTGTAGAATCAGTTATCTACTGCTGTTGCTTTTCTTTCCATTCCAAGGCTTAAAACACAGCAGCTTTTCAACAACTGGAGTAGAAAGATTAGATGGCATTATGGAACATCTGCACTGTTGTATAGCAAGTCAAAGTAACAGTGAAACACCCATGGTCACAGCAAAACAGAAGGGATGTTCATGATTGAAGGCACTTTCTCCTGAGTAGCACAATAAAAATAAAATCTGATTTGTCAGTCATGTCAGATTTCAAAGACATGCTACAACACCATGAAGATAAAAAGAGACTTCTGATGGAATGACTGCTTGCATTTAAGGCTACTTAAGTAAAATCTTAAACAAACACCACCTCTCACACATAATCCATATCAAAAAAACATCAAGAAGAAAACCCACCCAAACAGGTAGAATTTAGACCACACTGACTTCTGTAATCCCTTATATCTTAGCCTGGCTACTGCTTTTTTTCTAAAAACATTGAATAAAACCCGGAGTGAGCAAGAAGCATCAAAGAAAACTGACAGTGCTTTGTCAATACCTCAGCTTAAATAAAAAAAGCAGGTTTTATCACATTAAACATTTTTTTTTTCCAGAATCTTGGCACACCCGAATGTCTCAGGGAGGTGGCAAAATGATTGTGCTGTTTCTATAACAGCTACCTGAATCATCTTGCAACAAAGAAGTACATCCACCAATAACAGTAAGAAACCACTCTAGACCACCTGGGATTTCAGAGAAGTCATTCCAGCAGGCAAGAACTGCAAGTTAGGAATGGTATTCACCTGTTGTGAGTTTTGCAATGAGATCTTTCTGATAAGCCAGGTCACGCCTTTCTTTAAATATGGGCATTTACATAAAAAACTCAACAGATAGAACTGTGTAATTTCCTGTGTTATTCAAGGCATTTCGATACACTGAATTTTTCCCTGAAAAGTTAAAACCTAAATGCAGAATTAACTAAATGTTGCTATCATAAAATGATAGATAATGATTCAGTGCAGCACAGAAAAGCCAGCCTGTCCTGGTTTTGTAAAAAACAAGACAAGTTCTCTTTTAGTGATTTTTCTTTCAGCTAAGTTCTTCTAGGTGGCTGTACTTTTCTGAGTTTTAGCCTGAATATTTTTCCTTGGATGCTGTACTCAGTGCTGATAAGAAGACCAATGGAATGCTGAAGAAGCTCGTGTTTAGATTTATTACTATGGTAGCCAAGAAAGACGGATAAGTTTTCCCACATTTCATTATGAGAGGAGTATGTTTGAGGAGGGGTGGATGGAACAGGTGACTAGAACTGAGCAACTGAGGACCATAATTGTCATACCCCCTATATAAGAGGGTGATCATGAGGGTCAAGCTCTCTTTGACCATGGCCGGCATCTAGTTTCTGGTTTGCTGTGAAGTCCTGCCCATGACTTCCAGGAGCCTGAGCTGCAGCTACTGGAGCCACCAGCTCCGCACACCCAGCTCCGCTGCTGCTGGAGTGATGCCAGCTCCACATTGAACATTCAAGATTGGTTTTGTATATTTTGTATATATATACTCTATTTATTAGTAGCATTAGCAAAAGCCTTTAGAACCTTCTAACTTGAAGTTTAAGTGTCTCTTCCTTCTCTTTTATCTTCCCTATCATCTTTCTGATCTAAAGGAAAAGGGGTGGTGGGAGGTAAGAGGGTAACAGGAAGCATCTGCCACAGTTTATTGCCACCTTGTCTTAAATCTTGACACAGCCTCAGAGAAATGAAGCAACTGAAAAAACTGAGAAAACCCAAACCACCTCCACTACAAGTAAAAATTTGCATTTTTTTCACCACCAAGTGTTGATATGACTGTGGAAAAGTCAAAAGCAAAAACTGAAGCTTGATAGGAAGCCTTTGCTTGCTTGAAGATCAGTAACTGACACCTTAACCAAACAGTCTATATGCAGCATGTGCTCTTACAGAAGCCTAGCGCAATTTTAGTATTGACAGCAAACAACAACTTAACATTCCCCTGCACACACTAAAGCTTGACCTTTAGGCAGGCTCAAATACTGTTAAAATACTAGAAGTTACAAACACTCAGTCTTTCACAGCTATCTATAGAATTCTAATGCCTGTATCTTATCCGGCTGTTTAATCCTTAAAAGGCTAAAGACAGCTGTAAGGCACAGCCAGATACTCTGAGATCACTAGAGTGAAAGCTCTATCATTGCACCTGCTTTGGGCAAGACTCTAAAGCAGATGTGCTTTTGGCAATGGTGATATAAAGAGATTTTTTTATACTTGCAGCCTTACTTGTACTGGATAGTCCTGTGTAAACAAGCATAATTCATCTGCATAAGCACCACAACTCCAGTATTTCAGCTCAATCACACAAGCAGTGATTCTAAGAAAGACTCAGCTGCTGCATCTGCGTAGCTCAATTACACATGCGTGGTACCGGCAGCACCCTTCAGAAGCGCTGCTTTCACTTCACGGTGGCTGAGCACCACAGAGCTAGCTGAGGGAAGAGGGCACATAGACACACACTGCTGAAAAAATATTTCAAATACAAGAAAATCCAGATTTATGTTGGGAAATTAACATTTTCAGTTCAGAGACACACCTATAATGCAGATTTAGATTAAGAAGGAGGACAGGTTACTCAGCTGTCCTTCTAGCCACTTAACTTGTAGTTTAACTTGCTTTTTCCAGAAGCTTGCATTTCAGTTTGAGAAACTGTTGAGGACAGAGGCAGTCCTTGAACTTCCTTCTTTGTGCTTCCCTTCTCCCTCACCCTAAGTTGTGTCTTAAATTACAAGCTATTTAGACATACCACATATCTCTCATTAAAAAATTAAAAATAAAAACCCCACAAAAACACAAAACACACACACAAAACCAAAACAAACAAAAACCAACCAAACAAAAAAAAAAAAAACCACAACACACCAAACACCAACAATCAAGCCTTGCTACTTCCACCACAGTAACTTCAGTGCACCTACTAGATTACCTCCTTGCTTTGCTTTTCATCAGTCTCCAGTAACCCCTGAGCAGCTTTTAAATAACACACCAACTCACGCTTTTCCCCTGTGTTTGGAGCTGGTGAGATTAATTAGATTTAAGGAAGGTAATCAGAATTAGATGCTTATATTTCCATTTTGGACTGGTTTCTGTCATCACAGACACAGAGTGAAGTCATATTTGGAAAGAAAATTTGGTCTCTTCAATAACTCCTTTAATGTTTTCCTCTAGACATATATAAAATTAAACCATGGAAAGCAGCTTGAATGAAAATGCCCTGGTGGGTAACAAGTTGGCCATGAGCCAGCAATGTGCCTCTCTGGATAAGGCAGCCAACAGCCTCCTGGGCTGATGAGCCTTGCTAGCAAGTCAAATTGGGGATCCTTGCCCTCTGCTCAGCCTTGGTGAGGCATATCTGGAGAGCTGGGGTCCCCGATACAAGAAATTATTGGACATACTGGAGCAAATCCAAAAGAGGGCCACAAAGATGATTAAGGAATTGGAGCACTTCTCATATGAGGTCCAAGCTGAGAAAGCTTGGGCTGTTCATTCTGGAGAAGAAAAGGCTTAGGAAGATCTCATGTATATAAAAATCTGACACAAAGAGGCAAAGAAGATGGAGCCAGACCCTCTTCAGTGGTTCCCAGTGACAGGACAAGGGGCAATGGATGCAAACTTGCAATACAGGAAATTCTGTTTAAGTGTAATAAAACATTTTTCTCATGAGAGTGGTTAAATACAGGCACAGGTTGCCTGGAGAGGTTGTGGAGTCTCCATTCTGGCTGATATTTGAAACCTAACTAGACATGGTCCTCACCTACTCTAGTTGATCCTATTTTGAGCAGGGGAGTTGGATTAGGTGATCTCCAGAGGTCCTTGCCAGCCTCACTTTTTCTTTCATAACTCCAACATGTTATGGTAACTTTGAGAAAACTCCTTCTGCAACAATATAATAAATGTGAAATATTCTAAATATAACAAATCTCTATAGCTGCCAGAAAAATGTTTCTGCATACAGAGAACTAGTCTTTCAAGTATTTTTGTACCCTTTAAGACAGAGAAGTCAAACAAGCATGATTTAAGGAAACGACAGGAAAATGTCTATTTTTAAGCTTATAAGAGAATATTAAATTAGTAGTCATATAATGAAACAAAGCCATTCAGCTAATAATCTTCTCTCCTGAGTCTTACAAATGAAGTTCACTCTCATGAAATTTAACTCCGCAAAGATTGTTACATGTGAAAATGCATTTAAACTTGCAATTCAAATATTCCTCTGAAGGGTTCTCTTAAGGCATTTCTGTGGTTGGGTTCCATTTTGTCTCCTGTGTAGAGTGTAAAATAGCTGCCAGTTGCAGGTTTAACCAGAGAAGCAGGAAAGACTAAGAAATAAACACATTCAGTATTATAGCTAGCTTGGTAAGACCACACAATGTGATTGAAGTTATTCTGATTTTTGCTTGATGATGTTTATAGAAAGAGACAGAAATATCTTGGGCAGTTATAATTTTTAGAAAATCTGTAAACAATGCAGCCTTCATTACCATCACTGTAGAATATCAGTGTCTGACAAAATTAGCTTACTTCAGAATCACAGATTCACTGAATGTTAGGGATTGGAAGGGACCTCAAAAGATCATCTAGTCCAATTCCCCTTGCCAGGCCAGGAAAACCTAGATGAGGTTACACAGGAAGGCATCGAGGCAGGTTTTGAATGTCTCCAGAGAAGGAGACTCCACAACCTCCCTGGGCAGCCTGTTCCAGTGTTCTGTCATCCTCACTGAGAAGTTTCTTCTCAAATTTAAGTGGAACCTCTTGTGTTTCAGTCAGAACCCATCACCCCTTGTCCTGCTGTTGGTTGTCACTGAGAAGAGCCTGGCTCCATCCTTGTGACACTCACCCTTTATATATTTATAAACATTAATGAGGTCACCCCTCAGTCTCCTCCAAGCTCAAGAGACCCAGCTCCCTCAGCCTTTCCTCATAAAGGAGAGGCTCCACTCCCTTAATTTTCATTGTGGCTCTGTGCTGGACTCTCTCCAGCAGTTCCCTGTCCTTCTTGGACCCAGGGGCCCAGAACTGGACACAATATTCCAGGTGTGGTCTCACCGGGGCAGAGTAGAGGGGAAGGAGAACCTCTCTCAACCTACTAACCACCCCGCTTCTAATACACCCCAGGATGCCATTGGCCTTCCTGGCCACAAGGGCACAGTGCTGGCTCATGGTCATCCTGCTGTCCACCAGGACCCCCAGGTCCCTTTCCCCTACACTGCTCTCTAATAGGTCATTCCCCAATTTATACTAGAACCCGGGATTGTTCCTGTCCAGGTGTAAGACTCTACACTTACCCTTGTTATATTTAATTAAATTTTTCCCTGCTCAACTCTCCAGCCTGTCCAGGTCTCAGTGGATGGCAGCACAGCCTTCTGGTGTGTCAGCCACTCCTCCCAGCTTGGCATCATCTGCACAGTTGCTAATAGTACACTCTATTCCCTCATCCAAGTAATTGATGAATATACTGAATAGCACTGGCCCCAGTACTGACCCTTGAGGCACCCCACTAAATAGAGGCCTCCAACTACACTCTGCCCCATTAACCACAACTCTCTGGCTTCAGCCAGTTCACAGTCCACCTCACTACCTGATCATCCAGGCTACACTTCTTCAGTCTAGCTGTGAGGATGCTGTGGGAGACTGTGTCAAACGCTTTACTTCAGGCTAGAGGTATTCATAGTATCCAGATCTTTAAGTAGCCCAGCCTAATTAAAGTTCTCATTGAAGATCCAGTGCCTGAACATTCAAAAATAAGAGTCTAAAAATAAGAATAAAACAATGAAACTACCTATTCATACACTGACAAGCTTTTATGTGTTTGGATGGTAAAGAATAAATGACTTCTTCCTGTCTCTGTTGAAGTTACTGGCAAATTTCCTGTTGTCTTTAATGAAGGGAGGGACAGTGTCTGTGGGCCTCTGAGGACAAGAGTTATGCATTACAATAAAAGAATGTGGGTCACTGTGGAAAAAGACCAAAGAGATTCAATCAAGAACACACAGTGAGATATTCTGGTTCTCATTTCTCTGTAAAACCCTGAATCGTGCACTGTTCTTTTGCTGTGGAAGTCAGTCCTCTTCAAAGTCTGACTGCTGAAATGGTCCCTACAGGCAAATAATCCAAGATTAAAATATTTTAATGGGGTATCTGATGTCTTTCTTCCCTTCCAAAATAAATTAGCGCCTTCCTATGTGTCACAGAAGCACCCCGAGGTTAATTTAAGGGACAACAGAGTCCAAAACAACTTTTATTAAACCGGAAAGAGAAACAGGGTTTTCGCACTCCAAAAGTGACTTAAATAAAGGTTCGGATATCTGTTGAGGAAAATTATTAAGGGGCAGCAACTAATACAACAGGCGGTCCACAGTGTGCGCGCACATGGCTTCACCCAAAACAATGCCGGAGCTGTCCCTGAGTCCCGGAGAAGTACACACTTGCCTAAACACGGTGCAGGATTATTTTTAAACAGATACACGCACTCGTAGTGAGTACGGGAAGTGTACACTCACGATTCCGCGAGGGTAAATTTATAATACACTCACAATCCTGCGAGGGTTAATTTACTTACACGTGCGAGTGTGCATGGGATCCTACACGCGCTTATGTGGAAGCACGGGAGGAAAATACACTCGTGATGGTGCGAGGGGCTCTCGGCGGCCACTCACGATTGTGCGAGGAAATAATTTATACACGTGCAAGTGTGCACGGAAGAAAAATACACTCGCGATTGTGCGAGGAAATAATTTAAAGTACACGTGCAAATGTGCATGGAAAATACATGTGCAAATGTGCACGAAAAGTATAAATATACTCACAATCCTGCGAGAAGTTTTACTTACACACGTGGCAGCAAGGCAAGCGGAGTCTCAGTCCCGGGGAGGGGGGCTCTCAGCGGCAGCATCTTGCTCGTGCTCCGAGGGACCCGTGACAATGGGCGGAGTTGCCGACGAGAATCCCGTTTTTATACTGGCTGATCAGATCTGACTGTCGGCACTCTAGAAGCTTCTCTGCACCCCCACACTGTTTGTGGGATGCCCCTGAAGCCTTCCGTCATCCCCCACACTAGCTCCTTGGCACTCCCTTCTCATAATGGCCCTGGCCAGGGTGCTCTGGGGCCAAACAAACAAAGCTGTTAGCCTCAAGTAGCAGAGAAAGAGGGAGACGTGCCTACTCCTTCCAAACTGAAGGAGGGAGGGGGAGAGAGGGGGGTTTGCATTCTGCCACACTATGCAAAAGAGATTTTCTAATGCTGGCCTCTAATTAAAACCAAGCTGCACAAGAATCCTGTCAATGAGATGTTATACACTGCTCTCCCATAACCACCCTGCAGAAACATTGCTGAGCATGGTGAGAAAGCAGACAGGGGCTCAATTCCTTGTAATCCTGTTTTTATAGCTACTGAGGAAGAAACCTTGTTCCCTTGGAAAGCTATGAAGCACATCTGTGTCCCACTGACATTCCTGATGTTTGCTTCTATCCAGGAAGATAAAAATGCTTCTTTCTAGTGCCACTAACCCAACAGTTCACAGACTCCAGGAGCCTGACACAACAGAAATATTATAAACCTCTATAAGTCATTTACAACAGAAGCAGACACACATACACTAGAGTTTTTCACTGCTTTTCACAGTAATCCTTTATGTTGAAATGCCAATTTCTGTTTAGTCTGCACACACTAGCTTCTGAAGGCACTCTGGTAAATACTTATGCTCACTGTTTAAAGGAGAGTATAAACTCAAAATGCATTAACTGGAAATGTTTGTTTGCCTGCTTGATTTGAGAGAATAACATATAATTTCAAGTAGTTACTCTCCCTGAAGATAATTTAAGGTTACTTTAAAATTTAAATTACTAAAGTATAAACAAAATTCAGACTGAGCTATTTATTTCCTTTTTTTTTCTTTTATGTAGAGTTTAAATACAGAGAGGCAATCTAAAAATTTTAACATTACATATGGATAGAAGGTTCTTTTGTGTGTTATATATCACATCAGAAACCCAACTTACTCGGTCAATCCTCCCACTGCCCTTCAAAAGTGTTGTTCTGTGAACATTTTATTCCCAAAATATTTTTAAAGGGTATGGGGGAGGTTGGCAGGGCACGGGGAATGAGAGATGACTGCAGTGAACAGAGAACCCCCACAAGAGATCCGTGCTGATGTCCCAGGGGCAACTAGGAAGCTGTAGCTGAACAAGGCAGGAGTGACTTGGAGTGCTCTGTCAGGACAGGACTCGAGCTGATTCCCATCATCCCTGTGAAAGAGGACAATTTCTTCACCACCCACCCTGATGAAGAAGCACTTTACCTTTTCCTCGGGGCTGCTACTCTGCTGGAGAGCAGCAGGAAACTGTGCCAGTGAGACTGAAAACAGCTACTGTACAAAAACTATTTCAGAACTTAAACAGGAATATTTAAACCTACCATCATTTAGAAAGTGTCTTCACTGAGTAAATGCTTAGTAGCAATTTAGATATTACCGCAACAGAAGTAGGGATTCCATTTATTTCACTACAGCATTCAGCAATTACCTTTTAAATCTTTCAAGGCTAAAATTTCCTTATTATAATACAATTACTATAGTTGCTACATTACCCTCATTATAATGGAATTTCATTTACAATATAACCTGCAGCAGAAATGGTTTTACCATACAAGGGTCAGTTATTTCCAAATTCTCCTGTTGCATATAAAAATTAATCAGAATATAATAGTTTGAGATCTTTTACAATTCCAAGTATTAAAATAACCTAAGGTTCCGTGAAACTTACTTGGTGAACAACTGGTTATTTTCTTTGGGTAGATATCCTGGGCATGAGTAAAAAGCAGTTAATTTAATAGAAAATAGTTTATTTGTGTTTACTATAGTTTATATTTGGCATGTTTGTAAGCACAGCTTACACCTGGTAGATGACAGCACTAGGCCAGAATTCTTACAAGTATATTTATACAAATAGTGTTAGTTAATATTAAATAGATATAGTAACTATACCTTTTAGTACAAAAACAATGTGAAGAAGCTTTTTTTTTTTTTACCCAGTTCCTTATTTTGTGTTTCCTTCAGTCCTGGAGTTAGAAAATCCAAGCTTCCAGCACTAAACAATTAGAGGTGAATTTTTAAAAAAGCTTTTGACTTATGCTAAAGTGTCCTAAATATTTTTTCTTCCTGCTCAACTACTGGATTGTATACTAAAATGGCATTTGTATCACTGTAGCAGAAGACTTATGAGCCAAATTTTCAAAATGAAGGATATAATAAACAAATAATAATAAACACACGTGCATATCAGATGCTGTGATATAAATTGTCCACATATAGTCCTTTAGGATACAACCAGAAATATCGTATTTCTTGCTCTTTTACAGCAGTAGCTCCTGATTCTTAGAGACCAAACATGTCTTTAACAGTTCAAAACACATGAATGAGCAGTTCTAAGCAGATGAGTTACAAGTATTTGCAGTCTGCATTTGGTTTCATACACTTGATTATTATCATTAGTGTTGTTTGACTGAAATGATGATGTGAAGGAACTGTACCGCTTTAGAGGAAGTAGGACTAGGTCAATGCTAAAGAAATTAATGATAAATATTTAGAAGGTAGATTCTAATTGAAAAGTTTTTCTAAAATGAAGCATATTTCTACCAGAGTCTCCAGCTCTGAGTGACTGCTGAAATACCATAAAGAGTAAATAATCATATGGCAATGGACATGTGAGAAATGCAGATATGAGATAAGCTAAAAAGAAGCAGTCTTAGTACTTGCTAGATATTATCCAAAAATATCTCATCTTTAGTCCATAGTGATCTATTGTGCAGATCTACATATACAGCAGTTTGGGCATGCTACTTGGATTTCACCAACCATGGCGGATGAACACACTGGACAGGTTAAGGACGACCCATCAAAAGCCAACCCTTGTAGCACAACACTGAAGAGTTGCATATAGACATCTATGAAGGGAAAATAAGAATACTTTTTCTGCTAGATAACCTACTTTATTTCTTTATCACTAAATGGCTCCAAGGAAGATTAAGATGCCTAGAGAAAGACTAAGGCATTTATGCAGTTTCCTTCCTAGTCATAACAGCTCCTGTAGCTACAAGGAAGATAGAGAAGGATGCAAGTTGTCTGAAAATTGACAGGCATAAGCTCTCCCCTATGGCTCCTTCACCCAGAAAGGATATCGAAAGCCCAGCAACAGCCACTGAGGACTGTAGAATTCCTACAGTTCCTGAAAGAATTTAGTTTCACTCAAATTCAGAAGACTCATTTCAGATATTACGTATTACCACACTAAGCAGTGTGATCATTATAGCAGCGTTAGAAGTTCTCATAATGCACAAGAAGTTTAATTGTTTAAGACTTTGGATCATAACTCCAAGGCTATTTAAAAAAAAAAATAAGTAATATTGCTCTGAATATGTGGCATGATGTTTTTCTGAGTTTTAATTTCTCTCTTTTTTTTTCCTCCTCTTTCATTCTTCCTTTTACCAACTATTGTTTTCTCTTTGGCATAGGCTTATGACAGACTGAAGCTCATGCAAGCAACTCTAAGAAGATTAAAAGGCAAAATATTTTATTCAAGTTCTCAGTAATCCTTTTGTTTTTGTTAGATTCCTTGTAATTTATGAAATTTAGCTTAATTCTGAATAATTTATCAGCATACTGGCATATAAAAGAACATATTTTAATTTAAAATGACAAATACTTCACTCACTACCTGACAAAGTATTAGAACTTTAATTACACAGATATGCAGGAATGCATTATGCTACCTTAATGGCTCAGGGAGGCCTTCAGAAAATTTTAAACAATTGTGACAGAGATTCAAGAATATGGTTATTGTATTGTGAGTACACAGTATTTGTGTGTAGAAAGATAGACAAATGTTGCTACAGGTCTGAAGGTAGGGAATATGTTAAGATGTTTCCAGTGCAATTTTGCATCATTTTGAAAAACTGTAATGAACAAGCAAATTTTAACCTTCTAACATGCGACTGTCATTTATTGAATGCCTCAGTAGTTTTAATCCATTTAAGAATCACTGTATATTAGCATATACAGAACATTCACCACCTAGGTTCTTCCTTGCGCATGTTCGGCAAAGTTTAATAGACTTATCTGTGGCTAATGAGGAGAAAAAACATCCAAGGGACTTGGCTGTAGTAACTGACTAATGAATGAGGTTTAAGCAAACATGAAAACTATCCTTCAGTAACCTATCCATTCAACAGTTTAAAATATGCTTAGACACAACAACATGTACCAAACTACTGCCAGGAATAGTGCCCAAGAATACTGCAAAATTAAAATTTACTACTGCCATAAAAGGAAGCAATGCATTAGTCTGATCTGATGAGCTGGGTTGTCCTGTACTGACCTACTGTGATACATCTGTCAAGACTGATGAAAATCTGTGCCAGATGGGACACTTATTACAGCTGTAATATGTGACAGTTGTTCCTTCTAACACATAGAGCACCTGATTGGGGAAGGGGGGGCATGTGTGTTGATTTGGAGTTTGTTGTTGTTGTTTGTGGGGTTTTTTGTTTGTTTGTTTTTGTTTTGGTTTTGTGTTTTGTTTTGGTTTGGGGTTTTTTGGGGGGGCTGTTTGGGTTTTTTATTATTATTATTTGTTGGGTTTTGTTGCGGGTTTGGTTTTTTTCAGTTTTGCAGTTTTGTTTTGGGTTTTGTTGTTGTGTTTTGGGTTGTTCTTCTTTTGCTGTGTGATTTTTTTTTTTATTAAATACTATTATTTGAGGGGCAGATGAGTGTTCAAGAGGATTTTACAATATTTTGAGTCATCTTAGCAATGTGATTCTGTCAAAAACCAGCCAGAATTCAGGTACACCAAATTTGCTGGAGGGATGGAATTCTTCAAAGATACTGAAGAGTTATATGCTAGATAGCTGGAAAGAAATTCTGCTGTGTGAGTGGGGTGATTGGGTTAATTTTATCAAATAACTAGGAAGAAATTGAATTATTTGTGTTTGCTTTGATAGGCATTTAAGACTAACATGCTCTAGAAACCTTAAATCAGAGTACTTCAATGTATTTTTTCATAAAATCCAATGCATGACTGCATTGATCTAAAAGTTTAACTTCAGAAAATAACTTTCAACTACATACTACAGTGGAAGATGTTAAAAACATGTTTTGAGTTCATTTTACCCTCTGGATATGGTAACTTCAAGTCAGCTCTACATGTGGTGATAGCACTCTATTCTTCAATAGATGCATTGGTCATAGTTGATACATATGCAGGTTTTGGGCATTTCAGTGAAACGTGGTTTCTTAAGCTCTTTTTCTAATCTAATAAAATTCCCCTCAATATCATTATGGAATGTGTTTATATCAAATACATCCCACATTAAAAAAAAGACAGAAAGCAGAAGTTCGATGAATGAAGAACAAGCGGCAGCCTTGAAGGGGGAAGCGGGGGGACGGAATATTGAATATTTCATGAAGTATATTAACTTAGATGGAATTGCTATGAGAAGGGAAATTCCTTGCAAAGAAGGACAATAATATTTTATCTCAAACACAGATGACCGCAATGCTGTTGTTTTACAAATAACTACACATAAAACCCTGCTTTAAAAGCAGGTTTTAAAAAGCCACACGATTTGGAAATTAAAAAAATGAAAAAAAAAAAGTTGTGTGTAGAATTCTAGGAGGCGTTTTCTATACATCTGTAAATGTAGGTTTTAATTATTTTTCCCCTCTCTGCTTCATTATTTAATGCACAGGGTACAAATCCTGATACTTTATAGAAAAATAAATAATCTGTCATTGTACTGTTAACTGAAACTAGCTGAAAAAAGTGAAAAGTTAACTGAAAGTAAGAAATGTTCTTCCAAAAGGAACAAAAACACCAAACCACAAACACACCACAAACAACAACAAAAAAAACACCACAACACACACACAAACAAAAAAACACTCACCTACCTAAGTACTGATTAATGAAAAATTCAGGCTGGAAGTTTGGTGGCTAACAGAATTAGTAAAGTTATTCATACCTTTTCCTAATATAGGTGACTTCCTTCAATGAGAATCCAGTAGAATACAAGTTATAACTATCTTGTTGCTCTTTACAACCCATATAGAATGAAGTGATTGAAAACCCATGTTCATGTGCTTTACTCCCCTGAGAATATTCAATGAAGAAAATATTCAGTCCAAGATTAACAATGTTTGTATTCACTCAGTAGCCCTTTGCACATCATTCATGTGCTCCATTTCTCTAATAATGAATCACTAAGCTATATTAGAACACATTAAACTAGAGGTTATATAAAGAACCTCTAGATTCATTCAATGTCTGTTACTATTGTGAATGAGAATTTGTGTTATATTTGTCTGCAGCCTGATTAGCTTGATAAAGGACAATGACAAGATTAAACAGCAATATAGTGCAATACTGGAACTGGAGGTGGGAGTTAAGTTATTTAGAAATGACAGTTCAATTTAAAACCAAAACAAATAGTGAGAAATCAATTGCTTAGCTAGAATCATCTCACACCAGTTTGATATATATATTTTTTTTTCTGCCCTTGCACTTTACTATATACTTGAATGCACCAAAACATTTTTCCCCAGTCAGTAATCTCAGGTGTGAAACTCTCCTCTCCACAGCAAGCAGTTGTCACTGGGGGCTTGTGCCCTGAATCTCTAAAATCAGATCTTCAGGCACATACAGTTATCTTGAGACAGCCCTGAGCTGAATTAAGAGCACCGAACCATTCCTTAGAAAGGCATATCACGATCTGCACTAGCAGAAAGGAGGAAGGAGACTAAACAATCAGTCCCTGCACATTTTTAGATAAATTGTTTACCCTAAAAGGGGTCTGAGGGCTGTCCACATGTAGAAATCTATTTAAACTAGTTGTCTACACTTCTCTCATATCACATGGAAATTCAAAGGCTCCAGTTCAACCATTCACCTGAGCTGCACACCTGAAACAATTCAGACAATCTCTCAGGTACAGAAACCCTCTACCCCCCACAACTCAGGGACACATACTGGTCTGATCTAAGCAATGTGAGACTGTAGTCCAAAAGCTTTCCAGAATCTCAAGAACTTTCCAAAACTCTGAGAATAACCAAAGAATCCTATGAAAGTTCCGAAAGCTTTCTATTCAGACAAACATACAACACTACTCATTCAAAAATTATTTTTTCTGTTTAGAGACACAAGTGGACAGATATTTTCAGCCCATCTTTAAAATTAAAAAAAAAAAAAAAAAAACACAAAAAACAACAACAACAAAAAACAAACACACAAAGAAACACCACCACAAAGCTGGGCCAAAAATACTCAAAGAAACTTGAAATACTTGAAATTTTGCCTCTTAAAAATGCTCCTATGAAAAACAACCAGCCTTTACAAACAAAGGAAATTTTCAACACATCTAAAAGCAAAAATTTGTTTCTGAAGGAGTCTGTTTGAAACCAAGAAACTTATTGAAACAGCTATAAATTTGCTAAAATACTATTTCCACCCCTACCCCCAAAAAAATTGTCTGTATTGTAATACATATATTTTCTGCTTGCTAGTTCCTTTGAGCATAAGGATCTGTAGGAATTCATCTGCTCTGCAATTTTATTTGAAGCAGTAAGGAAAAACATGGTGCTTTCCTTCCAACAGTTTAAGTGAATGTAGACACAACACCTTTATTCTTTTGGCTACTCAGTCTGAATTCTTTTTGATTACTCTTCATCTGTGAGCAACAATTATCACAAAGACCAGTTTCAGAAATCGGCAAACTAAAAATAGCATTACATTTAGCTCAGTGTCGTCTCTTAAAAGTGTTGCAAAAACAATTATCATTAAACTAAATGACTACTGAAGACTATTTCATTACTGTTCCTCAGCATAGTTCTTTTCTTTGAGGACTGCCTTTGAAATTAATTGAATAAAATAAAAATCATATGCTTAAAAATTATTAATAAAATTGAACACTGTTTCTCAAAGGCCACATAATTCTGTGGGCATGTTAATATAACATCATAATATATGTCACTACTTTATTGATTCTCTATAGAAATCAATTATTTAGTATGACAACTGATGGGTGGCCACATTATAATGCTATTATTGTTGTTATTGTGAAAACAGCAACAATAGTTGTACACAGAAGTAGATATACCAGTCATAGTCATAATATCAACATCATTGCCTTTTTATAGAATACCCTAAAAGTTGGACAGGGCATATTGGAATAAATATTGTATCGAAAGTAATTCCTGCTTTCATTTAACTCCTATTTCATTTCAATATGACAAAAGTGTCATGGAAGTGGTCTATTTAGTGTCAAAAAAGATGACATTTATGCAGCCCAGAGTATATTTGAAGGTTTGTGGTTTTTTTCTAAATAGTGGGCTATAGTTAAGACCTGTTTGCTGTTAATAATCACATTATTCCTGTTAGAGGTAGAATGAATAAGGAGAATGCAAGGTGTGGGCCAGAGGTTTGCAAGGTCCTCCAAGATAAGAATTCCTACTCTTCTGCATTGGAGGGAGAATTCCTACTCTTCTGCAAGCTGCAGGGAGAGCTGCAGAGTGTTCAGCAAGAGAAATGAAAACAAAGCCTGCTCTCCCTCAATGAACATTCCCTATTTAAACATATGAGATATTGTCACTCTTTTCTTATGGTTGAGGAACATGTTTGCTCCATAAACTCCACCACTTCATTACATATTGACAATGCCTTAGCTTATTCTTCTAGATCGCTTTCTGTTGCCATTAAAGCAACACAAATCCTTTGATTTTGTACATTATGCAGTCAATGAATTTTGGCACATCATTTTTAGATATTTTCTGCCACACTCTAAAAGCCTATTTATGCTTTGATGGTTAGACTGTTACCAGGATCCTTCCTAAGGTTTCAACACTGTTCCTAGGATTGTCTTGAAATTATGGCACAGTAGGGAAGCAGATGGTAACATTCAGCTCAGGTTGTAGGAGACAGAACTGGGACTCTTTAGTAGTATGGAACTGCAAGTGAGAATAAATATGAGCTCTGCATCGGTGATTTACTCTTCCTCTCTTTCTCTGGAGAGAGAGAGGATGAGCACAGGCTGGAGAACTTGTGGTATTGCTCTGCAAACATGCAAAATCTTCCTGCAGTAACAGCAACTTGAGGGATAGAAGTATGTACATACTCTTTAGTTTACTCCACTCAGTCAGTATATGTTCTTTTCAGCACACAAGCCAGGGAGAGTGGAAAGTTTATTGTAATTACTCAGAAAAAACAAACCTGCTGGACTCTGAATGTGTACCAGTGGCAGGCAGTGGGCTGGAGCAGAGGGTACATATATCATGTGTGCATGTAGGCATAACCACAGAGAGTTATCAAATGAAAAGAAAACATTCTCTGGTTATCAGGAGTCTTCCACCCCACACAGAAAACTTGCTCAGTGTAACATATCAGGTTGCAAAATGCTCAAGTACTGCTTCTTATTTCTTCACTGAAATGACCCTTAGATATAAATGCCAAAAAGGGTTAATGACCTAGTTTAAGAGCACATACATGCCTTTCCTAGCGCTTGCAGTTTCAAATAAAAGTTCATCAGAAGTAAATCAATTGCTTAAAGCCTATTCTGATTGAAACTTACATACCTTGAAGGATCAGGTTTAAATTCTGAGGCCACCATTAATTATGCATCAACTGATGGCTGTGCAGTATCTTCAAATAAGTGATAAAGTAATTAGCACTCATGCTACTGAATGAAATGTAAGAGAGTCATAACTGTAAATTATCTCCGGACATTAACAAAGTCACATTCTAAAAAAAAACTTATTGTAATGCACATTAAATGAAAGTGAAATTAATGACAAAAATTCACATTCTTAATTGCAATATAATGCAATATAAAATGAGCTACAGAGTCTACATATATTCACATTTTTCATAGTATTTACAGGCTATTAAAATAAAACATTGTGATTCAGCTTTTGGTGTAATTTACACTGTTGAAATCCAGATTAATTTAAACAAGTCAGATTAAAAAAGGAAAAAAAAATAGACCTTAAGGAAGAACTGGATCCTGTCTTGCATGACTTTGTATTATAAAACACCCTTTTGAGTTTCCTTAAAACTTCTTAAAAAATCCATTAACTCCCTATTTTGGCAAAGTAAGAAGATTTAATGGATGAAACTCTAGTTTGTTTCAGGTCATAGTCGTTTAGTTCTTTCATTGTTTTATAAGCTTTAAGACTTTAAGTACAAGGACAATAAGAAGTGCTTCTACAATCCTGATCAATACTTATTAAAAAAAAAAAAAGCCGTTTTCTATCTGCCAGTTCACATATGGTTCTGTAATTTGAGATCAAGCAAAAATTTACCAGAAGTCATTCTTATTTCTTATTCTAAACAATGAGTCTTTCCTTCAAGTTATTTCACAGTATGCTCTGAGAAGTCTATTGTACTTTGAAATCTTGAAAGGCAGTCACAAAACTGTATTGTATTTTCTGAAAAATAATAAACATAGCTCAAGATATAACTTCACTTACCTTCCTTTTAAACCTGAGGTTTCTGCTTTTTAAGAATTGCCTACATTTTTGCCATCAAAAGTACAGAATCATGGAGGCATAATATTTATTGTATATGTTACATGAATTGTACAGCTACCACTAAATAATGCACTTAGCATTTAAGCATTAACACAGTAATTTTTGCTTTTAAGAAGGTATGGCCTGATTTATATGCAATTCCTGCTGTCATTTCATTAATACTCTATAGACTCTGTGGTTTCTACTAGCTCTACATGTTATTTCTCTTGCTTCTAGGGACAATTATTTTATGCCAGGCATAGCTGACTTTTTAAGGTTTTCTTTGTTTTATTACTTTTGTCTTACAACATGATCATTGCCATCTATCCTAGGTTAAATGCATAGATCCATTTTTGGACTACACAAGGAAACAATATACCAGTTTTCAAATGCCAATGTATGTAAATAATCACTACAGAAGTTTGAGATTATTTTTGCTAGAGGAATGCATGTTTCTTTCATTTTCTATTCTCTTTCATCCTAGTAGCTTTTGCTTTGAAAAAATCCATGTTTCCAGGCAAAAACAAGGGCATAAAGTTATTTTCTGCAAATCGTGCAGTTCTAGCAATCTTTGTTTCTCTTAAGCCTCTCTGCTGAAGTGTTTGTATAAGCATTTTCTGATTACACATCAAAGTGTTAAGTAGTTCTAATACATGCAAAGGCCACAGTGCCATGTACTATTGTGCAAGGTTTTCTCCATCAGCTTCTTTCTTGACATACTCCCTGTTAACACTAACACTGTAACGAGAAGCCCCTTAATAGTAAACAGGTAGGTACAAAACAGAGGAGAAAAAAAAACTACAAAAAAAAATAGAAGGGGAAGAATTTTAATTGTTAAATGATATTTACAGCTGTTTATACCAAGCCTGTAGTTCTGCTCTGTGTACAGTACAACTCTTAGAGCTGTTGGCCTAAAAAGCTACATCTGCTTCCCTCTCTTCTCCTTCCTCCAAGCAGGCCTCCCACAATTCTCCTGAGCCTCAATGCCCCAAAAAGACTGAACCTCTATGTAAAAGGAATTTTATACTTTTTGAAAATTCCTCTACCTTCTGTAGCCTCCATTTCTCCTGTTCTCACAAAGGTAACTTTGCAATTCAGTAATAACCTGCGGAATGAATAGCGTAACACTTCTGGGATAAGTTGCCTCTTCAGTTTGATCAAAGAGGGAGGCAAGGCAGATCTGGGTCAGGTTAGCCCATGACCAAAGCACTTCCTTCAGAGGCAGTTGCTGGAGCTGCTTGGAAGTGACTTGTAAAAGAAGAGGCAGCAGCTTGAGCTGTGCCCCAGGAACCACTTCACAACTTCACATGCAGAATGAGATTTCACATTTTACCCATTCGGTGCAGCACATATGGATGGAAAGCCCCCCTATCTTCACTGCACATGTACTGAATTTGATTTATATATATGCAATATATATAACTAGGTGCACTGTGCTCCAGAAGGGCAGGTATAGCCAGATTGCATGCTAAAACATGTACCTAACAGTCAACATAACAGATCAGTCTGCAGACTGTCCTCCCCTACTTATTTAACAAATGGGAAACTCCTGTGAGAAAAATCAGATAAAACATTTGTTGGATTACACAACCTTAAGCAAGCCATGTGAGTCAGCTTTTTAGAAACTACTGCACTTAACCTACATTTTTTCTCCTCACTTTCTGCAGAGGAGAAACAAATAGTTTGAGTAATGAATAGTTTGAGTTTTGGAAATTAGACTGATGCCTTTCTTCTCACCCTTCAAATACTTACATATAACTTTGCATAGTGTTTAGCTATAGCATTCTACTTTTCACTTGTAAACTTGCCTTTCGTGTCATTGGAGAAATGCTCATAACTCTCTCAAGCTCTCAAGAAAGTGTGCTGAAACACTTGACAACCAGACTGATTTCCTTGCTAACTGATAAGCTTGTCACTGTTACTAGATACTTCAGAATTCAAGGCATAGATTTCATCTTCATAAATTAATATTTAAAAAATACACTATGTTTTCACATCAGCTGATGCTCTTCCACATTGTTTCTCTTCAGTACACAATAGGCCCATTGCAGGGAGTAGTCACGGAAAGCTGTTGAATTGATGTTGTTCTAGCCCAGTTTCAGGTTCTACATCATAACAAAATTCCTAGGAACAGAAAAGACTTGCAGAGTGAATAAGAGCAACCATAAGAAGGAACCAAGAAAAGGAAAGGGATAAGAAGGCAGAGGAGAAAGTATGGGGAGCCAATTTGCCAAAAGAAACAGAGGCAGAAAATTGTACTTGCCAGCACACAGAAACAGAAGTCAGAACATGACTTTCAGACCAACAAGAATAACAAGATCCTCAGGCCATACTGTTTTGTGAGAACTAGAGTAGCTTACTAGTATAATTTTACAGACCTAAATTTATCAAGATTTGAGAAATCAGACACACTCCTCATCACTTGATGCATAATCTAAATGCATATTTATCTCTCCCATCTATCCGGATTAGATCTATACGCTTGCTTTTAAAACATTTTTTATTTCATTTGAAATACAATCTAACTGATAAAACAAGATAGTTATAACCTTTGTTTTGCCATGGATAAATAACCAATGTACACATATAAATCATTCCCAGAGATAGAATGACATGACATTGAAATAAATGTTACCTATAAAGTGCAATATTTGTCATAAATGCTATATGAATATTGAATAGTATTTTCTGATTGTTCAATGCTTTAATCTATTTGTACTGTGTATTATACAAAATTAAGAGCTATAGAGAATGTTATAAGAAAATATTTCAAAGAGAAAAATAGAACATAGGTGGAAGAGATCTAATATCAAGTACCACTATTAGTTCTTTCAGTAACAGATCAACATTACCTTTTGTGTGACTAAATTTCCTTCCCTCACCTTGCTCACAAAATTATGTGTACCACCATTTCTAGATTTCTCAGAATCATAAGCGAGTGCATTTCAGTAGAAAGTCAATGGAATAATTTTAATTGTGAAGTATTAAGTAACTGAGACTGGTGTATCCAGACACATACATGTTCTACTTCTCTCAATAAACAAGTCCAAGTACCTCTCTCCCCGTTGCTGGCTTTACTACCTGAGGATAAAGGCATACAATACCAGGTGAAGTTAAATGAAAGACCTGAATCCCAACTCATTCAAGTTATTGAAAGTAAGTAGTCAAAATGATTGGAAGCTAAAAATTTCTGAGAAAAGTCTATTTTATGATTGTCTTAATATGATAAAAAGCATAGGTCTGCTTAAAATCTTAACATGCAAGACAGTTTCCAGGCATTTTTTGCCTTCGTGATTTGTGGAGTAGTCTTTACAGTACATAATATTCTAAGCCCATGAGATCTGATTTAATGAAATAATATCTGAATCCTAAAATCAGCTCATGTAAGCACATGCTCAACCAGCAGTTCAAAACATTTGCTGAATTTAAAAAAAAAAAAAATTGCACATTACCATGACCATCCTTCTTCTCAATGTAGTTTACAAACATTTGAACTTCCTTGTAATACTTCTTTTCCCTCACAATCAAAACTTTTCCAGCTTATTTTCTCCTAGTCTAGCTAACACCTAAGTTCATTTTATATGTAACTAAATCTGGAAGGACTATCTTGAATATTCTCAACTACAGAAGAGTGGCCTTTGGCATTAATGTTCAGTAAAGATTTTGTGATAACTGAGATGGAGTTGCAATCAGGATACAACAGCTGTAAGCAAGCACAAGTCTCTCTCATATTATCTGTGATGCAATCAGCACCCACTTCCACATTTCCTTTCTTCCATGAAAAGTGTACATCTGGCAAGGGTAATGGTGGCAATATCATTTCTGCAAACATTAAGACTACAGGGCATTTCTCCTTAAATTAGGATTATGCCCCAAGGATAAAAAAAAAAAAAAAAAAAAATCAGACCTTATACTACTGGAAACTTGCCTTTGACTTCAGTTAAATCAGTATTTGTCCCATAAAACAGATTTTCATCTTTAACCTTCATGAAGTGTCTATTGTGCAAGTTTAATTTAAAAAAAAAAAAACAAAACAAACTCCAAACCCAATGTGCTGTTGTAGGCATATAGAAATGTTAATCAAACATTTCTCTTCTGGCATTTTTAATCCTAGCTTCCCAGAAAACTCATCTTTCACTCTCCCACATACACACACTGGCAGGGAGCTTCTCCAGTTTCCACAGTCTATTTATAGATGGAAATTGTATTTTTATTTTCCAAGGCTCACAGAGAAAGGAATATTACTCCAACAAAACACAAGCTGTGTATCTGTCTTTTAGCAGTAACAACAATGAAATAAGCAAAAGCTGAAAATCTGAAGTTGTTGCAGTGGTGTCAGGTTGGTCACCGCAAAAGCAGAGAATGTGTTTCTTTGCTTACTTATAAGTAATTATTGAAGCACCACAGTACCTTATTGCTTAATGTGTTTATTTCCTTACTCAGATAAGAGTTGCCAGTTTTAGTGGTGTACTGCATCTTAAGTTTAATCTGAGCACTACTTATTTGTCAAAGACTCTTCTCAGTTGACAGTGCTGTGAAAAATACAATTATACTAAGCCTGATAGGGGTTTTTTGGTGTTGTTTTGGGGGGGTGCATTATTTTTTATTTAGTAAGCAAAAACTGTTTATTCACCCTGCATGCAGAAGCCTGCACACAACTATGTCAAAATGTGAAGATATTATGGACAGACATTGGCAAAAATATATTCAGGTCTTTAGCGCTTCCAGATTGTGCCTAGATCACCAATATGGCTTAGAAAGCATGAAAAATGAATGTACTCAAGTAGGCTAAAGTAACATCTCTACTCAAAAAGGACTGTAATGAAGTTTTCCTCTTTACCTGATTGATGTCACCTTTAAGTGACAAGGGGGCCATTCATCTTAAGCAGTAACTGTGGGAAAAAGTCAGTGTAATATTTATGGTTTCATCTCTCATCCCTCAGCAAAAATGATGCTAACACATACACTAAGAGAACTGAAAACAGGAGTAGTGACCAACACAAAAAGCTACTGAAATTGATAAGAACTTAAGTCCCCTTTTCCACTTCTACCAGCTCCAACACAAAGGAGAGAGCATGACCTTCACAAAACAAGTGACCTCATAACTGCCAAAGCTTTTTAAGTATGGATGGACATACATTTTTGTATGATCTGTTCATCACATCTTAAAACATTCAGAGGTTATATACCCTTTATTACATTACTCCCAAACCATTGTGTTTTTAAGTAGAAAATCTGAAAGTAGTATGCATTGTCTCCAACATGTGACTTTTTTCCTATTTTTTATGCCCGTGGAATTAAATAAATCATGCACTACACTGGAATATTGATTTCCAGGAAGCTGGAAGTTTGAGAGAGATGTTTGTATCAACTTGCAACACCCATAAGGCAGACGAAGCCCTTTTATATTCCATTGTATGTTGCATAAATATAAATTTCCAGCCAATAATTCTGCTAATTTGCAAGGAAAGTCATTATGAATGTAGTTTATTTGTACGTTTTGTAAAGGCTAGCACATTTATTGATGGATTTCAACAGGATAAGAAAATCCATGTCCAATTTTGACTCTGGGCAAGTTTTCAACATCACTTCAACAATATTTGAGAACCAAGATGAGCTCAAATGGGAAAAAGTTTAGATGCAGCAATCTAAGCATTAATCAGCCCATTCTCCCACTACTGACTGCTGGGGAAAAGGGAAAAGAATATTTGATGAAAGCTTACCAGAGTCTAAAATCTATACCTTTAATTCAACAGTGATAAGAGATCTATCATTCAGGTTTTAAAAAGATGTTGAATGATGGTGTTTTACTGCTCTGCTCAGTTAATTTGTAGTTTTTATATAAACATGCACACACGTGTATACTTATAAACATACACTTTATTCCTAACGTTTCTGCCATACATTTCTTAAGCAACCCCACTTCCCAAATCCATGGAAAAGTACTTGGGTACAAATTAAAGGTTATATGGCTACACATGCAAGAGTCTAGAGGCACACCAAAGCAATGGCTAAACTTTTAGGTTTACAGTAGCAGCTCTCTCACCATTGCTCACTTTGGTCCCATACAGATACAGATCTGATACTTTCTGGTTCACTGGAGGCATAGAAACAATTATCCACTTCTAAATCTATTTTGGTTTTAAATATTTGTACATTAAAATTGAAAGATTAACTCTTAATTAATAGATTAAGAAAACAGAGATTAACAGTTTGAGAAGGAACTCCAGGCCATTATTGATAACCAGGGTACCTAAAGGAACTGTGAGGGGAAAGGAGAGTATAGGGAAATAAAGATTCTTGCTCTTTCACAGATGATAATCCTACATAAATTGACCACGATGAATGTTGGTTATGAAGTGAGTGAGATTTTAATGCTACTCTCAGCAATCAAACTGAAAAAGAGTTAAAAAGCGGTTCTAAAGTTACTGAAGTGTAACTCAAATAACTAATTAGGTAGGGCATAGAAATGCTACTTCAAATTTATGACAGACACAGCTCCCATCTATAGGAATATTCTTTTGGGATCCTCCTTTCCCTGTTATGTTTCTTGGATAGGGTTGAGCACAAGAAAAATTAATTATTTTTTGCTTCTTTGTTCTGCAGCGATAAGCCAGACTGTCAACTGCTTATTGCACCACTTTTTCAGCATGGGGAATCTGCAAGATTTTGGGTCCTAACTCTGCTAAAGCTGCCTGTATTTCCATCCCATCTGCTGTGGAAGTGCACATAGGAAGGTTTCTGTTAATATTTTAAAAGACCATTTTCAGAAGGCAGCTGTCATTTTAATGGCTTTTTAAATGGGTTTTCTCCTGATTCATTTGCATCTCCTATTTTTTGCTGTTGGTTATGTTGGTTGGTATGTTGTTTAAAGTATCTCTGACACAATAAGGTTAGAAATGTTGAATATTTATGCCAATATATTGTGTACAGGAAAAGAGGCATGGCCTACTGAAACCCAAATGTTTTACTGACAGTCTGCAATTTTTCAGCTTTGATACTGATTTGACCAGCAATATTATTTTCCTTGTTTTCCAAAGTAAAGGTACAGAAACACACAACAGGAAACACACAGTAAAGCTCAGGCATAGCATAACATACACACAGTTATTGATATGAACACTACCATAAACACACCAAAGCATTTATCTACTGACAAGTTTTACCCCACTGCTGCAGTAACTGCCTGAAGCAATGTTCACATAGCATCTCAACAGATCTGGCACATTAAATGGGGACAGTCAAAATAAGCTGGAAGATCTCCAAAGCCCAGGTTTTAGCCTGAAGGTGATTTATTAGGCATATTTACTTAGCCTGAAGGTGATCAATTAAGATTTCTTATTTCTCTGGGACAACAAAAAAAAAAAAAACACACCACAATTTAAGTACTGACTGAGGTGCTATCTTCAAACTTATTCTTTATATAGAGCTCAGTGGTCTTTAGAGACTCCATGGCTATTTCCTGAAGGGAAAGGATACTTATATGCAAGGGAAGCATTTCAAAAGAAAACTGGCAAAAGCATGAGTTACCATATCAACTTTAACAAAGATATATAAATCAAGAGCATTCATAAGAAAAAGGAAACTACATTTCTTAAGCTTCAGAAGAAAAGGCGGAGCACATTTTATCTGGAGCAAAAAGGGAAAAAGATACTCAGAAATAGGAAACGGGGGTAACAAGCTAGACCTTCAGGCTACTTCAAGATAAGCGTCAAACACTCTGGAAGTATTAAGCATGTCATTTTGCCTAGCCTTTAAGGCCAAAACTTTCCTCAAGATTCTTGGAGGAGAAGCATCAAAATAAAACTTGTTATTAAATATAATTTGGAAATGTTCCATGACTTTCTGGTTCTTTTCAGTAACCATTTTCCATCTCTGTAATCAGACTTTAGTATGTTAGAATCCTGTTGTGTCGTAAATTTAATCTTGCCTAGCTTTCAAGGTGAGAATAGATTCAGCTAATTAATAAGGATAGAGATGCTTTGGTTTGGTTTTTGTTTGTTTGTTTGAAGTCTTTGTAAATCCCATTAAACCGCGCATACACAAAGCTGAGACAAACTTGAAAGGCCAAGGTATTGGGGTAAACCTCTTTGAACTCCACATGTCAGCATCAAGAGACAGATTTTGAGGAAAAGCCCTTCTTGTCTGTCAGGCATAGACCAGTAACTCCGGCAAGTAGCAGATGGCAGAAATACAGCTGAACGCTCTGAACATTCACCAAGATCATCACTTTAATCAAAAAGGGAAGCACAGAATAGCCAACAGAAATTACTCTATTAATGCTCAAATCTGCTACAAGATACCAATCAAGCAAAACTGAAATGGGAAGAACCACTCTTTTCACAAATTGCTTCCAAAATTACCTTGCTTCTCTCACAGTTTTGCCTACTCTAACAAGTGTTTGGCAACTATCAAATTAAGTTTCACTTCTTAGTTCTGTTCTTGGCACAAGTAGGATTAATCAATTAGTCTTTGAAAGCAATCTGGTCAGAGAGGAACACTAAGTAAGATTAAGAGATACTAGAAAGAAGGCAATTAATCCAAAGGAAATTTCTAGCTTTGTCTTTTGAGTTTAAAAGTCATAAACTAACACTATTTCAGACTGAAGGAAGGCAATATGGGTATATCCTGGCCCATATAATTTTTCTGTCCAAGCAGGTTCTTTATCCCTTAATATTTCTAAGCTGCATGGGCATACAGATCTGCCCTGTGGAAACCTTCGATTAGAGCCTAGTTTTCAGCTCTGAAGGCTGGATTTAAACAAGAATACATAAGAAACAGTGTCTTAGTTATACAGTAATAATAATGCAAAGGCAGTACCCATCTAATCATCCAGAGTTATACAACTGGGAGCTGCATAGTGGTAGTTATGACAGCACTTTGAGTGAGCATATCCCACTGTGAATGGTTGCAGTTGTAGACTTCATGTTATTTCAGTTATGACTGGTTAATTTGCAGACAATTTTATCACCAATGATAAAATGCTGTCACACTCAATCATACATTAGTCTCCCATATTCCTCTGGGTTTTCAACTTTATCCTTACTCTGAAAGGTACTTTTGTACCTAAATCAATATTGGCTTCAAGAGTTGCCCGTAATATGCATCTAGAAATCAGACAATTTGTGCTTCAACATTTGAAAATGCAGCTGTCATGTTCTTTACTTCGATGTCAAAGAAAACAATTACTGAATACTCAAAAAAATACACACAGGTAAATATAAACAACATTGAAATTATTACTATTATATCACTATTTGCCAAAAACCACACTGAGTTGTTATCCATTGGACAATACAATCAGGACAGTTTTATGTTATTTTTCTTTAATTTTGTAATTGTGGGTTTAGTTGAAATTTTTCATAAGCAAACTTTTTTCTGAAATTAATAATTTTTATTTAATTTCTTAGGTAAACATAGTGCTAAGAAAAGTTACCTTCAGAATTTTCTAGACTGGCAAACTTCAGTTCAACTGTGAAGTTTCTTTCTAGCAGTGAAGCATATTTCATTCAAAGTAGAAGACCCCTGGACAATTAGGAGAGAGCAAACTCTCAGCAACTATACAGAATCCTTAGAAGACAGAAAAAAAAAAAAAGTTACCAAGAGCAGCCAAACACTGAGACAGGTTGCCCAGGGAGGTTGGGCAATTTGTGTCCTTGGATACATTCAAAACTCATCTGAACAAACTGAGAGGACTGGACCTGCTTTGAGCAGGGTGTGGGAATAAGAAAGCTTCAGAGGCCCCTTGCAACCTAAAATATTCCACACTTGCATTATTCTATTTTGACTAAATCTATGCAAGTAATTTCTCTAAATCACTCTATTAAGAGGAAAAAAAGACAAAATAATTGGAGAACTGAGCAGAAGCACAGGAGAAGTGAACTGGTTGCTCAGAGGTAATTGCTTAATTATTATCAGAACCAGAACCAGCAGATAAGAAGTGTTGACAGTAAAGACAGTAAATTAGGCTGTTTATTCAGTTGCACTTCTAGTGAGAATTTACTACTACACTCTTACTAGAAAAAGCCAAATTGAAAGGCAGTCAGTGAAATTCACAGAAGCAAAGCAGGACACTCTGAAAGAGAAGAAGTACAGGGGAAGACATACAGAGTAATTAAGATTCAAAGTTCTCAGATTATACAAAAACATAATGTATTTTGTATTAAATAGACAAGCAGAAGGAACAAAGCTAGTGGAAAGGGACTGAAGTCAAATTAAGAAAGGAACCAGCATGGCACAAGAATGAACTGATGGAAGAAGGCAACATTACAGTCAGTGCCTAAGGAACATATGTGACAGAAAAATAAGTTTACTGGTGGTGGTAATGACTGATGGACTGCAAAAGAGATTAAGCCAAAGACCTCCTTATGTGTATCTGTTCTGCTGCTAAAATAGATTATATTCATTGAATCAATATGTCGAAGTGATACTAAAGAATAAATAAAATTCACTAGTGTTGAGAGGATATAATTTGCATTAGTTAAGAAAACATTTACTTAACTGGACAGGTTATAGTATACTGACATAACTGTATAATAAATAGTTTCATTCCATACTGGGGCACCTTGATATCTTATTATGCATATGCAGGGTTTTTTGCATGCTTCACATATAATGACCCAGCTGGCTACAAAAATTCTCTAGCCATCCCATACCTTTCCAGCACCCTCTAGTACAATTAAATGTCTATTAGCTGACATGAGAATTGGAATGAGTTTTAGAGAATGAGGCAGGTCATTAGACAAAAAAAAATATAAATTATATTTTTGAGCAAATGACAATGATCTAAGCAATATGTTGTATGTGCATATTTTGGATGGCAAGAGATCAGATGTGTGACAGAGCATAAGCTCCTCATAATCATCCTCCTCATCCTTCCTTATTCACTCCTACCTACGGTACTGTTTAATTAGTAAAAATATCTGCTCTCTCATAAGGCCTCTGTAGCCTGAAGTAGTTTCAGGGTTCCTTACCACTACATGTGTCTTTGAATTTAAGTCATGCATTACAGGTTAGACTTTCTGCAAAGTTTTTTCTGCTGTCTTTATTTTGCTATTTTAAAATGCTTATCCAGAGCCTCAGAAAAAAAGTTCAAAAACTTAATTTTGCTGCAGAAAATTCAGACAACTTTCCAGCAGAAAAATGCTTCTGGCAAGCTAAAGAAAATAGAGCTGTGGGATATATTAATTAGTACCAGCTCTGTTCATCATAGACCAAAGGCAGATTCATACTTATTCATTAGTGGCAGACTCATGACTGAATGAGGAATATCTCTGAAAACATCAAGAAAAATAAATAATGCTTTAGTTAGAGCATACTTTCTGTCAGAAAGGTCTGCTAGTAGTTTCTATATTTCATGCTATCTTCTAACAACAAAAGGAACAGAAAAAATTATACCAGTTACAAGAGTAGTCTAAGTATTTGCCACGTATTGGAGCTATTTAACAACTAGCCACCTACACCAAGAATGAATGTTCAGTACCGCAGTAGTCCTCTGACTGCTCTTCAAAAAGTGTTCTTGGTCATACAGACACTAACCATGAACAATCATGTGGATTTAACATAATAAAGTTACCTAAGTTCATTATAATGGACATCTGCCTGACACTTTTAAATGCATGGGATTTTTTTAAAAAGCAGATACCAGACTGGATCTTCATGGGTTTTCGGAACTGTAAAACACTACTAATATGCATGGACATCCTCTTCAACCCCTCACGGCCCTGACTCATCATCCCTACCATCTCACAGAAGAAACGTACACAAGACTTTCCATGCAGCCTTTTTTACAGCTTTGCTGTGTGCTCTTCAACACATAGAATTTTAATTTGGAAAAGACAAGCCTCAGCTGATATAATACAGCACAGCTCTGCTCTCTTAAATGAAGCAGACATTTGCATCAGTTAAACATCTTCTAGGACTCTCTTATCTCCTGAGGATGCATACACATATTTTCTTTTTATTACCTATTTTTTTCAGTCATCATTAAGAAGATGACAGTCTGTATTTAGGATCACCTCAGCCACATGTACCGTACAGATATGTTAATAACAGTTGTCATTTTTCTTTTTGTCATGCCGGCCTGAATAGATAAGCAACACAGTCTTTGCAGAAAGAGAAATTAGGGGATTAGTTTTGTAATCCTTTGTAGGATATTGTTACTCAGCAGCTTATTTGTGAATCAGGGAAGGTGACCCTGCTATCATCACAGCTGATCAAATTTCACTTAATGAGAACTGAAGAGGGCACTGGTGAGAAACATGGTATAGAGGGATAACTGGAATGAATTTGTTGATAACACTTTACAAACTGTATCTAGTGTTATTCAATTAGTTTGATATGTTGAAATCTCAGAGGAAAAACTAAGCAAGGCAAGTTTTATATGGAGAAGAGACTTATCTCTCAACTAATATTGTTCCATGCACACAAGCAAGCTTTCGGGTCAGAAGGACTACATCAGATAGCTTCTCACTTTCCTCCAAACCATATCAACTGGTCTAAGCAGTCTCTTCCTGAAAGCTTATCTTTTCTCATCATGGTAGCCACAGCTACACTCAAGAGAGTTGTCAAAAATTTATATGATTGATTCACACATTCAGAAACACTAATTCACAAAAAGTAGTTCATAACAAGAGCAGAGATGACACTGACACACACCCCTCCACATCCCACCATAGACAGAGTGAACACACTTGCCTGGCACTTTTACCATCAACAGAACAGAGGAGTTTTAACCAATATAATTGTAAAAGACATTCATTTATTGGAAACTAAATAGCATGAATAAATGTTGAAATTCTTGCATTTTACCTTATCAAAATTTGTTTCTAGCCTCCTGTATACAGTAGGTGTCAGGCACACATTTTCCAATGTAAAAAAAAAAAAAAAAACCACCACCACACAACACACAAAAAACAAACACAACAACTACAAAAAACACCACACACACAACACTCCACTGAAATTTAACAAAGTATTTAAAACAAAAGCACATTTTCATCATTGCAATTACTTAAAACCCTATTTTTCTCTAGCCCAGGAGAGCATTAAATTCTTGTCATCACAATGCTCTGTGTGACACATGAAACACATCCACAGATCTCAGAAGTCAGTCTGTTAGTTCCAACAGAGCAGTGAAGAAAAACACTGTTAGAAAGCTTCAGCAACCCTTGGAAAAGTGATTTACTAAGGCTGGGATTTTTTCGAATAGTAATACAGGGTCTCACTTCAGCTGTAGCTTTTCATAGCGTGTTTCTTAATAAAAATATTTAACTGGAAAGTACTTGGAAGACCTATTGAATTTTGTCTACTGAATGCTATGATTTTTTTGTAGTATAGTATTTTCAAAATATTTGTTCTCTACAAAACCTGCTTATTTGAGGAAAAAACTGAGATTAAGCTTTATTTCTCTAACCTCACACACATTAACACATCTTCCAAAAGAGTTATTACATTTTATGTCTCCTCTACTAGGCATAGAAGTTAGTGTCTTAGACTAGTCTTCCTCACTTGACTACAGACTCTTCAAGAGCAAATTGGACTGCTGTGTTTGTGCAGAACTTAGGTGTCATGGTTTTAATGCCACATGATCAAACAACATCATATCCATCTATCATACTCAAATACCTACCTTGGTTTTGCAGGCATAGTAAGTGGGAGACTAAAAGCTTTAACAGCGAATTGTTTTTTATATTAAATTATTTTTCCATATGAGACCCAAAATACTGATTTTTTTTTTTTGCATGAAGTATAACATTCTATGATCTTTTTGTTCTTTTTTCCTCCAACAAAAGTAGAAAACAAGTTTTTCTTGTTAAAAAAAAAAAAAAACAAACAACACAACACAGTGTCACCATCTAAATTTTTATCAAGCCTAATAGGTTAGACTGATTTTTGGGCTGAAAATGCTTTTGTCCCTCATGGTAAAAAGGGTGGCTTTCTGCAGAGACCAGCTGCAGTTCTGAAAGCACATGAAAGGTGTTGCTCTGTTTTTATATCAGGTAGTGTGATAAGTATGTCAACTAATTGCAGAAACTTGTAAGCAAATCTTCAAACTGATGCCATGCACAACCCATAATTCCTTGATAGTACTTTGGCTCAAATCAGATAAGACTCTCTGAAGTTTCTTTTTCCCCAATCACAGGATCTTTGTAGTACAGAGTGTTTTTGTTTGAACAGAATGACTGGAGGGCCACAAGTGCCCTCCTCTGGAAATCTGATGCTACTCCAGTTTATTTATGGAATGGCATAGATAACTGACTCATGGACAGGTGTCTAAAACACCCTGTGCTAAAGTGTTTTGCATTATATATCCCTTGTGTGAAAATGAAGAGATTTATTGAATTGTAAGCTTGCTAGTGCAAGCTAAACAGCCTAAAGAGCATCAGTCAAATAATAAGAAAATATCTAGCTGTGTAATTTAGCAGAGCTTTAGTGTCATTAATAGACCATTTTTCTATGAATATGTTTCTTAACTAACTCAGCACAGAAAATTGATCTTTAATCCTACCATTTTCAAGCAGGATTTAGATTAAGAATACACCTCCTCCTTTTTCCTCCAAGTCTGAAAAAGAGTTTTCCAATTCTTCGTCTTGTAAAAAAAAATAAAAAAAAAAATAAATAAAATTAAAAAAAAAAATCAGTAAAGGATCTATACATGAATAAACCATTAGAATATCAAAACCCAAACATTAGTATAGCTTATCCCTAGCTACCAATCCTCAATGAGGTAGATATAGCTTCCTGATTACCAGCTGTGCTGAGAGCATTCACAGTTCTGAAATGGATCAAAGCACATCTATAAATCAGTATGTGACTAAATATGGATGTAAGAAGTTTACTCTATTAGCATTTGACAATCCAGGCATATACACTCACATACATTAAAGATAAAAATGAATGCAGTGCATGGCAGCATAATTTGTATGTTAATGATTACACAGCTATCTGAAGGAACACTGCAGACATGGTTTTATGCTATAACCAGAGCATATAGAAAGTTGTGTACAAAACGGAAGCAAAGTTGAGAATGTTTTAAGCTAAAGCATTGATCATATTCCACTTCAGCTAAGACACAGTCAGCTTTCCATTTTGACACATAAGCTAAGAACAACCAGGATGCTCACGTGAGCTCTGACCAAGTTGACTTCCATACTCCATGCAGCTTTGTGTCTTTTAGTAGATGAAATTACAAAACAAGTTATGACACCCAGGAATTCTGCATTTTATTTTGTTCAGCCTAAGTACACAGTATTCAGATCCAGCACACACAATGCAGCAACCCTTCCAAGATCCATTCATATTAGAAAAACCTATCATCCACTTACAATTGGCAGAACAAAGGCAGACTTTAACCTTCACAGTTTAAGAATGGAGCATCCAAAGTCAAAAAGCAAAGAGTGGAAATCAAACTCTGAATTTGACAGTGTCTCAGACTAGCATGATTACTCTCATCAAGTGTTTTGCAATTTTTCTTCTCAGCTGATATCAGCACGTCTTTCTTCAAGGTGAGAGTCTGGAAATCAATGCACAAACAGAAATGAAGTTCTTTCCATCATCACTACTAAGTAATAGGGAAAAGCCATCCAGCTCTATTGTGCTCTCTCATAGTCCAGTGCCTTGAGAATTCAAGTTTTGGAACTCCATCACACAGTAGGATAAGCACTTAAGGTCTTATGTAAAGAATATTTAAACTTCTTTAAATGCCTCTGTCTAGAGTTTATTTTCTCGCTTTACAAAAAACATGGCAGCTTTCATAGCTCTCCAGTCTACTGCTAATCCAGGTCACTTTGGGTTCATTGGCCCAGGAGAAGCCAGGAGAAAAGGAAAGATCTGTCCTCCTGAAAGGTAACTTTCAGCTTGACCTGTACATTTCTATAGAAAATCCTGGACCCCAACACAAAACACTGCATTAAGCAAGTCATGCTATTCAAAAAGTAAACTAAAACAGAAGCAGAGATGGCATGAAAGACATACTGGTCATTTGTTGTAGGCTGGTTTTCAAACATTAACCAAAGTTACTTAAATAGCCAACAAAGGAACCAAATATTAGAATAAAAAGTTCAAAGCAGCATTCAGACTCCATAGCCCAGGTGTGCATTTCAATTTTTTTTTCTGTGAAAATTTTCCATAAGTGTGAATTTCTGATTCAGTCCTTAGAGAAGGATTTCCTGTCTGAGCTTGAAAGTCCATGGCAAACAGACTCAAATGATAGATCATTCTTTTCATCTGCTCACATTAGCTATAGCAGTTTATGTTACTGTCTGTAGGCAACTGGAAAATATAGATGAAGCCAGAAAGCAAAGAAGAGCTAGCAATTGTTAACATTATGGAAAATATGGAAATGCCAGCCCACATCCATGTGCAAACTCTAAAGAGGAACACCAAGGCACTGACCATTTCAGTCCTACTTGGCACACAGCTCTACTTGCAGATCTGTGGGACCTATTTATCAGGACTTGCACACAATGATTTTCTTGTTACCCCAACATTAGGTGTTCTTTTAATACAAAAAGTCCACAATTATCTATGATTTAATGATTTTTCACTACATATGCAAGTTTGTGGCCTCTCAGATCAAATAGCTTGCTCATATTTTTAACCTCTGTACATCTATGACCTGACTTTATTGGACTGTATTTCTTCTTAGTACATTTTATCTGAGGAAACTCATTAACATACTCCATAAATAATTTGCTAATCACTAATGAAAATGTTAAATTAGATCAGACATAAAATTGATCTCTGTGACACATCACTAAATGCTTCTCACCCTTCACATCCCAGCTCAATATGTTGTTGCTTATTATATTTTGTTTACAGCCTTTTGGACAGTTTTCAACCTCTGTGTTTTCAAGTCAATCTCCATTATTTCTTCAATGAGACTTTGCAAACCACTATTTTATAATACTTCATTAAATTCTACATAAAGTTTCCTGTATTCCTAAATTCCTTTTGTCAGTTATTTATTGGGCAATTTTAAAATTCTGTGTGCCTGATATTCTTTGTTCTTTCCCTATTCTATTGCTCAGTAAGCTCCGAGTGTTTGCAAAAACAATATTTTTTTAGTACGTTACTAAGACTTAAAGTCAGGACTCTTGCACAGTGCTGTAATTTTCAGGATCATGCTTTCAATCAGCAGCACTTCTATTATGGTGGGAGCTTCTCAGTTCTCCATGACTTTTCATAAATCACCACAGGCAGTGTCGTCACCATCCTTGGGATCCTAGGTACACACGCTTAGAACAACCAATTTGTAGTTTTTTCCCCCAGAATATTTTCTTACCAATTCTGATTTGCTTCCTTTCTACATGCCTCTTTAGACAACAACCTGTATTGGAAATAGCCTTTATTTATCCTGGAATGTACTAAGCCCTTCACTTGCATTTCATGTCTTTCGCTGGTTTTATGCTGCATTTCATAGCGATAGTAATTTATTTTGTTCCTTTCTACAGAAACAAAAAAAAAAAGATTACTGGTTTTATACACAGCTGCTTAAACATCACTTAAAAATCCACTGATACACAGCACAAATCACACAGCACAACTCTGAAGGCTTTTGACTGGCCCACTTATTTAAACAAAGAGTAAGTACACTTCCAGAAAAGTTTCTGAATGAGTTATCTAACAAATACTTTCAGCAGCATTAACCAAATATCTGAGGAAAAATATACTCCTTTTATTTAACTATATAATAAACATCACCTATATTTAATGAATACTTAGAACTTTGATACCAAGCTGACGTTATTTATTATTTCAGAATTGGCAAGAGTGACTAATTTTTCCGTGTGTAGAAAAAGTAATTCCTGTGTAAAGACAACCATACACATCTTGAAATAAAACTTAATTACAGCTAGATCTAACTTTATTTGTGAGCTTTCAGGGAATATTATCAATATTAAATTAATAAATTAATACATAATAATTAATATCAATATTAAATTCCTGACACCGTAGAAGTGATTCACTAGGAAATATGCAAGCAATTATGTAACAAATATACCTTTGAAAGGCAGAACTCAGGAAAGAGGAATGTCTTTTATATATCTAGGTATCCAGCACATGCCATGTCAAAAAGAACTTGAATCAGTAGATCTTTCTATGCATTATAATTACCATTTAGTAATTCATAAAATGCTACTAACTGTAGGATTTGAAACAGATCCATACAGGAAAATTCACTACTGTTGTGTGTTATAACTATACCAGACAATAAGCATAAACATACTTCTTTTCTTACATACAGCAAAAACACCAAGGAGAGGAAAAGCCTAAATATAGAGGAATTACTTTCAACATTTTTTTACGTCATGAATAATTTTTATTTTAACTACCTAAAATCTAGCTGTTTAGTCCAAGATGACCATTTGGCTAACTTTATGATCAGGAGAAATTAATTCTTAGCTGGCTGAGGGAGAGAATGATGGCAGGTGCCCAAACAAGCTGCTTGTGCCATTTCAGGTCTCTGTACAGGGCTGACAGGGGAACATGGGAACAACCTACACTCACCTAGAGTGATAGATGGAGCCATACAAGCAGCTCCAATACATTAAGAATGGCAATAGAGATTTATGTATCAAAAGCAGATAGTAGAAGGCAAGCTCAAACTAAATCTCTTTGTTTTAGATGGCTACAAACAGGTGAAAGTCATATTATCCCATTTACTTCATTCATAAAAGCAAAACAGAAGAGAAATCTAACACAAGTTTGAAGACAAATGCAGAAATAGTTGGAGTGTCATTTTAAATGTGAAGGTGTGTGGAAACTTGCAGAAAGCACAGTACATTGTTGCATGAATGTCTTGTTTTAAGGTGCCTAGAAATAGGTTAAGACCTTCTGGCAACATGTTTCAAAGTACCAAATTAGTGCAAACTCTCTTGGATAAAATGCTAGCCTTATTCTAGAAATTTCCTTCAGTGCATTGAGCCTGGTTTAGCTTTGGAAACTTAGCTTCAATTTTGTGATCATTTTAAATTATTGAAAGGAAGTTATTTATTTGAATGGGAGTTTTTATTGAAAAACCTTTCCTCTTGAGGGAAGCTTATACATTAGTAGAGAAGCTACCATTAGATTAATTGAATGTAAATTTTATCTATTTACATTTCTGATTTCCTCTTTCTCGTGTTTTTAATTAATTCATTTATTCTCCACATTATGATCACAAATTGACAGGCAGCTGGCAATAGCTGATTTTCATTTTAAGCCATTTATAATCTCACTCCCATCTGTCATCTGTTACTTGCACTTCTTGTGATCTCTTTGGAGCAAGGAACAAGTATTATTATCTTCACGGGCAGCACCAGGAGTCTTGTGTGAGTTATGAAAGTACACACTAATAATGAGAAGGGTAATAACTTAATCTGAGCTATTTTCTCTTATCTGCTCTTCAGAATCAGTCCACTCATCTAACATTAGCACTTTACTAATATCCACCAATGAGCTGTCAAAATATTTAACTTAAAAATTGACAAACATGTCTTGGCCACACACACTTAAGTATTACAAGTCTGGAGAGCAAGCCATATGCTGCCTATGTGCATTTTATATATATAAGATAGATATAGATACACAGACATGAATCCTCATTATGTGCGTTATCATCAGCCTAAAAGCATTTCTCACACTCAATGAAGTTTTGGCCAGGAAAATCAGTATCACATAAAAGCAGTCACCTGTATTCACAGATACAGCATTTCAAATGTAAGACAGCATCAAAAGACCTGAAGCTTTCTACATAGTCAATAATAAGTAACACCAGGATGAGATGGAAATCTCCACATGACCAAAAAAACAGCCAGACTGATACTTTTTTGAATTACCAGCCACAAAGCACAAGAGACCACTGTGAAGCAATATAATTCTTGACTGTATAGAGCACTTGAATAAAGAAACAGAAAAACATACACCCACACTGAAGACTCAGTGCCCAAGGAAATAGAATTTTCTTGGAAAAAAACACTAAAAGAGCTTTTCAGTTTTTTTAATCTTACAGTTAGTTAATACCAACTGGATCTGCATACAATATAAAGACCCAGTATAGTGAAGAAGAATATGTAATTGTAAAATTAGAAACTTATTTAGCTTACAAACTGAAGTGGCACAGACAACCAGAATTACAATGTTCTGTTGTGTTTAACAATAGAGCCTTGCACTCTCTACATTCAAATAATATTTTCAATATGTTTAATAAAAATACACAAACACATGAGCATAAGTAGCCCAAGTTGCTATACAAACAGTATTTATTTCTTAGAATTGTTCCCAAAACTGAAAGGACTTCAACAAGGTACAAAAGAAGCCCAAGGGTGTTCTCACACAATATCAGGAATCCATGACTACTTCTTCCAGTTATAAATTCAACCTATCTGAAGGACATAGCAGATGCCAGTAGCTATCATCTTTGAGGCATAATGGTTAAAACATCACCATTTTAGTCAGAGTACAATACACAGTCCCAAAACTTTGGTAAAGTTCCCAAGGTGGGATTGGGCCCGGTACCATGTTAGGTCTTGTTTCACAATCATGCTATTCTGTTACACAAATATGAGCTCCTACCAAGGCCACCTTCATCTACCAATTGTTCACAAAAAAAACCTAACAAAAAGTCTTCTGAAAAACAGACTAAGACGCATCTCTTCAAGTTAGCATATGGAAAGACCAGGTCTGCTGAGAAAGCATCAGCACAGCTACTGTAAAGAGAAACTCTACTTACAAACCTTGTGTGGAATATCATCAGGTATTAGTAAGCAGATATTTAAGGAAGACAAGTTTTTGTGGAGACAAACATTAAAAAAAAAAAAAAAACAAAAAAAAAAAAACAAACCCAAACCACAAAACATAAAACCTCCTCACAGTCAATGAGCACATAAAGATAAATTAAAAAGCACAAGCAAGACCTTACCTGCCAAAACCCCTAAAACAGGAGTTCTAGGACAGTGAAGAAAAGAAGAAGGATGAAGAGTAGACTACAGAAAACCTCAGGTACTTTCCTTAAGTAGCACTTCCCATTGCCATGCTCGCAGCTGGAAAATACAAAGCTCACTGCTCTGACTCAGCTGGGCCTTCTTAATGCCCTAATGTTCTTAATTCACTTTACCTTTCATCCTGAGAAATTAACTTCTTTTGTTCTAAGTATGAAAATGCAATTATTAATAAAGGCAAACACATGCTTATCAGGCAGTGTGTTGACTCAGCAAAGGTAATATACAGTACTTCAAACAAAATGGCAGAGTTTACTTAATATAAGGAATAAAAATATTGCATTTAAATTAGGTGATCATATTAGGTTTGAATATAAATCGTGTTTGTCTTTCTTGAGAAATACCTAATTTTCACAAAGGCACTTCTTTTTATGAACTGATAATTAAAATTACGTACTTTAAGTACCGTATATGAAAATTCATGATTCTGCACTGACTTTGGAAAACATAAGATTGTAGATACCTGTGTATCACTTTATGGGGCTATTAAGTTTTGTAACTGTGAAAGAGAGGAAATCTAACAGAAAACACACCATCTCCATTTTCACTGAATAAACTGAAAGCAATGTAGGAAGGAGTGCAGCCTCTTCATTACATGAACATACCTTAAAAAAAAAAATCAGTCACAGCTATTTCTGACTTTCAGGGACATTATATTAAGGATCATGAACTAACTGAATCTTAAAAGTATGTAATCAAATATTTGTACTTCTGATATTGGACAGCAATACTTTCTCAGAGATAAATGTTCTTAAAGGGCTAGCAACTGTCTGCCTAGTGAAGAGCAAAATGCAAAAGCTATATTCAAATAAAAACTCTGGTCTCTTAGCTGGGCTAAAAAATCAGAGACAACTGAATCTGGTCCAGATTAACAATATTTTCCAGTTTCTCAGGTGCTAAATCTGTCCTTTCTTGTTTTCTGCAGTGCATATTGCAGAGAAGTTTTCAATGTGCATTTGCTCCACATCTACAGTGATAGTATGAAATTACCACACACAAATGGTATGAGTAGAGAACAAGGTTAACTAACACAAAACAGCAGCCCTGCAGTTGTAATCACAGAAAGGTGGGTGGTTGCCCAGGACTATGGAAATTCTCTCAACACCAATCTCTTACAAACCAATATTCTTTTTCAGTTCTTCTTGTGGGGGAAGGCAGAAAAAAAAATTAGCACACTACTAAAGAGCTAGATATTTGATGGTGAAATTTTGTTTTCTTATATATGATGCACTATTTCTTAATAAGTATTTCTGCTTATAAACTCTGGCTCGAATACTCTTCAGCACCAATGGCTTGTCACTGCTGAAACCCTTTCCTCCTATCTGTCTGCACCTGAAATTGTCAAAAGTGGGAAAGAGTTAGTAATCTCTGTCAGGAACCAATCCTGCAGATTGCTAGTTGATATCGTGCTCTCTGTTGCAAACGGTTTTATTTACTTTTACAGGGGTTATTATACTTAAACTCATTAAACTATCTTCAGTTCTAAGTTTCAGGTCCAGATCTTTAGTAGAATTATTCAAGTTCAAGTGCTTCATCAGAGCTGACAAAACTAAACCTCTTGCAGTCAGACCCTTGGATCAAAAGATCCACTTGATGTTACTTCTTTCAAGAGGAAGCCTAAAAGGACAAAGCCCAAATGTTGTGGTTGACTTGAAATTAAATGTAAGACCCATTAAATATTCATTAATTCATAGATGAAGGTAGGACCTCAAAGTGGCTAATTCTGGTTATGTTTACACAGGAGATATTACTTCAATCACTCAGATATCCTGAGAAGTTCTGTAGATCATGAATTTTAACTTGTAGTAGTTGCACTATGTCAGAAACGTAAAAACAGATATAAAGAACTAATTGAAACTAATTGAACTAACAGAAAGTTTCTAGAAAAACAGAATCTATCACTGAGTTGAACGCTGAAAATTGCGGTCTTTCACACCAGTATAGTACAGTAAGGAAAATGTTCTTTAACGCTTTCATTTTGATCTATGAAAGATCCATATAGCATAAGATACAAACAGGTATTGTACTATTTGATTCTGGCATTTCTAAATTTTCAAATGAAAAATGAAAAAAAAAAAAAAACAAACAACGGACATTGGAGAATACTTGCCCTAATGAACACAGTTCATTACAGTCCCATGCCATTGGTTAGCAATTAGCAGTCAAATCATGAGAAATCATTGAGCTAGCATATAATTAGGATGAAGAATGCCACTATGTGTAATGGCCATAATTAGGCCTTTGAAAGCTGAAACAGGCAAAATCATTAAATCAGTCACTGTTTAAATCAGACAGACACTGCACCTACTCCCTAAGTTGTTTGCACATTATGTTAAAGTTACATAAGCAAATTGCAGCTCATACATGCTGTGCAGGCATTCTGCAGGAAACCATGCTTGATTCTTTCCTACACTGACTTAAGAATACCACCTACTGTGTTTCAAGTACTGTAGCAATGCACTGCGAAAAGATAGTGAACAGTGAACAGGCCAGTAGCCTTTGGAATAAACTAGATAGTCCAAGTTTACAAAAATGCAGCCTATTAGTGCAAATTGTCTACTATGTATTAATATTTTTTAACATCCTCAGTTGTTGTTGTGATTTAACCTGTCAGGCAGCTAAACACCATACAGCCATTCCCCCCACCCAGTGGGATGGGAGAAAGTATCAGGGACAAAAAAAGGGTGAAACTTGTGGATTAAGGGTGAAACTTGTGGATTAAGACAGTTTAATAGGAGAGAAAAGGAAGGGGGAGAAATAATAATAATACTAGAATACACAAAACAATTATGCACAATGCATTTGCTCACCACCTGCCAATTGGTTCCCATCCTGTCCCTGAGCAGTGGCTCCCTGTCTAACTTCCCCCCTAGTTTATATACTGAGCATGATGTTACATGGTCTGGAAAAGCCCTTTAGCCATTTGAGGTCAGAAGTCCCAGCTGTGTCCCCTCCCAGCTTCTTGCACACCCCAGCCTACTCACTGATGTGAGGAGCTGAAAAGGCCTTGACTCTGCACAAGTACTGCTTGGCACTAACTAAAACATCTGTGTGTTATCAACATTATTCTCATCCTAAATCCAAAAAACAGAACTATACCAGCTACTAGGAAGAAAATTAACTCTATCCAAGCCAAAACCAGGACAGTTGTTTATTGTAATAAATTGTCTTCGTATATCCTTTGCAATTAATAATTTTATTTATGTTCCAGTTCCTTTTGTGTGTTTTTCTCCTTCAGTAATGATTGGTAAGTTGAGCAATCAGCATAGTTAACACCTATGCAATTGCCCTTTCAGAATACATACAACATACAATACTACCGCCAATGTAATCGGAGAATCTCTTAAGAGCAGATCAGTTTTATTTTTTTGTCCGAAGTTTTTCTACATGCAACACACAATTGGAAATGCTTGAAGGTATCAATATGTGTCCTAATTATTCAAAAACACTTCCAAATGCTTGCAAAGTTGAAACAAAATAAAAGTTATTTACAACAGAGTAGGGGTTTTACTTCTGCCATTTCTGCAATGAAAAATATGATTCATCAACAGACTTTTGTTATTTAAGCACAAAGATTTACAGAAGAGTTCCCTATATACTGAGGTCCCAGGACTCTGAATTCTGACACTATCTATATACTTACTTCATTTTCCCTGGAAAACAACATTTATCTTACCTGAAAAAATATAATACGGTATTAAGTATATACACCGAGTAACACTGAGGAAAAAAGAAAAGAAGAAAGAAGGGGAAGGGAAGGGAAGGGAAGGGAAGGGAAGGGAAGGGAAGGGAAGGGAAGGGAAGGGAAGGGAAGGGAAGGGAAGGGAAGGGAAGGGAAGGGAAGGGAAGGGAAGGGAAGGGAAGGGAAGGGAAGGGAAGGGAAGGACAAAAAGAAAGGGAAGGAAAGGGAAGGGAAGGGAAGGGAAGGGAAGGGAAGGGAAGGGAAGGGAAGGGAAGGGAAGGGAAGGGAAGGGAAGGGAAGGGAAGGGAAGGGAAGGGAAGGGAAGGGAAGGAAAGGAAAGGAAAGGAAAGGAAAGGAAAGGAAAGGAAAGGAAAGGAAAGGAAAGGAAAGGAAAGGAAAGGAAAGGAAAGGAAAGGAAAGGAAAGGAAAGGAAAGGAAAGGAAAGGAAAGGAAAGGAAAGGAAAGGAAAGGAAAGGAAAGGAAAGGAAAGGAAAGGAAAGGAAAGGAAAGGAAAGGAAAGGAAAGGAAAGGAAAGGAAAGGAAAGGAACAAAAAACCCCCCACAAACAAATAAACAAAAAACCCACAACAGTAGCCATCCAATTGGATACAAAACCCACCCTTTGCACTGTGAGTATAGTCTTCTAGTAGAGCAGGTTGCCCAGTGACATTGTGCAAAACGCAACAGGATAAAACCCTGAGCAACCTTGTCTGATCTCCTTTCATAAACTTGGGCTGCAGACCTCCTGAAGTCCCTCCCCAAGTGAGTTACTCTGACTCTATGATTCAATAACAAACACACACAAAAAAAGTGGAAAATACTGCTTTTCTCTTGAGGATCTTTTATACCTATTCTATTTCCACCAAGATTTCAACACCAACTTGGTATACTTATTTTTTCAGCATCCTTAACAGTGAATAGAAACACTGCTTACAGCTCAGCCACAGATATTAGCAGCAGGGTACGAAACATATTCCATAGTTACTGTATTTTACTGACCAAGTTAGAGCAATTTCTTTGCAGGAAATCTGTTGATCTGCTTTATGCCAAAAATCAGAAGGCAGACTGTAATACTGAAAGTGAACTAGCAGGAACACAGAGTCCTCCTGATAGTGGTAAGACCGGTAAAAAGCACAGGAATTGTGCCTGTGGCTATCTATCTGGTACTGAATCCTAAGCAATCTCAGCTGATTGTTCTTTCATAATTTCTGTAAATTTACCTCTATACCTGCTTAAAAATAAGCTTAATACAGCACCCACAGGACACAGAAAGACAGTACTTCATTAATTTCAATGTGTTTAATGTGTTTAAATATGTGAGCTCCACAGTAATGGTGTTCAACTAGGAAAGATTCAGTAAGTAAATGTCTTACATATTTTCTTGGATCATAAAGAGCTACACAGTACTGCAGGCAGCATACTGTACAGTTATTAAATGCTATTATGAGATATGTCATATTATTGCTGAAATCTGCACAAAGAAAACAAAAACCCTCAATATTTGAATTTCAAAATTATACAACATTTCAGTAGCTAAATTTTCACTTCATAAATCCAGAATATTTCCATAGTTAGAACCTACATCTAATCACAGTCCAAGCTGAAACTATTACAGTAAATGTGAAAAGATAGATTATAAATGTGGCATTACAGTTCAAGGATTTACAGTCACAGTGTGAGTACATTATGTACAGTGACAATTTTCATAATTTATTCATCATTTTAGGAATACTATGAAAAATATAGAGACACTTTAAAAATCAGCTCAATCATATGTGCATCACTGAGCGGTTTAAACACGTATTTACTGTGTGTTCGTATGTGCTTTCATGTATTATTTTGCTGAGGGCCAGATTCCAGGATAGTAGCACTCAATTTTTCTACTGTTGGGGTTCACGTTTTTGTTGTTTTATAGAAGCATTCCAAAAAGTGTGGATTATCTAAGATCTTTGTAGTATCTGCCACTGGGCTATCAGTGAATATCACTGACATCCAGAAACAATCCACAAAGAGATAGTAAACTGAAATATGCATGAAGCAGTTCACCATGGAAATATAAACTGAAAAAACATAGGTTCATTTTAATTGCTGGAGAAGTCAAGTCATTGTTTCTTTTCATCTTTCTTGTTGTCAAGACTTGGTATCGCAGCAGAGTGTGCCACATCAGCCTTCTGGTCTGCATGACCAAGGAAACAAATGCTGCACAGGGGAAGAAGTGCACACTGTGCCACCCATCTGGCACCTCAAGAGCTGTGATACTGTGTACTACAAGAGAGCCTGTATTGACTGTGAATTTGAATAATACAGAATTCACATGCATACTTAGGAACAAAAGATACGAATTAAATACAGACTAAACAGAGGAAAGAATAGACTAGTGCTCTGGAAAGCACTGGCCATCAATGAAGAGATGCTCATGAACCCAAGTCACCCATGAAATACCATCCTGAAAAGGACTAATATAACCTTTGCATGCACACACAAAAGCACATATATATAAATATATAAAAAATATATGTACATATTAACATATACTCTGAGGTAGACCCTGCAGTGTATCTGACTTTTCTGCTCATCAGAAAGATGTTCTCATGCTCCCTGCTTGTAGGAGATTTGAGAGATTTTCTTGAGGTTGTTGTGTGGATGGGTTTCTATTAGATGGAGATTTATTTATGAACTAGCCAAAGGAATCTCAAGGCCAGCGTGAAGGCTGTAAAACAACACCTGTTATGGGAGTGAGGCAATTCTATAATAACAGCGCCTCAACAAGATGTAAATTAACAAGACCTATTAGCAGTGAGACTCGGGCGCGTGGAGAGTTCATGAACATGGACAATATCCAATCAGCTAATGCCTGCTTGGAGCGTGGATGCAAGATCAGGAAATAACCGCATATATAAGGAGGATTGTTTCTGTAATAAATGGCTTTGCTTGAATTCATATTGGATTGTGTGGAGTCCATGATTTTTCGCCCTCGCACCTGCTCATAATGGATGCTGAAGGATTGCGAACTATGTTGAAAGAAAGCCACTAATAAAATTTGAATACCTAAGAACCTGTTTTACAATTAAAGATTCAAAGAGCTCAAGCTGCTTCTTTTAACAAAAAGTAAGAGAAACAACACTCTATGAAAGTATCTCCATAGAGAGATAAATCTAGGTAGTACAGAACTCTTTAATCTAGAAAATGAAACAAGAAGCAAAGGTTAGAAGCTAAAATGACACATATTAAAATTAGAAATTAGGCACACATTACTACCACAACCAATTAGCAAGTACATTTGTAAGTTCTTTTCCTATTGACACCTTTTGAAGAGTTCTTTTTTAATCTGAAAAGACACAATTTTATGTGAACTTCTGATCACACTTCCTGCTGCTTCTCTTACAGATTAAAATGTAAGAGCTGACTATATACAGTGAATGGCCGTCTACTACAGAAAGGACAGGGAGGAGGAATGCTGTTTTTTCCTCCCTATGATAGAAGAATGAGCAACTTCTTAAAACGCAAACTTACATAAATTAAACTAGACATCCCGTGGTTCAAAGGAGTCAACCAGTTTATCAGCAGTGTTCCCATAGAAAGAAGTTCAGTGAAAACAAGTTAAAGCTTGAAGTTTTGAGCTGCTTAGAATTTGGGGTATTGCAGTCTTAGAATTTTCAGCTTTAAGTGAGCATCCAACAAGTTTTTTGAGTACTTTTCAACTCGGTTAGTTTCAAAGACAGAAGTGCAAACTCTTAAAAAATTTTATAAGAAACCTTCTGCCATTTCATGTCAGTAATTTTCTGCTCTGAATCTATCAAAGACACCACAATGAATTGTCTCACCAGTGACTGAATGAACTGAAAAAATACAATCAAGCTTTCAGTAACGTTAGGTAGACAACATTAACAGATTATATTTTACACTGAAAATTGTAACAGGAACAATAAATGAAGTCAATTGCCAAGTCCGAAGTAGCATAATACATACAAGTACTTAAGCTAAAAGGTTTCTAGTCATTTTGTGAGCACACTTATAGGCTTAAAATAATCTGATGAATAAAAAGCACCTTCTTTAAAGAACAGGAGTGTAGACAATTTCTGATTAACTAGCCATTTACTATATGCTAAGCATGGAAAGATGGATACTGAGGTATTCATGCTATTCTGCAGCTTCCTAATTTTATTTTAGCATTGAAGAATCTAAACTAGAGCAAGTAGGTTGAGTCATTTTTTTGTTGCAAAATTAAGTTTTTCTTTGCTAATTTTTCGGTAAGTATCATGACTAACTTTATCTTCCTGGTTAAGATAATCTTATTCTATCACCAATGGTGTGAAAAACAGACTCTTCCATCTGTTTGCAAGAGAAACATATTAGGTACATATTCCAACTTTTTTTTCCCTTTTCCTATAAATTATCCATTAGGTGAATTAATATCTGACTATACAATTAAACAAAAGCTAAAATCTGTTGTTTCCAAGTTAGGCAAAAGAAATTTCTTCAACGGTAACATGTAGAGTAATCTCTACAAATTATTTTATCCCTGAAGTTATTTTAATTCTACAATTGGCTGACTTTTCATATTTATGCTAATAAATGTGAATTTTACATTTTTACAAAGTTTTGATTACATAGTTATTCAGCTATGTATTGCACTGGCTTTCTTGAGCTATGCAGTCAATGAACTGTTTGATATGAAAATCAAACTGTTCAGTGTTGATCTAGTATGCCTGCCCTGCAGCTGCCTGGTTGTGTGGAGCTTTGGACACTCCAGATATACCAATAAGCCAACAGTGAATGTCAGTCAAGATCTGCCTTAGCAAGAAAATACATATATTCTTATACAGAGAGAGCTTCAAAATGGTGGCTCTTTTGCTCTATCTTTCTCAATAACCTGCCTAGACTGTAAAAATGAAAGAACCACAAAAACAAAATATAGCAAGAGAAGAAAGGTGTACCATTTGTGAAATGATCTTTGTCACTGTCATGTGTTTAGTGTTGGTGAATTACATGAAAACAATCAGGAGAAACACAAAAATATGGTAAACTGTGAGAATAATTTCAAAAACTTTGGCATATGGGCATCATGAAAAAAATGTGTGTTTTCCATGTGGGGCATTACACTTGGGTTTAAAATCCTCAGGGGGAGAATGCAGCGCACCTTAGCACTCTTGTCCTGGTTTTGTTAAAAAACAAGTTTCTCTTTCAGTGATTTCGCCTGTCAGCTAAAGCCTTCATATTAGCTGCATTTTCCTGGAGAACCAGACACGTGTTTTGGTAAACCTAGCAATGGAATGCAAACTTATTGATAAGCACGAATGGACATCTCACGAGAGGGGCGACGAGAAACAAGTGACCAAGAAACTGACCAACTGTGTATAACATCCCATTCACGTGAGTACTTCATATAAAAGTGGGAGATCATGAGGATCTTGTCCCTTTGCCTTTCCCTTTTCCTTCTGCTTATGGCCGACATTAGGAGAGGACCTTGCTAGTCGTCCCTGCGAACTGAGGCCTAGTGGAGACTGAATCCAGCTCCGGTTGGCTGTAGAGTCTAATCCAGGACTTTAGTTGCTGGCTCTGCAGTTGCTGAGACTTTCAAGATTGGTTTTGTATATTTTGTATTATTTTCTCTATTCTTATTAGTAGCATTAGTAAAACATTGTTAACATTGTTAATTTTTCCAACTCTCTTCTCTCTGTCCTTCTTTCCCTCCCGATCGCCTGTCCTGAGTGGGAAAAGGGGAGAGGGAGGGGCAAAGGGGGAAGTGGGGGGGGGGGGGGGGGGAGAAGAGGAGGTTAACAATACATCTGCCAGGGTTTTATTGTCACCCCGCAATCTAAACCCTCAACAACTCTCAAGTTTGCTTTGTCTTGATTCATTCTTTTCCAGAATCTTGCCAGAAAGTGCAAGATTATCACTCTGATTTTTAAATTATTTCAATAAAAATTGTACCAGAATTATATATTGGAAAATTCAGTTATTTTCTAATCTACAACTAAATTATAAAGACTGAACAGAGTGAAAGAAAAGATCTTGCTATTTCTTTAAGTGAGTATTTCTAGTTATTAGTTCTATAGAGTCAGTACTGAAACCTCCATCAAACTCAAGAAATTCGTGGTTTGGGGCCAGAAGCTGGGGTGATGCTTTTGACTCCAACAGCTTGGAGATAAAATTATAGACAGACCAAAATGTCTAAATAGATTATGAACTGAAAACCAGTCGGTCCTTCTCCAGTAGAGGAGAAAAATGTTTCTCATGGGCTAGGAATTGGGTGTTTTTTGAAGTTGGACATATGCCACAAAAATCTAGTTTAATATCTGTGACTGTGGAAAGAAATATGCCAATCTGATTTAAAAAAAAAAAAAAAAAAAAAAAAACCAACAAACCAGTTTTCAACCATCTGGCAAATTACACTTAAGTAGCCAAAGGGGGCAGATTGCTTGTGATAATTGGCCTGCTGATCAGCTCCCCTTTAAAGGAAGAACTTCTTGGTAAGTCAAGCTTGATGCTTTGTTAGAGACATTCTTCAACCTCTCACAATTTCTGTACGTCTGAAAAGGAAGTCTAATAGTTATTACCAGTTAAAGCAGTCTCCAAAGAAAGGTATCTCCAAAATTATATCATATTCTTCTTTATCTAGAGAAGAATATATATGGAACAAGACTGAGCCAATGTGCTGCTGATTACTGTCGTGGAGGAATGAATAACCTTACGGATAAAGATGTACCAAGTTGCCATAAAAAAATTTGCTCCAGGCTCATGACTCACAGCAACAGTACTTACAGCACCAGGTCTTCTGACTTCCTCACTTGTAATTATCCACTTTTCATCCATCTGTGGGGAACAGAGGCCATGAATGAGAAACTCAGTCTTGTGGAGTGTTTTAATTCATGACTTCCATAAAAGAGGAACTGTGCTATAAAAGGTTCCTTTCCTTTTCTTTCTTTGATACCATACTCCCACTACCTCAGGAAGCAAAACATATTTGGCTTCCTGCTAAAGAGAGAAAGAGAGTGATTTAACACAGAAATCCTACTCTGTATCAGCAAATTGTGTCACACTTTTTTTTTCCCATTACTCCTCTCCACCTTATTTTTTTTTTACTTTTCCAGAATTGTGCTTCTAAAATTCATGTTCTATATAGGCTTACTGGACAGGTATATTTCCTTTTGCTAGGGATTTATTACAGCTGTGTGGAAGAAGTTGTACCTGGGACAAAATATGTGAAGATAAGAGCAAGCATGGGAGATGCTGACATGTGTGGGAGCCAGTTACAAGGACTTTGTTCTAGGACCTCTTCTCCTACCTGACCACATATGGACATAGAAGATTTAGAAAATAGGGAAAACGAGAGGTGGGTGTGCTTTAAATTACAGACAGAGTACTGGGCTGCAATTCTGTTTTCAGAGATGTAGTCGTACAGCATAAGTACAGAAGAGATACAGTGAACTTGGGAGAAAAGAGTAAAATAAAGAACTGGGGAGGGTTGTTTTAGATGTCAGTGCTGGATCTGAGAGGTTGAAGAATGGAAATTCCCTTCATTTGTTTCATTCCTCTAGAATCTTCACAATTGTAAATTATAGGCAATGTTAGACCTAAGCACCATTTGAGTACATTGCAGTAGAGTATATGAAAATGTAATTTCCCAAGGTAACCTTGCCAAAGAAACAGCCTTCTTTCTAAAGTGGCAAAAAATCAAAGAAGGTTGAAAATACATTCAAGGAACAATAAAATCTTCAAGTAATATAATCCAAAGGAAACTGTAAGATTAGAAAGGTTTTCTTACGTTCAGAGTTTCAATTTGTACTCCACTTCTTTTGAAGGCCATTTAGCTCCATTTTCTGCTTTCAATACATTTTGACTAGAAACATAAATCAGCTGACAGAAACAAACTCAAGTGAGCTGAGACTTGGATTTTATAGCAATATTGATAAATTCAGTGGGCATTCCAGGGAGAGAGTATTTTGAGAGATTTCTTAGATTCTTCATATATCTAAAGATATATTGTTATGCTGCAAGTAATAGATGTGGAAAGAGGAAAGGAAAAAAAAAAGTATTCTCCTCATAGAAACCACAAAAAAACATTTTTTCTTACAGCCTTCCAAGAGTGTAACTTGCTGAAGATGGGGTAAGACTCAGAGCCATGGTAAGTTTTAAGGAGAGAGATAGGGGAAGACAAAGCCTTCATAGATCTCTTTGGGCAGTTCCTATCACACAGAAGGGGTTCTGTAGGAAAAACCTGTTGTGAGGTTTGATGTTGGTTTAACTGGCAAAGCATAAGCTGAATTACGTAGGCAAAGCATAAGCTGAATTATGAAGGGTGAAGTTATTCAAGGAGAGTAATAATTAAAAAAAAAATAAAACAAAAAGCTTGTAAATATTTTGAACTAGTAGTTTTTGTTTGCTTCTTTTTTAAGATAGGTCTTTCTTTTGTGTATTTCCATACTAGAATACCCATATTTACTCACCACACAAAAGAGAAATTGAAGTATTTCATAAGATCTTTATCTATTTCTTCCTCCTACGTCAGTATCAACTGCACCAAAATCATCCTCACAGGCCTTTGTGTAACCCAGCTGGTAAAAAACTCCAGGGATGAACAGTCCACAACAGCTCTCTTCAGTCCATCTCAGATCTTAGAAAATATGTCTGTTAATCCCCTCTTGCAACATTAGCTCATTTCTTCTTGTCACTGGATAAAGGAAACAGCTTATTTTCTTCCTCCTGAGGTCATGTTTTCTAGACCACTGATCAATCTCCATGCTTTTCTCTACAGTCTCTTCAGCTGTCTGGTATTTTGTTTGAAGTTCAATAACCAAACTTGGATACCAGATGTTTGGAGTTTTTTTCTTTGTTTATTTTATTTTGTCCCCCTCACAACAATATGAATTTGGCAACTGGTGTTCCCTTCAATAAAACTTGCCATTTTTTTTTCTGTAACTTTTGCCTAGCTAGCCAGTTTCTATCTTTCATTGCTCAGCTGATTATTCTTACTGAAGTGCAGTAATTTGCATTTGTCCTGCTTGAACTGCATCTTGCTTTTCAGACCAAATCACCAATTAACGAGATTGTTTTAGATCTTAAAGCTCTCCTCCAAAGTACTTGCAGATATGTCCCCATCCGTTTTCACTTTATATAAAAGAATATGTCATCTCATACCATTTTGAGATGATTCTCCCTGGATTTCTGTGGTTTAGTAAGTATTATGCAAGGATTTTTCACTTTCACAACACCAATGTGGTTTCCACCAGAATTCTCCATTTTGGGGGGCTTAGTGTGTGTATTGTAATTATTTTGCATATTTTGGCTGCCTATTTTGCCTGCTAGAGTAAGCAAACCTTCAATCAATAACATTTAGCTATTTCAATAGAAAAATCCAAAACAGATAGAAATTCAGATTTCAATGTAATAAACACTTATTTAAAATTTCCAGCCAGAAGAAAACTTAGTTTTCCCTAGTGTCATCTAGAACACACATCTGGATTTTCAAATAGCAGAGTTGCAGTGTAGAGAGAAAAAATATGAAAGACAAAAATTATTGAATAATAATTTAGGTGTATATTGAAAGAGAAATAGAACAAGAGAACAACAAAACCGGGTTTTAATTGCCCAGTGTAAACATTTATATTTTGCATAATGATTAATGGATTAAGGTACTTTAGCATGAATTAAAAAAAAACATTCATGGCATAGTGTTAGACAACACTAAATGACATAATTTGGTTTTCTGTGAAGGTAAAGGTCTATTTAGTAATGGATTAAACAGATAGGTACAGAAGTTTCTTATTTAATTTTATTAGCACACAAACTATTAAAAAAATTCTACACATACATATGTATACGTTTTTATAACTGGCACTTCCACTTCAGTATGACATGGACTTGCTTTTTTTTTTTTTTTTTTTTAATAGAAAGGAAAAGTACACCATGCCAACAGAAAATATGGTGAGATAGTCTTAATATTGTGCTTGAATGCAGTAACTGAGTTTCTAATGACAAAGTGATGATAAGTGAACACCCAATTAACATGTGAATTAGCAAACTCATGCTGAGAAAAAGCAAAGCGCTTTTAGGCCATAACCATATCCTAGGCTTCAGGCTATCTTCTCGCTGTATCTGATGACTTCTTTGTGAAACAGCACTCAGCAAATAAAAGGGCAATATAATTTCTGTGATGTGTTTGACAGAAAATTCAGAAAAGCTGTGGAATACTTTAGATATATTCTGTGGTGTAAAAGAGAATTATTGAAGTGTAGCAGCTCAGAAATTTAAGACAAATAAGCAACTTTTGTCAGCAGACTGGAACACTGAGCTTACCTTTGAGCTTTGTCTACATAATCCTAACATTTTATGCTGCATTTGTTGAATACAATGCCTTGCCATGAGTCAAACAATTAGTCTGGAAAAATTAGTTTGGAACTTGCATTAGTTTCAGCTAGACAGAATCAAAATTAGAACTCAGCTGCATAAACATCATTACGAATTTGGTTATATTATAAAAATAATTATTTTTGGTTTTGTGGTGTAGTGCAGAAGTAACATACTGTAAAAAAGTCACTCATGACACAACAAAAACATAAAATAAAATGAACTAAGCAGAAATTTTTACAATACAAATAGTGCTATTTTCCAAAAGAAATAAATTTGATAATATATACATACCTGATGTTTTTTTTTAATTCTTGTAAAGCATAGGGAATCTTAGCATGTGGAGATCTACACAGGAAAGGTGATCACTCAAGTGTCACTGTGGCATGGCCCAGTTCTGGGGTTCAGACTTCAGTTTTTCAAATTATTTGTCCTGAATCTTAATTTTTTTATCCTATATCAACTTACTAAGAAACTAAAAATGAAACGTATGTTTGTGCTACACAAACAAATTTTTGAATTCTTGATTTCATGGTTTTGAAAAGCAGAGACAGAGAGGTTTTAGATAAAAGATGTGTAGCAAAAAAGACATGAAAATTCAAAAACATGATATGGAAAATTTATTTTCTGGAAAATGAAAAGCAGGTCTAATAAAATTTAGAAGACATAAACCTTTCTCCTTTATTATTTGTTGTTCATGACATATAGGCATCTTCTGAATGATGAGAAGAGCAAAACCAGTAGTATTTGTAGGCACAGATGTAAAAGGAAAAACAGACCAACATCTTTCTTGAAACCACCTAATACAATTGAAAAAGTGGATAAATATTTTGAAAGAATATAGTAGATTTTTTCTAAACTATGTTTTCTATATTATATAGTATTCACCAGTATATTCTGCCAGGTAGAAGAATCTGTTAATTTATGCCTTTGGGCCATCCACGAGGGCTGAACTGGGGACCTGCTGACCCCACCTGGATCTGCTGCTACACTGAGCTTCAAAGCCAAGTCTTTGCAGCTTGAATTTGTAACAGCTTGACTCCACTCGTCATTAACAAACACAAAAACTCGTAACACACATGAAACACAAGCTTATAATTGTAGGTTTGGCATAACAAAAAATAACTATAGAACAACCACTTTTGATTTTTAATTTTTATGTACTCCAATTTCTTTCAAATGATTGAAAATTAGGTTTTATATGTGGTATTTACTTTGGTTCTCAATCTCCTATCTATTTACTTTTATTAAGTATTATCCATATATCACAAAACAAAAAGGTCATGAAACTAATCCTCTGTGTTCCTTCAGATAAGAAATATAACCTATATTTAGCTAAAGTCTAACAATAATTGCATAGCAAGGTATAGTAAGTTCTTATTTTTCAAATGAAAAAAATTATTGTCCTTTTTAATGGAAAGTAAATCATTTGTTTGTAAAAACAGATAGGGAACCTCTTCACTTGTGCCCCTGATAATGCTGTTTTTCTTCAGATTAGTTCAATGGTCCAGAAAATAAATGAATGATAAAATCACTACTGTGCATGATATTTTTAATTAGGGAATATATTACAACTCCTAAATTATATTTTCAGACAGCAAATATAGTGCTCTGGATTTCTGCCTAAAATACTATTACCATTTGAAATTACTTTTTGTTAGATTCTAGAAGGATAGGGAGGTTGATTTTCCAAATGAAAGATGCTATGTCTTTTTGACAAAGTCCTACAAATATATTTTTTAAATCTCCGTGCAACTGAATTCTTTTGAAAAAGTCAGCAAGAAGTTGGGCTTCACAAAAAATGCAATCAAGCCATGGTTGCAATTTGTATACTATACACATGCATCTGTGAAAGGTGCTATAGCACATACATTCAGCTGATTTTGGGATGGCTACGTTACTCTGAGAAATGCAATACATCTCTTCCACAAAACCTTGGCCAAAATAAAAAGTGAGAAAATTAATTACTCTGCAAGTACCTACGAAAAAATCTGCAGCCTATTTGAAAATGTGCTTATGGCACTTGCAAACATTGCTTCATTTTGTTTACGTTTCAGTCAGAGGCTTTGAGCTCACTCCATTTTTCCACATATTTAATGTCTTGAGGAACAATTGGATTATTCTCAATGTCACAGGTTTATTTCACCCATTTACCTTATTTACTCATATTAAGCTGGTAACATAAATTAGATTAAAGCATAATTTATTACTGCCTTAGGCAAATTATCTTGAAAGGCATTCAGTTTCAACCTGTAAACATCAAGGGAATGACAATTCATCTCTTTCCTCGTAAATTTACTCCAGCAGCTGATCACGCTTCCTCTTACAAGTGCGTGTGCCTGCTGGGGATACATTTACGTTCATGCCCTGAGCACATATTATTATGCCCTTCTCCACTATGAATGAAGTCCTTTAATATGCCCAAGTTACTCTGCATTCTATCAAGTCAAGTCTCCTTTGTTTGTTTGTTTGTTTTTTAAATTAAACAGGCAAAGCTCATTCAGCCTTTCACTGGCAGTTATTTTTCAAGATGTTCCTGTTTCAAGGTACTTGAGCTAGTACAGGCATTAGAAGCAATGTTGTTTGGTTACTTAGGACCAAAAAAGCAGCCACAGCAGATCAGACAAATAATGGATCATCGTAGGATGATGCTTGGGGACATCATATAAATACAGGACAAGTATTTAGGGATATTTTCTTCATTTTCCATTCCTGGAGAAGTAGCAGTGATTATATATGTCTGCTCTTTCATTCAGTTACTGTTCATGAGAGGATTTTTATAAAGGTTTTAAGAACCTTTACTGAAGGACCTCATCAAAAGTATTTCAAATGGGCACATTAGAGATCTTGGAGAGAAGCCTGTGGTTGTCTTACCCAACACTGTGCCTCATCAGATCAACTGACCCTGAAAGGCAACCTTCCCCGTGTTGTGACTTTCCTCTGAAGCACCCCATCTTCCAGCATCCTTCTGCAGATGTGGGTCTTGCAAAAGCACATGGTGTCACTTCCACCCTACACTGATATGAAATCATCTAATGTATGTGTGGAGCTGATTGTGCTAGGGAAACCTTTCAAGTACAGTTAATTTATCTTGAAATATATAGAAGGTGAAAACTCTGTCATAAATTACAATGAAATAAAAGATGAATTTGCACATGATTAGAAATACTAGTGCAGGCTACTAATGATACTGCTGTCATCCAACAGTATGGCTATTACAGAGCTGTTCAAAAACTTTCATACAATATTCCAGCACAATTATTCGGACAAGGGTGCATTATAATGCATAAATGCTCTTTTTACATGTGAATAAAGACTTAGAGCTGGCTAGATTGTTTGGTTCCAATGTGGCTGAAATATAATTATTTCACTTGCAGAAAGATTCCTATTGTGTTTCCCATAACTATGTGATACATTTTCAATGCTCTATGTGGCATCTGCATGCAGATCACTCCTAAACAGTAATTGTTGGTATAACTCTCACACACAGCCTGTATATGTATCACAAGCATGGTTGGATTCACTTGCTGAAGGAGAGAATTTTTTTTTCCTTGCTGGAAACTGGGGGGAAAAGAAGACATAAAATCACTGTTCAATGTATTACAGACTGCAAGTGGCTCAGTACAAAGAAAGAAAAAATATTTTTGATGACATGGCTGCAAAAGCTGTAACATTGTCCCTTATTTTTATGACTAGCCTACATTTTCTTCCATCAACTGTAAGTACTGATGAGCTGTAAAATATACGCTTGTGCTTGGTTTTTTGAGTTGAAGCTGAGCTGAAGCCTAATCTTCCAAGTTAAAGCTAGTAGCAGGGGAGAATACATCCTCCATATATGCCAATTCCCCATCACCTTGTTAAAGAAGACTCAGCCACCTCAAAGCAGAAAAGATAACAATAGGGACTGACTTCCTTTACAGTTATCATAAATGAAAAATAATACAACCTGAGACCTCTCTGTTTTTAACAGAGCTGATTTTATAGCATATAAGGGGAGGGTCTCTGTGTCAGAGACAGATGAAGAGACATGGGTGCTGCACCATGCAGGGAGATGGCTGTGGAAGAGCCAGTGACCTCCAACACCTCCCTGGAGCCTGGGTCTGTCTGTCCCTGGCACTGCTGCAAGCAGGAGCTGGGTGGGAAACAAAGCCCCTGCCTCTTCAGTAAACATTGGCCAAGGAAAGATTCAATCAAAAGATCCTCTCAGTGATTAATTGCTATGGCAGTTACCAAAACCTAAGGTGTCCTTGCCCATTATTGTCGAGACCTTCAAATTTTGACACCTATGGTCTTTGTTGTTACGCTCTCAGCTACAAAATACTCACTGTCACACACACACACACTACCCTGGTTCTGTGTGTTGATTGAACTTCTGCTGCCATTAACGAGGGTGTGTAGTGCAGAAAGCCATTAGATAGCAACAAGGCCAGTGAGCACAAATCTTGAACCTATCTCACCAGTCATAACATAGGAAAATTTTTCCCATCTGCATCTGTGAATATTTGTTCTCTTGCAATCATGCCACAATACACGGCTCATATTTTCAAGTCTTGAAAATTAATATTAATCTAAAAATCTCAGAAACATTTTCATCATTTTACTGAAATTAATTAGGTTGTTCTGATAAGGGCTTACAAAATCAGATGCAAACTAACACAGACTAATTCTACAGTAATATAGTTTTATAGCACTGTTGTCAGAAAGAAGTTTAAAAACTAAAATAAGAAAAAAAAAAGAAAAATTGTACAGGCCTATAAAAGCTTACACACATACAGCTCTATATGTACAGATCTACACTTCCTGATACAAATACCATTTAGAAAAAGGTTGAGGAATTAAGAGGAGTGCATAATTCAAAGCAAAAGATGGCTTTGATTCAGTTAATATAGTACGCTATACAGCAAACTGGCCAGCAAAAATCTTTTACTTAGGGATGGTTTTAAGAAAGCTATTGAAAGGCCACAAAGCTAACCCAGAAGAGGTAAGGTAAAGAGGCAACAGAAAATGTGGGAAACTGCAGTGGGTCTGTGGAATCCTTGACAGAAAATATGGGAGTAGAGATCAGCCTTGAAGATATTAAGATTTACCCTTGAGAAGGATGGGAGTAAAGGAGTATCCAGAGAGAGGAGAGATGTACCCGTGAGAGAGAAGGGGATAGGAGAGTAATATGGATGATAGAAAAATTAACCAATGAGATGTTAGTGCTGTAACTTGTAACCAATAGTGAAGAGACACATGAATTGGTAAAACTGTATAAAAATGCCCTTGTGGCAATAAATGGCATCTACTATTTTCATCCTGGAAGAACTTGGTCTATGTTGTTTGTCCGTCTCAACCACGACAGGAAAATAAACATAAACAGAATCAGTGGTCTTCTTCTATAATTATTATGTTCAGTTCTCTTTAGCCATATCAGCTGTAAGCTATTGAAGGATTTTTCTGCTTATGTATTTGTAAAACAGCACATGATCTTCCCTTCAAATTGTGCAGATGAAGCAAATGTCTCATGCAGATCTTGCCTTTTTTAGAGATGACAGGAAACAAAAGTCTTTCCCAGAAGCAAATTTTAAATTTGCTAAAAATGTAACATAACCTATTAGCTTTAATGTCAATTTCTCTGCAAAAGAAGCCTAGGTGGAAGGACCTAGGCAGAAACCAGGCAAAGTAGTCACTGATTTATAGGAGTCTCTCTTTACCTTAACCTTGTTCATAGTGGAGAAATGACCCACTTCATGGTCACTTCAGATGGGTCTGCTTCCTCCATACTACTTCTTCAGGGAGAGGTACATGCAGGCATACATATATGCCACAGACGGAAAAAATGGAGGAAGCCCCAGAACTGATACCTTGTGGATGTGGTATTTTGCCACCAACTATTTTTCTTCAAAGATATTTTGCTGCAGTACTAATTATTGGGCCTGCCAAGTGATAGTCTTTCAAAGTGACTATTCAGAAGAGCTTCAAGAGCAATGCCCTTGATAAAACTACAACTTTCCTGAATTCATTATGTCCTAAATCACACCTAAAATCAGGTTTGCTGTACTGCCTTCCAGGAGTCAATGGGTTGTTATATTTTTTTCCATAAATCTTATTCTTCCTTGTAACTGAAAAGCTCCAGAGCTATCTTTTTTCTAAGGCTGATGGTCAAAGCAGATGTCTAAGAAATAACACTTTTCTTAATTTATCCTATGACCATGAACATAATTAATGTAATCATATCATATTCATAGAAAAAATTGTAACAAAGAGCATCATGTGAAAGTGGGTTCCTCCCTGCACCCTTGACACTGGGTTCCATAAAACACAAAAATACATTTGGAGCTGATAATAGGCATTTTAATTAAAAAAAAAAAAAAAAAAAATCCAGCTTTATTCCTTCACACAGCCTTGCCAAAATTGTTGGCACTTAGTCAGAAACATCCATTTAGTCATGATCCAGCCTAGTGCTCCCAAGAGCACTGAGATGACTTTACTGACATCTCTGTATTTCGCTTTCCGCTGTGCCCTTAGCCACTTTAAATGTTACAGGCTATCAGTTCTGATACTGCAAAATGTAAAAATGGGAAAATGGGTCCACTTTCTAACCTCTCAGGCCATAGTCAATGTACATTGCTGAGATGACGCTTCCATTTTCAACTCATCAACACCCACCCATCACTGGACAAATAGCCTGGTGAGAAAGATGTTTTAACACTAGCATGAGAAGCGCAGGATTTTAAGCACAAGGCTATTTCTCTGTGCCCTGCCCTTCCCCTGGAAACTCTCCTTTTCTACCCAGTGACCAGCAACAAACAGACCCATACCCTACAAAGAAGTAGGCATATGCCTATGTTCTTGACTAAGTGAACAAAAGAATTCAAGATCTCACAGGTTAGAAAGAACAAACAAGGAGTTAATATATGCAAACTGCATCTCTCAATGCATATTTTTAGGTGTATACTGATTGACTTGTCTCAGTGTTTAAAATTAAGAAGCCTTTAGGCAGTCAGGTCTCTTTCAAGAGCTACTGATGATGATATTATTAACCTTTGGTATTGAAATTCTGTTAGTAGCACCTGATTTATCCCAGTAAACAGCATTGCCATCTCATTCTTAGCTCCAGCCCGTGAAAATTTACAGCTTTGGAGTTTTCATTTGTTTGGTTTTTTCCAGAAGTTACCAATAAAAGCAAACTACCCATCAAACTGACCCTAATACAGACTGTATATGAGGAATGCATTACAATTTTACCTGTCTTCTAAAAGGCATAGCTTTTAAAAGGTATTTTTATTTAAAAATAAATAAATAAATAAATAAATAAATAAATAAATAGCTCTAGATTCAAATAGAATAAATTGAGCAGACAGGTAATTCCTCCTCCCGTCTCCTCATCCCCTTAAAGGTTCACAGAAGGCATTATTTTCATAAAAAAACAGGGATTGTGTCTGTCATTAAACTTGCTTGTGATATGACTCGTACTGGTATAAAGATTAGTTTTATTGAAGTGGACTATCACAAAGATATTCATATTAATCCCAGTTCAACTTTTGGATATAGGCATCTATCAGTTCCCTATCAGATGAACAGCTGAATCCCATGCATTCTGGCTGAGGCAGTTCAGAAAGTCAATAAGCAGGATTTCTTTGCTACATAGCAATATAGCATTTCCTTCCCTTCGTTTAAATCACATTTTCGTAACTACTTCTGAGCAGGTGTTTAGGGCACGAACCTTATTGATACTAAAATAAGGAGATGCCTAGGTCTTGAAAGGTGTGGTCTTTTTTACTCGCAGTTGGCGAGGCATTTTAGAAGAACACGTTTGACTTTTTATAAGTTTCTGACAGCAGTAACTTTATTCCTGCTGACAGCAGAAGTAATTGCTGTGTGCAGAATAAAATTGTTTGTTTTAAAAGTTTAGCTCTGTTTTCTTGGTTCATGTTTTGTGCTCTAATGTTACATTTAAATTTGTTTCACATAAATTATTTCACAAAGAAAAATCTATGTTAGAAGGGTAAAAATACATATGAGTTAACACCAAATCATCGCAAGGTAAGGGAAACTGGGCTTTTATCTAAAGTGGAAATAGGTATTTAACATCCTCATGTAGAAAATATTATTTTCATTGTGAAACTTTCACAATTTTTTCTTTTCGTTTACAAGATCAAATCAGGCAATTTTAGACCTCTTTATTTAAACCAGACAGCTAATGATAATTAAAAAAAAAAAAAAAAAAAAAAGAAGCAGCAAAACCATCATCGTAACCTTCTGCAGCAAGCAGGCAATTTGTCTAAAATATGTACCAACTATCTGCCCTTATGCCATTACTCTTCAGTCAAATCCTGAAATAATGTGAATAGTGGCAACTCGTGGCATACACACAATCTGAAAAATATTGTATGCAGAAGAGGCACTTAACACGGTGGTTCCCTGCTTCTGTTTTGTGAGTAGTGATCCAATTTAAGATGCTCCAGCTATGAGCTGCCTGCTGCCAGTCCTCCAACAGAGCTTACTACCTCTGCACTACAGCTGCATTTTACTTTGGATCTTGGTTTAAAATTGTTCATGCCCCTTAAAATTAAACTATATGCCACTTTATCATTGCTAGAAAAGTTAAGCATACCCAATCTGTGCAACTTGCTGGAAGGTCAGATAAAGGTGAGAGAAAAGCACAGACCTGTATTGAACTGACTTGGGTAAGACAGTGGAAGGCACCTTCATTTGGCTCACATTGCGCTACCGGCTTCTTCCAGTAGACCTGCATCTTGTCATCTTCCCTTCCTCTTCATGCTACTGGTTTTATCAGGGGAGAATCATGTGAAGGTGCAGGAAGCATGTATGTATCAATGCTATAGAGTATTTTGGCATTATGATGAATTATTTTAAAATCCATACTTTAAAATGTAAATAAGTCCTTTTATGTACATAGACAAAGATGTGATTATAGTAATGGAAATTGCAATTTAAGTAGACTTCTTTTTTAAAGAAAAATCACAGCATCATCATAAGACAAAGATAAGTCTATTTATTGTATCAGTTTTAAGAGTAGACTTAAGCTATCTTCTCCACAGATGGAAACAATATTGATACCCGTAATTGCTAGTCTGTGCTAGTGCCATTAACTCTTTATTAAAGGGTGAGGTAGCAAAAAAGTTATTTGGCATTATGAGATAAAATAAAAGTATACTGGTTCAACAGAAAAGGACAAGTTTTCCCTAAAATAATGTCCAGTGAAAGCTAAGTGAAATGGGTCTGAATCATAGATTTAGGGGAAAACTGCAGTGCCCAGAAGCATGAGTTTGGATCCTATACTTAGATCAGAAAACTATAAAATATATCATATGCCAATTCAGTGGTAATATTCCATTGGGACAGACAACTTATACTGACAACAGCTCCTTTCATAGGTTCTCAGATTTTCCTGCTTCCATCACCTCCTGTGCAAGACCATGCCCACAGGCACACACTTCCCACAAAGTTTCTGAGTGGTCACTTGAGTTTTCTGTCACCTAGAGAAATAAATTTCACCCTTATTTTTCACATGCGTTTAAATGTTGCACATGCCGCACACACCGTTTACTGAATGGCAATATTAGCACAAAGCATGTGGTTATGCTGTTTTTTAAAAATTACAAATCATAGTTCTAAATCTGTGAATAATTAAGATATGTCAGCCAGGCATCAGCATGAACAACACTGCAGACAGCCATACAGCCACTTGGATTCAGTTGGCCACCAGCTCAGCACGTGATCACTGTGCTGTCATTTGTTATTGCACAGCTCAGCCTTCTCTTCCGACTTGAAATCTTTACATTCCACTTGGTCATTCTAAAACTGCATTGGCAAGCTCTGTATGTCTGTTGCAAAATAATAGCATTGTAGTTTGATGCAGCTGCATATGCCCAAAACTGAAAGGAGTTTTACTCAATATAATCTATAATTCTTGACATATCAGGTGCTAGGCTTCAGTGTAGCTCTCCTAGGTGCTCCCTCTGCCCTGCTCATCATGCAGCAGTTTGCTGCCTACTAGATACATTCATTCATTGATCAAGGCTTACAAAAGTCCAAGTTCAATAGGACAGACAGCACCTTGGCAAAGGATGCCTTCTGTTTTGTGCCTGTCAGCAGTATGATGGAAATTTTATCATGAGACACAGAGACGCTACTCACATACCCATAATATTATTAAGCAATAGCGCAAGCGGTCTCGGTAGGCTGGATAGATGACATATTTACATGAACAATGAATATTATCTACCTCATCTAAATTAATACTGAACAAAATAGGGAGCTTAACTAGGTAGAGGTCTCTTCTGGGAAAACAGATCATTTTCGAATCACATACTCACTTGCACCTCATAATGAGTTGGGGGAGAAATGAAGGAAGGTATGAGATCAGTTCTAAAAATAGCATCTCACTCCCCTGAAAATAAGATATACTTACAGAAATGAGAATGTCAAAGCCAGTATTTAGAAAAGAGCACACACCAGCTAACTTGTTCATCTCTGAAGAGTGATATTCTTTGCAACTTTTTCAGAAAAATCTAATAAAACATTGATGAAATAGAATAATAATTTTCCCTTCATGAAGATTAAGTGGAAACATGAGTCTACACAACAGACAGCTTTTGCATTCATCTCATGTCTGTTCAACTGCAGAATACATTGGAAAATGGCATGTAAAATATTTCTAAACTGAAGTATATCTGAAATGGTAGATGTCAACTTGAGACCTACAGGAAGTGACAGTCAATACCAGCTTGTTGCTAGCTATTTTTGCAGCAACCTATGAAGTTTGACACAGCTAGGCAGTCTTGTGTTAGGACTGAAACCTATTGTTTCAGAAGAAATACAAGGAAAAATAATTATTACCAATATTTACATAACAGATACTGTATCTGAAGCCATAATTATGTACAAGCCCACGTGCTGGTACTTGTCTGAATCTCCAAAGGAAACTGAGTTTCTGACAAAGAGTATAAGTTTACAACTAAGGGTAGATGCCTTAGGTACCCCACAAACTGGAGTAACTCAGCTGAGTGATTTCTACAGAGTATTTGCCATCTGTTGGTGATGACTCAAGCAAAACAAAGCACAGATGGATCTTAGTCCCAATTTTTGTCTTTTTCTTTTTTGCCTGAACTCTTCCAAACATCAGAGAGGATTAGGATTTTGTGTCATTTTGAAGGAATGTGTTTTTATAATGAGTGGCTCCTAGTTTGTACTTATTCACAGCTAGTTTTCAAACTAATGAAAGTAATAGATGATGCCATGAGTTTCAGCTTTAAGGCTAAGTAGTCTTCTCAGAAAAACTTCCAGTCTCTTTGTAAAGCATTACGAAATGCTCTCTGAGGTTTATTGGGGCATAGATCATCCAACTTCATATATATATTACCTAGTTTCTCTAATGGACTGAGATTCACGTTCTTAAATGTTCTACTGGACTATGATCACCAAGCAATCATCTTGAGTACAGAAAATTGGCTCAATCTTCTCTTCAAAATAGAAACAACCTCTCCAAGTTGTGCTACAATCACATTTTATTGTTAAAAATATATGTAGTTTAAGCTAATAGTAAAAAATCCCTTTAAAGGGAAGACCCAGACATTTTTACTTTGTTTGGTGACTTATCAAGTGAAAGCCATTGGGGCTACTAGTGTGTGCTGAACTCATGCTCACAAAACTCATGCTCATCGTTTTAGCACCCTTGTATTGCAGTCCTCAGGAGACTTTTACATATCTGGTAGATGCATAGCAATGCCCCTGAGCAGGATAAATCCTAAGATTCTCCTCTAAGTCCAGATGGGAAACATGCACGCAAATGCATTAGTCATTAGCGTGATGTGCCTAAGCAGCAGCACTAGGGAAAACTGAGGCATCTGCAGATGCTCAGTGCCTGGTGGGTGAAGTGGGGTCTTTATGGATTGCTTTCCGAGACTATTGCACTGTGGGCACTCTCCTCATAGCAGATTCTAAAGGGCTTAATAAATGTTCCTGGAAAACACAGGACTTTGAGTTCTCATAATGAGCCCCTTAATGGCTTGACTACTTCCAAAGCTTCTTACAGTCAAACCATGTTTAGGCCCAAGCCAGAAGCACAATCAGGAAAAACAGAGAGTGGAGAGGAGGCCACCCAGCCCTGACACCCTCCCAGCACAGAGCACACAGGCTGGATAAGTGATGGCTAAGCACTTTTTTGAGTTCAGATTCAACACCCTTTCCAATATAAGGCTTTAAATTGAACACAAGCTGAAACCCAGATTCCGAGGCTTGATTCAACTGACTTTCTTACTCTTTAATATAGCTAACTCCTGAAATTTCAGATCGCCTCTCAACTTCTGTCATCTCTGTTGATCCATGTACAGAAATATACAAGCTGATAAAGAAGCAAAGGTTCTATTGATTTGTTTACTTTTAGTTTTGATTGTTTTATATATGTTGGCAATTCACTAAATACAACTCTAAGCTGAGCAAACATGAAAACTTCCTCTAACACAGTTAATTTACTTGTTTTCAACTAGTTAAAGGGCAGAGCTGTTTATAGAGTGCTTTGTGTATATGGACTACCTTTAACTAGAAATAATGCAATTTAGTATTACTGAATAACTTCACTTGGAAATAATGCTACCTGTAATTTCAGTGGTTTATGACATTTTTTCTCAGCTATGGGTTCCCAATACACCAAAATAAATGAACTACCAATTTACCAATCAGATAATTTTTCTATTTTAAGCTAAATTGATTTGCCATAAAGGTTTTCCTGAATTAAAACCTATCCTGATTTTGAAGAGCTGTTGTGCTATGTACCAACGGAACCAAAAGCATTGTATTGCTTGTGTTCAAGATGAAGTTAGCAAGTTTTTCCCCTTTCTTGAATCCAACTAAAAATAACTTATGATCAATTTTAAGTAGGAAACCTATATAACTGAGAAATACAAGTATCATCAACACTGATCCTGAAGAGAGAAAACAGCAAAATTACCTGTGTGTATCTGGTTCAACAAACTACACTTTGTACCCTGATAGACATCACGAGGCCTAAAAAACTGTGCAGAATCTATAATGCTGTAACCACACATTTTCATACTCAGGCTAATGGTACAAAGAACAATGCATATGGAAAGCAAATTCAAATTAATTGTATTTTCAGTTTATGTGCTTTCATTAAATGTACACAATTACCTTTTTACAACTATCACAGAATACCCGGTTACAAACCAGAAAGGAAGTGCTTTTTCAGTAGTGGCAGTCTCTGCTTACTAACATAATTTGCCTGCTAAAGAGTTGTAGGAGAAGGAAGGTGGAACCTATAAATTTCAGACCATGCTGCTCAGATGAACTGAAGAGGATTGATAAAGCACAGAAATATGGCTAAAGGCCAGATTTTTATGCCTGAGGCATGGTACTGCTAGTGGCACTGACTTTTAGACTTATCACTGATGTACTGCTGGTGTAACTGCACTGATTCAACAACGTACTGCTAATTTAAAATTGCAGCTCTGTCCTCACATAGTACTTTTCAAGCAGAGCAAATACACAGGAGTTATATCACACAATCCTCTCTACTGTATTATCTGGAGGTACAAGAAGGGCGGTACAGACAGAAAACATTTTTTTGGTTAAAGTTGTTGAACACCGCCAGCTTGCTTTGACTCACTCAGTACCTCTATAAATCTGGCCTTCTGTGATGAGCTCCGGTAATACTGACAACTGAGAATAAAGCCTTACATTTTGGATCTCTCACTGCTGTGGCTTAGCCAACAGACATTCCTTCCTGTGACAAAGAACAAAACCCAGTGCCCATGAAAAGTAACCTCACAACATATTTCTTCTCAAAGGGTTTTGTTGTGGAACAAAGAATTAACATGTAATATCTTAGAATTAGCAAAGAATCTGATGGCTTAGTAGATAAATATCAATCTTCATTCTTGGGCTGTTAAGTAATTCTAGCTTTACAATGGCATTATATTTGACCACAGTCAAATGTACAACAGGACATTAAGTACATTTCTGTAAGCTCTTTAAATGTACTGAGTATTTCAAAATAAATACAATGGCATAAATTCTAAGCTATGTTCTCCAGGTTTCTTTCAAATGAAGAGAGAAGAAAAAGAGAGTGACTGCCCTATGGAGAAGCCCCTGGAACTTTCACATCAAAGCAAGAAAGAAAGTCTATTCATAACTCAGTGGGTTGTTTTTTGGTTTGGTTTGGTTTGGTTTTGTTGTTTATTTGTTTTTCTTTCACATTTGAATTCTTATCTTTGTCCTTTGGAATGCTGGATCCTTAGAGGATGTATCAACAACTATGCTGGACATAGATTTACAAAATTTACATAAAATAGCACAAGGCAAAATGGTTTCACAGAAGTCTCGTGTGACGTTTCTGTCATAATACCTCACAACAAGCTTTGCTCGTGGCCTAACAGGAACCTGGGAAGGTAATATCCATCTCCTAAAGGTTAAGGGACATCCTAAGTATGACCGAGGATTCCCAAATATGTCTTCACATTAGACTGATTTCTCTTTGAAGGCTATAGCATAAGTTACACATGATCTACAAATAGAACTATAGTACTGTAGCATCACATACAAACATCTTCCATTTCAGGAAAAAAAAAGAAATGTGTTGCCAGCCTTTAGGTAAATCTCTTACATCTTTTTTTTTTAATATAGAATATAGTGGCAGAGGAAAACACAACAATATTTATCCCAAAAGCCATGGAGAACAGGAAGATAAAGTGCTTTTTTCCCTTTAACCGTGACTTCAGATTTTGATGTATTTTCCATTTAAAGAGTGTTGAGCTTAGCAAAGCTGTAATGTACACTGTCAAAAAGCTTGGCCACAGGTTAGTGCTGTTTCTTGGTAGTCATAGTACAGGAATGATTCTTAAAATGTACACTGAGAGCATTGCTGTTGTCTTGACCTTTTTTCTGTCTGCTGAACAAGTATATCTTATGCATAGAATTCTCTCTGGCCTCCTGGACTGTCTAGTCCTTATACATACTGGGAGACAGGAAATCCCACAATAGGAACACAAAGAAAAGGAATTTGCATGTATATTTCTTTAAAACCACTTCAGCTTGACCCTTCACAAAGAATGGTTTAAAGTCTGCATTCTCTGACTGTGAATGCAAAGGTTAATAGTCTTTATTGAGTATTGCTGATTGGACCCTACTACACCGTGACAGTTTCTTGGAGGAACATAGCTAGAGAAGGGTAGAAGGGAGTAGGTTTTGCATTAAGAAGACAAATCCCACAGTATCCACACTAAGATGTCAATGTCCCAAACAGAGACACAAATAAAGGAAGTAGACTTTCATAAGAATATGTGGAGTGTTATAGAGTACTATACTTTTCATTATGGAATGACTAACTTAAAACAGAAATATAACCACCCACTAGTCTCATCAAAAGTCCTCCCACACCACATCAAGCACATGAGTTTCTCCGGCTCCTTCTTTTAAAACAAAACAAAACAGAAACAAAACAAAAAATTACAGAATTCCTCTGGGTACTAGTTCTCCTGTTAAATGTTTATAAATAGTGAAGTGATTCACATGTTTAAGACCACAAACCTACTGAATCAACCTCTTGTTTAATCTCTTGTGGTTTGTTTGAATTCCTTTATCAAATATTTCATAAATTACATAAATCGTATTGGAAGACTATTATCGCAAAAACTCATCTGTGAACAGTGTCATGCAGATATTAAGTATGTAGTTTTATATCACCAGGAAATGTAAAACTGTAAACAGACTATAAATATTTTCTCATGAACTGAATAAAGAAATTCAGTTAATGTTTACAAGCCGATTCAGAAATGCTGTAGTGTTTAACATTTTTTACATATTAAAAGTAATAATTTCAAGACACTTAAACACACTACTAAAAATAACATTGTGGGATTGTAATGAAAAATTCTCGCTGAACCAGCATCTTCAACTAATAAGAAATGGTTCACAGGATTATCATGCTAATAATCTCACTTGTATCATACATTCAACTACAAACAAACTTCCCTCAAGAAAAGTATCAAGAGTGTTTTATAGACCACAAGAAATACTATCTCCCACTATCTAAGACCACACACAAATGGTGGTTACTAAACAAACGTAAGAGAAATGGTCACCATCTGTGTTAGAGGAACTGTATGCCAAATGACTGAAAAAATGTGAAGGACAAAATCTGTAATGGCCTACCCACTGCCAGTGGAAATCACAAGTCAACAGCAGTTCAGCAAAAACAAAGGCCTCTCCACTCTTCTTTGCAAACCAAACTTGGACAATTTCAAGCAATTAAATACAAATGCATCAATGTAAGTTTTGTATACATTAAATGCAAAGTTTGTAAGCATCATTAATCATATTTTATACACATACACAAATTACAAAGCCCAATAATATACATAAAACAGTCGTGCGGTTTCATGTATGTTCAGAATGTAGGTATAGACAATCACGTATACTTCAGGTGATAGAAAGTGCTTCACAACACTAAAGCCAAGACTACAGTGCAACCACTATAGAATTATTTAGTCTGTGTTTTCAGTACTACTACTTTAAAACAAAAGCCCCATAGGCTTGTGTGTTAAAAAGTCAGAGGCAAGTTCATATATGCATCTGAGACAGAAGATGAGACAGATCAAAGGAAAATCGGAACAGCTCAAGAGAGTAGTCTCTCTTTTCAGTACTGATCTGTTTCATCAGGAATTCGTGCATGGACTAGTAAGGGAAAGCACACCTATCCACATCAGCAGCTGTAGCACACAAGATACTTGATCAGTTTTTCACAAAATGACCTTTCAAAACACATATTCATTACATGTCATTATATATATAATTCAGAATTCATAACAATTATTGCAATAAATAACACACATTTCAAATTTATATTTAATGCCTGATCTGAGATGTATGAAAACTTTATACATCACATAGTATATATTTTCAATATCATTACTACGTATTACCATTAGAGCCAGTACATTTGACTTGTAGTATTAGAAGTTTTCACTATTCTTTTTGATACTTACTGGTACACATTTGTCATAGTGGAGGAAGCCCAGTATCATGGAAGTATCCAGCCTGTTTCTTAAATTCTTGGCAAGTTCTGCTGTAACACCCTGCTGCAATATTTGGCATCCTTCATGAACCCTCCAAGCAGCAGGGATGCAGGAGAGACATCCCGACTCCGTCTCTTTAGTCTGGCAAGGGCCTGCGTTGCCCCAAGGGAGGAATGGAGCACTTAAGTGACTTTAGCTCTCCTGAGACTGGCCAGAAATTGATGAAAGCTTTTCACAACTCAGAGCAGCGTTGGAGATGCTCTTCACTGTGCCCAGCTACAGCAAGGTCACCAGCCGGGAGCAGCTTTAGTCCCCCAAGAGTTTTGCTCCCCTTACATTCCTGCTGATGGGGAAGCGGCCGGACGCTTCACACTGCGGGCAAACCCAGAGTTGCCGGAGCGAGGTGCGCGGCTGCTGTGCATCGCCGCTTGGCACAGGGGGTCCCGTTAGGGCGGGAAATCCCTGCCGGGGCCAGCGGGCGCGAGGCGAGGAGGCGCGAGGCCAACGGCCGAGCCCGTGCCGCCCCCTGCCGGTGACGGGCGGAGCGGCCCGCCGGCAGCCAGCGGCCAGCGGCCCGCCCGCCCGCCACGCGCGACACCCCGCGAGGTTTGAGGTCACACCCCCAGGACCCCCGCCCCAACAAAACACCCTGGAGAGGCAGGGAATGCACTGTGCCAAAGTGGCTCGTCCCAGAGAACTGCCCCGGCCCCAACAGCGCCTACAGAAATGCCTCCTTTAGAAGCTTTTCTCGTTCTTATGAGGGGAAAAAAAAAATAATGAAAGTGCTGATGCTTAGGAGCGGTGGCACTTCTCAGCTGCGCTGCTTTGCTCAAGGTCGGTCAGCCTGTACACTCCGCAACATTAGTCTTAATTGCAGCACGGATGGCTACGAGATTAATAGAAGCCCCTTCCTCTACACCAGCCCTGTGTTGGATGCCCCGCTCACAGTGGGACATGTTTCTCAAGCTTAAAGGACAATTCCTGCAAAGTGCTGACCCTTTTTAGTATAAACATATTTTCTTCAAAGACCCTGTAATAATAATCCCTTGAAATAAAACTTTTTTTTTTCCCCCCCTTAACTGGAAGACTCAGCTCCTGTCTTTCCCACACCAGCTGTCTCCTGTAAATCTTGGAAGGGCTGAGGCAGGAAACAGAGGACTCTCCGGCTCAGGCAAGCAGCATTTGTGGTGTGGCGGTACTTGAAGCACTATGAAGATCAGTGATTCTCAAGCAATTATTTTATTACCTTCTCTGTCCTGTGCTTCCACCACATCAAATACCCAAGCAGTGGTACTGTTCCGGTGTGCCTTTCCCTAAGAGATTTAGGGCAGTTGCGAGCAAGATCGGGGGGCGTGAATCAATCTATTAATTGATGTCTTACGGACAAGTACTTTGAGATCTGGCTTGTCAGAGAAGAAAAGGAGCCCACGGCAGGACTTCAGTGCTCCCCCGAGTTACACCTCCCCAGCGGAGAGCCCTCCTCAGCCACGGGGAAGCCGGCGCCCTGAGTGAGTGTCCCGAGGATGGCCGTGCATACGGCGGGGGAGGAAGGCTATCTTCTCCTTTCTCTCCCATCACTTGCTTAGCCGTACAGCGATACCTCCGCCACCCTCGTGGCGAGGTGTGTGTCCCCCTGCCCCTCCCTGCCCCTCCGGCTCCTGTTCGGACGTCGCTCCCCTCCCGCCCAGCGGCCCCGCTGCCATCGCCCCCTGCGTCCGCCCTTCGCTCCACCGTCTTTACCCCCGTATAGACGGATAGAGAGATTTATGTTACTACTATTATTATTTTAGCCCAATTTCGCTCAGGGCTGGAGGGGTGTCTAACAGCAGGTGTGGGCAGGCTCTCCATCCCCGCAAAGGAGCATGCTCAGCGCTCTCAGGCATGCTCCTTCAGCAGGGAGGGAGCCAGAGCTGGGCCGGGGGGAGGTGGTGGAAATCCTCACACTTGCACCGTCCTAATGCAAAGTTTTATTGTTCAGGCGGCCCCGGAGCCGGGGGCTGACCCAGCGCCCCCTTCCTCGAGCCCCGCCGCCGCTTCCTCGGCTCGGGGAGGGGACCGGGGCACCGCGCCGGGGGCGGGAGGATGAGGACGGGTTCCCCCTTGCTCCCGGCGGCGAGGGGAGGAGGAGGAAGAAGAGATGCCCAGGCGAGGAAGGCTTCAGAGGCAACTTCTGTCGGGAAACCCGCAGGTCCGCTGCCACCTCCTCCCAGGGCGAGATTACTGCTGTGCCCGGCGCTGCCCCCAGCGCTGATGCAATGCCTAGAGCACACGGGCAGCACCATCCCCATCATCACCACCATCATGACCATCATCATCACCAGCATTATTATTATTAATACTCTTATGACGACGCTCGCGGCCGCACTCGGCTCTGGCGGCTGCCCTCCAGCGCATCCCCTCACCGCAGGCAGCCTGCGCCCGGCTCCGCGCCCCCCGCCCGGGGCTGCGGGAGCCGCGCATCGCACCGCCCCGCGCCGCGGGAGCCCCGCGGAACGCCCCGCGCAGCCCCCGCCCCCGCGGCCGAGCAGCGGAGAGGGCAGGACGGGATCCAACCCAAATCACAATGACGGCACCCGGCGTGTCGCCTACCTTGAGCTCCTCCGTGTCCAGGTTTGCTGATCTGTCCATAGAACGAAACTGAGCGGAGCGGATGGGAAACTAGGGAAGTTCTGCCAAAAAAAAAAAAAAAAAAAAAAAAAAAAAAAGGAGGGGGGAATCTAGTCTCTCAGTTTCCAATCTAAACTCAGCCTTGTCCTCCAAACCCTGGCAGCTCCCCTCCGTCTCATTCTCCGCGATCACGCCTCCACCGGTTAAAATAAATAAATAAATAAACAAATAAATATTTCACTTTTTTTAAAAAAATAATAACTCCCTCAAGGATTAAAGCGACAGGTGATCCTTCCCTGGTGAACGAGATTCACGTCCTCTGGCAAAGAAAGGAGGAGACAGCACACATACAAAAAATCCACTCAGTTTAAAGATTATTTTTTTCTTCTGCAATAAGCTCAGAAACCGGCGAATCGCTGCATCCCGAGAAAAAATCCTGCTTCCCTGGACAGCATCATGCAGCAAATTTCAAGCAAATGTGTTCAAACCGAAGAGAATAGTACATGATAAAAGCCTTTCTCCGTCATGCCTACTCTGGTAGCTAATTTAGCACCCTGTGAACGCAAGATATTAGCGATGAACAATTTCACTGACAAGATAACAAAATCCCCCAAGTCCTGCATAGTCTCGAAAATTGTGTTGCAGCTAAAGGTATTCTCTCAATAATAATAATAAAAGAAAAAAAAAAGTCTGTAGGGGATGGTCTTCTTTGAAGGTTATGCTAAAAGAGTTGGGAGAAAAACAGGAGGTGGATCTCTTGCAGAAGAGAGAAGGGAAAGAGGGAGAGAGGGAGAGATTTCCCCCTGCGTTCCTGTTTTACTGTCCTTCACCGCCAGGTGACTGGCTTCCCTCCTCTCGCCTCACGGCCCGTACGGGGGGGATTTCTCAAGCTCCCAAAAAGCAACATTTCCTTCCAGAGCAGAGCAGCCTCTGGGTCTTAACGCCGGCGGCCGCCGCGCCGCCAGCACCGCCCCGCCGCGGCCCGGGGGCGGGCACGGCCCCCGCCCGCCCACCCCCGCTCCCCTACCCCCACCCCTCCTCAGGGCCCCGGCACCCTCGCCAAATGGCTCCTTTCGCTAGACCCACGTGTCTTGGATAACAGCCACACTCACCCATGTGAGAAACTGTTACTGCCTCATGTACCGCTTCCTATATATATATATATATATATATATATGCAAGTGAGTCTAAATTAACAAGGTGATAAGAAACTTCTCAGTCTTAGGCTTGAGGTGCATGGTTTTCGTTCAGCCGTTGAGTGTATCATTAATGTGCTGCATCTTTGGTGGTGCAGAATTTCTGATGGCACATGGATTAAGTTGGAGTCTCAGGGTCTTACTTTCCTAATTTACTTTTCCAAAGGATTCGCTGTCTTGTGGCTCTCATATCACTTCAGGGAGAATTACAATTAGATCTAAAAATTCAAATTCCTCCCCACCAAGATCCTGATCTTAGCATGGCCTTCCATTATAAATCTGTCACTTGCAGTTTTGGGGAACAAGGCTGTGATTTTTGGTTTCGTGCTCTCAGTCTTTCAAGGGCCTTATTTATTAACTCCATGAATCACAAATTCAAAACTATCACTTCCTAGTACTACCACCTCCTTTCTACACCAGTTTACATAGAAGTAAAATTCCTGATAATTTGACATAGCTCAAAGTGCATACTCTTTTTCCAGTTCAATATAGATTTATTTGCAGCTTCCAACACTTCAAGGATAACATAATCTTAAGACCTGGTTGATGGCAAGTGATGGCCATTTCTGAAGGCCATCTTCTGAAGGCCTTCATCTTCTGGAAAACTCTACAGATGCGAGGCAGGCACAGGCAAATGACATTTCTCCTCAGCTCAAGTTGTACGTGACTTCCAGGTTCATTGTGAATGCACTGTAAATATTATTAATCTAGAACTGCAATTTGTAAATATTAAAGACTTGGTCTGGTGTTTCTATTTGAACCAACAGACTCATGTCCAAATAAAAGACTGCCCAAGTGGACACTAAATCAAGCTGCTGTAGGACCTGCAGAAATTTTAAAGAGTGTTTCTCTCTGACAGAAAAATACCACCCTACCCACTCCCCAGATTAAAAAAAAAAAAAAAACACTGGAGAGACCACGCTGAAGGAAAACCTGTCTCGGCACTTCTAAGCCTCCCCAAATGTGTCAATATGTAGCCCTGGAAAGAGGAGAGGGCTGCTGTAGTATGTGACACCTATCGCTAGACCTAGTATGAGAGAACCGTGGTGCCCTGGATGGTGCCACTGGATAACCCCAAGACACCTGAGCCCCTCCATGCATCCGCACCTGTTTGCATGACTCTTAGTAGACCAACAAGCAGCTGCACAAAATTCAGCTTTATAAAAACAGAGGGCTGCCAACACTGTGACCTTCTGCTGTCTTGTTGCTGCCACACTACCAACTTGCTTGAATGGGGCACTCCTCAGTTTGCTTTCATATTGGCACAAAATGTGTGACAATGTGATACATTTGAGAATCCTCTGCTGAATTTGGTTGATATTGGTCAAGAGTTCAGGGAAGAGACAAGGAAAATTGACAAGACAATCATATAAGCCTAATTTCCTTAGAAAACAAGACAAAACGAATTGATTTTTGCAGTAGCTTGACTAATATTTTAAAATATGTTGCAGTCTTCATAGGTATTATATCCTCACAAGTGTCTTTAGAAGTGTTTTTTATTGCTAACGCAGGCATTCTAAAGTTGATTAATACCAAATTTCTGGTTGCGTCAAATATCTTAATTTTTTATCTTGTGAATAATCTGTAAGCCATCTGGTTTCTCAGTGCAGGGCCCTCATTCAGAAGATAAGGATGACATTTTCATCCTAATTATTCATGTATGGCCCTGTGTCTTAGTTGTTGCATACAGTGTGGAATTATAATTTTCTTTAAAGAGGGCTTTCCATTTCATTCAGCACTGTTAACAACTGTATTCTGCATAAGTGTCAATGCAAAATTTTACTATAAGGTTAAATATTATCATTACCATTAATACAGAGGAAAACTGAAGCCAAACCAAGAGGCTAGATCCAAAGAGGAACCAGCTAATCTTTAAGCAGATCACAGTCGGAGCTCTGAAAATGAGCCCAGAGCCTGGTGCTTGCAAATGAGCATCTGGAAATGAAAAACACGAAGCAAGCAGCAGTCTGCAGAGTCACCAAGCAGTGACTTTGACCTTTGGCCCTTTGTTCATCAGGTCAACATGTGACAGACCAATGGAAGAGTTATTTTATTTTGTGTACATCCAACTGCCTTAGCTACTGTATCACCTTTATTCATGTATGCATATCTGTTTCATTCACCTGTTAAGCCTTCCAGCTTTTTTTTTTCTCCAGCCAACAAGCCACTATACAAAAGTTATTCACCGCCTAGTCCTATGTCTTTCCTGTGCCTCAGTCTTCTTATGTCAGGCGTTCCTGGTAAGTATAAGTAAGGATTACATATAGGATACAGGATTGTATTGTCAGGATATAATTGAAGACTGTATGAGAAAGAGAATCCTGGAAGAATAAGCACCTTTAAAAATCGAGTGTTTAACTCTGAAGTAGTTGACTTGGGTTAAAGTCAAGTTAGGTTATTTTTAATATTTATTCTAGGTTGTTTTGTGGTGGTTTTTTTCTTTTTTTTTCTTCTTCTTTTTTTTTTTTTTTTTTCCCTTTTATTAAGGCTAAGCAGACTTGCTTTCTGGAGATCCTTGTTGTAAGTTTTTGTAGCAGAGTTGACTCTGAAGTACAAGAGCGGGATAGGGAACATATGCAGGACTTTGCAATGGTCACCCAGGTCAAAACACAATTTTACTCAATCTGGAAAAGTTGCCTCCTGGACTTAAGAAAATTAAATTCTGTAGTCATTTAAGACTGCATGCAAACAACAGGGGAGCATATTTTCCTAAATAAAGTCTGCAAAACACTTTTATAAACATAAGGTATTAGCAAGCTAATGCAGGGATTGCAGCCAAGTCCCCCTGTGATATATCCAAATAGTGAGCAAGTGATGTTCAAACCTATGCTGGGAGCACTGAGAAGTTACAGCTTTTCAGCAATAAATCACGCTTTTTAAACAGGCAGAGTAGTTCCAGTGCTAGATGTGCAGAGACGGGCGTGTGTCCCAAATAACATGGCACAGAGTGGTTTGTCTTCCCGTCAGCACATTGATCTCATCTTTTAAAGAGACTTTTTCTCGGATTGAGGAGTTTCAAAGGTAGGGTTGCCTAGAAGACTTTCTTGGATGAGTTTGTATTCTCTAGGCACACATAATTTACTGGGTCGCTTTAGGCTCTTAGTATAGCCTATGCAAGAAGATGAAGACTTTCAAAGGGTGTTTTATTTCATAAAGGTCTGAAACATCTCTGAAAGTGACTATTTCTTTCTGATGGTACGGGGAAATCCTGAAGTTAGAAAGCTGAATTTAGGACCACATGCTCAGTAACTTACTAACGATATGATTGAACTCAAGCCAGGGTTACACATATGCATCTGAAAAAAGTTGTCAATCGTAATGGAACCATGAAAAATTATGGAAATACATAGTAAAGCCACAGGTGTTTTGCTTTCTTGTTTCTCATCCTTTTAAAATACAAAGGACAGTTTTCAAAATGTACTGTTATAAGAAGAATAATTCAAAAGCCAATACAGATACATTTCATAGGTATCTTCCATTCTAAAAAAAAAACCAAACAAACATACAAACAACCTCCCCTCACCACCACCATTCAAACCCACAAACCTAACGTTTAAGGCAAGAAATACAGACTTCAGCATCCAATATGAGCACATATAAGTACTCATATAGTTCTTAAACCGAATGACTACATATTTCCCAAGTTGTAAAGGAAATCTGTATAGCTGAAAATGTTTTTTATATTGCTCCACAATGTGTATTTTTTTTAATAGGGAATGCCAGGCTAAGATAGGTATACGTATGTTACATTATAATTGTCTTTTAGTAAGAGTATTCTGAGTAACATCAAATTGGAGACCATTGGGCTGATGTCAAAAAAATATCAATCTCTCTCCCACGCTTCAGAACCCATCATGAGCCAGAAAGAATAATTTTCCTTGGCCTTGCAAAGGCTTCTAAGGTGCAGGGGACTCGCAAACCTTTGTTGTGCCCTGGGGCTCATGAGAGCTAAGAATAAGGAAGAACCATAACACTGCAACAAGGAAAACAGAGCGAAGAGCAAAGAAATACGTTTCCCATGAACTGTTACGTTTAGCTTTAGCATGTGACCAGGTAAATGTGTTGGCAACTAAAATGTCTAAAACTCATCCCAATCATTCTGTTCATTGCAGATGTCATTTTATATTGAACAAAATATCAGATATTTAAGGATATGTTGTGGATGATGCTCTCAGTTTGCATTGACTTGGAGTTATTATGGTCATGAATACAAAAGAATATAGTTGCAGCACTATACTGTGTGTTGGTTTCTAACTTGTGGGTCATGTAATTTTTTCTAGGCCACCCTTCTATGTCAGCCTAGAAAAGCCTACAAATCTTTGGAATGTATGAATGGAATCTTAAGGCAAATAGAAAATCTGGAGAAAAAAAAAAAGGCAATATTTAAATTGAATTAATAATATGGAATTCTTAAGAGATGAAGCATGTCGACTTGAATTAGGCTTGGAAAGTTCAAGTGCTGCCTTCCCAAAACTTTTGGACTTGCCTTTGTCATCACTCCACCTAATCCAAATAACTCTTCCTCTTTTTCTTCATCTGTATGCTGCTTCTTTTTCATTTTCCAAAGACATTACCACTAACTCCTTGCAAAGTTACATGTGAAGACTCCAGTATAAGGCCTGATTGAAAGCTAATACAGGAGTAGTTCTTAACTTTCTAAGACAATTAATTTAGATTGCATTCACTCTTAGGACTTGAGATGCAAATGCTACCTATCAAACTTACAGTTTCCTGATGTGTTAGAGATTATACAGTAAAAATAATACTTGTTGAAAAATTCTTTATAATGCCCAGTTTGCCATTTAAATTAACACACAGTAGCAATATGATTTTTAGAGAAAATACAAGCTGATATCAATAAGGAATTCATTTTTTCAGGGCAAAAATAAGGTAGTATTTGTCATGAAAAGATGCATTTTCTACCAGATTGCTCAAATAGATCAAATTTATGCATAGAATAGTCCAACTGAGAGATGACATAGTTAGGAATACTACTTTTGCACTACAGTGACCTGCTCTGTGTCCTTACGCAATTCAGTAACTCCCTTCCCTTGTTGCTTCAGTTTTCACAGCTGTAAAATGAAGGAAATTATACTGTGTGAGTTTATGAATGAAAGAGTCCACAAAGTATTACCATATAGTAATCCAAATTGCAGCCTATCAGTTTGGATATTCAAGAAAGAAACACTGTTCACACTTCCAGTTCAACAAATTACATATTTCTGTAGCTCAAAGAATTTAAGGTATTCTAATAATGCATAATCTATATGCGTAATTATTTTTAATGCATATCAATTCCTGAATAACTAAGCTTCATAGCAAAATTATTTACTGATCTCTAGCAAGTAATGTGAGCATTTTAATGAGTAAATATGGAATTAGATAATTAGGTTGAAAAATCTGTAAACTTTTAGCTCTAATTAAAATAAATGTTATGAATCAGGAAAAAAATTCCCACTTCACGGAGGAAGAAGCATCCATTTTCTAGTGCACTGCTTAGAGAAGTTGGTCATTTCCATATGAAATAAATAGTTTCAGAGTATGTTCAGTTTTGTCAGAAGGTAAATGCTTTTTACAACAATGGTATTTAGACTGTAAGCTCTTGAGGACAGAGACCTTTTCTTTTTAATATCTAGAAAGTACCATGCAAAGATACATGTATACATTAATATTTAATACCCAAATATTAATAATACCTCTGAGTGAGGAGCATACTTTCTCACAAAATCATGTTAGACTACAGCTTGGAATGTAAATATAACAGTCTTACAATTGCAACTGGAGCTATTCCAAAATAATACCAAGAAATACCCGAGTCCTGTGTATTTGCAATCTGTACATATTTGTAAGTCAGATTTCTGAGTAGATGGGATTTGGGCGGTTCGAGATTGTGCATGTCTGTATGTGTGCACGGACACCTCTCTGAGCTCCATTAGTAACCTTTGAACCTAATGACCAACTTCAACCTACATTAATAGATGACTTAAATAAATTCTACCACCTATTTGTGAAAGTAAACAACTTTATACAGAAGAGAACAAAGCCCATGCTAACACCTTGACTAAAGGGACAACTGCAAGGTAAAGTCAGTGTACCTTACTAGGTATGCAAAAATCTGCAGGAAAATGGTAAATTTAAAAAGCTCTAATTATAAATTTATCAGACTCAAGAGCAGTGCCTATTCAATCAAGCTTAGTGCCCCTTGCTGATCCTCTTGTGTCTAGCAATGATAAGTCTTTGATAAAAAGCTGTTTTTGCAGTTATGTTTATCTCTCCAGTGGATTCTCTGCTGTCTAATTAGGGGCGAGCTTGTGTTGCAGCCTTAGTATAATTCAGTTAAAATGTCAATCAATCATAAGACAAATTAAATTGAAAACAAGCTTTGTTAGGTGCAGCGCTCAGGCAGCTTTTTGCTACACATTGTATAAAGGATATTGCTAAACTTACTGAATGTATATGTTCAATTCCCACTATATACTCTTCAAAAACAAATATATGCTATTTTATCTGTTTTAATGCCTTCAACAGGCCAGCTTGCATCAATACAGCTTGTAAACAATAGAATGTCAATTGTACTAGAGTGTATGAATCTGGTTCTGTTTCTTATTACAAAAAAAAAAAAAAAAAAATCATTAAGAAGCATTTCTGTTACTGGACTGAATGCAGCTGGCCACATCCTGTAGTCCTGTCAAATGGCAAACACAGCCTGGAGTTCTCATACATCTTTTTGGGCAATACAAAAAGCACATAGCTTGCTTATTTTTTTATATATCAGGTTATTGGTCTAAGTTGCTGCTGGATGTGTATTCCAGCATACTGCTGGAATTTAGCACTCAAACTTTGGTTTTGCTGAAATGGTATAATCAAGGAATCACATTATATTGGGGTTGCACGGTAAGGTTTTGGTAGTGGAAGGGCTACAGGGCTGGCTTCTGTGAGAAGCTGCTAGAAGTTTCACAGAATCATAGAATCACAGAATGTTAGGGATTAGAAGGGACCTCGAAAGATCACCTAGTCCAATCCCCCCACTGGAGCAGGAACACCTAGATGAGGTTACACAGGAATGTGTCCAGAGAAAGAGACTTCACAACTTTCCTGGGCAGCCTGTTCCAGTGTTCTGTCACCCTCACTGTGAAGAAGTTTCTTCTCATATTTAATTTTCCCCCATGTCCAACAGAACCCATGCCAGCCAAGGAGGAGCCCATCAGTGACTGTGGTAGCACCTCTGGGGTAATATAGTTAAGAAGTGGAAAAAACTGCTGCACAACAGCAGCTGGAGAGAGGAGTGAGAATACATGAGAGAAACAACTCTGCAGACACCCAGGGGTGCAGCCTCTGGGAGGGACACATGTTGGAGAAGTATGTGGAGGACTGTCTCCTGTGGGAGGGACCCCACAATGGAGCAGGGGACTAGAGTGAGGAGGAAGGAGCTGCAGAGCAAACAGGTGATGAACTGACCGTAACCCCCATTCCCCATCCGCCTGTGCTCCTGGGGACAGGATGTAGGGAAATCAGGAGTGGAGCCCAGCAAGAAGGGAGGGTGGGGGGAAGCTGTTTAAGATTGTTTTATTTTTCATTACCCTGTTCTGATTTTGATTGGCAATAAATTAGATTAATTTCCCGAGTGGAATGTGTTTTGCCTGTGACAGTAACTGGTAATTGATCTCCTTGTCCTTATCTTGACCCACAAGCCTTTCATTATATTTTCTCATCCTTGTCCAGTTGAGGAGAGGAGTGAGAGAGGGGCTTGGTGGGCACCTGGTATCCAACCAGGATCAACTCACCACACTCATCTTTGGCATTTTCTATTCCTTTATGTACAGAAAAATGTACAGAACAAAAATTATTATATACATCCCCAACAGCATTAAAAAAAAAAAAAAAAAAGTAGGAACACAACATCAGGTCAAACTTATTCTGCATTTCTACCTTTGGGGAAATATTTAAGTGTGGATACACTGCGCATAACTGGCATAATGCACCACTTTTTGGAAGACGGTATCCCTAAGGAGCAACAGTTCATCATGGAGGCTGCTGATAGCCCTTCCCATGCATAAATTATTCCTCTTTTCAGTGCTGTGCATATCTGAGGGCATAATCAAGTCTTAATGCTGGAGGGAGATACTTTTTGTTCTGAGAAATGAAGTTTGGAAAGAAGCCATTTTGCTTAATCTCTGCGAGGCATTACTCTTAAGTTTCATAAGGAAATCTTCTGCAGTTTCACTGTTCCTCTCAGGTTCAGGCAGACTCTAGGAATTTCTTGAACACCCTGTGACAGATGTAGGTTCCCATACTGATCTTCATTTCTGACTGATGTTCAGTAAACCTGCAACAAACAATGACTGGGTTGTTCTGAGGGTTTTAGCTCACTGCAGATTCTGCTTCCTCAGGCCACCAGCTCAAATCCAACCTAGTCCTAATAAATTACTATTAATGACTGTTTAGAGAGGTATGTGGCATGCACTAATAAGCACATAACAATTACGAAACTGAGCTTTACCACCTATTGCTGCCATATGTCTAACTGCACAGGAAAGGATGCTTTCCCAGAAAAACGACATATACAAGTTACGACTGAGTAGCATAGTGTATTTCAGACTTTCTCCATTTTGTACTCAAATTATATAAAATCTTAATGATCAAAATATCTGTCTTAAAGATAACAAAAGACTAATAAGATGCCAGAACTGTTCAGGAGCACTTAAAATATAGCAAATCTAACAGCAGTCTAATATGTGTTCACAGTGCTTAGCAGTTTTAGAGGGTTAGGGTTTGAATGTTTTGAACCAAGAGGCAGAAATAAAGAAATTTTAGGTGTCAGAAAAAGCTGAAACTACATCTTTGTACATGTTAAGAACTTTCTCCATTATTGTCAAGGCAGCACTTTTCACAAATGGAGAAAGGCTTATTTTTTAGGCTGGTTTTAGTACTTCTCATGTGTTCTTTCCCATCCAATAAAAGGAGAAGCAGATAGTCAATATTGCTGATTATAAAAATAGGGGGGTTATGACTGAAGATGAAATGTGACAAGTTAACCTTTTCAAGAAAGCTATGTTTAAGTAAATTATTAGCATCTGCTCTTTTATCTGCTTTTTATAAGCCATTCATTCACCTGCTAATATAGAGAATGTATGCATAGGGTTATCTCTGACAGCAAAGATTGATAGCAGTAGTAATTCATTTTTTAAAGAAAACAGTACAAGCTCGATAGTGAAAGTTAAATCCAGGAATGACAGAATATTAACTGTGCTACTAACTTTTCTACTGCTGCTAATATTTTTCCATAATCCTTACCTAGTTTTTCTCATTTCTTTTCCAAGGGATTAATACTGCCTCTTTGTGTGAGGAATGTTTGCAGTGGATAGGAATTGCAAGAAACAAAATCATGAAATGTTTCCAAAGGAGGGTTTCATTCTGAAGGACAAAACTTAAAAACACAACAAACAACCAAAACCAACAACAACCACCAAAAACCACACAAAAATTAAACACAAACTAAAACTCCCAACCTTTTTCAGTTAAAGATGCGCACTTATCCAAACTATGTATCCAAATGACTGGTTTATAGATTTTTTAAATCCTTCTCCATTCTCCTGTTTTTGCTATTCCTTTTCAGAGAATCGTGTTTAAATCAACCACTCTAAATCCAATGAATGTATTTTTCAATTTTTTAGAACAACTAAATAAACTACTAATAATAGTAGGAATACGTCAATGTTCTGAAATATTCCCTGACTTCATGCAAGTTTATATAATGAACTGTGTTACAAGCAAATGTGAAATGATCTTTTTGATATTTATAAAACACAAATACATGGCACCTTCAGAAGTTCCTCCATCTGAAACACTAGAATTGCTCACTGCAACTGCTTTAAGTATTTCCACCGATGTCAGTAGTTCCAGCTGTTTTGCTCTGAAATGTTGTCCTTCTTAGTGGCTTGTAAGAGCAGCATCCAGCCTGTCTTTTATCTGTACGCCACCAGCTGGCCAGCCAACATCTTTTATTTTTCTTGTTTGCACCAGTAGAACGTGCCTTTCATTAAGTCAAGCCGAAGACAAAATTTTATAATCTAAAGACAGCCCATATGAAGATAAGTTACTTATCTTTTTAAATGTAACTACAGATGGAGTGAAAATGTATAAGGAAGTTATTTTTATGTATAATACGCATGTCATCTGGAGCAATGCCTATGAACATGCAGTCTCACGTTTTGCTAGGATATATAGGCACAAACTGATGATGCAAACATGCTTATACTTAAATTAGTGAGGAATGAGTAAATGCAGAGATGTCAACTAGGGACAAGAAAAATAATATTGTGCCAATTGTTGCAGTTTAAGAAACAAAACCAGAAATCAACAATTTCTTTAGGTATATGTTGATTGGCACTCAGATAATGAAGAGATCTTTGCTCGTAACTTTTTATATCCACTTCCTACTGACTTTTAACCTTAAAACAAATGACTATAAAAAGTAAGATTCTGATTATTATGAAACTTTATCTCTTTGCAAAAGGCATCATATCTGTCAATATGTTACAATTCTAACTATTCAAGATGTAACTGAAATGTGAGAACACAGTTCCTTTTCAGGGTGCCTTTTCTATTTCAAATGGAAAAATATATTAAAAAAAAAGAGGTTATTTTGTATTATTACTCTTTTTCAATATTTGAGGCAGTACTTTTCTAACAACTGTCAGATATCAGATGAAAATCAAAACACTCATCTCAGAAAAACACAAGACCATTTTATTTATGTTCTGTTGCACTTCATTCCTCTTCTCAGATTTCAATATTTTTGCAAATGTATCTCTATGTTAGATGACTAAGCTATTAAGTTACTCATAACAATTCACAGTGAGTCAGCATATGTGAATTCCAACCTGTTCTGTATTTTATTACCAGGAATCGAGATTTAAGATCACACAGAACAAAAGGCAGAGGAGCAGCAGTTTGAATTGCACAGTTCTTTTCTGAGATGTTAAATCCATTTGGCTCTTTTAACGATAGACAGGTAAGATAATTTCTCCTGAACAGGGATACACAGGTAGCTTATGCCACCAAAACCTCTTTTACGCTTCTGCTACCCCACCTTTCAATTTTTTCTACCTATTCTCACATCAGAAACCTGGCAGCAGACTTCTAGGTCTGAAGTCTAGCTTTAAAATGAAGTGAAAGAAAAATAAATGTTCAGACCAGTATCTTGTTTTATTCTTGCTAAAAGTGGGAATATTTCCCATTTTCAGGGTCCTTTCACAAGATGAACGAAAGAAAGTGGCAAAAGCATAGTGATGCCAAATTACAAAGAACTGGCTGTACAGGCAATCCCATCCTTCGCTCCCTCTCTGCAGCTGAGGTTGTGCCATCTGCCCTTTCAGCCTACTAAGCTCTGTGTCGCTTGCAAAAACTCGAATTCAGATTCCTCTTTTGTCAGAGCAGATGCAAACCAGCAATATATGGGCAAATGTGCTAGCCTCCAATATCTAAAGCATTTCAGGATCAAAAGCTGCCCCCCTTTTATGAAGCATGTGTTTTTTTTAATTTTCCACTGGAAGAAAAGAAATGCAAAACAACCTTTCTGCTGGGTCACTGAAGAATTATGTGACCACAGCTGTCATGTCTAATGGATTAGTCCATCATCTTAGGTCACAGATACTTGTTCTTTAATGAAAATTTAAGCATCTTTTTATGAAGTGGGTAAAGAGAGTAGTACCTTGAATGGGATGAAGTGGAATGGTAGCAATGCACTTAGGGGAGTGTGCAGGGCACTGCCAGTGTATAATGCTGCTTTAAAACAGCATGGAAGGTTTTGTAGTTCCTCCTCATCAACAAATTTCTTTTACTTGGATGAGAGTAAACAATGAATAAAAGCCTGGAAATGTATTAAAAAAATAAGGATATTTTTAAGATCTCCACTTTTACTGTAAGTTGAATATTAAAGAGGTTTCTGAAGGAACTATAAGGGTGAGGGTACTTGTATGTGACATTATAAAATTATTATAATATTATAAAATTAATACAAAAATATTATAAAATGAGGATGTGCAAAATTGAATGACTCTCAAAGGGATAACTCAGTATGCTTTTGTTGAAGTAAACTGTGTTTGTCTGTGTCCAAGATGCTGATTTAATTGCCTCTTCCAAATACCTTCTCCCCTGCATGAGACCCTTGCAAGGGAGGGATACCACCTCCCACACCTCCAGCTGGTAGAGAAGTATTGGCCCTCACTCCTGCATTTTGGTATTCTGGGAAATGTAGTGTAGCAGTGAAGTGGCCATTTTACATCTGTTCTGCTTGTTTGTAAATAACTGCATTTAAAGTAAGGGATGTTCAAAATAAGGGTGAAGTCTGCATTGCATGTTAAATCCAAGAGATGCATTTTCATTAACGAACAAAGAGCCTTTAGATGAGATGCTCTAAGAAAGCTCCTTTTATAAAATGGAGGGTGCTAGAAAGTGTGTCTCACTGCCACTATCACCTAATAGAGGTTATGCACTGATAGAGGGAACAAGGGAGCTGGCAAAAGCTTGTCTCTTGCTGTCAGTTCCAGTCTGCAGGCTTTTATGTTCATTTGTAATGCAGTCAATAAGGAATAGCTTAAATTGGGCTCTAAAAGCTTGATTTTAGAGTTTGCTAAATTTCTCTTTTAAATCTGTTTAAAATAAAAGAGAAGTTTCTATGGAAACCTTCCCTTTTATTCAAGAAAAATATCTCCAAGTCTCCCAGGCACCGTCTCTGCCTCACACAACCAGGGCTGGCTTGATCCTCGCCAAGAGCTGCCACGCTCCCCCATACCTGCCGCGCCGGCACAGCGGCGGGCAGTACGACAGAGGCCTGCCAGTGCCTCCATGATGTAACTAATTTAGCCTCTTCCATCACCTCCAATAGACCCAGGAGGTGATGGCTTCTATTCATACTCTCCCAGCTCCCAAAGCAGTTGGCAGTGAAGGAAATTCCCTGCTGGCCTGGGAAGCCCCAGCACTAGATGTCTCCCCGCTGCCCTGCAGCGCTGCCTGGGGCAAGGATACTCAGGCTGGGAAAGCAGAAGCCACGTGGCTCTTGGAAGTGGGAGATGCTGGCCACTTCAGTCTTTCTAGGAGGCCAGGGGGCTTCCAGGACTCAGGATCGTTTGTTCACATAAAGCTTCGGATGTGGAAAAGAAAAAAAGCCTTCCCTGAGATAACCTCTGTTTCTGAATTACAAAGTCTTAGGCTATTTTTCCCAAGTAATGCAAAAATATCTGTTGATATCAAATAAATAAAATGACTGAATTATTTTGGTTAAAAGATATTGTTACCCACTGTTGTCATTAGCATCAGCTGATAGATATGATGTCTTTGTTTCCCTGAACACAGAGAGTTTAGGGCAGTTTACCTGCCTAGAGTTCCAAAGTCTCCTTTCCAAAGGGTTCTTTTTCCCTAAGCCTCTCACCTCTCAGTTTGTGATGCTCGGAGATTTGTTTTGCCTGTTGATGCAAACCATAGGCACTGCTGCTGTGTTCGAGATCCTCATGCAGCCTCCACTCTCATTACTCTGCCTGTGACCAGCCTGGCACAGTGTTATCCAACATAGGAGCTAAATCTGAATTACCCAACAGAAATTAGGCTTTAACAGGTTTTTAGATTAATCTTGAACTCACCATGACTAGTGCACTCACCAGCTTCGCCCATCATTCGTTCAGTATGAGCCATAATAGTTACATATGAAAGTAATGCTATAAAATCTGTTCAGAAAGAAATTATATCAGTTGTTATTAGAAAACTACAGCAGTGTAGAAAGACAGATAACAATCAGGTATAAACCATGACTTCTCAGAACTCTGACAAAAACTCAAAGGTAACAAGCTGTATAAATGCATCAAATATTTTAGAATGGTGTTGCCTTCAATTCCATGTAATTTATTTTCAGCACAGTGCTTCACTACCTGATCTATTGAATAAAGAAGATAATTCAGTTTTGCACTGCTTTATTTTTAAATTCAGGTGTAAGATACACAAGATTAGAGGCATATTTACAATTACTAGATTTTAAAAATAAAAATAGAAACTTTAAAAAATACCTAATGCAAACTTTCCTCATCTAGAATCAGTTTAGAAGAGATCCAGATTATGGAAATATATGCATTAATATATTAGTGTTTTTCTAAACTTTACTCCCCTAGGAAATACAGGAGTGCTTGTTGAAGATAATACATCCTTTACCTACCCTGACTGGTCATTCCTCCCATCTTAGGGGAATGCTGCCAAGAGAAAAGCTCCTGTGCATCTTGTGCAAGTCAGCTGCCCTAAATTAACAAAATGAAGGTATTTCCTTACATGTGGAAAGGATTTTCTTTTTTATTTTCAGTTTTAGCTTTTTGTGTAATAATGCTTGGATAAAAGATTTCAGAAAGCCATCTGATTACCTTGGGATATTTTTTTTAACCCCTCCGATGACTAAGTAACTCTGCATTCGTTCTGAAGCTCAGTGTAACTTAGCTAGCATAAGGGTGGTATAAAATAGGACTGTTCAACTTTTTTGACAACTGTGGCCAGAGTTTATTACAGTGAGTTGCTCATGGACTGGAAAACAAACTTTATAGTGTGATGAGTCATTTGGGGGTTTAATTCAAACTACAGGTCAAGAGTTGGAAAGCAGCATTGTAATATATTAAGGGCTCCATTACTTTATAGAGATACCATGTGAAAAAGAGCTGGAAGTTGATGCATTTATTTTTGCAGATAGGAAAAGATGCCATAATTCTTTCTGCATAAACACAAATTAAGCAAACATTAAATCATTATTACTAGCATATAGTGTGTTATTTTGACTGTATTATTAGTGCATGCTGGTCTCATGACTTTGTGATTACAGCTGTCAGAAAGAACGCTCTTTAACCTCACTGTCATCAAAAAGTCATTCAAATTGTGGCATTTTTAATGAAAAATTATATGAATTTTTCAGTGAGAGAAAAAAAACCCATTAGGTAATGGTCAAAAGCAAAATCGAAATTGTTATGCTTGTTGATCTCACATCACAGGTATGTTTAATTAGTCCTTGTCATTTGGAGTCCCCAGGTGAAAGATCAAAACAATAATTTTATAATTCAAAGACAAGATACAGCACTGGGATTTGCCAGGATAAATAAACTGCTTGAGAATACATGTATGAGGATACAGAAGGCTGGTTATCACCTGAATACGGTAAGTTTCAGAATACCCTTTATCTCATTCAAATGCCCTTATGGCTTCATGTTCACTCCAAACAATAGAAATGCCTGAAGACTTGCTGGAATACTCTATCACAGGCCTTGTGATAACTCCAGCATTACTCATGTATAACAGCACTTTTTCATTTGTTCCCCAGATCACTGAGAGAAGAAAAATGAGGAGGAGGGAAACCTCTCTGGATCTCTTTTACTTACAGTACGTGTCAAACTCATACAGTCTCTTTGTGTACGAAAGTACGTGTGAAACTTGGGTTCTGCTTCCTAGCCCTTCAGTCTCCTGCTTGGGATCCCCTGGCCGTTTATTCATCTGTTGTTAAAAAAATGAAGAAAGAGTTCCACTTCTGCATGCAAAAGATGTGAATTTTTACTAAGTGACTTTGGATATTGTAAAAATAGGGTTTGATGGAATTGGACTTGGACTTTAAGAATGTTGACCACATAAAAAGAAAACCTATTTCCTTCATATCCAGTGAAAAAGTTTTCCTTTGCTCTTGGTTGCTCTTCAGCAGGAAAGGGATGAGGGCAACAGAGAGGAATGACAATATGCAGTCCCTATTGCAGGCAAAGGTCTGAAGCTGAACACTCTCTGTGTTACAGCTACTCTTTTCTCAACTTCATCTTCAGGCTTTTGATTGTACTTGCTTACATGTATTTTACTCCACCTGGCCAACTTGTGCAGGTTTCCCTGCCCAGAGAACCCTGTAGATCTCATCAACTTATTTCACAGGCGTCTCACCAGCACACAACTCACCTTTTAGCCCTTCAAAATCCTCCCTTTGCTGCCCTTCTGGCCTTTGCAGATTGCTGCCTCTGTTTGATTAGACAACACTTGTTATACTCTCAGCTGTAGTCCCATTGTAAGGGCATTTTGCAAAAGAGATGTCTTTTTATGTGCATACAGCTAATGGATAATGGCCCATTATCAAGAAGCTGCCCTGTGTTCATAGGTTTTCTTCCAGCAGTTAAAGTCTGTATTGTTGTTAACACACAAATTTCTGGAGCATTTACATAGAAGCAATTAAGGTCACATTCGGATAGACTATTATTGTACCTAATGGGTACATAATAGGTACTTAATAGATATTTAGGCACCTGTTATGCTTCTCGGTTCAAAAGAGCAAAATTATCGCCCTCTTTACACAGGCCAAATAGAGGAATTGTCATGATGACTAAGACTAACAGACGTCCTGATATCCCATGTTATGGGCTCAAATTCATTGTTCTGGGCAAAGTACACAGGGTTTATTCTGTGCTTCTTCTGAAGTGGTTCTCCTTTTCAAACCTGAGCTCTAGGACTTTGTGCAGCATACTGGACTTGGTTGGTCCTTGTATGACAGGATCTGATGCAAGGAGCAAGTGACTTTATGACAAAAGTCATAAAGAGAGTTCAGTTTGAACAGGCAAATTTTGAACACATTCATAACCACATCCTATTATATTTAGAAACATTTTGTTTCATAACATGCTTATGCTGCTTCTGGATCCTGTAGAATTCAGACAGTCCAAGGAAAATGTCCTTTCCTTTACTTTTCTTAAGTTTTGTAGTGACATACTAGCTTCTTAATATTCTCCAATATTGACATCTAAACACAAAGTACAGGCTCTGTAATTTCAAACAGGAACCTTTTTGTTCCATTTAAACTATGACAAGAAAAATATAAAAACTGTTAAAAGCACAGTTGTAAAAACTCTTAGTGTAGCCTTTTTTCTTTAATATGCAAACTAGATCACAAGTAGCTACTGCTTTGCTAGCTTGTAGAAAATAAGCACTTCTTGGTTTGTTGCAGAAGTATATTACAAGATTAATTAGTCACATTCTCAGTGCATTCATGCCTAAAACATTTTAAAACTTCAGTGGATTTTACCTCTGAAGTAGCACATGGGGCTGTTCATTCTCATCCTCCCAGCCTTCCTGGTCATGCAGATATAAAGCAGCTGCCAGGAAACAGGCTGCCATCCAGCGAGCTAAACAGAAGCCGCTACACTGGAGAGCAAATAAACCACAGGCCCTTGGCAATGGTCAAATAGCCTGAAGGAAGCATTTTCATTAGCAAAAAAAAAAGCCCCAAACCAACCAACCAAAAACAAAACCAGCAAGCCCCCAACAGTCCAAAGAGTGTCTTCTAAAGCTGCAAAGTCAAAACAAAAGAAAACAAACCCAGAAGCTTTTTAAAAAAAAAAATATCTCCCCCCACACACACACCTTGATTAATTAAAATCAAGCTCAGTAAAGGAGTTGGCCACTTCCAGTTCACGTGTGGAAATTCAGGCTCTCTCCTTTCCCTGCTTGCTCTGGCAGGTGCTTCCTGATGCCTGGGAGCAGCACTGTCCATGTTCCTACACTGACTTTGCTGAAATTAGGAAACAGCTATGGTGATTTTTATTGGGAAATGTACTGAATTAATCATGGTAGTAAGATCAGTCTCATTATAGACAGAATGGAGGTAACCAGAATGGAGGTTGCTTGAGCTATGGCAAAAACAACCTCTGTGTGGTTTTTGAGCACATCATCTTTACTGAAAACCATAGTTCTGGTGATAAAATATTTAAACCCAGCTCTCAGAGGGCCTGTAATTCTGCTTGTCGATCCCCACAAAAAGTTCTTCAGACATTTCAGATATTCTGTTAAATCTCCACAGAACTGGTTTTTACTGTCTGTTGATGGTGAAACTTTACACCAGGGGTGTCAAACTTGTTTTCACCTGGGGTCACATCAGCCTCGCGGTTGCCTTCAGAGGGCCCAATGTAATTTTAGGTCTATATAAATGTAACCTGCTATACACCATCCTTTTCTGATGCAAGCTGAATCCCAGCAGCAGAATGTATGATTTTAAACTTAAAGGTGAAGAAGAAAGTCTGAGTTTCTAATGCTGTGTTAACAATGCTGCCTTGGCAGCTTGCAACCCAAATACTGCAAGCCAGAAAATAAACCAGATCAAAACAAAGCCCAATGACACAAACACAGGAAGCAAGAACAACACTTTTTTTTTTTTTCAGAATTGCTTCTGGTTTTCCCTTCTGGGCTTTTTTTGCCAGAGAGGGGGAGGCACAAAATCTCTCAGGTCAGAAGAGTCCAGTGCCTGGGAGAGCCAGATGCTGCCCGACTGCCTGGTGGTGGCAAGGTGTAGATTTAAGAAAGCTTATTTTCAAAGCTGAAAACGTTGTGGCTTTTAATCCTTCCATCATTGCAGTGAGGAAAGCAAAGCCCATGAAATTCTGGATTTGAAGAAGTGCTCTTAATCCACGTTAAGGTATATCAGAGAGTAAATCTTGAACCTTACTCAATTGCAGCTGAAAGGCTGAGTTTAAACAGTTCCTAATTTCATAAACCCTTAACTTGATTTGTTTCTGGCTTCTGGTCACAGCAGAATTCTTTTAAAAAGTCAAAGGCATAGTGACATGGAAACTAAAAGGTAGAATTTGGGTTTTGTGGCTAGTAGACGAAAGCAGTTTTTTGTGTTCCTCAGTTTGTCCAAGGAGAAATACTGTGGCATGGTCCCCAGGAAGCATAAACTTGGACAAAGTTCCAAAGCCCTTTCTTAAGCTAAAATTTAATTAATTTTTTACCTAGTTTTCACATGCATTTATAAGCATCTTGTAAACACGTAATGCCAAGTATTTAACTGTATCACATATATGCTTTTTTGTGTGAAAATTGAGCAAATATATTACCTTGTTGATGTTAAATTTTTACTACATGTAAACTTGAAAAATCTAGAAAATGGGTCAGCATAATCGATAGAAGCATTATGCCTTCTCTCTTCTCTTCTCTTCTCTTCTCTTCTCTTCTCTTCTCTTCTCTTCTCTTCTCTTCTCTTCTCTTCTCTTCTCTTCTCTTCTCTTCTCTTCTCTTCTCTTCTCTCTCTTCTCTTCTCTTCTCTTCCCTTCCCTTCCCTTCCCTTCCCTTCCCTTCCCTTCCCTTCCCTTCCCTTCCCTTCCCTTCCCTTCCCTTCCCTTCCCTTCCCTTCCCTTCCCTTCCCTTCCCTTCCCTTCCCTTCCCTTCCCTTCCCTTCCCTTCCCTTCCCTTCCCTTCCCTTCCCTTCCCTTCCCTTCCCTTCCCTTCCCTTCCCTTCCCTTCCCTTCCCTTCCCTCCCCTCCCCTCTCCTCCCCTCCCCTCCCCTCCCCTCCCCTCCCCTCCCTTCCCCTCCCCTCCCCTCCCCTCCCCTCCTCTCCCCTTCCCCTTCCACAAATTGTTGGAGTCTGGGGAAGTATCCCTGCATGTTGACCCCATTCTTTTTTTTCTTTTTCTTTTTCTTTTTCTTTTTTTTTTTTTTCTGCCATGCATGCAGTGTTGGGCGAGGTGGCAATTTGGAAACTAAAGTTATTAAAAGAAACAGCTAGAAAAGTAAAATGCTAATAACAAAATGAAGACTGCTTAAGACTATATATTATCCTGCACATTGCTTGTCAAAATTCCTCTTAAAAATTGAAGTAAGCAATCAAGCAAGGCACCTATTGTACTAAAATAACAAAGTAAAAGAAGCTCTTAGAAATAAAAAAAGAATTTTCATAAAAATTAAAGCCAGGCCCTAAAAGAATAAAAATATGAAATAACATAAAAACTTTAATCCATTAATACATATTTATTTTGCTAAATATAAACCCCTCATAATAAAGGGCAAAAGAGATTTCAAGGAACAAGTTATTAATTGCATAAAAATTACTGGGGAAAAAACTTCTTTCTTTTCAAATGCATCAGAAGCAGGAATCCAAGCAGAAATAAAGCTGAACAGACAACTGAAATATACTAGCTGATCTTCAGAAAGACAAGACCATAGTATAAAAGTTAAATTAATTCTGTTCACCAATACACAAAGGATGAGGAGGAGGAGGAGGGAGCAACTGTCTCATATTGAAGTGTAATATGTCAGAATAGTTCAATAGAATACCTTGTAGCAAAGCATCAATACAATACATCTGTTAACTGGGAGAACTAAGGAAATTCAAATCTTAAATTGCTGAAATACTGACTGTGGTAAGCAATCTATCAGTCAAATCAGCCTCACTAAAGGGCAGCAAGAGGTATCCAGATATTTCTAGACAATATAGGTGCACGACTTCAAAATTGAGACTATCAATAAATGCTATGAGAAAGTCAGACTTATTAGATAGTGGAGTAACTCTACTGTGTTGGAAAAGGGCAATGAGCTTTATGCAAAGGAAATGCAATTTGCAACAAAGTAGTTGCTTCACAGATCTGCTAAAGTCCTTTGACAGAGTCAGTGGTGTGGGTAAAATATATGTTTAGAATAGTATGCTAAAATCTACAGTTGACTGTGAAGACCTCCAGGAATAGCTTGTGATATTAACTCTGTAAATGGGAATGAAATAGCAGATGAAATTCAATGTCAATGAATGCAAAATAATGCATTTGGTGGGAAAAACACAATAACCCTACTATAGATGCGCAATAATGAGCTCTGAAAGATCTTGTAGTCATTATGAGTAGATTTCTGAAAGCATCAGCTGAATGTTCAGAGGCAGTTAAAGTGGTAAATAGAACTTAGGAAATATTAGGGAAGTAATAAAGAACAGAAATTGTCATTATGACACTACATAATGTCTGGTGAGTCTACATCTTGACTTGTGGGTGTAATTCTAATCATCCCAGTTAAAAAGATGCAGCAGAACTAGGGCAGTTTCAGAGGTGGAAGATAAGTCAGATCAGAAATATGAAGATTAAAAATACTCTTTACTTTGGAAAAGAGATGACTGATAGGAGAAGAATATGATAGAATTCTGTAAAATCTCAAACAGCACAGATAAAACAACCAAGGAAAGTTTACCCTTTATATGTCATAGCAAAATTGTAAAGGAACAGGCTTAAAACAGATTAAATATAAGGTCTTATTCATAGTAAATAAATACAATATAGTCACAACTTCCAGAGAATTATAGAGCTGAAAATGTAAGAAATTCATGTATGATCAGTCTATCAAGAATCAAAAAAACCAAAGGTCTAGAGGCAATCTCAGCATTAAGAAGTTCTTAAACTGGTGGTTACCAACAACTGAGTGACTGTAGCAGGAGAGGTACAACTTCTTTATGCTTACACTATTTTTATCCTTTCTCTTGACTCATCCACTATATGTCACTTCTGAGACCTGGTGAGAGGCTTTGCTGGGTTTGATACAAGAGAGATTCTTATTGGCATTTGTAATGTCTTTTTCTGACCTGTGTCCAAAACTATACATTTTTGGTGAGTCCCCTCCTGTAAATAAATGCTACTCATCATATTAAAGATATGTCAATAGACAGGAATTTTCAAAAGGGCTGTAGTAATTAACCACAAAGGTTCTCCCTGCCTTAGAATTTAAGAATCATCGGTGTCTTTTCTATAATCAGTCACAAGATTCTGAGATGCAATGTTTCCTACTGTACAAAGCATCCGGTTTGCACCACTTTTTTTTTTTTTTTAATAAACATTTAAGACAGAAAGCTTTGTAATTCACTTAAATAGGGCTTTTGTGAAGCATCTGAAAGAGAATTTATTTTGACAGATATTTTACGGATCACATTATCTAAAGCCTATCCTATTCCTCACTGAGTTTTATTGCAGATCTGGTGGGAAATGAGCTACTGAAAAAGCACACCCTTCAATTGTCCTATTGAACTTATTAAACAAATAAGAATATATTGAAATAATATGAATTTAACTAACTTGGAAAGATTCCATCCATTAACAAAAATTATTAGTGGTTATAAAGTAACATTGTATGTTAAAGAGAGGAAGGATTTTTTGTACTTTTTTTTTCCTCCAGGTTTTTTGTACTGTATTAGATTGAGTTACTAAATGGCTGTCACACACACTGCCTTAGACAGCTTTATTTTGGTGATGAGCAGGGAATTTTTGACTTGGATCACGCTTTCCAAAGCACAAGATGTATGACTGCACATTGGAAGAGAGGTTCTTATCAAATCTGTTCTGGTATCCCCATGTTAAAATTATCAATAATTTTTTAAAAAATTAAAACCTCATAAAAATATAGCCAATGCACCTTAAAGGTTTTGCACAATAATTAGGGAACAATAAATTTCATTTGTGATGACAAGAAATCATTAAAGCAACTTGATCATTTGTTAAGCTGGGTACAAGCAAACAAAATGTATTTTAATCCCACCAAGCATGTGGTTGCATGTCACGGACAGAGGAGCCAAATAATTCTTTGTAGAGCAGTGACTGTATCCTAGGAAGCAGTGAAAGAAAAGATTTTGGGATATAGCAAGAAGGAAGGGGGAAGAAGGTTACTTACACATGAACTAACCTATTGTGCTCCCGCTCCCTGAAGGGGTCAACATGATCTTTGAATGTAGAAATAGGAGAGTTTCAAACTAGAGATTTTTATACTAGTATAGCAATTACTGGAATCATTCCATGGTATATTTTAGTAACATCTTTAATGTTAAAATAAGGTCCACATTTTTTAATCTTCATGGAGAGAATTATTGAGACTGGATGGTGCAAGATTGTGCTGCTTCTGTCAGAAACAGGTTATGGGCAGTAATAATTGTGTCTTTTGTTAAATCGATACTTTTCATATATGTATATATAAACTGTCCTTTTATAGAGATCATAGGCATAGAACCTCCCTAAACAGGTTAGGTTGACGTGGATATTTATGCACAATTTAAAAAATACATTGTCTCCGCTTGTTTTTATAGTAAGTGTTTCCGGTATAGATTGTCTCTATCATGTTATTAAATGGTAAAATATTACTGAAATATAAAAATGCATAGTTCTTAGAATGTGAATATTTTAAAAGTAAATTTATGCTATTAAAAGGAAATCTCAGGAATTCTTTATGAATTGAATAACATATGAAAATAATTTTTCCTAATTTTCTTTGTTCTGCTATTGCACTGCCTCATATGTCTACACATTTTGTTTTCTCAACATCAGACATTACTAAAAGTTACTGGTATTGATGAAGGGAATACACTGCTGCAATCTTTCCTCCGGTGAAGTCCCATGTGCATGCTGTGACTACACCAGCAGTATCACATAGTCGTGTTTCCTTTATTTTGCTTTTTGCTTGGGCTCAACTGCTCTTCAAGTCAGCTCTCTTACCACACCTGAAAAGATTTCAGTTTTGTCTGGAACAAAACTAGCAATTCAACCAGTCTGACTGCAGTCTTCTAAACCAGCTTCATGTCCTTATTGCCTTTGGATAATGAAAGCTTTGAGATGTAAAATCTCCAATTGTTGTGAGAAAAAAATGAATTCTTTAAGTTATTGGTATCACTGTAGACCCTTGTGTCTACAGTGACAATATAATGTACAGTGTCTGAATTTAGCAACTAAATATCATAAATCATAACTACTTGAAGCGTATCCTGATCAGGGTGTTTGAGACTTCATTTGCTGAAGCTCTGAAGCAAGCTGATTCTACAGAGCTAGATATTATACACAACAAAGAGATCCATAGGATAATTGTCTGTAGTGCAGGAAAATATCTGTTCATTACTGTCTTTACATGTGTGTTCACAGTCACAAGCTCAACTGCTATTATACGAAATACATTCTTCGTTTGATCAAAATGAAGAGACGAAAAAAAATGACAAAAGCACTTCAGCTCCAATTTTTATTACCACATGTTATTTATCAAAACAAAATCATATTCATTTTTGCTTGCTGTTCACCACTAAGACAGCAATGCCGAGTCAGGGTCAGTACAGTCTTCACTTTTGCCAGATATTTCTCTGGAGCCACGTAGGATACTGAGTTCTGTTATTGTTCTTTAGGTCTTTGGAAAAGGTGATCTACCAGCAGCTGAAGTCTATATGCTGATGTTTATCTACCCAATAACTATGCTGTTCTAATTTATTCTCTTGTGCTCATTTCATGGCTTTTCCTAATTAAAATGAAATTCCTGAATAAATAACATATCAGTAGACTACAGGATTTTATATGACTAGAAATGAATCATATTTTACTCATTATGTTGTATATATTTCTTTAAATTTTTTTTAGGTTCTGGAAATAAACTGAGATCTCATTCTGAGACCTTCAGTGTTTACTAACATATATTTACCTTTAAAGCTACAAGCATAAGAAATTAGTTAAAGACAGACCCTTTGTGTCATGAAGTTTCCAGGGCTGGTTTTGAGGCTTTCCCTCATTAATTGATAGAGTCAAACTAATGACTTTGGGGTTCTTTGTAGATTTCCACAGCAGATGAAATTAACTCAATATCAGAATAAATATATAAAAATAAATATAAGCATTAATACAAATAATTATAATAATGATGTTTGGATTATCGTTCTCTATACAATTCAATTGGTTGTTAAAGAAGCCATAAAAAACCCACTCTTAATTATAATTACAATATAAGCAAGCAGTCAAAAAGTAAGAAGCTGACTGAAGCTATAATGTTTCAACATAGATATAGTAAGAAAATATTTGCATTTTTATGTTGATGCAGAATTGTGTATTTCTCCTATGTTAAGTATGAAAGATTAGATTTCTGGGTTGCCTGGCTACACTACAATTTTGCTCAGTGATGACGCAATGGGTTCCAGATTAGCATGAAAAAAAAAAATCAGGAAAATATGTGTTCCATTTTTGAAATATTGGTCACACAAGCATACCCTTGCTTGCCTTCATTAGTTCCAGGCTTAAAGCCAACAGAAGATTTACTTCCCTTTCAGTGCTATTTTCTTTTTTTTTCAACTTGTCTCTTTATTCACGGTCAGTAAAACTTAGCCTCAAATGATCTAAAAGTTCCCCTTATGCACCTACCTATCTAGGTGGAGGTTTTGATGCAGCTATATGGCAGATTCAGTGCACATTCCTGATGCAGTTTAAGTGATGTAATTCCAATTCACATCACAGAAGTTTAAGAAAATTATATTTTCAGAAAAAAATATTCCTTTTTCTGTTCATTTTTGGGTGTGGATATGCCATATAAATGGTTGTGTGTCCACAGGTTAGGAGATGGCACTGCACCTGCCATATGCTCGTCATGGTCATTTGGAAGAATCTGCCCACCAACTGGAAAGCCTCCAAAGCCAATTTCACAGGAAATTTGCAGGGCCTAATTCTCAGCATCTGATCACAAAACATACGCCTAAATCTTGTGAACAACCAGATTAGGCAGGTATTCTCAAGCACAAGCAAACCTGGTACCGAACACCACATGAAGTGGTTATATAGTAGAGTTCATTAAGGTGCACAGTAGGTTTTTTTTTTCAGAAAATGGCAGCCAGACAGAGCACTGCTGATACTACCACTGTTTTATCTAATTATATCACTCACCCAAGCTGGGAAGGTCACAATTCATTCTCTTCACCTGTCAGGAGGGATTAAAATTCACACCTAATGTCTCTTCTGCAGGTGCTTCTTCATTAGCACTTTATTTTAGGTTGGTGGTGTGCTTTTGAAGAGCCCTTCCTTGTGTCTCCATTTAGTGCCCTGTGGTTAGCATTGTCCAATAGAGACTGACATGCTCGTGGACTTTCATGTAGGCTGTTGTTTTGCAATGATGTCTGGGTTCCCTTTATATCAGATAAACAGCATAAGCAGAATTAGTATCTCCAATCATGGCTCTTTAAGTCAGATATAATTATTACATGAAATAAATAACAAACCAGTAGTAAGGTTATTGCAATAGTCTGAGGGCTGATCCTAAGTAGCATTTACAGACTATTTTCAGGAACGTGCAGAGATATTACTTCACTTCTAACGCATCAGGATAGTTTGAATTTCTTTGAAATTTCCTTTTATTTGAAATCCAGAATTACACTTTCTAAAGGCAAAAAATAATTATGAGAGTCAAAACATAAAATATGAATAAGACTGTTCTTTGCATTGGGTTTTTAAGGAAGTAATAACTTCTCAGACTACTATCTACATCATGGGACTTGTCTGCCCTGACCTATTTCAGTGAATGATACTCAAATAAAATATGCAGTAAAAAGTAATTTAATAAAGGTTATAGATAATTATAAAGAGCAAATAAGAAAAAAAAAAATGTGATGGATAAGAAATAGGACAGAGACACTAAACTTATTTGCTGTTGCGTAAGCTCCCAGCATCCAAGAAATATGGCTATCACTGCTGGAACAAGTGGAAACTTGACTTGCAGTATCTTTCTACATTAAGAACATAATACTACTCAGTTTGGCTTTTTGATTTAGTTACAGCCAGATCATTGAAAAATAGACTGGAAAATCATAGGTATAGGTAAAAAAGTTCTTTTGCTGTGTTTATTCTCTGCAGTACAGAGAGTTACTGCCTAGGATCAACTGATGGTTAATTGATGAATCAATATTTCATCCAGACTGTCCATGCATCGTTACAGCGACAGGAATAATGACGTTCTGATATTGCAATTGAAACTTCTAATCATTGTGCATTCCACAGCATTGGGGCAAATATTACTTGCATAGTCATACACATATAGTAAGCAAGAGAGAGTAATGAGTATTAATAACTAAAATATCATGTTAAACCATTCTACTAATAGTTCTGTAAGAGGAGGAGGATCAGCTGATCTTGACTTGAAAAAAAAGTAATCCAGCTGAAGTAGGAATGTCAGGAACTCTGGAAAGACTCTTCCTACTTGATACCTTGCTTTCTGAAAGTAAATTGACATGGACTGATGTGATCTAAATCCAGCTTGTGTATAGTTTTCATGGTTGACCAATCCAGCATACTGTAAATGTCCATGCTACAGTCTACCTGATAGAATAAAAGAGTAATTTCTGGGACTGCTGATAGGCAGAATTATTCTCAATACTGCAATCCCTTGGGAAAAGGTTTTTATCTCATCAGAAACTTTAGCCCCAGCCTTAAAAATACGTATCTACTAATATACATATGTATCTACATCTGCTTATCAGTAAAACAAAACCTCTCTTACTTCAGAATGTGCTAATAGTCAAATAAAATGCATTGTTAAAACTAATTATCAAATTAACTGAGTTTCATTTCACAGTTCTGTATATTAAATATATTTAGGATTTTCAAAGAAAATCTAGCTTTTAGATCATGGCAAAGAACAGTGACTGACCAAACCATTTCACATTATGTCGTGCAGTTCAGCAAAGATGCAGATGTACTCCATAATTTTCCTTGTAGATGAACCCTCCATGACTCCCTCAAAACACCTACTAATTTAAATGCCAGTTTAAAAAATGATGTAACAAGGCAATAACGTTTTCATTGGCTGTTCTGTTATTATGTTAATTGCAGCACATAAAGGAGACAAGTCAGAAGACACTATCATTTTATCTGTGTAACACCATGGAACTCCAAGTGATGGAGACTTTCCAGACCTAGTTAATTATTGTATCATATCTTACAGTCAGAAAAATCCTTCATTAACGGATCATTAATGTAATAAAGTCTAATATACAATAATTAGAAAACAGAACTAAGGTTGACTTGGAAATCTTAGATGTACTGTTTCTCTGCATATGCACTAATTTGATAATTACTCCATGCATTTGAGGTGAGAGAGAATTTGAAATATGCTAAATGTTTCAAAAAAATGCAGATACTTCCCCCTTAATAAGCTGCAGTGCTTGAATTAAGTCTGCAGAGCTATGAATAAAGCAAATAGAACGTAAGAGATATTGAGCTCCATATAGCTACTGAAATCCAATGGGGAACCAAATTCAGGCCACACAAATAAAAGTACACGCTCTAGACTACAAACGGTAGTCCAGGCCACAGGCACTTAGAAGATGAGAGCATACCTGATTGCACGTACCTAGTTGCAGTGCTAGGTGCGCTCGTCATTGTCTTTGTGAAGGTCACACTACCAATCAAACCAAAATCATGGAACAGATGAAGGTGGACCCTGTCAGGTGATATGTGTCTGTTTTAAACTGTAAACTAATTATAATGGTCTCCTCTGACCCTGAACCATGACTCTTTTGTCATGTTGGACTTAAAAAGAAATAAAAGAAATGTTCAGGAATCTGTCTGTTTAGCTTTCCTACTTTGCCTAGAATTATGATTTCTGAAAATCTTCTAATGTTCTAAAACATGTTTTAAACCTCACAACTGATAATGGTTTCTGTGTAATATTTCATGTTCTTTACTTCTCGGTGAGAATACTTTTAAGGAGCAGTGGAGTTTCTCTACCTTCTCGTTTTTTCCTTCTCTTTATTTTTCTTTTATTTTTCCTCTTAGCCTTCCTTCTCCCTTTGTCTCTTTTCTCTCCTCTTCCTTTTTTTCCCACCTTCATTTGGAGACACAAAAGAGGGAGAGTTAAGCCAAAGAAAAAAGTTTTTCACTTTGCTCTGAAGCAAAGTGAAATCTGAAGGGAGATTTGTGGTCATCCTAATCTCTGTTGGTCATGAGTCCCCAAGCCTGGGTGCTGCTGTTGAGCAAGCCATCTGCTGCTTTTATGGGCTTCACTCTCATGATTGACAGCTTCATTGCTCCTAAGAAATGCAGATGTCAGGGTATAACTTTGTTGTAAAAAATACCAGCAGCCCCAAAAGTAACCAGACAAATAAAAATGTACTCTCCGGCATGTGTGGACGTAATATCTCTGATTGCCCTAAGCTAACATATATTTAAGCAGAATAGAAACCAATGTGTGTTCTTTTAACACATTTGTTCTGAAATGCATGTGATGGAAATAAACGGGAAGCTTTTTGTGTGACTTTTTTTTTTTTTTTAATCAATGAAATATGCAGTTATGAGCTGGAAGAGATGCATACTTCTATGGGCCAAATCCTTGACTAAGAAGATGCTATTTTTACTTCCTCATTTCCTGAGTGCAGCTGCACCTTCAAGCCAAAAGCAGGAAGCCTGTAAAAATAAGTCTAGAGTTCAGTTCTTAAATCCATTTTAAAAGCCTTATGAAGACCTATTGTTTTAAACTTTGAGTTGGTGGAAGTGTTATGTACTTTTGTGACTCAGAATATTCCTTCAGGCACCTAAATTTGGGCCTAAGATCAAACACTGAGCATACTCCCTCAAAATCTTTGTTTAGCTATGAATTTCTTCAGATGCTTTTTGGGCTCTTATAACTGCACCATGGAAGTTGCTTTAATTTATCTCTGAAAGACTAGATAAGATTTAGTATTTTGTATATGGGTTTTGTTTATTGGCACATTGCAGTGTAAGAAATTAGTGATCAAACCGAGCAACATTCCCCTCCCAACCTTTTCTGTTACAAATAGCTAAAGGAAACGCTTGATATGCTTCGTTTTTCCTAAATTCTATTATTTCAAAAGAATCACCATTTAGTGTTTTCAAGGCCATTTGTCTTTGATTAAACATTTTTGTTGTGTTTTGTAACAGAAATTTTTAATGCTCAATTCCCAGTGCCATGTCCCTCACCATTTCAAACTATTATTTGAAGCCTTTGTGTGGCAGTCCTGGGCCCCAGCTGCTCAGCTGTTCACAACATTTTCTCCAGCAGCAGCAGCATCTGCTGGCTGCTTGGCAGGCTGGGCAGCAGCTGTGGAGCCAGGGCTGCCAGCACTGCTGGGGCTGTGATGCGGCTGCTGTGCCGACAGGCTTGGGTACCCCTCTAACTCTTCAGCAGAGGACTTTGTGCACTTGCCTCTGTTTCAGTTCAAGAGGCTTTAAAAGGCCATTAGAAGATTTTTTAATTGTTGCAATAAAAATGAGGTCACTGCCAGGTCATCGCAATTTCCTTCCAGAGTCCCAGCCTTCAAACTCATTCTCCTTGAATGTTAAAATTTCTTTGCTTGATAGGCAGGCAAGCAGGCTGTCTACCATGCAAAAAAAACCTCTTGGTTTTGTGCATGCGCTCTCACACACGACCCATATATTTGTGAACAGGTTTTCAAGGATGTCCCCAGGAGGCATTATGCCTGCGATTCCTTGCCACCTGGAGGAGTTCAGGTTAAGCTGGAAGAGCGTCTCTACCTCCAGTTGTATTCTAACTGTTCAGAATGGCTCTCAGATTTCATTTGGCACCCCTGACAGAGAAATTAGGCTGGAAAGCTAGGTTTAAATATAAATAAAGGTATATGTGTGCCTTTGTCTGTGTGTGTTTAAATCATGGTTTATTAAAGCAAAAAAGAATGGATATCAATAAAATATGACTTCTCTTCTCAGTAAACCATGTTCACATTGCTTTATTACCTTTAATCATGTAGTGCAAACACAGCTGGAATTCTTTCTTTATTCCTCCACTTTCTTCATTCTAAAATAAGCCTTTTAATTTCATTATTATAAATAATATTAATGAGATATGTAAGAGCTTTAACATTTTATAAACTCTGCTGTATGTCTGTTTACTTAGTCATTTGCATATTCAAGCAGCCTCAGCAAGCACTAAAGCCCTGTTATGTTTCAGGTTCTTAAATATTCAGATTTAAATATCAAACCTCCGGCTACCTAATAATTATGATGAAATGCATACTGTTTTCTAGAATGATAATAGACATTCCAGTAAAAGATATGCCATCAGCATTCCAGAGATACTGAGACTGGTGTGTCACATGTAGTAAAAAAATCTCCTCCTATTTTCTCTGATATTTTGCCAATTAAAGGCATGTTCTGTTCCAATGATGTAGGGTTGGTAATAACATTTCGTACATGCTTTCCCTCCCCGCCTCAAAAGAAGGAAAAAAACTCACCTATTCTCCCCTCAGTTCCTACCATTATCACACCTGCTGGTAGAAGGTCTGACCTATACACTCCCCAAGTATTTTTTAAAGAATATATTTACTTAGTAAATATTAGTGAGTTCTGAAGGCAGTTTATAATTCAGATCATGGACTGGATACACATTGATTCTTCGTTTTCAAGAAAGATTTAAAACATATACTGTTAATGATTTAGCTCTCTAGTCAACAAATGCATTACATGTGAAAGTGCAAATGCCCCTGGCCAAGCACCCTGGGAGACAGCTCAGATGAGCTGTGCAGTGATTTGGCAAAATTCCATCTCAGGTCTGTACACCTCTTTAAATGAAGCTTTAAAATGGTACAGCATAAAATGTCTCTCTTTGGCTTATCTCCCTTTTCACACAAAAGATGCTGATGGGGAGATGGAAATTAATTTTGAGGCACACCTATAGCCTACTATTTTGCCATTAGGACCACGCATCAGCAGGTCAGGTCTGCAGTTCCAGTCTGGAGCACACACCTGCACATTGAATGCAGCTCCAAAGGTCCTGCCACAAGCTTGTTCAGCTTGGTCCCTCCACACGTCCTTCCCTCCAGGGCACGTCCCAAAGTACACAAGATTTTTGTAAAGAAAACTACTGTGGAGCTGCACTACTCGCAGGATTAAACCCTACCAGTTACTAAGTTTGCAGAATTGAGCTCTGATTCATGCAAGAGCAAATAGTTCCATCTACCAGACTTCCTTCCTTCTGATTACATTAGATATATCTATTACAAGCACTAACTTTTCAAACTGGATGTCACTTCTAGGCATTTTGTCCATAAGCACTCAGTGACTGTAGCAGTGAAAGAGAACTTTCAAGGCTAAAAGGAGGTTATTTAACCTAAGATAGAAATTCAAAACATTCCTGATTTTCCTATTAAAAAAAAAATCCCTCTCTCGCAAATCAAAGCTAACAGAAAAGATAAATAGCTTTTGTTGTTACATTTTGAATAGAATCAATCAACATGTCCTTCACATCCAATATTAATATTCTATTTTAAATCCTTCAGGCCTAATCTAGCTTAATATTTTATTATTTAGTTTAAAGCTATGTGGTCTGACAAATTTTCCTTTTGCCTATGAGAGTAGAATTGCTTAAGCATGTCTGTTATTATTGTGGTCTTCATCATATCACCTAAGCTCAGACTTGCCTGGAAAGTTAGAAACAGGTTGGTATACTCATCTGAAAAAAGCCTCACTTGAAAAAAATATTTTCAAGATTCAGTTGATTTAAATGTTTTAAAGGATTTCTAAGAATTGGGTAATGAATATTCCGTTTCAAAATTATCCACAAGCCACTAAATTTAAAATTTAGATTTTAAAATTGCTGAACACCATCTCAGCTCAGAAGAAAGCTTATTAAAAATATACCCTGGCAAATTAAAGCAGCCCTCCATCCCTTAATTAAAGCTCCATTTCTTGCTATATTTTCCATTAAAATTTTAACAGACATTATTGAAATCTTGACGATTAGAGCTCAATTATAATCTCTCCTCCACAGAATTAGGTCTTTCTGCTTGCTTTTTGTCACCTAAAGTAATTTCTCTTAAGACCTTTCCTTCTTCACAGATCAACCATCACTCAGTAATTTTGTCATATTTTGGCAAGATCTTTCTTTTCATTTTCCATATCTTGGGCTTTCTCTTCTTTTTTTTTTTTTTTATATCTGGAAAGGTTTCTGCACTTCTCTGGGCTTCTTGTCATCTCCTGTAGGCTTTTGTTGTTTCATTTGTTTGTTTTGTTTTGCTGTTCATTTGTTTCATGTGGTTTTAGTATCTGGTTGGATTTACTACTCCACTCCTTTTATTTTCCTACATTTTTTCTATTTACCGTTTTCCCGTATTCATCTTCCCCCTCATTCTCTGAAGCTGGCTTTACTTGTTATCATTTGGCTTTATCTTGGGGAATTATGAACACTTGCAATTTGCCATTAGCTGGTGTGCCATGAGAAGAGAAGGACCCAAGAGTTGTATTTAAGGTTATTTGAATCGCTTCTTGTTAATGGCGGCAAATAGACAGTGGAAGAAGGGACTGTCACCACTCACCTGGAACTGGGGGGACTGTCCTTATCCCCTTGTGCCTCTTGGAACAATGAACTGTTACACGTTTTAAGCAGATATCCCCATCTTGAGTCATGACTGAAGAAAGCCATAGCATGATGTGTCTTCACACAAAGTATTGGGCACAAAAGTTTAAAATATATGCTCTAGTGAAGGAGCCTCCGGTCACTCCCCTCCACTCCCTTGCTAATAGATTGTGCATCAGACAGCTGGAAAGATGAAGGGGCTGGGAAATTTCTTGAGGTCAGACCTTCTACCAGTAGGTGTGATAATGGTAGGAACTGAGGGGAGAATAGGTGAGTTTTTTTTCCTTCTTTTGAGGTGTGGAGGGAAAGCATGTACGAAATGTTATTACCAAGTGGAATTTTGTTACCTAAAGCTAAATTTAGCAGAATATTAGACTTAATTGCTCTTCAGACAATTTCTAAGGGAGCTCAGATAACCACAGGCAGTTCTTTGGTTTACTAATTTTTCATCTTCGTGGGAGGACATTGTTAAAGTGTGCAGGCAGGGGGCCCTGGCCTGAGGTTTACTGAACAGAAAATGAGAAACTACTGAGCAGAAATTGCTGGACATAACAAATAACAAAGTGAGAAGCTGATAAAAGTTACAGATAGAGCTGGGAGGAATGACCAGCTTTCGCAGACGGTTAAGGGGCAAGTATGCGAGAAATGGCCAGTCTTCACAGATAATTAAAGGGCAGCACTGAGGACCTTTTGGAGTGTACAACTTTGTGTTACCAGCAGCACCTAGGTAAGGGTATTAGTAATACCAACTGGGTATATCAAGTTAACCATAGAAGTAATACGAGTAAGTCATACTATATAACACTGATCTTACCTAGGAAACAGTACCAGAAATACCAAATTTAGGTACAAACATGGCAAAGGCACTGGGGAAAGTAGTAGTTATGGCTGGACTTTTTGCTTGGAAAAGAGCAGAGAAAGGGAGGGGGTCAAGGTGTTCGGGGAAAGAACAAGAATTGGAAAATGGAAAGGAGGACTAAAGGGTCTGCTCTGGTGTAACTGATCATAACCATGCCTTTATAAGCACTTGTTTGTGCCTAAGGCTATAATACACTGTACATATGTGTGTGTATTTATATCACATAAAGTTAATCCATCTCTTCTTTCCCTCAAAGTTTTGCAAGGTAATATGGCAGCAGAGGAACACGATTTAAAATCTACAAGGTAGAGACATGTTCCACAAAGTCTTGAGAAGGCAAAACTGGATTGCATTTTACAAGTTTGATAGAAAGCATGTCTCCTGATACAACTGTGTCTGTAGGACAGACAGTGATTTCTAAACAGGAGCATTAGAAATACGAGTTTGCCAACCTGTATGTCTTTAGCCTGCATTAACATTTGATAACAAGCACCAGGTCTTGGAAGCAAGTTTCATATACTGCTTCAACTATTTATTGACTGAATTTATAGATTGTATAAGATACATAACCTACCGGTGACAAGGGCATTGGTTTTTTTACCTTATGTTAAGAATTCTATCTTTTTCTTTTAAACACAAGTACCTTATAGGATGTTTTTAACTACTTTTCTATTGTATGCATTTCCTGACATAGGCTCAAAATAGGTTTTTTTTTGAATGATCTAAATTTAAATCTGTTGTTGTAATGAGAAGTCTTAAAATACAAAATATTTGAAAAGAGATTTGAAAACATTTAAGATTTCTAGTTATGTACCTATAGTTATTTGTAACAAGGAGAGGTAGGAGATTATTTTTGTACTTTCACTCTATGGTGATACTATTTTACTTAGACAAGTAGATTCCCGTAATCTTTAAGCCCCTAATGTCTGGAAGCAAGACTGCTGAAATACTGGGAAATTTTAATCAGGTCTGAACGCAGGTTAATGAAAATTCTCACTGTATATCACATGTCCCTTAATTTTGGCTGTATTTGAGAATCTTGGATAATGAAATTACAGTTCCACATTCTAATATATTCCACCTAGAATACAGTGGAAAGGCTGAAGAAATAGTTACTAGCTGTAAATTAGGGAAACCCTATCAGATGCATTCTCAGATTAAGCTTGATACAACACAGCTGGGGCTCACTTTTGTGTTTAATTCAGTGTCATAAATCATAAACTCCTCTTCACTCAGCAGGCTTGTTACTGCACTTTCAAATTCTGGTTGATTTGGGTTTCTTGAAAGATAATCATGTTCATTTTAAAGAAAGTAGAAAAAATTGACTGCATAAATGCCTGTATTCTCACATATTGAAGTTTTTGTAAATTAGAGCTTGTGAAAGAAGATTCTCTGCTTATGTATTTGGGCAGAAAGTAAGATTTCCCAGGAAGAAAATTCTAATTTAAAACAGAACCAGGTGTCACTAAAAGTTGATAGACTTCAATATTTTTTATATAATCTAGTCAAGTTTTAGATTTTTTTTTTATAATGAGTTAGATACTTTCAAAGCTACTCATTAATGTCAGCTCTCTCTTGAGCAGAGCTCTCAGCTCCATGAACATTGCTATTTCAAAGCCATTGTATCACCTATGGAAGGCCTACTTGAGGTCATAATAAACTCAGCAGTAATGAAAGCTTCTCTAGTCGTAATGTACATAAACTCTGACCTGGATCATCTGTACAATTAAATTACCTGATTTTCTAAGTATTTCAACTCTTCAGTCACTTTGTAGAAGCCAGTCAGTTTCAATACAACACCTTTGCACCATTAAGTGGATCCAGCACCGTTGATTCACTTAAGATAAAATCACTTAGTTACCATAAAGTCCATCATGTCCATGGCTATAGAAAATTTGAAGCTTTTTTTTTTAAAATGGATACAAAAGTCAGAATGTTATCTGAACAATGTTTGTATTTCTGAAGTTTCTAACTACCCTGATGATAAAGCAGAGTCTCCTCCAGAGAAGCACTTATGAAATAAAAATAAATCTGCAAATGTCTTGAATCTCATTATTTTAAATGCTTACTATATCTTCAATAGAATAAAATGTAAAAATATTAAACTTCTAGAAGGTATCTGTGTATATCTAAATCCGAAGCAGAAGTAGATATCGGGAAAACATAAACAAACTCATTTGCTGAACAGCTCTGTGTCTCTTAGTAACTCAATGTTTCACCTTTATAAAATGCAGATACCTACATGAACATGCACACATTCCTGCACATGCTTATACATGTGTGTATAAGAATACATGTATTCTTGTTCTGCACTGGTTATTTGTTCAAGGTTAAATGATTCACGGGATGACCCAAGAGCAAAGCATTTGAAATTAGAAAGATCACAAACTTACAAAACTGTCTTATGTTGTCATTGGAAACAGAGAATATTATTCCAGTTTCTTAAGAAAATGGTGTAACAGTAACACAGAGAGTGTCTTTAACACTTACTACTCTAGAGAAGCATGATTGTCCATAGAGCTTACCTAGGTACTTTCTTTTGACATTTTCTCTGTGAATTATGCTATCAAATGTTGTATTATTTAGCTTTTCCATTACTCATTTTCTTAACATGAGTTGAAATAACATATCTATTTGAAGAACCTGTATTTGTAATAGATGTGTTAGTGCTTGACTTGGGTGTCTTGGGTATAAAGCATTTAAAGGACCTTTCAGATTTGAGAGCTATGTTTCTGTCAACCACAAGTAGAAATACAGCCAGTGATCTCATTTAATTTCTATTTGATACTCTTTTCACAGTGAAGAACCATAACAAAATGTAGCACATTATTTACAACCGGTAGTCTCTAGTTAGAAAAGGCTCAGGGCTGGGATCAGAACAAGCTATGAAGGTCAGGACTGAAATACATTCATTTTTAAGGATGCGATAGAAAGTTTGAACTTCATTTGCTAAGGAGTATGGGTCACCGACTTTGCCCATTCTGAACAAAGTATGTGTCAATGAGATTGCAGTGAAAGGAATGCAAATAGAATCTGCTTTATACCCATGGATAGTGCTCCTTCATTTGCAAGAATGTTGAATTAATTCAAACAATGAGAACATGCTGAATAAACAAACATCCTTTTTTTATCTATTTCATTTTCTCTCGGAGCTATTCATGTCACCATCACCTAGGATACCCTGGAAAGGTACATCTGCTCATACTTCTAACTCAGCCCAGGTGGGAAAAATTGCAGAAGTTTGGAGGCAGGAATTGTCTTCTTTTCCAGGCAAATAGCAGATGAGATATTATTATTATTACTATTGTTATTATTATTGTTACTATTATTATTATTATTATTATTATTATTATTATTATTATGCTCATTTGCTTTTTTCACTTATCATTTTCCTGGAGCATCAGATTTAAAGGAAGTAGGTAACAGGGCATACTGAAGTAGTGCTTTATCGGTACACTCACATGTGACTCCTCCTTAAGGAAGGCACTGTACTTCAGAGAAGCTAAGTAAACCTAGGAGTGCAGTACTGACTGGGATCTAGCCGACTAGGGAGCAGCTCTGTGGAAAGAGCTCTGGAGGTCCTGGTGGACAATGAGCTCCATGTGAGTGACCAGTGTGCTGCTTCTGTGGCAAAGCAAGACAGCGGAATGCTGGCTGCATCAACAAGGGCATCACCAGCAGAGAAAAATAAGTCATTGTCCTGCTCTACTCAGTGCTTGTCAGGCCACACCTGGAATCCTGTCTTCAGTTTTGGTCCCTGCTACACAAAAAAGACATGGACAGGCTGTAGAGTGTCTAGAGAAGGGCCATAGAGATGATCAAAGGACTGGGAAACTGCTGTATAAGGAAAAGCTGAGAGAACTGGACTTGCTCAGCCTTGAGAAAAAAAGGCTTAGAGGGGGACCTTACCACCATGTTCTAGTGTCAAAAAGGTGGCTACAGAAAAGATGGAGACTCCTTATTTGCAAGGAGTCATCCGGGAAAGATGAAGGATAAGAGATACAACTTAACCCTGGGGAGATTCTGGTTGGACACAAGGGGGAAATTTTTCACAATGAGATCCACCAACCACTGGAACAATCTCCCAAGGGAAGTGGTGGATTCCCCAACACTAGAGACTTTTAAGATTCAGCTGAACAGGGTGCTCGGCTGTCTTGTCTAGACCTTGCTTTTGCCAAGAAAGGTTGGACTAGATGATACTTGAGGTCCCTTCCAATCTGGTATTCTATGATTTTATGATTCTATGAAATTCTGTGGGATTAAACATATAGCATATGCTTGAAGTTCACTGTCATTCAAACTTTCTTTTTTTTTTTTTTGAGAAAGGCATATTACAACGATAAATGCTAGGGGAGGGCTCTAAAGTCTTTATCTCAGCATGGTAATAGTGTATATTACTTTGAGACTCTTGTCTTGTTGCCTCCTTCAGTGAACTTTTGCAGGTAAATTATTGTAAACAGCAAAATACTTCTTTCTGTCTTACTTCCCTAATTAGAGCAGCAGGCAACATGGTTTTATGGAGGCAAGTATGGTCTGGAATTCAAGATGCTGAGGCTTCTATTTTCCATTTGTGACTGTCAGGTTCAAAGATGTGGATCACTTTGTGAATAGCCAGTATTTCTAAGAACCTATAACTTCCTTCAGCTCACATAGAAAAGGAAATACCTGAATATTTTCCAGATGAGGAACAGAAATAATCTTTGCTTTTGTTCTTTTATGTGTGTGGTTGTTTTTTAAATAAACAGCCTAGAATCCATTAAGATTAAATTTAAAACTTTCTTTTTATCCTAAGCTCTTGTGGTTTTGAAAAACTTAAACAGAATGACATGATAATATAAAGTCTGTTAGAAAACTAGAAACAGTAAAAGAAATATGCAAAAAAAACTGGCTTTAACCTTTATTCAAACCAGCCAAATTAATATATTAGTTCTGCAGTAATTCATCCAAAGCAGCACAGTCAACACCAAAGAGATCTAAACACATGGCAAATGCCATTTTTTCACAACTGTTCTTCCAAATATTCCTTTATGTTGACAGTATGCCGTATGGTAATAATATACCTATAGGCTCTACTAATAAGAATATTTTATGTTTTATAACACTTATTTTGATATGAATAATGTATTTCTTTTGGTGCTTAATAACAATATCTTATTGCTGATTGAGCCAAAGGATAACCTGTGTTTTAAGATAGATTTCATATAATAGATTTACAAAAATTTCTAGCTAGTGTTGCTTTCAATAACAGGTTGTGCTTACATATCAATTTAAAAATACTATATCCTGGTGTTCATTGAGCCCTGATAACTCTCCAAGTAACATCCTCTTTCTATTCCAAATAATGTTAAATCCTGACTAGGACGAACTTCTAACCTAAGCATTCACTGTTTCTAGTTTAGAAATATATAATAAGTAGACCCAAATAACAGCTTCACTTCCTCTGAAGTGACTAGATAGAGTTCATTCACTCTACTAGGTGGTGAAGACTTGTTAAAGTCCTGTGGAAGCAAATCCTGGGAGGGTCAGATATTTTTCTCTTGGTAGTGAGATTTTTGGTGGAGGTAGTGGTGGTTTTATTTTTTCTGTGACTTCATTAAACATATTGTCAGCACACTCCTATGCAAATCCAATTGCAAATAATATAAAAATAAACAAACAGGAAACATACGCTTACACAATGTAATGGTAAACTAGAAATTTAATAAACAAAATCAGAACATCTCTTATTCTTCTCTTTTCTTAGTTACAAGCATGAACTTTTTATCTATGCAACATTTAAAGTCCTGGAAATATATATACATGGAACTTCACTGAGGTAAGTAAACCAATCTAATATGATGGAAATCACTAGAAGCACAAAATTACTTGTATGTATGAAATGGTACATTTGGGAATGATTAGTCTTCTTACACATGTAAGAGACTGTTTTTTCAGACTTTTACAGAGGTTGGAGGTTTCATGATCAGGATCTAAAGCAACTGTTTTGTCCACAACCATAACAAACTGCTGATCAATGAAGAAACACAGAGACAGGGAAGAAAAAGACAGAAAACATTCAGGAGGGGTTGCTTTTCACAAGGATCTCTATAAAGAAAAGATGGTGCTGTGTGAAAAGTAGGATTCATGCCCCACAAAGTGTTCTCAGTCTTCAGAAAGACTTTATTTATCTTGAAATATGACAATGCTGTTGTGCCAAAAAATATATGATAGAAGCAGTTCACTGAAGATAGTGAAATGTTTTGTTTCTAAAAATTTATTCCAATAAAACATTTTCAAAATGTCACTGTGTTTACATTTCAGAATACCATTTTGTTTTGAATTTTCATATAGAATATAAACATGCTTAGCTGAAAAGTACATTCTTATAATAACATTAAAAACAATTTAAAGGAAAGCACACATTTTTTGTTAGAAAAAAGTGATGAGAAAATATTTAAAATAACTGTAGAGCAGTATCTGCACCCTGGAAAAGTCCAAGAGCATTGCTGCATTCTGTGGTAGATATAACTGCTCTAATTACTTCACATTCATCGTGGAGAGTCAAGTAAATGATATGTTCTGTTGACACAGGCTCTGACAATCAATTTGTGTTAATTGTACATACTGGAGGTTTACACGTATTAATAACCATGGTCTTCGTGTTGTGCTATTCTGCAATGCATAGTTACAGCGAGTTTTTTTGAAAAAACTTTTCCCAGAAAGATATTTTGTATACCAATACTGATAGCTAGAACCCTGATGGCCTTCTGACTGAATCCGTATTGTGTGGTCTGTGGATGCCACCTAGTCTGAGTTTCCAACTGCTGGTATTACACTGAAAGTAAATATATGGACGTAATTCATGTGAAAGACAAAGAAAAGTAATTTCTTGAGAACTGACACTATTATTAAGCAAAAAGAAATTGCTGTGAAATCACTATCTGAAATACAGGGAGCATCTAACTTTGTCTACCAGTAATAACCTTGTCATATGAGTAGATCCTCATCCATTCATTCAGAAATAGACACTCTTCACACTCTGACCCCAAGAGGAAAAGGCAGTGGGCTTCCTGGGAGGAAAAGAGTATTTATATTTTTTTCTCTCTTCTCGTCCTTTCACTTCCTGTTAAGGCTGCTGAATTATTACTGGTGTACAAGCACACTTGGATAATGTAATCAACCTCCTAGTTATCTAATTACTTATTTAATTAAAATGATGTTTGGCCATTGTGACTAAGAGACTGCTGATATCTCGGAATCCACATATGTTATTTACTAACATTACTATAATATAAAATAAACACCCATTTTACCAAATTCACTAAAAGGCCAGTTTCCTACCTACACAGTTTCTGTTCTGAGAAGAGGACTAAAGTATAATGATAATTAAAAAGCCTAAAAAGATTTTATTCTGCTTTCTAGTTCACAAATTAAGCTCAATGTACTGTTGTCTCATTATGTTTGGTGGTATTGTTGATTGCTAATACTCTATTTAATCTATCAACAATCGCACTTCACTGAAGATGATAGCATGCTAGACCAACTTTCAGGTTAAATGAAGGAATAATTAAATGTCTTCCTATTTGGACATATCTGAAAGAATAAAAGCTACTGATAGAGACACTGGTCTTCATAAAGAGGCTGGAAAAAAAAACTCTGGAAAAGTAAAGTTGTGCCTGGAACAGATAACAAATGCAATGGCAAAGGAATTACCAAGCGGCATGGAAAGTCTCAAGGGTAAAGGATTGAAAAGTTAGAAATAGTGAGTTTAACTGAAGGAGGAAACAGCTTCTTCTAGGCAGATATCTGGCTGGAAAGAGAACAGGAACTTCTGAAGAATGAAAACTGTCTTTTGTTGTTTATTCCACTTCTGTCCAGGGACATAGGAAATATTTTGTAGGGAAAAAAACAAACAAAACCACACACACAAAAAAAAACAAAACAGAAAAAGAAAAAAAGATGCAGTCATGCAAAATATATTCCTGACTGTATAAATCAGTTTCTCCTCTGATTTGAAACAGATCTTAGGCATCAGCTAACCAACCGGACTACAGGCAGCTATTTTACACCTGTCAAGGAAGAGTGGTCTCTTGCCTTACATTGTGTACTGCACAATGTCAGATAGGTGACAGATGATTACCTTGTAGTTTGCAAGCACTTAGTAGTACTTGGAAGTGGTTCTGGGAAAAGGAATGTAATTTCAAATAAATCTGAATTTTTGAGGTGCCAGTATCCATTATTTTACACACACATTAAAATTCCACTTGTATCTTGGTTTCACTGGCAGAAAGGCCATCATGTGTGTCCAGTAAAACCTTAAAGGTAGGCAATATAAGAAATACTTTGTAACAAGAATGATGGGGAAATGGATGGGATCTCTGCATCAGCAGAACCTGAGGCAGAAATTCACCGTTCTCCTAAAACACTGATGTTGCCTCTTCCTCATTGTTCTCAACAGAGGAATGAAGAGCATCAGTGTGACATTGTTTCTGACTGAAAAGATATATTGCCAAGATGATTAGTAGATAAAAGCTACTACTAATGAAAATCAGTAGTGTTATGGCATGACGCTTATATATCAATTACATTCGGCTATATTCACGTGTTGTAGCCACATCACAGCCAGTGGTCATCGCACACTTAATTTCTATGATCTACATACAGATAAAATAAACACATCAGAGTAAAGGATGTCAGACAGCCAAAAACCCTGTAAGTGTGAAGGATTTCCAAAGAGCACTGATGCTATCATGAGCATGCCTCATGGATTTCTGTTTTCCCAGTAGTATGATTAGTGTTTTAATTTAGCAGATATAAATCTTTTACTGCTGACCAGCGGAAAGCACATGCTTATGCAAAACTATCACAAACTGTTTGTTCAGCATACTTGTTTGTGTCAGCTTTGACAAACTCTCAGTATAGAAATGAATTTATTGGTATTATGAATTAAGTACTTGCTCAGGAGCCCCACAGCACCTCCAGCTCGAGCTGCTCTGCTTTGTGCCTTTCTGCCAAAGTTCAGGGGATCTCCTGCCTCTTGGTGCAGATTTCACTCCTGTCGTGGGAAACTGAGTTACTGCTTATATCAAGACAAACAATCCATGCCTGCCATCCCAGTAAGGGGGATTGATTCTTCCTGCCCTTTGTGTCTTCTTTATCCATGAAATTACTGGCTTTGCTGGATCCTGCCTTTCTGCCTCACCCTTTTCTGCTTTTCCATGTGATCTCTGACAGACCTCTTGCTTACTCCCAAAAGGAAAGTGAAGCATTTAAATTTTATTTAAAAAATGCTCAGATTTTTCAAAGCTTTTGTGGAGTGGCGGAAACACTATATACACTGGGTCTACTCTTCTAGTTCAAGACAGTTCAATGAACAAACATTAACTGAACTCAAGTATAATATGCTAAGGACAGGTCACATGAAAAAAAAGCAAGCACAAGAATTGTTAAAGTTTGTGCTGTTTAACACACTTTAAAAGCAGATAACACAAAAGTCTAGGTGAAATTCTAAATTTAACTGTAATTTGATGCAATTCCTTTTTCAGTTAAGTGGGTTGTATAGTTTTGTGTCACATTGGAAGAGAGAAGTGTGCCAAACTATAGCTAAAATCTTGCAGGAAGAAGTCTTTAAAAAAGATGAAAATTTCTGAAAGTGATCCATATGGTCATACTGCTAAGGTTAAATGTGTTCTCTGAACCAGAGACCACATAATAGGACCAGACTTCTAAGATTATCTTCTGACCAACTCTAGTTTTAGTATTTACTTTAATTTCCTTGTAGATTTCTGTAGCAAAGAAGGGTACTGCCTTCATGAGCCTCCATTTAATATAGACTGTTCCTCCTATGAAGTTTTGTTTGCCTTCAATAATGCATAAATTAGATTATTTTTAAATCAATTAGATGGATACAAGCTAGACTGTAATACTGTTATTGCATTTATGAATAAATGTTTTCTGCATTTTCATTACAAAAGTCTATATGATCTGTAAGAAACCTTTCTATTTTTACAAAGAGAAAGCATAATCCATTAGATTCATGCTCATGTCAGTTCTCAGTAACCCCAATTAAATAATGCAGCAGTATTCCCATGAGTAAGGCTTTGTCCTGTTGTCATAAGACAGAATCTATAGCTATATAAAGATATCAGACAAGAGGATTGTTTCCCCTCTAAATCTGATTATACCATATACTCTTCTTTTTGTTGTTTAAAGATATATTCTGTCAATAAATTTTATAATTGATTTTATACACATAATTATATACATTAATTTAAATATTTCTTGCAGCCACCTTCTAGCTAGTTCCAGTATCTCAGATATTGGACATAAACTGTAAGGAATATAAACTAAATCATAGAAAACCAATGAAAAGTAAAATGCAGTGCTGAACAGAACAGCATTCTGCCTCAAAAAATTACCTCAATCTTTTTTTCCTATTAAAGTCAATCTTTAAATGGTTGAACCTGTAAATAATGTTTAAGTGAAGCTCTGAAACAAGAGAAGTGAGAATGCTTAATTTATTCTATTAATATCTGAATAGATATTAAAAAAAAGCTATTTTCTACCGAGCATTTTTTGACTGCCTACTTAATGATATTGTTCTTGGAAGAAAATGGAAATTCACTTCTGCTTATGCAGCCAAAGCAAATCAGTTTCGATTTTCTCTCTGAGAAAATTTTAAATTCTACACATAAAATTTCAAATACAATACTCTTAAGATGTGTTTTATCAGTTTGTGAAAAAGGATTATAAGACAGTTATCCACCACAGAAAATTCAATGACCCAGAAGACACTCTTTGTCTTGTGCATCGAGATAAACAGACTACAAAAAATTCTGTTTCCATATACTTAAAATCTTGCTATTTGAAGAAGTAAGCACTCTTCATAGTGCTTATTAGTATTTTTTTTCTCAATTTTTCAATATGCAAACATTGAACTCCATCCTGCTGGTTTTATTCTCAGGAATAGTTTCTGTGGAATCAAGCACACAAAAGGATCCCAGCCTAGCAATATGCCCTCAAGTGCCTAGTTTCATGAGAAGTCCTATTGATTTCAGTAAATTATTTGAATATATAAAATTACTCTCAAGCTCAAGTACCTGTAGCAGCTGTGATCTAGGAAAAGCAGTGTAGCTTAAGAACATTTCCTGTGCTGTCCCTGCAATTAAATTCTATACATAATTTATCATATTCTACAAGTATAGCCCATCTAGTCTAGTCTATTTAATTTCTCTAACATATCTAACATCCATATACATACAGATATATAGCTTAAATATAGAGTATATTATAGTATCATAGCATTACTCAGGTGGGAGGGCCCTCTAGTCCAACCTTCTGCTAAGGAAGCAGGTCTAGCTGTGAAATCAGCCCAGGTTGCTCAGGGCTTTACCCAGCTGTGTCTTGAAAACCTTCAAGAATAGAGCCTGCCCAACCTTTCAGGATGACACAATGGACTTTCCTCATGGGGAAAACATTCCTCTAGACATGCAGTCTGAACCTCACATTTCAGTTTACACCCATTGCCTCTCATCCATGCACCAGTATGAAAACCTTGGTTCCATTTTCTCAATGTCCTCCTCAAAGGTGCTGCAGGGCTGCTCTTAGGTCTCACACAGTAGAAACTTCTCCAGGTTGAACAAGCTTTGGTCATGCAGCCTCTGCTCAGAGGGTTAGTGATCCAGTTCTTACCAGCTTGGTCTGTTGTTCTCCCTTAGACTTGCGTCTTTATTGTATTTGGGGGCCCAAAGCTGGATGTGATCTGAGTGCTGCATAGAGGGGGATAATCCATTCCCTTGACCGACTGGCCATGACTCTGCTAATGCAACCCAGGAGGCTGGAGGCCCTGTCTGCTGGTCAAATGCTAATGGTTTATGTTCAGCTCTCTGCCCACCATCACCCCCATGACCTCTTCCACAGAGCTGCTCCAGCCCAGCTGTCCCCAAGCTGTATCTTTGCAAGGAAGTGTTTCTTTCCAGGTGCAGGAAAGAAACAGGTGCCTTTGTCCTCACTGAGTTTCACAAAGGTCCTGTTGGCCTGTATGTCCAGCCTGTTTAGGTCCCTCTGGATGGCAGTCCCGTGCAGGAGCATACCAACTGTTGTCCCCAGAGTGGTGTCATCTGTATATCTTGGTTATGCACATATTTTTTTGTAGATATGTGCATACATACATAAATATATATACTTACACACATTATAGTTTGTCTACCAGTCTATCAGACATAATATACTGCACACAGTATTTAAAAATAAAAATAATTAAAAAATAATAAAAATTAAAAATAATTTAAAAATAATAGTTATAGAATTCTGATTACACTTTAGTTGTTTCACCTTGTGTTCTCTTATTTTGGCCATGAATGAGGGACTAGAGTGCACTGTCAGCAAGTTTGCTGATGACACCAAACTGGGAGGTGTGGCTGACTCGCCAGCAAGACCTGGACAGGCTGGAGAGTTGGGCGGGGAAAGATTTAATGAAATATAACAAGGGCAAGTGTAGAGTCTTACATATGGGCAAGAACAATCCCAGGTTCCAGTGTAATTTGGGAAACGACCTATTAGAGAGCAGTGTAGGGGAAAGGGATCTGGGGGTCCTGGTGGACAGCAGGATGACCATGAGCCAGCACTGTGCCCTTGTAGTCAGGAAGGCCAATGGCATCCTGGGGTGTATTACAAGGGGGGTGGTTAGTAGGTCGAGAGAGGTCCTCCTCCCCCTCTGCTCTGCCCTGATGAGACCACACCTGGAATATTGTGTCCAGTGCTGGGCCCCTCAGTTCAAGGACAGGGAACTGCTGGAGAGAGTCCAGCACAGAACCACAGAGATGATTAAGGGAGTGGAGCACCTCCCTTATGAGGAAAGGCTGAGGGAGCTGGGTCTCTTTAGTTTGGAGAAGAGGAGACTGAGGGGTGACCTTATTAATGTTTATAAATATGTAAAGGGTGAGAGTCACGAGGATGGAGCCAGGCTCTTCTCAGTGAGAACCAGTGATAAGGCAAGGGGCAATGGGTATAAACTGGAACACAGGAGATTCCATTTAAATTTGAGAAGAAACTTCTTCTCAGTGAGGGTGACTGAACACTGGAACAGGCTGCCCAGGGGGGTTGTGGATACTCCTCTGGGGACATTCAAAACCCACCTGGACACATCCCTGTGTAACCTCATCTAGGTGTTCCTGCTTTGGAGAGGGAATTGGACTAGATGATCTTTCGAGGTCCCTTCCAATCTCTAACATTCTGTGATTCTGTGATTCAGTGTGATTCTGTGAATGCTTGTTCGACTTTTACTTCAGCTGGATTTAGGTAGCCTCTGGGTTTTGTGCTGTAATAATTACCTAAATGCATTTTCAAAACTGTTTGGATACCAAGTATACTAACCTTTTTTTTTTTTCTCTCTTTTTTTTTCTCTAAGTCTGATTAATATGCACCTAAACATCTGATGGAGTGTAGTGATGTTAAATTAAAATAGAACTCAGAGAGCGTAAGATGCATACTTTCAAAATTCACATGCAAGTTCATCTTATTAATAGTCTTCTCTAAATGTTTCCTTTATTCCTCCACGTCTTGTATGGAATTCTACTTTGAAAAATGATGTTTTGTTAGTGTTAGTGGAATGCTAATTAACTCATCATTAAAGAGGGAAAAATCCAAAGCTATGAAACAACACTATCAGAGATAACTAGGTGGTCATTTATCTGCAGAAGTCTTGGTAAGTCTATTCAAATTTTTCTGAGAGTTAATTTACCCCTCTAGTTTTAATGCATGAAGAATCACTAAAGTTCAGTGGGCTACCAGTGTCCTGTTAGGAGAAACCTTTACAGAACATTCCCACCTTGAATTTCTGTGGAGGATCCTGAAATTGTGCTGTCTTGTGGAAGGTAAATCACAGGTGCAGGTTTCCACTTTTTGTGGAAGATCTCTAGCTGACCAATGAAGAGCTGAGCTTCCTATGCTAGCTTACAAATGCATCCTTATTTAAAGAAACTCTTCTTTACAATTTGTCTCCAAACGCTTTAGAAACTTCCGCAAACCTTAATAAGTTCATTACATATGGTGATTTAAAGTCATCCTATATGCTTCTTCATGTAAATAAATGCAATTACACTTAACTATTTTATCTGTCTTCTACGAGCATATTTTTCATATTCAATCACATTTTGAAGTCTTCTTGTCCTCTCTTATCCACAAAGTCTTTAAGAAAATAAAAGGTTTGTGGTTAAATGCTGTAAAGGTGGAATTCTAGCTAAGTGCTGCAAAGTTGTCTGAAGGCTTCTTATCATCAGTAGGTGACCTCGATTTCCAGTGATTCTGCAGAACATTTTCTTCCACCAAGGAAGAATTGCTCATTTTCTTTTCTTGGTATTTTTCAACAACCCTGAGTAGAAGATAGAGAGTTAAGAGGAAAGGTAATAAATATGGTGCTAAAGACCACTATGTAGAATTAATAAATGAACGAAGCAACGTTTTGAGATTTGCCTGTGAATAGACCTGGGTCTGTCCACCTATACAAGCAAGTAAGAAGCAGTCAGCAATTGACTGAAGGGATGTTACATCAGCTGTAGAGACCACAGACAGTCTATTTACTGGCAAGGTCCTGGGTATTTTAAAACTTAATATGATGAAGTCATTCATTTCAGGCTTTGAAGTGTGTGGATAACATAGAGCACATTTTATGATCATATTATCTGTTTTGAATACAGATCAGAAGACTATGTATAGTATATAAACTGTGTATTTTATGTTCTGATGGAAACATATATTTAATATGAAGAACAACACAGTACAATAGATTTGATGAAAAATGCAAGTTGATTTGCTAATGGCTCCTCTTTAAAGAAGACTGAAAATAGTCTAAATGGCATGCATATTTTTTTGCTGTTTCTTGGTATTACTTTATTATTGAGGAAAACAGAATATATGGTATTCAATCTTTGAAGAATATAAAAAACACAAGCATCAACATGTCAAATGCAGGAATGCGAAATTCCAGAAAACAACCAATTCTGGCCCATATTCAGTAAAGAGTTAAACATTGCTGAAGAAGACAGAACTACAAAATTATAGTTGTTATGTTTTTAGTTTCTCCATACTGCATTTAAAATGTACATCCAGCTGCTTCATTTTTTTACTGCTTTCTCACATTCTCTACTTACATTCTGAGCTCTTCTTTATTTAACATAATTTTGTTCTTTTAATAAGATTTTTTCATATTTTCATGTGCTTTCTGGATTTTTCTTCAAGCTTTTTATATCAAACTACAGGTTCTGGAAGACTTGATTTACTTAAGCACTTTCCAAATCTTTTACTTTGCGTTTCAGTTCTTTCTTCATGGCTTTACTCTTTGTGCCTGATCAGACCATCATAAGTATTTTTAGACAGGTGGTATCTAGGCACCCTATTACTATTAAAGGTATTAGAAAGTACTCTAAAATAATGCTATAAAAAGAAATATTCATCAGGAGGAGTCATGCTGCAGAGATACAAGAAGTGCTGACAAAGGGCTGGTTGTTCTAGCTCCCATGAAGTACAAACCTGCAGGACAAACAGTCTCACAGTTAAATGAAGCATGAAGAAGTGATTTGGCATAACTCCATTTTTTAACATGATGTCACTTTTGTACAAACAGTGCTAACAGGCGTTTTACATCAGTAGCACTGCACAGGCACACATAGCTAACAGACTGAGAGGATATTGGGAAGGGATACAGAGAATCTTATAATCCTGCAGACCAGTTATGAAGTTGGTCAGTGAAGATGAGACACAATCCCATTTTCTCACCTGTGCCATGTCTGGTCTAGAAGAAATCTTTTGCCCCATTCTGCTCATGTAAGTAACACAATAACACCCATTCCAGCCTAAGAATACACACCTATGTATACACAGTGCTGTTGCAACTCCAGAAGAGTAACAGATGATGCTGCGCTACATGGAGAAGCTCCCATTCTCATATCATCATTATTATCACCAGCTTTTCATGCAAAATGGTAAAAAGCATTTATCATTTGTCATGAAAGAAACCAACTGCCTCACACAAAATCAATCCTGATCCTTCCTCTTCTTTTGCTACCAGGATTCCAGCTGCAAAACTTCTTTGTAATCTTTCCATTTTATCAGACCTCAGGAAGGATGGGATTTCTTTCATTTTGTTGCTACTTTTAATTACTTCACAAGAATAGTACTACCCATCCCCCTGCTGCTTTACTCTCTGAGATGAACTAAAAGCTCTTAGAAGCTGTCGTGGTGATGCTGCACAGATTTCTGTTGTAAACCTGAGGTAACTACTGTTTCTCATCTCCACTTTTCCATGTTGTAAAAGAGGTGAGATGGAAAAAGGTATCATGAGCTGGAGGTGATATCAGTGAGTAACTGTTACCTGACAAAATAGCACTCAGCAGCCTGCCAGTGCTGGATGGAGGCCAAGAAAGAGATAATCTGGCAGCTCTTCTTGGCTAGGAAAGCCCTGCTGCTGCTTCCTATACATTTTTTAACCAGAGATGCAGCCAAAGAGTTACTATCCAAGTGTAAAATCAGACCCACAAACCCTCAGTCACAGGGTCAGCATTAGTTCTGAAGCACCTCAGAACACCATTGAGTCAATACAGTAAAAATCACAGGGAAGATAACATCCAACAGGAGTAGGTTCCCAACACCATGTCAAATTATGTTTTGACCACAGACATACGCAAAAAAAAAAAGGATTAAAATAATTTAAAGCAAATGTCACTGCCAGTTCCTTCAAGCTTTCAGAAGTCTCTGAGATTTCATGACCACATACATTATTATATTATCAGATTGAAACAGAGAAAAAAAAATTCCCTCCTTTTCTGCTCTTATTTGATTTTCCAGCTTTGAATGAAGTTGTCATTGAACTGATTTAGTCAGAAACGGAACCAAATACTGTATTCTTCCTGTACCTGCAGAAGAAGAAACATCTGTCAAAAAATGGATTAGTACTCCACTAAAACAATTTCTAACGTTAAGCTAATAACTTCTACTTCATTGTCATTAGCAGTTAGAGCAAATACTTCCTCATTGTTCTTTTTTAATTTAAAGGACAATTAAATTAATCTAAGTTCATACTATTTGGGATGTTACCTGTCTCCCATTTTTATTTTTAATATATGTTGGTTTTTACCTGCTTATATATTCATTAAAACTTCCTTGCTCTCATTCTATTTGCATTTTTGCTGAAACACTGTTGGAGTTAATCCTGAAAATCATAAACTAAGTTTGCCCTTTTCTATATAAGAGGGCCACGGACCACTGCCAGGTCTTGTGTGCAAGTGGTCTTGATTGGCTGAATTAATGGTATATCAAACTTTTATCTGTCCTTCTATAGGCCCCATCTGCTGCTCACATGCCCCTAAGGGGAGACTTACTGTCTGTGGAATCTGGGGTGGGTATTTTCAGTCCAGAGTACGTGACATGAATATGACAGCGGTGTTGCAGCACCAGAGTTATTTTTACCTCTCCTGTAGCATTTTCTGGAGTATAGTGGGAGGCTATGTGGGAGACTTGAGTCTGTTAGGAGAGTCCAGAAGACTCTCTAGTCTAAAAGGAAACAAACTTGTTTCTGCCTTGCTATAATTTCTTTTGGAAATTGTTGTCTTGGAGTCAGGAAGTAAGTTAATAACTAAAAAGGGTGAACAGCTGGTGGTCCCATGCTTTGGCATGCTCTCTGGTCTTGCTTTATTTAGCAGTATTTATTGTAGCTGTCTTGAAACAAGGGCATGCTCTGAAATAATGCTTTTTAATAACAGTGTGATTCATGGCAGGAAAGATTCTCAGTGACTTTCTGATTTCTGGCCTCCTTGCATAGGTAGGTTTGGACAGGCACTGACCAGTGTTTTCCTAGTATTGACATAATCTGCTGGAGCTGACAGCCTTGGGCTAGAGGATGCTGTGAGTCTGTGGTGGTGCTCACTGTCAGCCCTTTGAATTCTCCTGTCTTGGATACACATCTGCCCCTTTCAGCAGGCAGAAAATCAGCATTCTTCCTGGTTTTGGTAGATACTTTCCAGATTTGGGATAGGCTATTAACATTAATGTCTACTGTTGCACTGATTTAGAAAGCATTGCTTCTCACCATGTCTTGCATAGTGCATGTAATATTTCAGGTGTCTAGTACACAACTTGAGAACTGGCTGGCTGGGAGTCAGATTCAAGTGCTCAAAGTGCGCACAAAGATCATAAAATGCTTTCCTTGTTCAGATGTGGGATTTGGCTACTCCATTCCTGTCAAATGTCTCACAGACATTCTGATCTACTAAGGCTTGTTTTCTAAAGTCCATTTAATTAACCTTGTCACCCATTGTGATGTCACGGTCTAAAACAATGCACATATGGTTGCTGCTGTTTTTAAGTTGATACAAAAATTGGTCTGTCTATCACCTGGCAATTCTGTATTTGCCTATAACATAAAGGCAAATGTGGCAAATCATCCATATACACACTTGTTTTTGTAGGCAAGGTTACAAATGTGCCTAAGACATGCCTGAACTGTCAACCCTACAGGTCACTCTCATCCAACAGAAGTGATACAAACTGCCCTTTTCCACTTATATCATGACCTACCACTTGTAAAAACAAACATAGTCTAGTTTTTGCTTCTTGATGCTTTCTAGTTTGTACAAAAGTATATACATTTTTGAGGTCATGATTCATAACACTGTTATAAAAGGCTGTAGTTGCAATGAAACAGATTATTTTTCTCATCCACTGGAAGAGTCTGATCAGCATATACTAGTTTCCCTTTGTACTCTTTCTCTTACACTCCGTTTTGTTTCCTCTTTTCTTGGCAACTGCATCTTCAAATTATGGCCATGTTAGTTAGCATGGTCTTCATCTAACTGGCAGTAATTAAATATATTTTAAAAGTAGGTTCCCTCCTTTAAGCTTTTGTTTTCTGCTTGGTACTTTTTTTTGTTGCCAGCAACTGCTTTGCTCAATTACATCCACCTTTCTCCCTAACGACTAAGGTTTAGACAGAAGCTACACAAGGCTGTTGGTGGACATGACTGAAATACCAAGATGTTGAAGCTTGTTTGCAAAATGAGGCAGGTTGGTGGAAACAATAGGGAGAAGAATCAGTCACGGTCCTGAAGTCATACCCTTAAAATCATAGGGAATATCTTGGGGCACAGGAGCATAAAAAAAGAAAAAAAAAAAAAAAAGAGAGCTCTTCATAATACCTCAGATGGTTTTCCAGGTGGTTCAAGAAGTGTGTCTCTTGTACAACCTTATAAAAACACGTTTGCTCTAGATATCTTACCTCATGGTTTTAAGGCAGAGAGAAACACTGAATTTCAAATGTACTCAGTAAGTTCGTGACAGTTTCTTTCATTAGAAAGGAAATGAAGTTTGAGATTGTCAGAAGGAGCCAGTTCCCTGCCTGATCCAGGTGTTTTTTGGTAGAGTTTCTGAGGTTGAAGGTTTTTAAAGGGTAGGAAACGGCTGCAGACTTGAAGCAATCTTAATGCTTATTCTTTCAAAATATGTTTTAGGTGTTTGGTCAGTAAATTCTTCACACCGTTTGACTCGTTCATGCACAGACCTTAGTGGAAATTACAGTTTCGTATTTTGAATGTTCATTTTCATCCACCTGTATAATTCTAATATCACTGGAGTATTTCCATCTTTGTAATCTTAAAAGTTGGATTTTTAAGCAAGGCAGATATCACTGTATATGGCAATTCTTTTGTCATGGCAATTCTTTTGTCATGGCTATATATGTCTGCTTGACCTTGTAAGAGACATATAAATAACCATCTTGTATAGTTATTGGGCCATCTGCTACACATTTGCATTTAAGAATAAAAGACTGCAGTTTGGTGGTATGTATCATCCCACAAGGAAAGAATTTGGGTATGTGCATTCATGTGTGAATGCACGTACATATTTATTGTCTTGATTAAAAAATGTACCGACTAATGTCACAGGAACTTTAGCTTCCAAACCTGATGTGCTGAGTTGTTAAATACTGGTAATGTGTCTTCAGATTCACTACTACAAAATAATTCATAAAGCTGAGTCAAGAACTGATGTTCTAAGTTTAATTTAGAGCAGGTTAAAACTGAATCGTTACACTTCCATTTCCTCTCCGATGTACCTAATGAACCAGTTTTTCAAGCAAAAAAAAATTAACACATTTCATTAATGCTTCTGAATATATCCTTTTCACGAGCCCTATAACCTCTCAGAAATTGCTGGAATATGGTTATAAAGCAATTTCAAAAAAGTTCAAAATACTGAATTAATTGCTGTCTATTATCCTGACAGCTGTGAGATGAGCTGTATTTTAACATTTTGCTGATCATGTTTCTCCTGGAATACACCATGATTAATGATCATGATGATAAAGTAAATATTTATTAAAGGTAACGGTTAAGCAATTAACAGAAACAACAGCCAACAGCTATACTGAAAAGTATGAAAAAAACTGAGTCCTTTTGACTGAGCATTCTTGTGGATTAACTGTAAAGGAGAACAAGACATTTGACAATAATTAATTTTAGATTCTTGCCTTAATATTCATGATAAAAAAACCTATTGTCCTGGCTGTGACAGTCCCCTACCAAGACAATGCTCTGGAATAGTCGTTACAGCATTATCTCATCTCATCAAAAGTTTTCATCATTTGGAAGAGCAACTGCAAACCAACAGTCTCACCATTCAGTGCATTTTAATGTGTTGCTGTGTGTTATCACCTGTCCCTGTGAAATTTCTGTGTGAATCCACTATTCATAGATATACTTACATTACATTACAATAGTGTCTAGTTTCCCTCTCTGAGACCAGAGTGTTATAAATTCTCCAAATTAAATGAAAAACAGCTTCTGCTCTTGGAAGGTTACCATCTAAACAGAATAGATGGGCAAAGATCAGAAGAAAGGAAATATTGTTAGACACATATAAAAGGTGAGAGGCTGAGGTGCAGACTCAGGAGATGCGTGAATAATATATTCTGTGGGAGGACTGAAGAAAAAAAAAAAAAACAACAACACCAAAATCACAGTTCTTTTTATTAAAAAAAAAAAAATAAAAAATTGTTTTATATTGAGAAGTGTGTTTCATTCAACATGAAAAAAAACCCAAACAAAACCAACTTTTTTAAGGAAAACCATGGAAAGAAAGCACTACATTTAAAGGCTGTCACTCCATTTCTAAGAAAGATGTCTTGCTCCCTTCTACCCTTAATTTTAGTTATAGACCTCTCCCAGAAACAGTTTTCTCTTTATCTTAGCTCTACCTTACTAGTCAAGTTCCTAATCACAGTACTCTTTTATATGTTGAAAGAGTATGAAATTAAGTAATTTTTTTTTCTATTGGCTTCAGTTCTACTTTGTATAAATACCTAAAATATAGAAGTCTGCCATTTTTAGTCATCATTAGAGTTATTATTTCTCTTTTTCAATGCATATGTAAGTATTCCACATAAGATGGAATGTCTTCATTGGAAAGCAGTTGAAAGCAGTCTACACCAAGCTGTTACGCAGAACTTTAAGGGATAAAAACAAAGTGTTCAAAGTCTTCCAGGATGAGGAGATAATTGAGGGAGGTTCCGTTAATTTCCAGGAAATTACATTTTATATAAATGCTGGAGTTTGAATTCTAAGGGGTTAGAGAAAGCAGACTTGATTTTCTCTTATTTTCATCAAAAAGTTTTCAGAGTCCAAATGTTTTGGTGAGAAATAAGGTGATTTTCTCAAGTCACATGTGAAGTTTCTAGTAAGGACAGAATAAGAAGCATGTGTTTCTGTACTCTAGTCCATATCACTCATTCATTGATTATTGAATTCAAGGTACAGAAAATATGGCATATAACTTTAAAAAAATTACCATTTCATGACGCTTCTCTTAATTCAGATTCCTCACAGACATCAGCTTTTTCAATGTCTAACATGGAGTCACGTTTGACTCCAGAATCAAAATGCAGCATGACTAAGAAAAGAGTAAGAATATTTTTTAACTTCAAAGACTTGAACGTCATGAAATTTTGTTTCCTGGGAAACTGCAGATTTTACTTTGGTAGAGGCTACACCACAAAGAAGGTGTAAAAGCCATCTTGTAAATTGTCTCTACAGATATAAAAGCCATATACAAGATACTCTGGTTTAGGAATACCCTCCTTCCTGCCACCGAACAGAAGTGAAGATAATTTCTTTCATCTCATATATATGAACTCACAAAGGCAATAGTTCTCTAGTGTCAAAATGTAAGCAAATCAGAATTTAAGTATTATTGCTATCCATGAAAGATAAAACTAAAATCTGAAACTATTTCCAGAAGTCACAGTGAGGCCCATTCTCCTCTATGGAAATAATGAAAATCTAGAACATCTCCATAATTTTGACTGGAATCACATTCTTGCCTTTCACAGTTGTTTGTTTTGTTTTGTTTTGTTTTTTTTTTTTTTTTTACATGCTGTAAAGGGTCATCACCAGTAAGAACCCATGTCATTCTGCTAAAGTTTAGTGTTATAATGATTCATGTCAGCTGAAAAGTTGATATCTAGACTATGGTGTCTCCAGTAATATTCACAACAGGCCTCCTTTGTAGCACATCACTAAATGCCACTAAAACCAAATGCCTGAATATAAAGAAATATGTTGTTTATATTCTCTGACATTTTTCTTACCAAAAAGAAAGTCCCAATACTAGATCTTCTGTGCTGAGAATACATTTTTTCAAATAAAAACTCTCACCACTACTTCTATAAATTGCTGTGAATTCATGTTTGTTTCTGCCCTAGTTGATTCCCAAAATCAGTTCATTTAGCATGACGTTACAGCAGTAATTAACAAAATGATGACTCAGTGCTTTCATTTGTAGTGTAGCGTGGTGAGATTATACAATATGCTTTTCTCTTATTACTATTTTTCCTTAACCTCTGTTGTCTTCTTCTGTTTACTAATACCTCAGATTTGGTGAATCAAACTCTCAGATACTGGAAATACTCCCTATCTTAAAGGAGCAGCAATGAAGATTTACACAATTTCTGGAATCAGCTATAAAATCCCAATCAGATAAACTTTCTTGGAATATCAAAATATTCTTGGATTCCTCTAGATGTAAATAAAGTATCCTGTATATTACACAGAAAAACTGAAACTATTGCACATATCGTATTTCTGAAGAGTCAGCCACTCGTAATATGAACCTCACATTCCCCTAGTGACGGATCCAACACCATCAGCATGTTACACCCTCTTCCTTCTGTTAACTGCTTTCCACAGTTGCATGTAAGCTTTATTTCAAGTATGTATTGATGTTAACTATTAGTTTGAGTAACTCAGAACAGAGAATGACTGTGCATAACAGGATTTAACCTTGTGCACAAGCCATAACTAATGAGTAAAGGTCTTCAGAAACTCCTGTCCTTACAGTTAAAGTCTGCCCTCTAAGCTGCTGACATTTTAGTGATAGATACTAAGCACACTTATCATTCAAGCCAAGAACCTCCATCATAAGTAGCACTGGGAATAAACATTCATCATGTAGGCTTTATTGTCTGCAAGGGTTGTTTTTATGTGCTTAGTTTAGAGCTCTCTTTAAAACATTTTGGCTTGCATTGCAAAGTAAGTGAGAAAAAGCATTACATTTACTATTAGATGGCAAGAGCTATATTTTGAATCTGGCATCTAGACCATACCTTTCATAGGCTTCACTGATAAAGATGTTAATATTCTTCCAAAAGCTATGGATGCCTGAGATAGAAATAACAGAAGTCACTACATAGCAAAGAACAGTTAGATTTTGGGGTGTTGGGTTGGTTATGCCTGGAATACAAGTTGTTCCATGAATACCTTAAGGAAAGATATAAGTCTTTGACCTGTGCCCTTCACACGGTAATCCACTCATGAAATAAAAACCAATTTCTTATAAAGAGTTAAAATTTTATTTTGTTCTGCATCTTAAATTATTTTTTGGTGCCAAGGATGAAATTGCACCTTTACCCCTAAGTAGCCTGATTAAATGATCCAGATTTAAACCACTATTCCAAAAATTGCTGATTGGGACCACAAGCCCCAGTCTCCTCTTAGCTGGTGCTTGTCTGTTCTAGGAGAACACTCCTTTTTATGAAATTCCTGAAAAAACATCCCATATAAAACACTGTCTTCAATAGATGAAACCACATTTGGAATGGAAATAACGACTTAAGCTATTACTGCTGTCCATACTCCATTTGGCGCTTCCAGTAGGTTCCATCAAATTGGATGGCTATTGGAACGTCCCCTTTTTTTCTGCAAAGAGTTTTCAACCAGACAGTTGCATAACAAAACAAACAAAGAAAGAAAACATAGCCTCAAGGCCTTAAAAATTCCAAATCCTAGTACAAGGGGAGCAGCTTTAACCTGATGCTCCATTAAGGTCATTATGGAAGAGCACATAGATAACTAAGATACACTGCATATTCTAAAAAAATAAAGTCGTTATGTGAGAGATTATTAATTCTGAATTTATTTGGTGATCTCCTCATTACTTTCTTGATTAGCTCAGCGCACCTCTGAAGCTTGGCACCAAAGAACAAAGACAATGTTTTAAAAAAATTGTGCAAGGTCCTGGCTGATTTCTTGGCTGAATCAGCAGCACAGGTGGGACGTAATTTCAGGCAATACAACGGCCTGGTATAACACAGAAGCCACAACATAATTTTATGTGAATAAAAAATTCCAATGAGGCACTCCTGTTCTCTGATACGATTTTAAATGCTTTTAAAAATGTTCTGCCGTTCATATTAACTTTATTGACATTTGCTGTAGCTATAAATGAAACAGATGAAGAGTTGGAGGAGTTCTTCTGAAATTACTGTCAGCTGTGAAGAATATGGTAAAGCTTGTGAAACTTCTCTTTAGCGATTTCAAGACCTGCTTCTGAGACAATGAAGTGCATCTTATACTATACAAAGTAGGGAATAATTTCCATGGAAAACGCTTTGAGCAGAGATATTTATCATGATGGCTACAATTTGCTTCAATAATTTTTTGATTGCATGGAGGTAAAATATATGAAAGTAAATGAGAAGAGCAGATAGAAATTGTTATTAATCTGTGTTGCAGATTTCGTTTAAAACAAAAGCCAGATCTTCACCCAAGTGAAACGTCCATTCTGCTGCAGCTAGGAAGAAGGTAGCCCATTTATAATCATACTATTCCAGAGCTTGCTAAGGACCATTTAAGTGATAAAACTGGCTTCAGCTGCTCAGTTACTCTATTTTATTCTCAACTGCAAATTCCTTCAGTTTTTCTCAAAGCAATCAGTGAAGTACTACCATGCAATGTTCTTGCCCCATGTATGTGTTAAGACAATGCAGCCCACTCACTGGCCAGGGAGAGAGTGCACATGCCTTGCTAGTCCTGCTGTCACACTTCTTCATTCCTCCTCAGATTATCGGTGTCTGACTGTGGAGAGTGACTCTGGACCACCTGAATTTTTAAAAGTGATTTTACGGGCAGGCTAGGTCACAGACCAACACTCTTAGCAAAGAAGCATTGCATACACAGCAGTGTATATAGCTCATAACTTCCAATCATGACGAAAAGGAATTCTCTAATCATAGCAATAAGATCCACCAATAACGTAGATGAAAGATGTCAAAATGTATGAGGCTTCTAATATATTATTTTTCTTACATTAATACTACAGGGCTGTAGACATTTTTATTCAGGCCCTTTCAAAATTTTTAGCTGTGCTATAATAGTTATCCTTTCTATATCCCCCTTCACAGAGGAAGCTTTCTAAGAAATTGAATCCTCATGGTTTTATGGGGAAGTTTCCACCTTTCATCTAAAAAATCAGAAACAAGACAGCATGTTTATAAGCCAAGGGGAAGATACATGTGCTAATTTTATCCTCCCAATTTTCTACTTTAATGCTGAAATCGATTCAGAGAATAAAGGACCTAAAGTATGCCTTAATAAAAGTATCCTTTAAAAAACAAACAAACAAAATTTGAGGTTCACTCTCTGGAAATTTCAACAGTAAACTTTTGATCCGTTATCTGTTTGGCAATGCCATTATCCAACTGGCATCATGACCACATAGAAAAGATCTTCAAAAGTTCCTGAGCAGAACAATAACTAGCAGAATGAATTTATACCTATGTATGTGTGTGTGTGGTTTTTATTCAGATGAATATTTGCAAGATGGCAAATATAGATATATTTTAAGGGTTTGTTTGTGGTTGTTTTGGGTTTTTGCAATGCAGGTAGGATTTACTCTACTATTACTTTTGTGAATTTGTATGAGAGCTCCATCATTTAAAGCAAAATTTTATATGAATGTGATCAGTGTCATCCTTTTTCATAAAGCATAGTTTATGTTTTTTGTGGAGGGAATTTGAGAGATTTTTTTGTTTGATGGTGTATATTCACATATAGAGAGACTGAAAAGTAGACCAAAAGTCTGTATGCTCTTTAGTTAATAGCAGAAAGGGAATGATATAGTTAATTGCTACCTATCTTCTCTCTGCAACAAACATAATTAATATGAAAATACAATATTATTAGAGAAGAGACTGAGTTGATCAAACAATATGAAAAATAGAATTTATGAATGTTTATTACAAAGCTGGTTTTTTCCTGGTATCATTCATCATATAGCTTGGTGAAAATCAGGATAAAATGTTTGCAGAAGTATGAACCAACATTTGATACAGAGGCAACTATAGCATTGTACTGAAGGTAAATTTGTAATGAAGGAATTAATTTTTTTCTGAGGATCTTTCAACAGTTTTCAGCAATAACTGTTCACACAATCATTCTCTGCTATCTGTAGGTCTGGGACCAATGATCAGATGAAAAGATCCTTGCTTTAAATTAATATTACTAAGCAACAGGTCTGGAATAAAAAAAACATTATTTATGAAAACAACTATATGTATACACAGGTTACAGCACATGGAGTAAGAAGATTGGAAGACAGCAAACCGTTGAGATAGAGGAAATTAACTCCTAGAGGTTCCAGCAATTCTCTGCCTGCCCTTGCCAAAGGTTGGTTATGACAAAATTAATGAAATGACATAAAAAAACAAGTCTACACCCTGTATAAACAGAAAGGCAATATTTACGTGACATCCAGACTTCTCATAAAGGTAACAACAAAGATGCTAAGAGTTTATGCTAAAAAGATAATACAGAATACATAATTTAATCATTTCAGAAACCCAGACGGACGGGTCTCTCCTTCAGATACAAGATTTCATACATATAAGTACAATTATAGAATGAAACAACACAAACACACTGTTCCTGGGAATATACATACGAAACCTGGGTATGGGTCCTGTACCTGAGGCAACGTAACATCATTCCTGATTACCCCTTTCCTATCTCCACAAAAGTACTTTGATATTTTATCATGAAGAAACATAAGTGGGATATTAAATCTCTGTAGCTGTCGCACTGTATCTGACTGGATTTAATGCATTTTCTCTGCCTCATTATCTTTCCAATGTCGTATGGTTTAGCGTATCAAATTCTTTCACATAGATGTAGAAACCTGCATTTACAGTACTGAAGATCCACGTCCCCCAATTCTTTCCATATGTACATTTTTTGACGGTGCTTTACACTGTATCTCTGATTTTCATAGCTGGTATTGAGTTTATCTTCCATAAGGTGTAAACGCCTATACACTGAAAAATTAATGTCATCCATTTTAGCTCATTATATCATCTGCTAATGGCCTGGTATCATCATACATTCATTGACACTGCTGATTTCATACAGCATCAGCTGTATGTAAGAGATTTTCCTATTGTATAGTTTGTTTCACAGTTATTTATATTATTTTCCTGTATGAAAAAACATGTAAAAACAACACATAAAGGAGAGAGGTATGACTTCCTGAAAGATTTATAGCCATACATGACTGAGATCTATGTTCAACGGAACAGTGCCCTTATCATAAGGTACTTCTGCATTGCCCTTGAGTAAATCACCTGCTGTGTGTTGGTAGACTGGCATGCTTACAATGTTGTTATTAATTTAATTACTGAAAAAGCCAAGCACATTTTTGGATCAAGCCTTGGGGTGTTTCTTAGTTTTAAGTGCAAAATAGACCTTTTGTGTGATCTGTGATCATTATTCCTACACCTCGCCCTCAGTGTGGCCTCTCCCCTTCGTGACCGAGCGATCTTGTGGCAGATGTGAAGAGCTTTCAGAGCAGTAATTGTTTGTGTGCCCTTATGGATATTATACCGAATTACACATCAGTCTCTAATTTAAACTTAGCCCACTGATGTTTTTCCCTCTTGTAATGTCTATAAACATTTGGCCTGTACCCGGCTGAGCTATTGTAGCTAAAATTGTTGCTGCTGAGCTAGCACTGATATTTGCTTCCGCATAAATATGCTCTCTCTTGAAGCTTCTCATTGAAGCTATGTATTTGTTTGTGGTTTTCATATCTCCTTTAAAATATTTTGACTTTTAAAAGATTTTTGTGGATGTTCATTTACTTTACCAATTTTTCCACACTTTCAAAACACTGTTTCCTTTTCCATTCCCTTTCAGACATGCAAACTGGCTGTTGATTGTTGCTTTTGTGGTAGAGCAGAAACTATTTTAAACTATGCATGTATATTTTTGTTCCTATTTATTATAAACAGAACTTGAGGACTGTTTCAACTGTTTTAGAAATATTTACTGTTCCCAGTAAATAAAACTCAGCAATAATTCTTTGATGTCAGAGATTTTATTAAAAATATCCTATCTCAATTAATTTTATACATACCATTAACACAGATGTCAATTTTTTCCTTTAACATTAAAACTCAGATGTTCTGATATCTTCCATTTAGTTACAAAAATGCATGTCATATGCAGTTTTATCTTTCATGCTGACACTGACTTTCATCTCTTCATCTGGCATATAACACTAAATGTCTTTACCTTTTTCTCCAATAACATTAGACCAGTAACAGAATCCATCTCTGTCTGCTTGGATTTTGCCAGTAAATGTCTATGCAAAAGGAGTAATTTCTACATCTTTAGAAGACATGTCCGCCGGTGGTTCATTCCTAGCGGTCAAATTTTAGTAGGCTTGGGTTACTTTGGCATTTTTAAAAGACTGCATCATGCTTTGGTATTTTTGTTTGAATACTGCAGTGATTTAGGTTCTGTGTCCATTAATTCATCTTGAGATTATGATCTCAATTTTCATTAAAAGAAAAAAGCTGCATATTGATATTTCCTATTCTCCTGCTTTTCATTTTCCATTTGAACTAAAATTATTAAGAAGTTTTGACAGAGAATAACAGTAGGTCAATGCCTTAAATGTTAAGGTAAGCTAGATGGTACGTCCTAGTGATAGTGCTGGGAGAAAGCTGGAAAAATCACTTTGGATAAGAAGTTTCCTAGTAAACGTCTGTCATTACCTGCAGCAGACTTGTTAATGAACTACACCACAGCTGGAATACAAAGTATAAGGCTAACGTATGGCATTTGCTAATTTTGGCTGCTTAAATCTAGAGAAGATCTATCTGATTAAAATGTGGTAAATTTTGCCATTCTGAAAATAGGTTTTGCAAAAGAACCCTGCAAAGGAAAAAGAGTTGATTATGCCTGTATTTCCCTCAGCTTTAACTTTTAATCAAAACTAACAGATTAAGTAGCCACAGAAGTCAACCTGTCTCAGTGTTTTATTTGTGCAAAGTAGAACAGACAAACTTATACTAAGGCAGAAGGTTTGGGTGAGATGTAAAATGCACTGGGACAGAACTTGCAAGAATTGCTGAGTTTCAGGCTGAAATTCTTAAGGACTGTATTGAAAAAAAAAAGATCTCCAGACTTCATGCTGGCCTGAGCATTGCCTCACCCCCCATCAGAGCTCCAAAACAAACAGGTGGAACCTGAGACTTCTACTGGACCTTTTGACAATAATTTCATTCAAAGAAATGTAATCTTAAGGAAGATCCCTTTCCTTTTTTTATTATTATTATTTTTATTTTATTTTTTTTTACTACGTTATCTGTCTATGGAATGTGCTATTACCTTTAGCTTTGTAGTGACAAATATGAGAATTTGTTTGCATTTTTATTGAAAGAACAGAAATAATGAATATTTATTACAGATGGGGTCTATAGGGCATAAATTACTATTAGGTTAAACTGTAAATAAATGCATTTTGGTTATTTTTTAAATTACTGCTTTTTTTAAATAATCAACTTAAAATAATTACGTGCATTACTTTCATTCTCTGAATCTTGATACTTATGCTATGCACTTGTTTTATTGTATAAAGCATTTCTAGATACTCCTGGTTTTAATGTTATTAGAGTAGTTGCTTGGGGATCACTCCTGACATTAAGCATAACTTTATTAAAATTTAATTAGAATCAAATTCTAAACATCTCAGGAACAAAAGTCCTTCACAAGTCTGTTTATGGGCAAATTTTTGCATACTTCATACTTTCCCTGAGCACTGGCAGGAAAATTTTATCTTCTGATATGCAATAACTTAAGTTGCATATTTCTTTATTTTTTAATAAGAGAGTATAGAGGTCCTGCAGAGTGCAGATTACTCTGTTATACTCAGTGTTAATATATTTACAGTGGAACTTAGACTATACATACAGTAATTGAAGGGTTTTTAGGAGAAATATTTAAATAATATTTAGTTTTAACAAAGAAATTTTGAAGGTGCACACACTATTTTGATTTTATATACCCATCTTGTGTATGGCATATGACTGTACTTTATACATTAATTCTTCAGTAGGGAAAATGGAAAATTTTCAACAATATAGGCAAATAGGACAAAACACCCAGATGATGTAGACAACAAGGTAATTGCTGCTGCATTTTATACTACAGAGAATCAGTTATTACAAAGTAAAACAGTTGAATTAAAATCAGGACTATCTTTTTTATACTGTTTGTTGATGTCTGCTAAAAAAAGCCCAGAAAATTTGAGTAGAAGGTAATGAAAACGTATGAGTGTGTGTGTGTTGCAAAAAGCAAACACATCATCAGCCCTAGTATTCAATACTTTTATAGTCCAATTAGAACTCAAATAAGAACATTCATTACAATTACATCAAATGAGAAGTCTTGACCTTTGATATTTAACAATATTAATCTGGTAAACACTTTCAGGAAGCTTGAAAAACACATCTTTATTTAGAAAGTAGAATAAAAATTATCTTCCTGCATTTTGTCTAAGTCAAATGGATGTTAACAGTTCAAACAAAAATGCCTTTAAGGATGAATTGTGAAGTAATGCATAGCAGTTGCTCAAGTCCTCACTGGTTTACACAAAGAAATACTCGTGAAATTAAGAAGTTGATCCTTTTGAACCTGTTAAATTACTGTTTACATTTTTAAAAATGTCAACTTGCAGTTCTTTCCCATGCAAAACCTAACTTTGAAAATGCAGACTAGCTTAAGTTGAAGGCATAGGCTGAATGAAAATCATTACCTTTCCATAAAATTAACAAGATTTTCCTGCTCTCCCACTAATAGCCTTATCCTTCAGGGATGACATTTAAGAGCTGTGAAACCCCTATGTATGTTTTTGTATTCAAAATCTTATTTCAACTTTCTTCAGTTCCATGAAGGCATAGAGACTTCACAGAAATGAAAACTGAATCAGCCAAATCTTTATTATCTGCCTTTTTTTTTTTCTTTTTTTTTTTTTTCTTTTTCTTTTATTTCCTTCCTAGGGGATAGAGTCTTGCTAGGAGACCTAGTGGATTTTTGTGAGATGTTTCACTCTTCCAGGAAAAAAGAGCTAAGGGGTAGCTGATACTAACACCTTTGTATCCGAAATTCCAACTAACTTAAAGCTTCTCCAAGATATTTAGCTTCTCGGATCACCTGCATTTGGCTGGTCTTTGAGATGTTGGCTAAAAGCTTCATTTCCTTTTAACAGGATAAGATAGGGAAAGGATAGAGGGTAGAGACTGGATGTCTTCATGAACTCAGTAATCATGAAATTAGAACTTTTTCAGGCGACAAACATAAAAAGGACTGGAGAAGCATAAGATCATATGGAAAGAGTGCAACAGAAAGGGTGACCAAAAAAAAAAAAGAGATCGAAAGAAAGCAAAACGGTTATCTGATGAAAAGGAGTGAAAGCTGATTATATCAAAATATCATGTAATCAGTTTTATGGAAGAGAAAATCTAATGACTAGGCATTCATCTAGAGATATTACTAAGTTTCAGACACGATAAAGGAGAAGAACAAGGAAGGGATGCAATTCAGGTTCTACCTTAAAAGATCTATAGGCACCTACTGAACCTAGCCAATGCAATATATTTCAAGATCCATAATTAATAACAACTGATAACCTAAGGAGGATACAGAGGACAGAAAGATGCAGGAGAAAGTATTTATGTGTAGCACAGAAGCTGAGAAGGAGCCTTAACTGGAGCATGGGAGAATTCACTGATCACCCTTTATGCTGGGGTAAATTAAACTACAGGAACAAAACGCATATGTCTAGTGCTTGAAGATATTAGAAAAGTGATGACTTAGTGATATTCAGACACATTTTTCCAAGTCTTGTCAAAGTTGATTAGAGAGCGACAAGCTCAAGAATTTGTATTGTAGGGAATATATGACTACTGGGACCACTGAAGGAACAAAGGGAAGTTTTTTGATGGATTGATTCTACCTGAGGTATTAGTCATTTAGGACTGAAGCTGGCATGAAAAAGCACCTTTTACTAAAGCGAATGATTTCCACTTTTGGTTGTAATGATCAAGACAAGGGAAGTAAGGACACTGAGGGGTTCAAGAAAGGAAATGGAATTGACCTGTTAAAGGTGATTACATGAAGCCACATGGCCATTGTGTAGATGAATTCCAAGAAGTCAGACAGAAAATAATAGACGACCCTGAGATTTGGCAAAATATAAATAAAATTTTAACAGCTAAACAGAATCACAGAATCACAGAATGGTTGGGGTTGGAAGTGACCTCTGGAGATCATCTAGTCCAATCCACGTGCTAAAACAGGTACACCTAGAGTAGGTTGCATAGGAATGTATCCAGGTGGTCCTGAATGTCTCCAGAGAAGGAGACTCCACAGCCTCTCTGGGCAGCCTGTTCCAGTGTTCTGTCACCCTCAAAGTAAAGAAGTTTCTCCTCATATTCAGATGAAACCTCCTATGCTTCAGTCTGTAAAAAACACTTAGGGACTAACCTGAATTTACTCCATAAGCTTCAGCTCATCAGTTGGAGAGTTCATAGAGTATTTTTCATTTCAGTGTGTATGTATATGTATTATATACATGTGTATATACATATACACAGATATATGAATTACCATTATGCAGCTATGAAAGACCTGAAATACATTAAAAACAGTTGTAGATGTACAAGTGACCATGTGCTAAAGAGCAGGATGTCTGTGATCCATTGAATGGCTAATGAGGATCTATTCAAGACAGATGTAATATCATGCGTGGAGGATGAACAGATCAGGCAATTGCCCAATGTAGCATGAAAAGATTTGAACATTTAGCATCTGACCTTGAAAACATGCTTAGTGTTTGTCTAACCTAAATACCTATTCAAATGCATGATAGATACATGACAGAAGACAGTGCCAATAGAAAAACCTACGGATATCAAGAATAGTCATCACTTGCAATCCCTGGTTGCCAGCTGCTGAAACCTCCTGTGTGCTGTTTAATCACTGCTACACAATGTTATGCTTGTTATTTGCCAGGCTGTGGGATAAAGGACACTGAGTGACAGCTTTGGTATTTGACCAAGCTTTCTGGCTGGACAAGGTTAAGTGAGTGTTGTCTCTGGACTGATGTTAGAAATAGTTTCTAAGCAGTCAACTGTGGTTACTGAAGAAGGAATCTCTGCAGTGCCATTAATGGCTAATGAGCCAAAATGTCCAGTATCCAGTGGAAGACAGATCCTGAAACAAGGCACCAGCAAAAATACCTGGTTTTACTAGTGATGGGGAAGTATTAATATAATTGTTTAATAATATTTTCATATAAACTCTCTATACAATTCCAGGGCATTCATGTGCAAGAGGGGTTTTAGTACAGAGATGGGGTAACAGCAGAACCAGAGTACTGGTGGTCTTCTGGGAGAGTAAACAGACACGCTGGTTTACTTAATCTAGAAAAATCAAAGTCTGAAAGTGAAAACTGAATGTCCCAAGGACTACAAACCAGCTATGGGGAAGACTCTTTAAAATAAGCAAATTCAAAACAAGAAAAAATACATGTAGGTGTTGAAAAACAAATAGACAAACCAACTCAAACCAACCAGCCAAACAAACAAACAAACAGAAAAAGAAACACCACCACAAACCCAAAACCAAAACCCCCAAAATCCCAATAACTCATTTGGAAATTAAGAGGAAAAAAATGTTCCTCCTTTCAGTGCAGTGACCTTCCAAAACAGCTTTAAATAAGAGTGGAGTGGAGACAAACCACTTAACAAGCTTTGAGGCAGACCTTAGTAAACACAAGAATAAGATTATGTATTATGGTGATAGCAAGACAATGGGCAAAGTTCCTTTTACTGGTGCCAAGACTATTTTACATTCTTTTTCTTATAACCTTATTATTTACAAATGAATAATTTACTTCTTTCATACCATACCCTACATATATACATATACATATACATATACATATACATATACATATACATATACATATACATATACATATACATATACATATACATATACATATACATATACATATACATATACATATACATATACATATACATATACATATACATATATATATAAAACAAATCCAACCCCTTGTGCCTTTATTTCTGTGATATCCCTGTTGTCTCTTTCCAGCTAGTACAAATCAAATTCTGCCGTTAAATAAAGCAAAAGAGGCAGCAAAGAATAATGAATCAAGCTCTAGGAAATTTTCAGCTTAGGATATGCTACTACATAGAAAACCTAGAGCTACTAACACACTCTTCTGTTCTTTACCATAACACCTGAGGATAACAGAAAGCAAGAGGCCTAGTGCAGATTTTATCTTAAGACTATGCAGCAAAATGTTGGAGGCTACATACAAAACTACTGTGATTTCTTTGATGTTGCCAGGTGAGTTTTCCCATGCTACGTTTATTGCAGTCTTTCACTGCACGTGGACACGACTAATGCACATTTATTAGCATATCTATGTAAAAAGTTCCCTATCATATTGCTTACCTACTGGAAATGCCTAGTGACAACACAATGATATTAAGATTAACAACCTCGTGATTAATACCAGAGAACACATTTGCAATCAAACCGTCTATATCAATGAGGCATGTGGAGAACATTCTGTACATGAGTTCAGCAGTCCATGGAGTGGTGCCATTACTGACATAAAACCACCCATTATTCACCTCATGAGCTCTGTTGCAGTGTTTCAGAAAGCTTAATCTTATATAAAACAGTATTTCTTATGTCTTAAAATAGATTCTTGAAATATGGTTTGAAATTTGCACGTTGGCAGCCAACTTTGACCACTCTGTGAAACAGAGTGCAATACAATGTGATCTCTGCTCCATGACTGCAGGCAGAGAACTACAGAAAAAGGTCAGTGGACATTTTGCCCATTATTCAGATGAAGACGCAGATGTAGAAATGAACAACTGCTGTGTTGCTTTGGAAAATGAAAATCACCATTAACACAGTACAATACAGTGGAGGTTTTTCTGCTTCTGCCATTTCTGACTTTATCTTTGGAGACAAGTATTTCTTACCGACTTTAGGCACAATTTGTGAAACAGGTTGCTTTGAAAAGCAACCTAATTGCCTTTTGAATAAACAGAGAATGTTCTGTTCATTGTTTTAAAATATGCACTGTTTCTTCTAAAGATTATTTTCATAGGCAAGATAACAAGAAGAAAGAATTTTAAGAGTAAAGAGTGCAGATGCTGTGCAATCTGTTCTAGCTGTGTTCATGATCTCAGTTGCTGCAACTGGTCTTTTTCTATATGTATGTGAGAAACAGCTATTAGGGTGCTCATTAATCTAAAAAAAAAAGCCTGTATATACATGAACAGGAAGCTACTACTAGATCAAAGTACAAGTATATAGCAGTGAAGAATATAGGTCATTTTTGCTGAGGTTTACAAAACCTGCAGCTTCCATGCCAGCTTTGTGCCTGCAGATCTCAAGGATCTATGAAGAAACTCTTCCCCTGAAATCCCTGTCACGAGTCACCCCACTCCCAGGAGTTTAGTTGTGTGTGTATGATGGACCCAGGGTCCAACCCTGATGTGGCTTAGCTGTGCTACCTTCACTCAGAGTGCAGAGAAAGAGCCATGAGGCAATCTGCAGAGACAGAAAAGGGTAAACATTACAGAAGTAGAATTGCTGAGACAGGATCATTAATAAATCAAGAGGAAAAATGACAGTAAGGAATGGTATAAAGCTCCAAAGAAAAACAGGGAAGCTAGTCAGTTTTGCTGGAGGTTGTTGGGTCGAGTTGTAAGTGTTGTCAGTTGATGGGACACAGCAGTTCAGCAACATCTAAGACCAGACCCATGTAGGTATCAAGACTAAACCTTCTTGACTGGAGGCCACCTTTCTGGCACCTGTATGCTGTGCTGTATCATCTTGGTGTGCTGTACCAAGGGAGGTGAGCATGACAATGCTTGCCCAAAGAGCTCCCTAAAACTCCTTTATACCTTAAAGTTGCATGTACCCCCCTTGCAGAGTCTCTTTGCACCTGGGTAAAGATGCCTGGACAAAGAGTCCCAATGGAGGGACTGTAACATTACAACAAATCCCTTGTGCTTCATCATGGAGGATAGGTGGCAACACCTGGTGAAGTTCAGCTCCCTAGAGCATGTGGCTTTCTATTTGTCAGGCAGGATCTTAGTCAAAGAAAATGGATAGACCTTTTATCACCACGCCTTACTGAAGTGCAGACTCAAAGGGCAACTGATACTTTTACATTCGTCACCCAGTTGGTGAAACTCAGCTTTTCTGTTAACCACCCACGCTCTAGGGATTTTTCTGCCTGAGCTCAGCTATAAGAACACTGCAGACCTCATGTTTCAAATGTCATGAACAATGGCTTTCAGCATTGAGGAACTGGAACTATTTCTCATCTAGAAGTAGAGAATGACTGTAGAAAAATGCGGTTTCAGTTAGCACATTGACAAAAAATGCTGAGACTGTCTATGTAAGCTTTAAATTAAGCAAAAGGAAAGAAGTATATCTAGTTTTTCAAGCAATGACAGTTGAGCACTGGATATATTTCTGTATGATAAAGAAATGGGGATACGCAAAAACAATGATTGTAGCAGTATAAACTGGTAACTCAATGTTGGCATTACAGAGAAGGTTTGGGAACCTGGACTAAGACATGGCTGAAACTTTGCCTTGTTTATTACAAATAAACTGCTGTAGTCTGTTCTAAAGCAGCATAGACATGACATAGTTTAATGTATAATGCACTTCTGTGAATCGATGTTGACCTTACCCTTGGCATATGTCTTTAGTCTTCTATTTCTTTGCTTTGTTTCATTAATGATGAAGCTTCTCTCTATTTGTAAATATCAATGGTGAATGCACACCCAGAAGAAGAATACGTTTGTTTGTTTGTTTTTTTTTAATTGGACACTGAGTAGGGCTGGAGACTTTATTTTTGTTCATTTGAGTCACGTAATTGTAACATATATATCTACCTCATTAACATAACAGAAGATCTACTCCACTGCCACATTTGAAAATGTCAATTTCCAATTCAATATGAAGACCCTTCTAGTACAATGATTTATCTTAAGGAACAGATATAATTAATCTAAAGTGTCATAGTAAGTAATACCCTCTTCCACTGGTGTGTCTTCTTTTTGGTGGCATTATTTATTGTTGTTGCCTTGTTTACCCATGTAATATAGATTATCTTAAAGAAAAAGAATAAAAATACATATCAGGAAACACTGTTATTTAATTTCAATACTTATTTTCAGGAAAGGACCTTCGTCTACTCTTTCTTGTGCATCTAAAGACAAACACATCCCATTCAAAAATTATAATGACACATATATATCACATGGACCGACCTGGATTTGGAAAGTGCAGACAATAATAAAGGATGGTTTAAAGTGTCATCATCCAGCCAAAATAATTTTTAGCTTGAAAATAAAGTATGCCCAATGATATTCAATACTCAGTTATGAGCTTGAAATGATGTTTGTTTATTCCTTAGCTTTCATACACACCAAATATACAGAGTGTTAGAGCTCTTTATCTACAATGTATCAGTGTTAAAAAAATTTTGGTCAACAAGGAATAGTTAGTAATCTTGTGATTTTGAAACAAAATATGAATTTGTTCAGATAATGTGATTCAAAGTGATAACATGATGTAAAATACCTGTGATTATAGAAGCTTACTACAGATATCACTAAAAATTCCAAATTATAGCATACAGCCAGGTGAATGATTAGGATGTGGCCATGGATTGACTGCCAGCAGAGAGCCATTCCGTGCACCACCTGCCATCTCCTTTCCCTTTCGAGAGCCCTGAAGAGGATTTCCGTGTTTTGGTGAAGGCTTTCCTATGGAATGCCAGAGTAGCATTCTCAAGAGTCAGAAATGATCTGTCTTTCTCTACAGCATGCTGCTCTTTTCTCCTCCTCATAGCGAGGAACAAATTTAATCCTTTCAGAGTAGAAATCTCAATCCAGGTGCAGCACAAGAAGCCCATGTTCTGCTCCCATTATAGAAAACTGTACACTCTTTTTTATGTTTTTTTTTTCTTAATACGGTTGCTGTCAAGGACCAGAGCATTTTATCTGTGGGATTACAAGTCAAACTTTTTTTTCTATTTCATTGTCCTGTGGGATATTAACTATCCCAATGTTAAATAAATATATAATCTGGTATACTGTGTTGCTGAGTTAAAGATTTTTCTTCAAAATTATACATACAATAAAAATGAATGAAAATATAAAAATATAGTAGTGGTTTCCTAATTCTTTTGAATATGTTATTGACTTTAAAATATTTTCCCCTATTTATAAGGCTCCTAGAAATATTAGGCCTTAGTTCTTAATTTTTTCTTTTATTCCTTTTCCTAATGGTATAATTTTTAGGTCAGAACATCCTGACTCATGATTTTGTCCTAAATATAATTTAAAGACTGTGGGTGTCTGAGCTTTTAGTGTGTGTTTTCACAATGAAATGAAGTTCCTATTTGTATTTGGAAAGCTGGTTGTGGATTTGGCTTTTTAAAGCAGAACTTGAAAGATCTATTTTCTGTGTTGCTTTTACTTTATTGGGATGCAAAACTCTCTGGGACTCTGAGGATGGCACTTCATAAAGGGAATTTACTATTATTGCTTTTTTCTCCACAGTAAAAGCTATTGTTAGTGACAACTGAGTTGTAGCCTTACAGCTCACTGTCCATTATTATAACATTGCAAACTACTCCTTTTGGCTTCAAAAATCTTATTCTTAGGTTAAGTCAAAACATTTTGGTTGATTAGTTGACTGAAGCTGGTTCAGCTTTTTATTAGGTAGCAAAACGTGTTTCACAACCAGATTCTGTATGCAAACAAAACAGCATTTATTTAAAAAACAGAATGTATTTTTAAAAGCTTATTTTTCTTAGAACACAAATAACTTGAAGAAGTTGAAATATTAAAATCAGATGTTTAGCTGTTGTAAATATTGTAGTTTTATTCATTTAAGTGAAGCTTTGACTGTTCACAAATGTCAGTCCTTAAATGTCTGTCTCCTAACTGGTATGTGTCAATGAGGAATTATCATTCATAATGGACTGATCTTAAATGATGGGTGGGAGTCAGTGTCTGTGTGTGATTGTGAGTGCTACAAGTTACTTGTAAAATTAAGTCATAGACAACGTTAAACTTTTGATAAGTTTTCTAAAAGTCTAATTACAGTTAAAGAACAACTTCAAATTAGAAGTTTTTAAATGTTATTTTGTTCTCATCTCACTATTACTTAACATTAAACAGTAAGTAATTCAAAGGTTTAATTGTAATATAAATTCTATACAAAACCATTTAGTGCATTAATATGTAACTTTTAGGTTTATGGATTACTCCTTAATGAACTAGAATTATTTATTATGGCTGAGATTATCAGGGAGACTGTCTAAATTTTGTGACTCTTTTATGGTTTACTGTGTTCTGACTGTATATTGCTGGAGGCTGCCTGAATAGTTAAAATGGGTTTATGAAGATTATGTTAAGTAAACTGAAAGACAGGACAAGCAGCTGACACAAGTCAGCCTTAGGTGCCCTGTTTTATACAACTTCAGATGGAAGAACTTTTCAGGGAGAAATTGATTAACTGCCTATATTCAGCATAGGAGCCTTATTGTAATATAGGAAATGTTTTCCTCCTTGATAAAATAATTCTTTGAAAATAGACCAGTAGACCTAAAATTACTCAATAGTTTCTTCTAAAAAAAAAAAAAAAGGTAGGAAAACATAGATTAATACAACTTGGAAGAAAGTGATACAGATTCTCTTTATTTCTCTTCTCACCTAGTGGTTAGGATATTCATTTTGGCTGATGGAGGCACAGAATCAATTTTCTCCCCTGTTTGAAAGGGATTAATCCCATATTGTAACAAGGACTCCTTCCCACAATACCATGATGTATTTTGAGGTGGTTTACACTCAGTATTTCCCCTTGACTGTGACCCTGTAAGTATTGGATATGTATCAAGAAGACTGGCTCTAGAAGCTGACAGCTTTAAGTCATTCCCCCAGGTTTGACAGACTTTGTCTTCTGAGCCTAGTGGCATGTGTTAACCGCAGATACTGAGTGAATTCTGCCTTTTGAATATCTTCCAGCTTGATGATTTGACCTGAGACACAAAAATCTTATTCAGAACAAGCATTTCAATTAAATATGCCACACAATTAGGATATTGTGCTGCTGTCTTTCTCAACCATTGAACATTTAAGTAGAAAAACATCACCGGGTGAAACTGAAACTAGCTTACTCCAGAGTATTTTATTATATGGTACTTAGCACACTTCGGAGTTAGATGAAATCTGACGAGTCAGAGTACAACTCTGAATTTGGGTCAGGCACCATGGGGGGTAGGTATGGGGAGAGCACACAAATCACAGGATGTGGTGTACATGAGAGAAGGGCTGTCATCAGCATCACCTGTGAATGGTATTTCATCAGGCTCTTTTATTTGTTGTTTTTTATTTTTTTTTTTCCAGTAATTTTCAGTAATTTTTTCAGTATATTTTAAAAACAGAAATAAAATTATTGTGTTTCATATTACAAAAATATTTTGTCCATCTAGAGTCATTATACTTTGCTTCGCATTTCTGAAGTTTTATGTATACAAATATATTTAGTTTTGTGTGTGTGTATGAGACATATGTATATATGCATATGTGTGTACATAAATATCTACATGCATAAGCTCAAATAATTTTTTTTCTCATTTATAGGACCATGATAGATGGCATTTGCTTTTCCTATTTGCTGTGTTTTGCTGTGACAGATTCCTTCGAGTAAGGAGTGCTTGGATTAGGTGTAAATCTCTGAAATGAAGGGAACCAAGTGCAATCCAAACGCCTTTGCTTTTCCTAAAGAGGAAGAAGGTGGTGAGCTGAAAGGCCCTGAGAAGAGTGAAGTCTATAAGCACTTTGGGATTGGTCTATCAGAGTGGGAGCTGGCTAGGCTGGTAGCAGCATAAAAAAGTCTAAACAATACAGATGCTTCAGCAATCAGCTCTCTTTATTCTAAACGTTTAATACCTTTGAGGAATCAACAGAACGTGCTGTATTTGGCAAAAGCTCTATTAGTTCTTCAACCAACTTTTGCCACAGGGTCCCAGAAGGAAGCTCTTTAATGGAAACCTTAAAACTCCTATATTAATTCAAATTGGTCCCCAAATGTAGCTCAGGCTGTAGTCTGAGTGATATTTCTGTAGCATATTCTGCTGAAGGTCACACACCAGAGTGGGTGCACTCAGTGAGATCCTGCAAAGAAGAGGTCCCAAAAGGTGTCTCTTAGCTTGGTAACCATGACAATAGCTTTCCCAAATACTTTCTGCTAATGAGAGTCCAAAATGTCACATCTACTTGGTATTTTTTTTCAGTGTATTCCGTGAATATCATCAGTACTTTCAAAATGGAGATACTGAGGAAGAGCATGGTTGCGATCAGACATCCAGAGGTTTGTACACTGGGCAGGTGACATGGGGCCAAGCGGGAGAGAAATAGAGGGTTGTGTAGTGGGACAGAGAGGAGGTGTAGTCTAACTCGTCACCTAAGGAAAAACACGAATGACAGACCACAAGCAGCCAGACTACACATGATGAGATCTCACTGACCTATGAAGACATGTAAACTTATGGGAAGAAAAGTCTCCTGAATTATTTAAACAGCAGTTAGTGGTGTATTGAGAACCTGTGAGCAAAGTCAGTCTCCAAGGGTTGGTTAGTGTCTATATAACATAGTATCTGAAGTATTTTAGTCACAAACCAGAAAGCTTGCTCCTTCTGGGGGATAATGGGGGAGAGAAGATGCAGGTTGCACATGGAAATAAGTCTGAAAAGTCAACAGTGACCCTCAGGGATGGGTAATTGCATGCTGGCCCTTGGCCTCAGGAGGAAAGGCTGGCAAAAGCTGAGGGACTTCCCAACACCTTTCAGGTTGCGTTCCCTCCCAAGAGATGCTGTCTCAGCAGGCTTGGGGCTCTTAACCCTATAGTTGGACAGGATGAGCGTGGAGCCAGAGCCATGCAGCACCATACGGTATGTGATGGAAAGGTTTCTTCAGTTGTGTGCCAAAGGAGGCAAGCTCAGCAGAACATCTAGGCATCACACTGGGGTTTCCTGCTCCTCGCCTGCAGTGCCAAAATGCTGCCTCCAGCTGTGGATGTGATAGTGGATGACCATCGGGGGAAGGTGCATCACCTTTTAATCACTGATATTTGAATTAAAGTCCAATAAAATGTCAGTTCTCACAAACATTTCTCCCTGTTACACACTGCTACCTGTTTTAATGGATGCAGAAAAAAACAGTCCTTTTCCATGCCTATCTGCAAATATTTAGCATATATAACTTCTGTAGCTGTATTAAGATAATTCTATGGCAATGTTCATGTAGAAATACGTGTATATATATATATATGTATATATATATAGCATATCTTTATATTCCAATAAATATTCTAAGATTTTTGTTGGGTGAAAAAATACACAGTAAAAGGAAAATCTGATTGCTAATGTTACAGTGGACTGGATGATGGGTACCAAGGAGGGCTCTTGATGAGGGCAGAGTAAGAAATAAGCAACGTTTCCACAATATTTGAGAAAGGAGTGGATGTGTTCCTTTCATTTGGTATGTTTTTTTTCCATTTGAACAGATGCTGTTGTCTTTTGGCAAAGTACCCCTTCATAAGGTCAATTCTAAAACATCAGGATTACTCCTCTTGATTTATGCTCTTATTGTTTTCTGCATAAATAAAGCTATGGCCTCTTCCTTCCAGTTAATGTGTCCCTAGCTTAATTAATTTTGAAAGCGGAAGAGGGTGCAGAAGAGAGCAGATATTAATGAGCTGCACTAACAACATTAGAGACAGACTGAAACTAGTTATTAAAAATAAAAGTAAGGTTTGTTATATGCTTTGGAATAGCTGCAATAACTAAATCCAGAGTAAACCCAGAATTTTATGCTATATGCCTATCTGCATATAGCTATGGTATCCCAGGAAAAATTTTGATCCGAACCTGAGCTGTGTTTAGTCCATACTTTTAAAAGTCCATAAACATAAAATTCCTGCCTGTAAATGACTTCTTCATTTTGAAAGCTAACATTTCACTTACTGCTAAGAGAGGCCTTGCAGTTAAAATTTTGCAGTTTGATGGATCCATACTTCAGGGATTACTTTCTCTGGGGATAATTCTATTTCCTCATCTATTTTTATACTGCTAGTACCCAAGTGTCCCAGTTAAATGGCCATTGTGCTAGGTACCATACATTCATATATATTCAAAGCATGTACATTTTTCTGTCAAGAGCAAAATGTTGTGGAGAAGATGAGAAGAAAATAATGTAGCAGCCTCAAAGATATGCATGAAACACAAGAACAGCTAACGGCAGGAAAAAAAAAACAACAAAAAATCCCCAAAAAACAACACAACAACAACAACAACAACAAGCAGCTGATAATTCACAGTATTCCAACTCACTTTGAGGAGAATCTGCCCTGACATCTTCAAAATACGGAAACTGGGGAGACTACTACAATTACACAGCTAAATAGGTGGCCCAATCTGTTGTGACTGTGTTTTGTATTTATTTCATTTTTAATATCCTGTGAGTTGGAAAGATAGTCTATTACCTCATTAAACTCCATTTTGAGCTGCTGCTGTTCTACATGAATTTATTTCTTTCATTTCCTTGTGACTTCTTTTACTGTTCTGCCCCATTTGGGATCTTTTTTTTTTTTTTTTTTTTTTTAAACTTTGGTTATAAAGATTTCCCTCAAGCTTTTTAGCTTTGACCCGGCATGGTATTCCTCTTCTTCCTATTCATTACCCTCAGATGGTTACTTGGTTACTTTGGTCATATTTCTTCCAACAAGTACTAACCCTATTTATCACGCCCCAGGAAACATTTGGTCAAGCCAAGCATGAACAGGCTTTCAAGAGTTTGCAGAGAATCTAGGAAGGGGACTAAATTCATCATCACCCTGAACACAGTAGAAAAGGATAGATCAACATGATTAGATTTTGTATTCTCCTTGCTATGACTCCAGAGTATTTGCAGTACAAGCCAGAACAGTGTTCGACCAAGTCTTTCTGCCTACTGAGTGCAGACATATTCACAGCAGAAGTCATAGTACAGTGCTAACAGCTGATAAAAATGTCCCTTTTACTCTTTGACAGGAAAAAAAAACTCATAGACATCAGGCAAGAAGGCTGTGTAGTGAGAAAGGAAGATGCAGATGCTAAAAGAATGCCTTTCACATAAGTGAAAGTGTTTATCATTTCAAGTTGTTACACAGAAAAAGGAAAGAGAACCAAGTTCCAGGGCATAGGTGAGGAAAAGATACCCAACCAATTAGTCCTAGCTCTACAGGGGAAACTTTAACCTTGCTTGGAAGGGTGAATAAGCCTCAGTGCATCTGAATGAATCAAAGCTTACTTAGATAATGTAGAAATCTCCTTTCTCCATTGCTACCTGTATAATGTTTGGGTAGTTACAGCATATATTAGGTATTACAAAGCTATTATAAAGTTAGATTGCATATAGACAAAACATACACTTCCCTGTAACTCTCAGAAATAAAAATTATTTTTCCATTGTTAATTAGTTCCATTAGAGTGTATGCTTATGCAGGATTGATTATAGAGTAAAAATCATATTTTCCACACTGTCCTCCATGATTACTATATTTAGCATGTAATCATTCATTCAAGTGCTTATTCCTGTGAAGTGATATTCCATACCTTAGGATACTGTGATAATTATTCAAGCTGAATATCTCTTCATTTTGCAGATAAGGTAAAATGCCTTGCTCTTTATACTTCAAACCTAAGTACAACTGACATATATCCAAATCCCAAGGATAAGACAGGAGAAATTTTACTTCCTACATGGATTTGTCAAGAACACTGGCTAGTATGAGACAGAAGTATGCTTGCCATGACTTAGAAGAAGGTAACAGGGAAAGATCTTCAGTCAACAGAGCGAAAATCAGTTTACAAGGAAATATTAAAGCCTGGAAGTAGGTTATAAGCAGAATTAAGCTGTTGCAGCACAGCTTCAGGAAGCTCATGAGTGAAGTGCTTATCCACAGAGAGAAAAGGTAATATGCTTATGCCATAACAAAAGTGAGATAATAAAAGTGATCAACACATGGTTTTCTGTCTGCAGAAAGAAGGATGTAAATACAGACTTGCACAGCAAAGTCAAAGAAAATCTGGACTGAGTCAGGCATAATATATGCAAAAGAGAAGAGCAATTTTTATTTAGCAAATGAAATAACTCCCACAACAACCAAGATTCCATATGTGCAGTGGTCAAAATAAAGTTGGATGCCAGCAGCTATTCAGTGTGTTATGTAAGTCATTCAGATATTTTCTCTTCTAAGCAGTGTGAGTTGTTACATTCATTCGATGGCTGATGGCCTCAATGCGGCTTCCCATAAAGAAAAGGAAAGGAAATTAATTAGAGATGATATAATCCCTGGCCACACTAGGAATACTCACCATGACCTTTCTTTTCTGGTCTTTGTCACTGAAGTAGGCAATAACAGCTAAGTAACAGTTCTAGCAGTAGTAAATCTCCTTTCAGTACTGGACCAACTGCTTTGCCTTGGGCCTGAAAAAGGAATGGGGAAAAAAAAAAAAAAAAAAAAAAAAGACAAACTGGCATTCTTTGCTACTTGTGGAACATACCTACTATTTCTACTCTGTGAATGCACAGCCAAAAATTATCACATAGTTATAATTTTAACATCTGCAGAAAGATACCATTACAACGATGTATTTTCTGAATCTCAGCAGATGGGAAACTCACAAATTTCCAAGTGCTGAATTAAGCTTGCAGACTGTCATGAGGGATTTTTACTTGCATGCAATGTGACATATGATCTTTGGACTAAAGCAATCAGGTCAATTAAAACAAGTCGTGTCAGTGTGGAAAAGAAAAATAATTCTTAAGTATGAAATGCATTTTAAAACTCTCATCACCAAGATCTCTGGAATGGAAATAACACTAAGAAAATAGAAGGAGTAAACAGTCAAAAATATATGAGGAAAAAAGTTTAGACGTTACTTAATCATTGGTATACTAACAGTAGCACTACCATCTAAAAGTGGAAAGGTTTCTGCACAAAATATCTTTTCTGATATAAATCCAGAGTGACTCTAAGCCAATTACAATAGAGCCAGTCCAAGATTTACGTTCAAACAATGTAAACCCACATACTATTTGGACCTCTCTACTGGGGCTCCAATTTCTGTGAAAAAATGAATGCAGTGTATTCTGGAAGGGAGAGGAAAAAGAAAGTAAAATACATATATAATCTCCTTGAATGTAAGAAAGCATTCATATGACCTTTATTTTACAGTCCCAGTCACCCAGCCTGATGATCTCTAGAATTCTAATGTCTGGCAGAGGTTATTTTTGTAATGATTTCTATTGACGGTGAAATTATAAATAACTGTATGTAAGAAAGAATGTGTCCAATTCAATATCGCTATATACATCATTATGCATAGTTATTAGTAGTATCACCTGCAGCTACGCTTTCATGTTTTAAATTCCTTTTGGTTTCAATCACCCCTAGTATGCACAATACATTCTGAAGCCACGCTGTTGAATTTTAGTCTGTCATCAAATTAGTAATTTCTGTCTATTCTATTAATAATACAATTTTTGTATGACAAGACCTGGAGAAAGTTTATCTCAGCACCTTGTGTGGTGACTGTAAAACTGATATATCATTCACAGCACCAGCAAAGCAATCCCATATGAAAGTGGAATAAGAATCAGTTTCCATCAAAGTAGATTTTTGTTGTTGTTGTTGGGTTTTGGTTTTGGTGGTTTTTTGTTTTGGTTTGGTGTTGTTTTTTTTTTTTTTTTTGTTTTGTTTTTTTTTTTTTTTTCTGAATCTCAAGACATTCACCAAGGCTCACAAAACAAGAAATTATATTAATGCTGTCTGGCTTTATTTTAAAGGTCATAAAAAGCATTTATCACCCTTAACATCTTTCATGTCTCTGTAATTAAATTATATTGTTCATGTGTTTTTCAGACACTCCTAGTGTCAAACCCAGGGAAATATAATGAATACTATTTACAAGGGCAGAATTACAAGATTATTGGAATGAATGCTGTATTAACTGTACAACTTAAGGGTGAGTGAATTTCCATCAACAGTATTCATAATTATTACAGCTTTGTTACTTTAGGAAAGAGTGAACTACTGAAATAAATCTCAGTTTTGCCTCAGCACTTAGTCAAATATTCAGTAAGTATGGGCACAATACTTATTTCTCCTCAGTGGAATACGCTGGGCACAGCCAATGAATGCAGCTGTCAGAGACTCTGTCAAGGTGCTTTCACACTCTGCTGTGCAATAATCTGGACAGGGGGCCTGAATGGCAGCTATTATGGTTCTGAATTTGGTTATGAATAGGAAGTGGCCTCCTGCGTAGCTGCTTCTGGGATTTTGTCAGTCTCATGGTTAGAAGTCTTTTTCAAAGTTACTCTTCCCCTGTTAAAATACACTTGTTCTTTTAAAAAATGTTTTATGATTTTATACATGACTTTTCCCTCCCAGTATTTGTATTTTCTGAGTTTACTGAGAACAATGCAATTCCCTTACACATCTATTTTTTGTTAGGCTAAACAAGCTTTGTTCTCCCCTCAGGATTTCAATAGTCCTTCTCAGCAGCTGTTCTGGTACAAATTCATCTTTCTTGAATATAGGTGACCAGATTTATATATGGTATTCCAGAGGGAGCTTTAGCAGGTCCTTGTAAAATAACAGTAATATTTTGTAATATCAAGTAGAACGATCTTTCTGTTTATAGTCTCTACACCGTCTTCATGGTGTATTACTTTGATACACACTAGACATCCCATAAACAAGACCTGTAAATTGTAGAAAATCTTTAAACTTATTTCACATTGGCACAAGAATGTTATTGGTACAGGCCAATAACAAAACTGTTATCTGCTACATTGCAATAACTTTGTAATAATAAATGCCACCCTATTTCTACCACTAAACTCTAGGTTTTTTCCTATAGAATACTGCACTTCTCCAGCATTTTCATGATGTTTGCCAACTTAGTTATCAGCAAATTTCATAAATACAATTCTTAATTTACATCAAAGCAACTAGTGTTATTAAGATCTGTCCTAGAACCAAACCTTGCATAACTCCACAAAACATTTTCCCGTATCCTGATATTTCCCATTTCTCCATATTAATTTCTAAAGTTCTCCTTCCATATCCTGTCAACATCTGTAGTTTACAGTTCTGTACTTCTAAAGTTAACCAGTAATTTCCCATGTAATTAAGTATATGACTTCTTCAAGTAGATTAAATATGCAATCAGTTATTTCCTCAAAAAGACAATGCACTTGTCAATCATTATTCACTGTTGGTAAACACATTGCATTGTATTACTTTATTCCATTAGCTTATATAGCTTTAAATTATGACAATGTTAATGGGTTCTGTCAGGTTTTGAAGGTGGACATTTTTTGCCCTCTCACACTCAGCATGGAGTGTGCTAAATTCTGAGGTTTCCTTCCACTTGGCTAAACAATTCAGTTACTTTTAGCCATCAGGGTTTCTCTGTCTTTCCTAATAGCATATTCCTTAACAAAGTTTAGCTTTTCAGCAAAACTTACTTTGCCTTTAAAATTTAACCATCCCAAGTTCATAGTGAACACATTTCTTCTTTTCTTCTTTTTTATTTAACAGTTGTTTTTTTAAATATTGTTGTATTTACTATTTTCAAGATCAAATTGCATTTCCTTTCTTTGACAATCTGCTTTTTTATATCGTTGCTGCTGTTACTAATGCACTTCGCAATAAATTAGGTCTGGAATATTTTTTATTAAGGTTTTTTTTTTCTCCTTTATTTGAAACACAGTTTCCAGAAATTCTCTGTGCCTTTAAAGCTTTCATGCTGAGGTCTTTAATCTCTTCAGCCTAGATGTCATTCCTAATTCCTTTACTTTCTCAAAATTTTCCCATTTGAAGCTAATATTAAGTTGCAGACTAATCTCTGGTTTTATTAGACTAAGATAAAATCCGAAGTGGCATAATTTCCAGCTGGTTCAATGAAGAACTGCAGCAGGCATCACACCTCAGAATACTCAGAGTACATTAATGGTCTTCATTTTCCAGTGTCTATTTGAACAACAAGTTTGCAACACTGAAAAATGTTCTGGTAGGATATATTTCTCTAGAAACAGAATATTAAAAGAATATCTAAAACAGAATACATGCCTTTTTTCCCCCTCTACTGATAATACCCTGTCATGAGGCAATATTTGTGGAAATAGTCTAAGAACATTCTGTTAATCAATATTATCAACATCAAAACAATAAACAGGTAAGAGTAATTGCAAGCATAACAGTGAGAACATTTATTGGAAAAAAAAAAAATAATACTAAGCCTTTAACTGAAATCTCTGTTAAATATACATTCTTCCTGAAAAGAATCGTGATACTGGTTTTTAATGGAAGCTACACATTAGAACTAGAGAAAAATATTGAACAGTTTGCTGTCAAAAGTTGTAGTTTTGCCAAGACCAAGATGTTTTCCTGGAAGTATTCCAATTTCTGACCAACCCTATTATAAATACTTACTTGGGGAGCTGAAGGGTCTGGACTTTTTGCATACTAAGCAACTTTGGTCTCCAAAGTTTTTATTGCGAGTAGAATATCTTGCAGGGTTTGATCCTAAAGGAACTGTATATCTCTCTATAGTATCTACAGAACAAAATTCCAGTGCTGAATAAGCCTCTGAAAACTGACAGAAATTAGAGAAGAGGTTCCATCAAAGTAAGAATACAAGCTAAAGACTGTCTTCTGAATCCATAATCTAGAATAGTGAGTCCCATACTATTATATTTATAGCTTGGGGGTCAACATCCCTTAGTCTGATAAACTAGATAGGTACAAGAATCCACCATTTTAACAGTGAATACAGATTGTGCAAGATACAAACTAGAACTAAAAATATAGTCTGACTGGAAACTTGCCCTAAAAGTTATTCAAGGATAAAAGAGCTACCTTGGAAGAGAGATAAAAATTGCATAAAGAATATTTTCTACTAAAAAATACCAGTCACATTTTTTTTTGTTTTCATTAAACAGAGAAAAATGTAAAATTCAGTTATAAGCATCTGAAAAATGAAATTGGAACAATACTTTAAAAAAGGAAATGAATAAAAATCATCAGTGTTGAGGAGGTAGAGTATTGCTTGAAAATACATTAACATAATTTTTTCCTTTGATTCATCTGGTGCTTTCAAGACATTCTATAAGTCAAGCAAGTAGTTGTTTTCTGGAGCAATGGATAACTGATATCAACTCTAACACTGTATGGCAGATGCTGGCTTTTAAAATAGTGGTTTCTGTAAAAGCAGGATTTGGTGGAATCTTATTCCGTGAGTGTTCCTGTTTGGCCACATTATGAACCATTTATTAACATTCATATTCAGTAAGACACATGTTTAGTCCCACCTACAGGTTTCAAAATTGGGGCATCGTGTCAGTTTTGCTGCACGTGCAACATGGAATTAATCTACAAAAGTACTGATATAAAAATCTGATTTAGAGTGGTGCGGCTGAATGTTCAGAACTATTTAGAGTCTGAGATGAAGTATTCAAAGTCTGGAAAGATATTTCTGGCTGCTGCACTGGGTGGTTTTTGAAGGATTTGTGAACAGTCCAGACCTCTTGAATAACTGCTGCATGCTACCCAGCCAGATCATATTTGTGCTGACTGGGCATATTCTATGCACAAAGGCAACTCAATTCATTCCGCAACTTGGAAATCCAAAGCAACATAAGCATTGCTGTATCTCCACCACATTCTCTTCACTTCTGTGTGACAGAAACTTTCTCTCCTAAAGTTTACTCTTGTACAAAAAGGAGAGGCCTACCAATAGGAGGGATCAAGCTCAAAATTGATGATTTTTAAAATACCTTACATTTGTTAACTGTTTAATCAGCACTTGTTTGATACTAAATGAAAGAAAGTAATTTAAGCAATAAAATTATTCCATTTCCTTTCTCTACTTCCCGCCAAATCTATTTTGGTACCTACTAAAATGGATTATTATTATTGCTATGTGGTGCATAACAACTGATGAAAATGGTCAGACTACAAAGCCTAACAATGCATAGTGAAAGATGTTTCTTTTTATTTTAGAGTGTCTTTTATGACAGCAGAGCATATTGATTAAACAACTGATAAGGCTACATCATAAAACACCGAGATTCTTGGTACTTTATGAGGAATTAGCACTAAAAACTGCACTGGAGTTCTATCTGCATATAGTCTTATTGAAAAAAACGTGCAGTCAGTGTCTCATTATTACCTATTCTCTGAGATAACTAAGCAGTATGATGTACCTGACTTTGCAGACAGACAAAAAATGAAAGAGAAGTCTAGTCAAATGTCTCTAGCTTTCTGGTAATAATGATTTCTTTTAATTATTATTATTTTAATGTCATGTATGAGTTCACTATACTGAAAGAATGATTTTATGTTGCTTCAGTTCATTACTCTGTGCTGATCCTATCACAAGAATGTTATTCACTCCTTTCTTTGATAATTAATATTGATTGCATGTTAGCCTGTGAACAAGTAAAATGGCTTTCAGTCCCAGTCAATAGAAAATCTACTTAGAAATTTAATAGATATTTCTCTTCACATCTTTTAGCTTGCTTAATGGTGCACCTCTCTTGCCCAAAGCAGTTCTTATTGTAGTTAGAAGATGATGAGTAGAGGAGGTAACTAGTTTTATCGTTGCCCATCTACAATTTCATTTGCTTGCTAACGCTTCCACCTGAATCTTTCCAAGCTGCTTTCCCTGAAAGAAGATACAACACGGGAAAATAAAAGGGAATGTGAACAGACTTTTTTAAGCCCTAAAAGACCATTGTCCATCCAGTGCTTATTTGCTTTTTTTCCTTTCAATATTCTGTTGAATCTACTATATTCTGATAGTGGGAGCCCAACCAATATTCTTCTTGTTTTTCAGGAATATCCCAAAAAGGTTGACCTTAAAAAAAGAAAAAAAAAAAATTGTTCTGATCAAAGTGGAGGAGGGCCTGAACTAAAAGCACAGCTCTGAGATTCCTGAATTGTATTAGCATAAACCTCTGACTCCTAACTTTTCATCTTAGTTCCAGCATGACACTGTTGGAAAATGTATAACTCATTATACAAAACAATTATTTGAATAAACCAAACTGACAGACCAGACTACTTCACATTACAAAGAGAAAACAACAGGAGAAAATGTGGAAAAATAAGTTAAAAAATTTACAGATCAAATACCACGAAGTAAGATGTAAAGCGGTTATACTGGAGAATTGTTTTACTTTATCATTTAAGAGTTCTATATTTTTTAAACAGAAAATTGTCCAGCTACATACATTTAGAAACCAAGGCATGCATCTAATGGGTTGATAACAACAGCTTTAGAGTTCGAGAAAGACCAAAACCACACCTTTGAAAATGGAGAATAGGGAGGTCCTAAAATGATGTCTGTTTTGCTAAGCATAGATTTGAAACAGAGTCCTAGAAGACTGTGTCACTTTATTTAAATGTCAGAGAGTGGTAATCACCTGCTAAGCTGAGCAACCATTGTCCCTAAGAAAAAACTAAATTAAATCATATTTGAGTAGACAACAGACAACGAATGAAAAAGAATATTAATTGATAGAAGATACACTTTAGTAATCATGCTTACCACCAATAGCTATTTCCTCACAAGAATACCCTCATTTTAAAAAAGTATTTTCTATTAACCTATATACTGAAGAAATCTAATGGGTACCCTGAAGATTTGGGGTGACATTTACATTCCTAACAGTGGAGCATGTCTGCTGGTTACTGTGTATGAACATGGTTAAGATACTTTTTGCCTTTAAGAGCATGGGTTTTTTTGCTTTTCCCACAGATATAGACCAATGAGGTATTGAACCAAAGGCTACATTAGCATCTAGCCAGGCAGAAAATAGTCCTGATAAAAAGTAGCATAGATGAAAAAGGTAGAGGAAAAATGATACAGCAACATATAGCACAGACACGATTTTGGTTTGAGTGGGTAGCAGTGATAGACAGGCACAGGAACACCTGGCTGGCCACAGTTCCCCGGGGGCATGCTGCAAATAGCTGACCTAATTGCAGGTGCTGGGATTGTTGTTAAAGTCAGCAATTGCCAGCAGTTTCCAGAGAATAGTATGTAAGGAATTTTTTGAATTCCAAATTGTGGTAGAGTCAATTCAAACATTGTCATCAGCAGAAATTTTTTACATTCACTTTACCGTTTTTATACACATGCTATTCTCTCTTACTCTGCCAGCAAACTGGCTCTGCCAACAGAAATACTGACATGGGAGGAAAGAAAGAATAGGAGCTGCCTGCCAGCTAGTGTCATGTGAGAGCAAAAAGCCTCCAAAGATACAGTCACAACAGAAGTTAGGTGGCCCTCTAGCTATTTCTAGCTTGGTCATGGTCCTCCAAAGCACATTAAAAAAGTCCTGAATTAAAATTCTCAGGTGAGGACCATCATGCTTTTATGAAGATCACTTCCACATCAAATAAAAGGCATCAGTGTATTTCCTAAAGAAATGTATTTTTCTAAATTCACCCACAGATTTTATGGCTAGAGGGAGTAATTAAGAACAGCCATTCTGAGTTAGTGAATATCATGGAATTTCAAGGAGTAATTTAATTATCTCAAAAACATAATATGGATGAGTTAAAACAGTTTAGGAAAATTAATTAGCTTGACTTAAATTCTCCATGGAGTAGTTGATAGACACCCTCTATAGATAAAATATCTCAGAGATTAATTATTCTTACTGTTAAAATATGTGTCTTATTTCTAGTCTTGATTTGTAAAACTTTAGGTTCACTCTTGATACATCTATCTGTAATGGAGCAAACAGCCAGATCTTCTTTCAAGCTCTCCTGAAGCAAATATACCTATGCCTTGGAAAGAATAAATTTGAATTTGTAACTTAGCACACTCTGATTTGCAAATTCTATCCAGTGGAAAACATGACTAATCCCATATGCAAGAATAAGAGAAAAATAAGAGAGGTGATGCATGGAGGTTCGGAGATTAGGCTATTCCTACAAGAAACCCAGGATGCTTTTCTTTAAAGAAATGCCAAACATTCCTCTAAATTTAGTTAATCCTAAATAATGTAAACATAAGATGCATGTACGCATGGACTTGTTTATTTCCTAGACAATTACAAATAATTGTGGGACTGAAATGTAATGAATAGTATTTTGCTAAGAGGATAGTGAATCTAGCTATTCGGAAGCCAATGCCATCCAAATGAAAGAAGAGTTGACAGGCTATTATTGGGACATCAGAGATCAAATGTTTTTCCACTTCTTACTTTCTGTTTTTCACTTTGTTGTAGCTATTTGTGTAGCTGCTTCTCTTGCCACCCACGTATTTGCCCTCTGAATCCAGATACAGAACAGCGCATCAGATGACCTCTGTGTATTGGTGTGGTTGCACATACACTCCCTGGTACCGCAAGCTGTGAGAGTGAAATGGAGACTTTTTGCTTTAAAACACTAAGCTATTTAGGGAAAATATTTTAAAATATACTAAATAAATTGTGATGAAGTGGCAATTCCTAAGAACTAGTCTTCAAAGTGGAGTCATTTCTGTGCAGAAGTGTTGGAATATTAATTCTGAAGTCTATGAGTCCAAGTGGATCCAGTGTGGGAGGAAATCCTTAGCTCTTTAAAGTAAATAGAGTTTCAATATAGATACCAGTAGAACTCACAATTTTTAAAGGAAATTTAAAAGATCTTGGAGATGCCTGTAAGCTGCTGAGAAAGCTGAGACAAGGAAGTTCTAAAGAAACACTCATATTTGCAGAGAAAAAAAAGCACCAAATTTTATTTTTTATTATTTGGATTCGAATCGATAAAGCCAGTCTCAAGATGAGCATTTGTAGTGGTTAAAGAGTGTGTGAGCTTCGACTGCTTGAGTTTAGTACAATATAACACTTAAGAAACCTTACCAATACAAAACTCTGTCTGCCAACAGTATTTTTATCCTGCTATCTGAATATTCAGGCAGTCTTCTGAGAACAAAAAGTTTATCCTGAGAAGTAGAAGATAAGGCTATGAATCAGCTGGTAGTTTTTTTAGCCAGTGAAAATACTGACTGAACCATCACTCTTGGATTTTATACTGCAAATATACTTGCATCCAAATCAACTGTTATTAAGTAAAGAGCTTATTGAACTCATTGCTAAACAAAGGAATCTCCTCAGCGTACACATCTCCAGAACTTATAGGCTTGCAGCAGGATTAGTGAAATACCATTATTTGTTTCATCATCATCTTGTGCCATGGGGAAAAATATTATTTTTTTTAATATATAGTTATCAATTTTCTTCAGTCTTAAATAGAGTATTTTTCTGTCAGTTATATAAGCTGACATGAAGTTATTCACAGTATTTTACTAGGCAAAACTGCAATTATCAGTGTGTGTAACAAGAAAAACAAATTTTTACCAACAGAAATAGCTATTTCTGTCTAAATTAGGGTGCCACATTTACCTCCATTTCGAATTTTTTTAGTTTTTAAATACCAGTGTGATATAAAAGTGAACACTGAATTCCAGCACTGCCTCACTGATATGTTGAATGCTAAAAAATTTGTATCCATCTTCCCGTCAAGAACTGTAAATCTATTGTCACGTGTGGTATTTGGAAAGTTGTTTGCTGGCTCAAGTGTCTTATCATAAAACAGTTTTCAATTCAGTGTACTGACATTTTAATTTGTCTGTTCTTTACTGCTCAGAATTAAGGAAGGGGCATCATTCCAAGATATTTCTCCAATATCATTTAGAAGCAACATGTCTTTTGACCTCTGAATTAGACTGCAAATCTCTTTGCATACACAGTATTTTGCAGTGCTGAGTTACTTCTTCCATTAAATCTCCAGCTGGTTTACTTTGCCACAGAGAAAATGCAACCACTTGTTCAGCAAAAAGGAGACTACCATGAAATAAATTAGTGTTTTTTCAAGGAAATTAAAGGTTTATGGAACACCTTGACTCAATGTAGAGCTGTATTGCTATTCTAGAACCTGCTAGTCAGCTCAGCATAAAGCATCTTCATTTATTTTTAGTTATATACATAACAAGGAATATCAAGGTCAAAGTTTCTGTCAGGAATGAAATGATGTGAAATTACTGAGTTTATTTACTCCTCACAGTCACGTTGAATGTTATCTGTTATGCCTACCATATGTGTAACCATTAAACATCTGACCAAAGACCTTTCAAACATCTTAATTTCCATTATCTTTGGAAAACAGTCTCAGTCCTATGAAAAGACCCTTGTAATCAAGCATTAACACCTATGTAGAAGATGCTTCACTACAGTGTGATTCTCCCTGGAAACTGTTCTTAAAATAAATGTGTATTTTTAACCAAAAGAAGTACTGAGATAATGTGCTTAGGGACACATAGATCATGACCAAAAGTGGGTACCTAATAATCATGATGAAGTGAAAATAATTCATGAAAAAGAAGGAGGAGTAGAAAAGGTTGAGGCAGGGAAAAAAAGGTGGGGGGGCACATCTCATCAGAACTCTCAACTCAAAAGAATGTTATTTATCCTTACAGAAAAGTCCTATGAAACTTTAATGGAAATATTACAATAATGGCTTGGTCTTCTGTATGTTATTTCTCTAAGTAACTTGTGCATAGAATAATAACAATGAACAACAGTGTTTTCTTTCAAGAAGTTTGAGATAGACCTGGAGTTGGACCAATCATTGTCTCTCTGTTGTCTCTCCAGTAGGGAGAGCTCCGTTCACTCTGTTCTCTGCCTTTTCATCATTCAGGAACTAAATGGCATCAAACTACTTGAAGGGCATTTAATCTCATGGCCACCTGTAAGAAAATTGACTTTACCTACTTTAATGTCTAAACATTGATCCCATAGCAAGAGCAGTGGTAGGGAACATGATCTGCCCCGGTGTTTATACATACAAATTATGAAAAAAAAGGTATTTGTTAGGTCACATATATATGTGGGGCTGTAGTCCAACAAACAAGTTCCTGTAGAGGAAGTGGATTTCAAGTGTAGTGCCTACTCTGTGGTCTTCATTTGTGTAGGTTGCTAATCTATATTAAGTAGTACTGCTTTCATAAAGACAGAGAATGTAATGGAGCAGCTGAGGCCAACTTTAAAAACTGTCTCCTTCCATCCTATTTTCTAGTCTGCTGTGTAGAGATACTTTCCTTTGTATACTCCAACTCAGTGTAATTTATGTGTGGTCTCAAGAGATACCCCACAGCAGAACTCGATATGCATATTTTTGTCACCTCTTTAGTTCTGAACCATTCTAAAATTTAAGAAAAAGTAATCCATGCATTTATGCATGTGAGAACAGTGGCAGCCACTGTTAATGAAGTTATAGAGTTATAGAAAAAGAAAGGTATTTCTGAAGTGCAGCATGGAGCTGAGTCAACCCTGAACAAATTAACTATATTCAAAATTATGATGGAGACTCAACATCCATTGCAAAGTCTGGCAGAGATATGTGCAAGAATCTATGTGATCTCAGGGACACTAGAATCAAATGAAACCCAAGTCTGGGTTTATGAAATGAATGCTATTTATAACTTGGCCCTGTACTAATGCAATTATACAACCATTCTTTTGTTTAAAAATTGCATGGACAGATTTTCTGTGTTACTGTGGACTCTCACATCTAAATTACATCTAGTCCTGAGCTGGTGAAACACACATGCTGCTGTGCTATGTCATATATTTTTTGCTGGCTCTGATTTGCACTGCATTGTTTCTACCTTTTTTGATATGGTCACTGTATAGAAGTAATGCTCACATCTAAGAACTTATCTGCAGACACAGGATATTTTCTGTGTTTGTTGGTTTGTTTTGGTTTTTTGTTGTTTTTGTTTGGGCCTTTTTTTTTTTTTTTTTTTTTTTTTTCTGAAACATCCAGTTATTCCAAAAGCTTTGTCTTAATAGCACTCAACCAGGCCGTCATAGTTTGGGGCAGACATGAGCTACTGGCTTGGAGCTGGAGTAGACATGATAGGATTATTGAGGATCACGAGGTAGAAGGAAAGGTTGCATTTCTTCTCCTTTATATAATCTGTAAAACAGGATGGGCTGCATAGGTTCTTTTACCTAATATTTTACATTAAGAAAAAGTCTAAGATATGTATGTGGTCCCAATTAATGTCATAATGTGACACTGAATCAATGTCTCTATGCTAGGGTCTTCCCAGTAGGAATGACACAGTCAGTATGGAATTTCTCTCATGTATAAACTGCAAACATTTTAATGGGTAAACATCAGTCAATTGAAAGAATAGACTCTAAGTAGGTGGCATTTAAGACCTTAATTGTCCTCTGGGTAAACAGACAATCATTTTCTATCTAATTACCGTCTAATTGTTCTTTCATGGAAAAGAGAGGAAAAACATCAAGGAATGGATCTGAACAGCTTTAACTCTGAGGCTTCAATGAAAGTCTTACACAAAACGAGGTATTGCAAAAAATGCATCTGCTGCACTCATGCAAGTTTCTTATGACTATGCCTTACAGAATGCATTGTTCTACAACAAAACTACTAAGGTAAAAAGATATCTGTAACTTGGCAACATTCAGATACAACCAACAGAAGAAGTAGCTTTTGCTTACTGGTAAGAATGGAGCACTCCGCGGAAGCCCTTTCTTCATCAGTCCATGGTAGGTTGACCCTGGCCAGTGGCTACACACCACACAGTTGCTTGCTCATCCTCCGCTCTGCAACTGGATGGGGGAGAGAATAGCAAGGGCAAAAATGAGAAAACTCATGAGTCAGGCTAAAGACAACTTAATAAATGAAGGAAAGAGGAATTAAAAAAAAAAGTACACAAAACAAATTATACTAAGGCATTCACTTGTTGTCTCCTATAAGCAGGCTGATGCTCAGTCAGCCTCCAAGAAATGGCTACCTCCCCCAAAATTCTCTCTCCTCTTTATTTATTTATTTATTGATTGATTAACATAGTGTTATATGTTCCTGGTTGTGTCCTGGCTGTTTCCCTTTCAAACTCCTTGCCCACATCCAGCCTACCTGCTATGTGAGGTAAAGTGGGAAACAGAGAAAGCTGTGAGGCTGTGCAAATATTGCTAAGCCCAAACACTGGTGCTTTATCAACATTATTTTAACTGCAAATCCAAAATACTGCAGCATAGGGGCTGCTATTAGGAAAGTTTACTCCTTCCTAGCCAAAACCAGTATGCAGTCTTACCCCTTTCCTTTCTAAAATCAATCCTTGTATTTCTTCTCAGCGCACCCTTTTTGTCATTTAGTTGGGTTAGTGGGAAACGTTATCATCCTAAAAGGTTCTAGGGACATCTTCACCTTCTGTAGGTGTCCCACCTATACCTAGATAAGTGAGTGATATAGATCACTACATGAAGGTGTGGGTCTCTGGTTAAGATTAATTATTTTCTCCATCAGTCTTAGAAATGTTGCTGGACCTTAATATAAATTAAATGGACCACTAAAACTAACACGCCTCATAGAGTGTAGAGAAGGCAGTTGGCTTCTGGAATCTGGAAAGTCAAAAGCATCTCCAAATACCACTTGGTAAGTCAAGTTTCATTACATATTGGCCATCACCCAAGCCCAGTAGCATTTCACTAATCTGAGGTATTGGATGTACATCTGAACCAGATATTACATTTAGCTTCCAGAAATCAATACAGAAATCAGATATGCTGGTAAGGTTCCGGAACTAATGTAATTAGGCTGCAGCATTCTCTGTGTAATGCTGTAATGACTAACTGTAGCATCTTCCATAATTTGCCTTTTACTGTGTTCCATAACTGTTCAAGATCTGAGTCATTTGTAAAACTCTTCCAGGTTCAGGTGTTTCTGCTATAGAAGTAATCACATCCAAAAGCTTTTAATTAGCTATCCAACTTCTCCATGCTGGCCAAGAGCTGAGTAATCCCAAATGATATTTCTGGTCCTTTAATCAGATTTCTGAGGTTCCAGCTGCTTCTGAAACAAGCCACTTGCCATGTGTCTTCTATGTCTACCACTGTTTCAGGATAGTGACATGATAAATTTGAGTCCTTCTCCATTTTCTCACCAGCGAAGTCTTTTCCTAAATTTCCCTACGTGCCCATCATTTCAAAAGTCTTTAGACCACTAATTGATTTTCACCAATAGAAAATAACAATACCCGATTGCCTATTTCTCTATCAATAACAGGATAATCTTATTAAAAACTTGCTGAGTACTGCTGCTGACTGTAGTTTTTTTTCCAGTGAAAGGACTGGAAATTTCTGTATTTTATTTTGTCCTGATACATGGTTTATAACATTCTTATTTGTCATCCCTTGTTTCTCTCAGGATTCTTGAAGGTGGGTCAGCAGTGCCTGCAGGCTGTTTTCTAGTGAGTAACATAAAGGTTGAGAACTCTGTAAAATCTTCCAAATTTTGAAGATCTTACTGATTCCGCTGTGCAATAATAATCTACTTTTGAAATGTCTTGTTTAGTGTACATTTGCACCATGCAGACACAGTGTCATGGACAAAAAAACAACCAAACAACAAAACAAACCCACAAACAAACAAACAAAATCCCCCCACCTCCTCTCCAAAAAAACCAAAAAACCAAAATTAAATTGTGAGCACTAAGCAGATAATTGGGTGTATGGGGAAGATGAACATCCAAAACTGAAGCAAACACTGACACTAAATGAACCTGATGTAGGGGCAGCATGGTGAAAACTGAAGAGGTGTCAAAACAGCCTTTGCAATGGTGTTGCAGCTACTTGTGACCCCAGGTACCCAGGGGGTGGCACTCAGCTAATGCAGTGGACACAGCCCTGGGGTTGTTTGCCCACAACAAGGGATTGTCCTGTTCCAGCCTGGGACACCAGTGAGGGGCTGGCAGTGATTCCAGTAGGCTCCAAGTGAGTATAACCAAGAATCTAAATTTTTCTACTAAATGTATTTAGGGATGCAAGTACTGGAAAGAGGATTTGCCAGAACCGACTTTTGTAAATCTGTCTGTGACTCAGCCTTTAGACACCTGATTTTCCTGATGTGGAGGTTTCTTGTATATGTTTCCTGTTTCCTGTCCAAAGAGACACCATAATAATTACCTCTGTTACTGTAAACTTAGCCAGTAACATATCAGAAAAGAGATCAGCAAATTCAAAATTAGTTACTCTTTTTCTATAGCTGGAATATCAGATTGCTTCAGGTGAAAAAATAAACAGTTATTACTCTCTACACCTGGTAACACTAGAGAGCCAAACCAGCCATAGGGCTCAGGTAAATAGCTGAATAATGTGCTAGGGAGGGATTTCCATCTCGTATATCTTCAACAGAAGTGTTAACTAAATCCCATTAATGGTATCAAATTTTGCCTTCAATTATATTTGTGAAACCTAACAGAGAGAATAGCATTTACAGAGACACTATTTTGCCAATAAATACATGACAGACTGAAAGGATATATCATGTCTGAGATCTCAGGCTGAGCATGCAGGGCTGCAGCTGGGAGAATTTGATATTTTACCTAGAACATAAGCAAATATGATACACAGTCACTGATCACAAAAAAGTCCCATCATGATGCTATTATACTGACAGATGTCAAGACTGTTCTACAACTCAGGAAATAAAGATAGCCCTGTTGTCTCATGGTCACTGTATTCCAGCTTAAATTAAATAACACGTGTGTCATGAACCCAGCTCATATCTCAAAAAATCTACATTTTCTGAATGATTACATCATCACTTCAAAATTGGCTTGTTTACCGAGAATGGAATAAAACTTGCTGTTTCTAAGAAATGGCAAATACTAGCTTGAATATATTTTGTAGCCCCTCTGAAATGTCTGAAGTGTATATTTCAGAAACTCACATAGAAAAGAATGAAAAGACTGCTGTGCTGCCATTAAATAAGAAACCATATTGTAAAGCTAACATACTGTTTCCATGATTAAGGTGAGATTTCTCAAAGATGCTGGAAGATTGGAAATGAAGGGACACTTACCTGCTGAATGAGGCCTAAAAAGAAAAAAATGGCTCCTGTAGTACATGGCTAATCCTTTGCTATCACACACTGCTGTAATATTTCACTTTAAAGTTACCTAGAGAAAATATTTGTGAAGTTATTAACATTTGTAGTATGAAAGTCCCATGACAGCACTGCAGGGAAGTTTTGATGCAGTTGCTTGTATCTTTTCACAGAGCTCTGCACTGTGGATTCCAATGATTTTATAACACTTTTAGCATGCACTTAGGAAAAAAAAAATAAAAAAAGAAAAGAAAACACATTCCATCAACTTATATCGACACTTGCAAAGATCTCATTGCAGAGACCTTGTAAATCTAAACCCCAAGCGTTTAAAATACAATAAAAAAAGATTTCCATAGGTTATTATTTTTAGGAGAACATGATTTTTGAAGGTATAAGTTTGGGCATCTTGAGTAAACAGAACTCTTCCATTTCCTGGAAATCAATTTTATTTTACAGAAACATTTGTACTTATTGATAGAAATGCCATACAAAAACAGCCAATTACAGACAATAACAGAATCAAAGAATGGAAGACAAACTTTTGGAATATCAAAAAAAAAAGAAGAAGAAGAATATTGAAAACTGGAAGTTGAACTGCAAGCTCAAAGGTGCTACACAGTAGTAGCTTAGAGAGAAATATATTCAGACAAGTACTCACAAATGAATGACCTTACAGAGTCAATCACAACACAACCAGAGAGAAGTGCATGCAAAGAGGAGTGCATTCAGCTTCCAGTCCTCCCTGAGACACTTTCTGAGTGCACCAACAGACGCTGACACCTCTGATCTTCCCCACAGGGGACTGGGGCATCTGTACTGAAGGTCATCTCAGACAGCCCCAGCCCCACAGCCCTGCACCAGGCACCTCTGGCAACAGCTAAGGAATGCAAAAGAGCTGTGGGGGCCTCCACCCACACACCTTCTCATTGGCTTGGGAGCTGCATTTAAACTCCTGCTCTGGCTTTTCTTTCTTGTATTCTGCCTTCTAGGCATGTGTGTGCCTCACCTTCCATGTTGCTCATCCTTGCTTCACCTCAACTGGGCTTGTTGATTTGACTTCTTGGCTTGACCTCAGACCTGCCTTGTTGCTACAGGCTTTTTCAGCAGTCACTGAGCTGTGGCTGGCTCCAGTTACTGCTGTGGGACTTGCCTTGCTTTTCTGAACTGCTTAAAGGCTCTATTGTTTCCTAGTGAGCCTATCTGGACATCATCCTCAGTTCCTTGCTTGTCCTCTGTTGAAGAGTACCTTAACTCCAGGTGCTCCCTACCACCTTCCCAGTAAGTAAGTGTTTCAGATGTGTATAAACAGTCTTTACAGAGCCTATTGAATCAGTGAAGAGACCACCAAGCTGAAAAAATACTAGGAAACCACTAAAGCTTTAGTTCTGTAATACAACTTAAGGAATGTGGAAGCAGCTTTTTTTGAACGCCAAGATGTAAATAATGTGTCAACAAGTGAGGTATTTAAAGTAAATCAGACATTCTGCAAGATGGAAAATGATAAACACTAGCATCTAAGAAGTAGGATTTCAGTTGCCTCTTTGTTCTCTTCAGTTAATAGTTATACAACATAATAACATGGCAAAATATTTTTACTATAAATAGTCAAAGGAGATACCACAAATGTCCATTTGCAACACTTAAATTTTACAGGCATAGGTATGGGTCTACATGACTGCATAGGCCACTAAGGTCTGTATATAGACATAAGAGGTAAAGGATTTATCTGTTAGCCTTTGTCATCGTTACACACCTAAATATTTAAGGGCACTTTGGAATATGCCTTTTGTGGATGTAATGCTAACATCTGAATAGAAACAGACTTGTACATAAAAACCTTAAAACACTGATATTAGCACTATAATGTATACCCCAAAGGAAACAGACTGGTCAGTATTAGAAGATTCTGAATACTTCACATAATTATCTCCTGTAGATTTTTCCTGCAATGCTTGGAAATACTTTAAGCTTTGAAGACAAAGAATGAGGTCAACCATAGATAGGCTTTTAATTGTAACATTTGAATTGTGGCTTATAATAATGAATGCAGCTATAAGCACTCAGTGAATTTAGAAGCTATTTCTTCACCGTTATGCCACACAGAGAATCTGTTTAGCTACTTATCAACTTAAATATTTCTATTCCTGAAAGTCATCTTTTTCAAAGTGGAAAAGATGCTCAGATTCAGGAGGCACCTTGTGCATGTCAGAGTTGTCTTCTAAGAGTAAGTTTATTAAAGTCTAAATAAGATCATATAATCAGCTGCTTATACTACCAGTAAAGAGGCATGAAAATCAAAGGGAAGCAGAAATCTGAACAAGCTGTGTATAGTCTCTGCAAATGTTCTTGTGTTACACTCCAGCTGAATTTTGCTTCTGGTTAAGAAACTGTAGGGATCAGTCATCATTAAAACCGCAGAAAGCAAGCTGAGCAAGCCACTGCAGCATTAGCCTATGCTCACCCAGCTGAAACCACAGCACTACAGGTGCTGACATTTCTTTTCATTCATCTGTGCCTCTGTTACTTCTCAGTAGGCCACCCACTGTTTGCTTGCATATTGCTGTATATGCACATTGGAGATTATGCACTATCATGCTCTATTTCTCTAAATTTTCCTTTAAATAAAAAAGCCCTGAGGCTTTCTAGGTGCATGGCTTTCAACCAATATAAAGCTTGGATTAATGATGCCTATAAGTTAATCTCTTCTCTGATAGGTGTTTCTCAGTTTAACACATGCATATTTTCTAAAATGACAAGTTTACCACCTGTTGGTTCTACTAAGTAGTACTGGTGTCAGTGTAAGTACTGTTTGCTTATCAGAAAGATTCTGATGATTAGAAGTGTGGTGAAACTCAAAACTATTGAGTCAGTCAGATAATATTCTCAAAAATGAAGTTTTCCTATCAATAAGTTATTATCCTGGAGCAAGTACAGAAAATGAACTACACTGCATCTCCTAGTATAACAAAATTTTCATGTTTTCATGAGAGAAGTAGTTAGGGTGGCTGGTATTATGCTATTATCACTAATAATTAGCCGTTAGTAAAAAAAAATCAAAAGGGTCAACTGAAAAATGAATGCAGGCTCAAAAAATAAAGATATTCAGCTGCCTGACTTTAAAAAAATCCATTGCAGTATTTCTGCCTTTCTGACAAGGGCAATGAATGTGTTAGTCAAATCTGGACAATGAAGTGGCCACCACCAGCCTGTATTTGCACCAACGAAGGAGGATTTTAGGTTTTTATTTGTTAGATTTTCTCATAGTCCTCTTCAAATGTGTTTATGGGGCTTGTACATATGTATATCTTGCAGAGCTCCCCATGCTTCAGTGCATTGAATCCATCCTTCTCGTACAAGGAGAACCTTGTGTACTAGGGTTTAGGCAGAGGGAAGGTTCAATTGCAAAAATCACTTTTTGTCCAGCTGACTAGGATTTGGATTATAAAAGCCATTAGTGCCATTATCTGCCTGATGTTCTGACTTCCCTGCCTTTTTGCTAGGACATTTCTCTCACTTGTAGGTTAGGGACTGAAGTTTTGCTTGTTTTCCTACTTCAAACACTGTTGTACCCCGGGGTGTCAGAATGATGCTGAGCTTGGCTTTCTGGTCATGTTTCTCACACCAGCGATCAAAGCAGGTAAGAATCTCTCAATGAGAGTACAGTGTGTTTATCAAGGAGCGACCATAGGCACACAAATAAGATCTGTATGTGTGATACAAAAAAGCAAGCTGAGGTGTCTGTGTCAAACTAATAGTGGTGGAATATAAATTTGTAAAGACACATTGACCTTTGTTCCAGCAAAGATGTTGTGGATCTAAACTAGCAGTGACCTTGGCACTAGACTGAATTGGCAAACTGGAATCCAAACTTGTGCACACTTTAAAGGCAGTGCTGTGTAACCTTTCAGATTCTCTATGCCTCCATCAATGTAAATGTTGATATAATTAGCTTCTAACTTTCCACTATTCACAAGGAAACATAGCAGGTGCTTAGTCATTGTTTATCTGCTAAGAAAATGAATCAGTAATTGATTTTTTTTCTAAATATGTATATAATTCAAAGAAGTCTGTGCTAGTTTTAAAAATGCAGGGACTGGAGTTATCTTCTCGTTGACAGGCTGGCTGGATGGCTCTTACAGCTGCTGTGCACGCTTCTTCACATCACTCCCTGTATGTGTAGCACTGGCATATGAAGGTATCAATATCCATTTGTATCCTTCTGAGCCATGAACGCCCTCAAGAATTTACTATGATGATTACCCCTAAAACCTGGTAGCTGTGTGCTTCATGATAAAGCAACCTTAAAAGAGCATATTTCAGAAAATTAACAGCCAAAGAGCTTTATACTGTGCAAAACTGCTTCAAAGACAATTCTGAAGGTTTGGGTTTTTTCAAAGTTGAAATATTTGTCGCAGATATTAAATATTGCAGAGCTAAAGATTACTATGAAAAGCACTAGCTAGCACATTGTCCTGTGAACTAACAGAAGAGGAAGGAAAAAATATTAATCTCAATATAACATGTAACCTAGTTTTGTGATCAAAACTGAATGATAGATACCACACTACATAACTGTAAAGGCATTGGATTGGAAACTCTAGAAGATGGGGGAGAGGAAGCTCTGACTAGTGCTGTAAAAGCATTTTTGTCATTGTTTTATATTACACATTACACTGACACTTAACATCAACTTTAAAAAAGAACTTTCCAGACCCATTTCTGAATTCTACAGCAGTCATCCCATAAAGCAACTCTAGCTCTTCTGGAGATTTTTCTCATGACTAAAACACAATTAGCATATGAGGAGTAATACAATATTGATATCAGTCTGAAAATGTGTAGACTATAGATCTGTTTGACCCATTCTATATGGTTCAAAGAGCATACAACAGGAAAAGAAAGTCATTACTGATTTCTGTGGGGATGTTTCATAAAACTTTTAGGATGTTTTTTATTATTCCAGCAAATTCCTTCCTCCTAATATCAAAGTGAATAAGGTTTGACAGGTAGAATTAGTAATAACTAATGTTCTTTCTTTCATTTTCAAGAATCACTGAATATTTATCTATGCTTTGAATTCTAAGTGCCTAATTAATGGGATATCCAACCTTCTAATATTACTTAGACACAAGAACTAATAATTTCTGTGCATTAAGAGGAACATATTCACTAAATCAACAAAAGTTCAAGCTTACAATTTATTCTTTTGCATCATATACATATACATCTATTAACAGCCTTGGAGCTTTGCATTTTCTATAGAATTTTCTCTTTTTGTCCTCCTTTTAGTGAGTCTTTCTAATCTCTCAAACAGGCTTTTTTGTTACCTTACTATAGGGTGGTACTGTAAGAACTTGATTATGTGTGGGTTTTTTTGATTTTTTTTTTTATTATTATTTTTTCCCCACTTACTTTTCTAAGCACAAAGGCTTACTGATAACTCTAGGAAATAACTCTGAGAAACAACAGTCATGCCAAAAGAAAAGTACAAAAGTGAGAGGGGAATAGGTGAAGGTTTTGTTAGGAGCTGAGGCTTGGAAAGGAAAATAATCTTCTGAGGCCAAAGTTATGTATCTTAAGGACTGGGGAGAGATGGACATATAAAATGAAGAAACAGAAGATATTAGCTCCAGGATTAGAGTTATAGCATTGGGGATTTTGGAAATGTAAAAATGAATGAGACTTTTTGGGTGTTCCCTAATACTTCAAGAGCAAAATGAATGAGTAGAGCCCAAGAACAGATGAAGGAAGGATGAAAGAATCTCAGGCATCAGAAGACTAGAGGCTTTCAGAAAATTCTAGGATGAAAGACCTGTTTACACCTAGCTCTGTGAGCCTGCAGTCCTCACAGACTTCAAAATGGGTTTAAGGAACTGCTGAGATACATCTCTAGCTAAAGGTGCTGTGGCCTGATGAGAGACAGACACAAAGGGAAAACTGAAAAAAAGCCGTGATCCTACCCCGAATTTGAAGAATCCTGCTGTTTGGTGGTACTCTAAAGAAATAACTCAGTGAGCTGATCTATATGATCAGTGATGATATGCTTGATCTGTTTTGTCTGGTAAAATGAAATATAGATAACTTGTCAAAATATAAGATTTCTCTCTGGAGTCTGAAAGGATCAAAGACTATTTTCATGTCAAATATATTTAAGTGAAATGTTGGAGAGAGCATAGCATTCAACAGAAAGACTTGAACTCAAATATCTGTTATTGAAGGCCTTAGCTTATTGAATCAATTTTCCTTGATCATTCACTGGAATGAAGTTATATATAAAGCTATTTGTTAACCATTTTTACACTATTGCCCTTGTTTTTCAGCATAGGATTTTGGTAAATTTTGACTTGTAACTGAATATGTTGTGCTAAGGCTGTCCTGCACATTTTGCAGGAGTTTTTAACAATTTTAATAGTTTAGTAAAGCAGCACATACCAAACTGGGGCTATGATGTGAGGGCAGGAAGAGTGGACAAAGTGTAAAGCACTGCAATTTGCTCTTTCAAGCTGTTATTATTATACAACATGAAGTTGTTCAATTTGACTGAAATAGGATGTGGATCAAGAGGTACATCTGAATTTATATCTATTTGCTTGTGTTAGTTACACAGATCATTCCTATCCCAACTCCTATGTTTTTCCTCCTAATAAACCTTATGAATCAAGCTAAAAATGAAAGACATAAGGTTAAAACCTCTTCCATACACCAGTTCTAAGGTTCCAACAACTTTTTTGCAGCATGTGTTTAATAAGAGAGGAAATTAAGACACTGCAGAAGTCTGAAGGGAGTTGCTGGGTACTGAAGAATAGTAAGCATTTTTTCTATGAATATGGGTGCCAAAAGCTTTTCCTAATTCAACAAAAAATTCTCATGTCCTGAGATCCAGGCTTTATGGAATTTGTGATGGAAAAAAAAGTCTTTTGACTATCCCTTCTGGGACTGAATCTGACAAATTGGATGAATTAATGATTATTAATTTCTCAGTTTTGGAGACTAGAAGAAGAAATGTTATATTTCTGTTAGCAGAGCTATATCTTAATTGCTTTTTGTATTTGTAGGTGTATTGGCACTTGATAGATTTCCAGCTCCAAATCTGGAGTCACATGAACTTCAAACAAATTCAAGACTTTGGTTTCAATTAAGTAACTTGCTACAGTTTCTTTCCTACAGATATTTAGGACTTCTAACACCACCAGCAGCCATTAAATAAGATCAAGTGTTAGTGATGGAGACCACAAAAGAATTTGTGTATGGATCTACAGAACAGATATTTTGGTGGAGTACAGAATTAATTCCAAACAGCCTCGGTGCCATTACTGGGAATATAATGAAGAACAGGAACTCCAAAGACGTGAACGAACTATGTGCTGAAAGTCTATCCCAATATATTATTTGAACATTGAACTTTCCATGGAGTTTTCTGAAAGGTTAGTATCTGATCTCCTTTTTATCCTGCTAGCCTCTGACTCAGGGTTATGACATAGATGTGCTAGACAGACATCAGAAAACTGCAGGCATAATTATCTTTTGCAACATGTATGCAAATCCCACCAATGTGAATGGCTTTAGAGGACAGGATTTGGGTCCATGTTCAGAATTCTGTTTTCACCAGAAACAGTTATCTTTGGATTTAAAAAATGTTTTTGTTTTAAAATACAGTCCTTGAAGGGAAAGTCTGTTTTGTTTTGTTTTGTTTTTTTTCTCTTCTTGAATACTAGGGAGGAATATAGAAGCATATCACTTGTGCTGTGCTAAGAACTGGGTGAGAGGCAGTAGTGTTTAGACAGTGAAAAGCAGTTAAAATTTTGAGGGTTTTTTTGTAATGTAAATCAGCAAAGAGGGAGGAAAATTGTTCAGCAATTCTTTCCTTCAAGGACTTACATCTCTTTGTAGGAAGAACCACATAGGACTATTGTGGTATAAAATCCATGAACATCAATTCACTTCTCATCACTGTGCAGGAACAATAATCAGACTGTGTTCCAGGGCCAAGAACCAATTCCCTCACCAGACTCCTTTGCAGAGGCTCATTTCCTCACTGTTTCCAAAGTCTGGCTGTCTTTTCCTTCTTCCTCTTCACAGCTGGAACCACTCAATAGACTGAAGGAGCTACTGTTGTTGCCTGTTTTGGGAAGTGGCAGATAATAGATGGAATTAGAGCCCAACACCATTCTGAAGGACTCTAATACCATAGTTGGTGCTTAAAGTGATGGAAAGTGGCATATTCCAGCCTTTGGCTTTCTGCCCTTCTGTTTTCAGAGTATTTCTCCTTTTTGAGAGAAAGAACTGTGCCATGGTATCGCTTATTTCAGACACTCCAGGTGGACCTATAGAGCTAGGACATTCTCCAGTTGAGTTAAAGACACTGTCATTGTATGTGATAAAGTGGTGGTTACCACCCCTGCAAAAGGTGTTTGTACTACACTGCCACTGAACTCACAGCTGCAGGATTTTCCTACCAAACTCCCTCTGATCACAGCACTTGTCCAAGCTCTGACCCAAAGCAAGTGCTGACAACTGTATCCTACAGCTTTACCAAATCCCCTAGTGTACCCTTGTACCAAATAAAACCTGGAGATGACACTTAATATCTTCATTTCCACTAGACAGATAGAAATAAATTCAGACTTTGTTCAGTGAGAAATAAAGTCAGACCTGAACTTGCCTGAACACAGATGCAGACAGATTGCCTTGAATCATATTGCACTGAATATTAGATGACTTATATTTGGTAAGTTTTCTTTGTTTTAATTTGGGAGGGCTAAAAAAGAATTAAATACTAAATGTTATGCCAAAATGAGTCCCAAGATGGACATTTGTATAAAATGGTTATTAACAACTTTGTAACACTGTTGGCATTAAGAGCAGTTTAAGGAAGGCCTGGAAGAGGGAGTGTTTGGAGAAGAATAGTAAAGGGGTGGATAAATAAGGAAGAGGACAAGCATTAGCCGATAAACCATGTTTCACTTGCCATCTCCAAGTGATTTTTTTTTTTTCCCCCCCAGCATACCTTTGCTAGGTATAGAATGGATTTCTACATATAGATCTTTGTTCATTGATTCGTGTGGTACTTAGCTAGGAACCTTAAGTAATTGTTTTAAATTTGATAGCATAATTTTGGTGTTACACACGTTTAGTGGTGATTCAGCTTATTGATTGCAGAGAACATGGCACATTTCTGCTATTTATTTTCTGTCTCATAAAACTAGAATTTCAGTAACTTTTCAAGAAAGAATATTCTTAATATAGGACAATCTTGGTGATCATAAATGAATCTTAGGTGGAGAAATTTTACTTTAACAAAGTAAGTAGTTTAGGGTGCTTTCTGTTTCATAATATTTTGTTTCTTTCATGTTCCATACTTTCAGGAAATGCTGACAGGCTTTTTTGGGGAGCTCAGTTATAGTCTTGAAACATTCCCAAAGGCTTAGCAGCTATCCATCCCCTATAGATCTCTGCTTTCTGTGCCATTTTCAGCTGTCTACTTGAGAAGCTTCATTTCCATATGCTCCAGATTCAAGTAATTCCAGATATAGTTTCCCTGCTGAACTGAAAAATAATTTCCTGACAAGAGTTTCCCAAATAAGCATAATTATTTTGAGGAAAAAAAAAATCCTAACAAGACTGAAAAGAAACTTCTTCCTTTTATTTTTTTTTTTTTTTAAATAAACCAATGTTCTCCATTTAGTTGTGAGTGCCCTCCGTAATATACTGAGCCCAAACTGAAACAGCATCAGTTAATTGCCTATGCCTCTTTCCTAAAGTAAAAGTTCCTACTTACTCTCTTTCCCCTCGAAATACTGGGAAATGGCAATAGAGTTGCAAGAATCCACAATACTGATGACTACCACAGTGTTTGTTAATACATGGATATAATTTAATGAGTTTCATTCCTCTAACTTACTAATGCAAAGAAGTTTCATTTAAATTTCAGCTTACTGGGCAAGAAGCACAAGGTGAAGGAGAAGTTTCACTCTTGAGATCAAAGCGATAAAACCCATATAGATGCTAATCCTAGGATTTCCAGAGGCTGAATATCATTCTAGCGAATGCATTAATTAACTGTTACTGGCAAGGCTACAAATTACTGTTTCTAAGATCATTTTTTCAAGCTGTCATTTCTCTACAGCATAATGTACATGGAGTCATTTTGTCTTTCTAACTTTGGTCCGGTGCTGATAGTGGAGCACTGTAAATGGGGCAGCTGATTACCACCAGAAAGTTTACTGTTGTGTTTTGTAGATTTATATCTGCATGTTTAAACCACCAGAACTTAAAAAAAGCTACCTGCTACCCCATTGACAGAACTGCCAGACATGTGGGCTCTCCCAAGCAGTTTTTCCTATGAAGGATTGTTTTGGATGACCTTGAAGTCTGTTTGGGATTTCCAGATGTGTTGCAGCTCTGTGTCTACTTTGCATCCAGGAAATCCCACACAGGTTCGCCATGAGGAGGTCAGTCCAAGGGCACATAAACTGCACAGGGATGTTCTTGAAAGCTGTCACACTGACTGCCATTGCAGGAGAGTAGCCGGTCTGGGTTGTAGCAGACCCAGCAATGTTCAAAAGAGTGGAATGAAACACTGATGTGCTGCACATGTGCAGTAAGACAGTCTGAAACCCTTCAGCTGATTACACTGCTGCTGAGTTATGGTGACATGTACCTGCAAAACCAAAAAGGGGTTAAACTATTTTCTGGGATTTAAAGGCTACCATAGAGGGAAAAGAATGAATTATTCTCCATGTCTGTGGTACACAGGGTGAAAAGGAATGGCCTTAAATGGCAGCAGAAGGCTTCCACTCAGACATTGTTTTCTTATGTGTAAGAACTGCAAAGCACTGAAATGGGTGGCTTAGGGACTCTGGAGTCTTCATCACTGGAAATACTTAATGACAAGTTAAACAAGCACCATCAGGAGACAGATCTTGCTTTAGAGAGGACACTAGGCTAGATGATCTCCCCAGGTTCCTTCTAGGTTTATTTTCCTATGATTGTATGCATAATAAGTCTGACATGTCCCAAAAGTTTCCAATTACTGTGCATGAACAGACCATCTGTGCAAAGCAATCTCAATATGCCTGTTACTTCCTGGAAGCATTTTACTTACTGAAACAGAAATATAACAGCTCTACCCATTTATACGAATGTCTGTCCAGAGTCATTGGGAAAAAATCTGGTAGAGGCACCAATCCAAAAATGTTTTCTTTATTTACTTGGCATTGCCTGTTGAGTTTGACTAAGACCTGATTCTCCCAAGAACAGTGTATGTTGGAGATAACACTTCCAGGATATTGGGTAAGTTGTAATTATGCCTTTCCTTGAAAATCCCATCCTGTAAGCTCTTAAGGGAAAAGATTGCCATTAGTCAGACATGTGAAGTGGTATTTGTATGAGTGTTTCCAGGATCAGGTCCTTAACAAGAATTCTTGTTACCGTGCTGAAATAGTTGTTCTTGTTTCCTTCCTCATGGAAGGAAAAAAATACATCTAAAGCAAAATTACAGTACTAGTGGATAGTATTTGCTGTCTGTAACTACAGTGTCAACATGATAGGCAGTCATTTGTAAACACCTGAATTGAATGATTGAATGTGGAATCAAAGCCTTTAAGCAAATTGAAATTCCTCAGCTTCCAAAAAGGTGAAGTTGAAAATAAAAATTGCTCTTGGATAAACCACTTATCATGGAAGGTTATGTGGGTAAAGGCCATGACATTATGGATATTTGAGAGCCAGCGAATCAAATCTTAAATCCCGCCAAGATACTTTTGAACCTTTCTTAAAGTGATAAGCATGCCTCCAGCTTATATTATTCCTGTAGAGTTGCATTATTCTTATAGACATCAATATTATAATAATTTTTGAGGTTTACACAGCAAAGAAAACTATCAATACATACAGAATATTAAACTTTCAAGACTATTTGGTAAAAATATAATATATATTTAAGATAGGAACCTGTCTATTCCAAGAGTGGAATTCAGTAAAACAGCTTGATCTTCTTAACGTTAAGAACAACAACAAAGTATATGAAGATATCTGTCTTTTTCTCTTGTTCTCTGCTATTGCTGCTGTTCTTCTGATAGTAGTTGGTGGTTCTGATTAGATCTAGGGTAAGTTCAGAGACACAAAAAATGTATCTTGTCTGGTGCTCATGCTCCCATGAGTCTTGCAGTCTTGGCACCACTCTCATTTCTAAAGGGATAACACTGTGATAATAGAAATCAGGAGTTGGGGGGAATTCAGTATACCTATTAAGCCTAGAAGAATGAGGCAGAAAAAAGGTGGAGGATACACACAGAAAGAATAAGAAAATTTTCCCCAAACTCTCTAATATTAGTTTTGTGTTTTATAGTTACAGCTGATCTTGTTAAAGTTGCACACTTTAAATTGGACCCTGCTGAATCAACTGACACAGAAAGAAAGCTAACAAACACAAAATAATGTCTGAGTTTCACTAAAAACCCAAAGGATATCAGATCCATCCTTCAGCCATTGGGGGATTAAACTGAGTTCTATTCACAGGAATATGCTGAGAATCAAGCTTTCTAAACTAAATGTTTAGTATAAACATTTGGTGCATTGGTACATTAAAAATAAACCAAACCAAACACCTTTTTTAATTCATCCAAGTTGTTCTGTTTTTACATAATTAACTTTTTTAATAGCATGCTAAAAAAAAAAATCTTGGATGCCTGTTCCCTTTACACAAGAAAAGACAAAGGTCAAAATGAATAAAATGGATGAATGGGAAAGTCTGCATGTGGAAGCAGTGAAGGAAGGGTGTAAGAATAAAATTGGCATGGGTTAACAGCATCTTTGTCAGAAGGTCATGAATATTACCATACATCTACATGCAGCTTCCAAGACATCTAGGTCAGAAAAACAAGATGGCCTAAAACAAACAGCAAAGGAGACATTCCAAAGAAAGTGAGTGACAGATTGAACCAAGCAATCGGTTAAAGCTAGTAAGACATGACAGCAAGAAAATAAACACCCATGATGAGTGGAATCATTAGACCCTGAGATAAGGAGACACAAGCCAGTGAGTAGGAGCATCATGCTCATCAGCACCCCACCAGCAGAGATGCCTCAGTGGCTCACTGGCTTGAGGCTGGAGACAAAAGTTCGAAGCCACTGACAGCTCCCAATGGGTGCAAAAAACAGCACTGTGTCCCCAGTTGAAAAAGAACTTTGAAAAGGTGGTGAGGACTTGAAAGCCAAAGTGTTTTTTTTCCCTTTCTGCACCCTGAAAGAGCCTTTCATCTGGCACCTAGAACACTCCTGGGAAAGTGACTTTGGCCCCTGCAGTAGATGAAAGCTGAGACTTAGTCCTTTGCTTCCCAGCAATTGTTAAGAGGGGGAGCAGAACCCTTTCCAAAGACACAGACTTTGGGGAAATGGACGTGAAAAGGAAAAACACCACCCTGTTCAGATCTTTGGAAGGGAGGAAGGGTAAAGAATTTTTTTTTTAGAGGATTATTTTGGGTCACAAACAGAGAGTCACCTTAGTGCTCTGAAATAATATGCCTGAGAGAATTTGAACAAAACTTGTACCCAGTATTTTCTATTAACTCTGTGGCTTCCTGCTCAGCTTGCTGGGTAGCTATGTCCCTTCCCACAGCACTGACTTGCCTCCAGTTCTGTGTTGAATTTTAAGCTCCCTAAAGCAAGTGCTGGGCTTAACAGGCATCACTTGCAATAGTTTCATTCAGAAAACACCTTTTATTTTTTCAAGAAAGTTTAGAATCTTGTTCCCCTGCTAAAATTTAGAAACATTGCCTGAAGTACTGGGATTTGTTTGTTTGTTTTTTGTTTGTTTTTGTGGTGGTGGTTGTTTTGTGGTGGTTGTTGTTTTGTTGTTATTTAGTTGTTTTTAAATTAATTATGGGAACTGCTGAACGCTTCAGCTTAAATAAAGTTCTATACCTTCCAATTTGGAGTAAAGGTGGCAAGAAAATATGCTCTGTCCTTCTAGACAAAAAAAATAGCTGGTCAAAAGACATAATGCAAAGGGTGGTGGTCAGAATAGAAGTAGAGTTTAGTTGGAACAAGTTTGCAGTTTCAGGGACAAATTCTTAGAGTACATGAGCCTGGGTAGTTTCACTTTTATACTCCATCAAAGCCTGTATCTGTCATCATCTTCAGTAATTCTTTCAAAAGCAAGTTTTGTTTGCATCTTTGTTGCTAGGATAGCTCCTCATTAAAATGCCTTTAAGATAACTCAATTTGAGCAAAATTCAGGAGAGAAATATGTCTGTGGAATGCTACTTAGCTCTGTGCTCTATGACTCCAGTTACAGAGCTCCCTCTGACAGTTGTAAAGACAGGCTCTTTGCTTGATACAGTGTATGTTGATGAATTACTGCTTAACCACTAGTCTCTGTGTTTATATATATCTTCTTTATCTTGGAAGTCTTAGAGTGTGAAAGAGAAAATTCTTTTTGTTGTGGATTTTTTGTTTGGTTGGTGCTTTTTTTTTGTAGCAGCAAGCCAAAAGAGAAAATCAGGTAGTTGCAGTCTAGAAATTTGTAACAGCCTGATGATAAATCTGTGTCACTCCTATGTATGATTGAAGTATTTGGTCTGTTCATGGCTGCCTATTTTAGGATGACATTAGTTACTGCAAATTTGTAATCAAGCTAGATAAATCTGGGGGAAAAAAAGAAATATTACGGATGTATTGAACCATTTGTATGTCTCTGCCAGTCATAACAGCTGTTAGAAATGTCTGTTAGATGCTTTCATCAGCTTTGCTTTCATCCTGTGACTAACATGATAGCTATAAAAGGGATGTGCAGGCTTTTACACTTTCTTTTAAAATTTATTTCATAGGATGAGTAACTTCAGTAAGAAGTGAATAAGAGGACATGCAAGAAGTATACTGAATAAAGAAGAAAATTGAGACATAAATTATATAGTCAGACCCTCTCTCACAATGAAAGAACATTAAAAGAAACTGGAAGACAATGCACTGTAAAACTAAGTATATTTGCAGGAAAACACTAAATTAGAAGCACTACAGTTGGTATAGACTTGATCATTGGCTTTAATGAGCTTTAGTTTCTTGTTGTGGGATGAATTTGAAAGCTGAAAAAGGGAATATGAAAGGGACTTTTGCCTACTGGGAGAATTGCACATCTTGTTCTGTCAGGGTTTAGTTTTGCTATATTTCTGCCAGTGGAAGGCTTTGCATTGTACGGCATCAGCTCAAAGCTGGAGAGAAATTCCCTTGCTTTGATCACAGTGAAGGAGGGAGAGATTATTCTAGACCCCTACCAAAATACAGGTCTGTCTGTCACCAGCCTGAGTGCTAAGAATAGATCTAAAATACAGCACCAGAATTTTTGTTACAAGATATGCACCTGAGGCTAAAATGTATCCATTTCAATATGCAGAAGATCATCTGGCAAATTTGAGAAAATAATGCTTACCTGAAAATAATTACTTACCGGAACAGATGGGAAAAGTCCAGTGGGGCAGGCAGGCAAGGCAGTTAAAGCAGTGGAAACTTTTTATCTTCAGTGAATTTTTTTGACCTGTGGGAGGACACGGAAACATAACAAGGAAGTTGAACAAATGGCACAAAGGATAATAAATCTTCAAGGGAGGCTGAAGCACTTGGAAGTGTGAACAGAGAAGGAATTACTTATCTCACCAGCCTAGGGAAAGAAAATTTTTTGGGCTGAGGTTTGTCTGAACTGGCAAGAAAACCTGTAAAATGAATAATTTTGAGAGGTATATAAGTAGCTTTACAAATGACTATAAACACAGAGAAGCACTGATAAATGAGGGTATGGCAGTAAGTAAACCAGTGTCAGATATCGGAAAGATGTGTAGTCACAGGTGAGAACTTCAGGTAAGTAATATAATTAATGAAAGGCTTGGATGAGACAACAAAACAGGAAGCAGTAACTGAAAAGCTTGTGCTCAGTTCAGGACCCCAGACATTGAATACTGCAACCAGAATTACTAGTGTAGAACCTGAAAGCAGTTATTAACATGGCAATCATAGCAGAGCACAGCTACTGACAGGAACAAATCATTCAGGAAAGACAGATATAAAAGTGAAGATGATGAATACCACTGCATGTGGTACTATAATATATAAGAAATAAATAATAATAATAAAAAAGATAGCCAGGAATAAACTCTAAAATCTGCTTTAAGACAAAATTCATTTTAGGAAAGGTTAATAAACCAGATTGTACTGGGATAGTACTGTAATAGAGTCTCTGGATCAGATTTGGATGGAAAAAAATGACACAGAAATAAGGCATGAGAATAGTATAGAAGGCTATGTCAGTATTGTAGACCTTAACTTTTAAAATGATAGATCTGACAACATAGTTACAGGTCTGTACGTTCGTGAATCTTGTAGCTGAAAAGGTTTTTCATGGGCTAAACACTAACAAAAAGTGATGCCAGGAGTAATTTTGGTAAGATGTGAAAATGTGATCAAAACATAGTTAGAGAGGGGTGGGGAAAGGTGTGATCAACAATAATATTTTTTTTCTGTTTCTGTTAAATAGAAGATTGATAGGGTGATAAATTTTGGATTTCAGAGGTTCACATTGATCAGTGAAGAAAACTGGCTAGTAAAAGTATCTGAACTAAGAGCTTAGGGGCTTGAATATAAAAGAGGCTCAGAATTTCTTGAAATCAAATGAGTCTGATTTCTAAGCGAGGTAAAAATATTATCAGAAATGTAAATAGATTCAAAATTCCTTCACAGGGCATATTAAGATTAAAGGGCAAATTTAGAAAAAGTGGGACAAAAAACTTGATTCTTTTTTAAAATAGCTGAATGCTAGAGATCAAGAACTGTAGGGATAAAATGAATATAGCTTAAAGTGGGCCCAGGTTTGACCTTAGAACACTGAAAACAACAGTAAACATTAAACACTATATTAAAAAAAAAAAAAAACCAAACCAAACCTACACAGATAAAAGCAGAATAAAATAATAAGAGTAGTCATTAGCAGTTTGGATGATACTGATACGGTGCATTATTTAGATACAGTCCAAAAGACAAAATGAAACCTTCATCTCAGTTTTTCCTAAAAAAGAAAATAGTGTGTAAATTGGAAAACAAGACTAGTAGAAATGAGGATAGAGAAATTTCCGTTGCCGTTTCAAGCTGAAATCATTCTCTAGTAGTTTCATGCACTGGTATTTTAAGGAACCAATAAGCTCTTACTAGGAAATTGTGGAGAGGAAAAAGCAAACAAAAAAAAAACAACCAATGAAACAAACAAAAAAACAACAAAAAACCCCACCACAAACAACAACGAAAACCCCAAACCAAAACCCAAACAAACCAACCTCATTAATGAACAAATGGAGAATCTAGTTTGGTAGCAAGGATTTTTAGGTGGTCAGCATGTACTGCATGACTGTCTATGCACATAGCTAAAACAAAGATGACTTTTTTTTCCTAAACAAGGCTGAAAAGAAAGTTGGAAGATTCTTGATGAAACTTGTGGGTATCATTAAGAAAGAAAATTGTGTCAGTTCAGGAAACAGAGGAGATAATGTACTGAATGTGCTCAAAGAATGGATGGAAGTCGGTGCAACACGCAAGGTACCTCTTACGCATTAATAATTTCTACTTTGACCTCAGTCTCATTACAGAGAAATAACCGAGATGTAGAAATGGTTGAGTGGAGCATCCATGAGCTTGGTGTACTAGAGCGGCACAGGATACCCAGACTACTGCGGGCATGTGGCTGTGTTGCAATAGGAAGGGAGAGAAGCAGCTGTGGTTACTTGATGCATTGGTATTTCCAGTAGCAGTGAGGCAAAGAACTAGAAGTCTGCTCAGTTCAAGGAACCAATGTCTGAGGGGCTGAGATTTCTCTACATAAATAAATCGGGGGCTGGGGTATATTTTGGGAGGGAGCACTGTTTGAACTAAATGATGATGCTGGTGGAGAACAGGAGGTTTAAACAGGTCTCAAAAAATTAATCTAGAAGTTAGAAGGTTTAAGTACTGTAGGAGGGATGGTCTGAATGAATGAGGCTTGCCAACTGGAGCAGTAGGAACCAAGAAAACTTCTATTCCAGGTACTGCAGTCAGTCTAAGGAAAGAATTGCATCCTGTACTGAGCTGTGATACCTTAGGACTAAACCTAACAGCTAGGGAGGTCCATTCTAATTCCTTACTCCTGGAGTAACTAATTCTAATTTTTTCCAGTGCTTTTTCCTACAGAATTCTTCCCTCCTCCATGGCTTTTCAAAGAGCTTTACATGTCCAAATGAATTATGCACCTTCAATCTGACAGACTTCATTTTTATGTCATAGACATAATTTTTTTGGTGAAATTATACTGACTATTCAAACACATGATGCAAAAATCAATAGAAATTGAAGAAAATCTTATTTGGATGTACAGCTTATGTGTAACTCTAGTTACAGATTTTGTTCATTTGTCCTTTCAATAATTTTTGGGATACATTACTGGAAGTTATTGCAGAAACATTGAAAGGCATTCGAGCTATACTATAGTAAAAACAAAACCAAGAACCTAACAAAAACAACAGAAGCAACATCAAGAGAAGACTAAAATCCTGGCTCTAGCTATCAGTTTTATTTCAAAACTAGCTCATCCTTGGTTCCTGTTGTGTCACTTTAGCAGAAATGTTAGTGCCTGGGTCCCTGTCTGGCCTTTGCAGTAATTAGTGCTAAAGTTCTGTTCAAAGCACTTCTAAACAAGTTGTCATCCTTCACGCGGCTCTAGTTTTCAGCAGAGCTAAGCTTCTCTTCAAAGTATGAAACATCAAATGAGCCTTAGCATTTTCAGAAACAAACCTTAGTTTGATGCTCCCTGTGTCTTTTTCCCCACAACCTAAGCACTCTCGTGGTTCAGTGAAAACTAATTTCTTCCTCTTGGGAACTCCTGCCAAGGACTGGGAACACCACATAGTTTTGATTTCTTTTGCTGTGGAAGCATACAAGCACTACATTTCAAAGAACCTCCAGCCAATTTTATTAAGGAAAATGACATCACTCAGCAGTACTGAAATTCTAGTTCAGTGCACACAGGGGAAAAAAAGTTAAAGAAATGCAATAAAACCTCAAATAATTTTAGTTACTATATTTAAGTTTCAAATCTCAGATACCATAAAAAATAAACCTTTTATGCTTGTAAGCTATCTGCATAGAAAATGCTATTTTTTTGTTTTGTTTTGTATGTTGTTGTTTGTTTTTAAGCTGTTTGATAAACTTGTAGGAAATGTCAGTATCAGAGATGAAAAAAGCAATTAATTTGCTGATGTAACATATCTGCATACTTTTGCACACACATGAGTTTTTATGTCCACATGCTGGCATCACTGCAAACTACCAGCTGAAACATGTTAGACAATCCCAGAGCCAGTAAGATCTCCTTTGGGTTGCATGAGGCCCTTCATCTGGCAGATGAACTCAGTGCCTACACAGTATCACAGTATCACAGTATGTTTGGGATTGGAAGGGACCTCAAAAGATCATCTAGTCCAATCCCCCTGCTGGAGCAGGAACGCCTAGGTGAAGTCGCACAGGAACATGTCCAGGCGGGTTTTGAATGTCTCCAGAGAAGGAGACTCCGCAAACCCCCTGGGCAGCCTGTTCCAGTGCTCTGTCACCCTTACTGAGAAGAAGTTTTTTCTCAAATTTAAGTGGAACCTCTTGTGTTCCAGCTTGATCCCATTACCCCTTGTCCTATCATTGTTTGCCACCGAGAAGAGCCTGGCTCCATCCTCGTGGCACTCACCCTTTATATATTTATAAACATTAATAAGGTCACCTCTCAGTCTCCTCTTCTCCAGACTAAAGAGACCCAGCTCCCTCAGCCTTTCTTCATAAGGGAGATGCTCCACTCCCTTAATCATCTTTGTTGCCCTACGCTGGACCCTCTCCAGCAGTTCTCTGTCCTTCTTGAACTGAGGGGCCCAGAACTGGACACAATATACCAGATGTGGTCTCACCAGGGTGGAGTAGAGGGGAAGGAGGACCTCTCTCGATCTACTAACCACCCCCCTTCTAATACACCCCAGGATGCCATTGGCCTTCCTGGCCACAAGGGCACAGTGCTGGATCATGGTCATCCTGTTGTCCACCAGGATCCCCAGGTCCCTTTCCCCTACACTGCTCTCTAATACGTAATTTCCCAACTTATACTGGAACCTGGGGTTGTTCCTGCCCAGATGCAGGACTCTACACTTTCCCCTGTTAAATTTCATTAGGTTATACACTGCACTGTATTAAACATCATACAATTTGCTTGAGCCTTCGATGAATGTACTGTCAGACCATATCACTTCAAGGTATCTTGCACTGAAATTCAGACTTAATTACTTGTTGATTGTTTAGAATGTTTCAGTTTGTATGTACCCTTTATTAATTGGCATATTTCCCTCCAAATTCTGATTTTGTTCACACACTTAATGTTTTATGTCTTTTTTTTTTTTTTTTCCAAAAAACTCATTCCTTATCAATGATGGTTAGTTATTGCCTGGTACCTTTATTGCTCATATCTGTTTTTAAACACATTTCTGTGAAGCTGTCACTCAGAGCTGCCAAGTTTCCTTGAAGACAAGTAGCCCATAACATTAGTGGTAGAAGTCATAGAGTGTTTTTGGGAAAACCTATAAGAAAATACTGTTATGCTGACTTTTGCTCCAACCATTACAGTATCTATTTCCCTCTACTTAATCAAGACCCTAAAGGAGCAACAGTCTGACAGATTTTCATGCACTTTTAAATAGTCTTTTTAGATGTACTTTAAACAAGCACGTAGATCCATACCTGTCACAACCAAAATAAAAGTAATTCAGAAAGCTGTATAAAAAAAAAAGTCACACGCACACAAAAATGTATGGGTTGGTTAAGACCAGGGTTAAGCTTACGGGTAGTTTGTTGAAAAGACTCAACAACTTCATCTGGAGCTGAACTTGGCCCCTGAAGACAACCAAAACATTCTTAAATTGAATATCACAACATGTCAAGTATTGTATGGCACTAGAGATACATTTCTGTGCCTACTGCTATAATGCTTAGTCTTTTATCCCTTAGACTAGGAGAATCACCACTAGTTATTAGCAATGTTCTATTAATAGCACAAAATCAGGCAAGTCTGTTTCTGTTCAGTAGAAATCACAGATATGCTGCAGATGAAAACATTGATCACTCTAATGCAATATATTCTGCTTGACAATGATCAGTGTAAGTCGGAGAAAAATGCAAGAACAATGTGGTAACCTACTTTTAGAAGTTTCTTTTCAATTCCCCCCAGTTAGTGATTGCATGTGTCCTGAAGCAGGAAAATATCAATGGATTCCTTTCATTTTCTCTAACAAAACTGTGGAAGATCTTATGGTGAATTTTGAACTTGCCTATAGAATCCATACATTTTTATGGTGAATTTTGAACTTGTCTATAGAACCCATACATTTATAAAAAGATCTGTAGATTCTATAATGAATTAATTCCACATTCAGATAAATAAAGCATCTCCTTTATTAACTTTTAATTGTCTGTCTTGTAATTGGAGCATGGCTGATTTTTAATGACAAGATGAAGTTATTTTTATTTTAGTTAATTTTAAAATCAAATGCTGTGAATGCAATTTCATTTATCCTTTTCTTGTTTAGTTATTCTATTATCTTTAAGCAGTAGGAAGATTTTCTGTTGAGGTATACAACTCGATTTTCGTTTTGCCTTTCACTTCATAAAATAGTCTTGTAGTATGAAAGTAATGCTTCCATTTCTGGATGACTGGCTTCGGTGGCAATGCTGATTTCAGAAGTCCCTGTCACCCTTTGATCCCTCACCATGCCTGCTCTTGGTATTGCTCCTGCAACTCACGAGGTTGTCAGCTGTGTCAAACCTAATTATTGTGTAGCCATGTTCAACGTGGATCAAAATACTGTCTTTAAATGCTGATGTCTCTTCCTCCCTTCCTTTTTCTGTGTATGTTTATGTCCCCTCAGTCCACAGGGTAATCCAGCAAGCAGTTGAATGAAGGGGATAGTGAGCTGTCACAATTCACCAAGGCAGAAACTCCTTAAACCATACTGTTTTCACAAACCCTGCATCTTCAAACTGAGGCTTCTGTCTGTTAGAGAAGCTACTTACAAGATAGAATTTTTCCAGAGAGTCAAGTAGAAAATTTCATTGCTAATATATAATCATCTGGCAGGTATGCTGATGTTTCTGCATTAAACCCCTTTCAGAGAAAGAGCTTATTTCTAAACTTCTGCTGATAAAGGTACAGTTCTTGCAGATTATGCTTTAGTTGGCTGTAAATGTTACTTTAACTTGTTTGAGCAGACTTAAACTGATAGCTTTCCCTTGTACAACTCCACTGCTTCCCAGTTCACATCAAGTGAAGATCAGTTTCTTATTTCTCTTACAGTCTTTCAAATATAGGGTATAATTTTCCTTCTGAATTAGTCGGGGAAAGGTGGTTGTGTGTAGTCATTTTCTAATTTCATATAGAGCAGCCAATAACCCAGATTGTAGTAAATGATGTAGTAGATATTTGTCTGATAACAAGGTTTAATTTGCATTTGATTTGCTCAAATGTCTGTGAGCTTCATATTTTATTTCATGTTCTTACAGCTGTTGCTTAAGGCTTTGCAGATGAAGCAGCAGAGACCTGATACCTAAAAAAACTTCATCTTATAAAGGTTGAATAACAGTTGAAGCCTTCTGTGACTGTTCCAAGGAGGACAATTAAATTATTTTACCAGCAGCTTAGTTCATCTAGACGTGCTCCTTGTTCAACTTTTTTTTTTTCCTGAAATTTCAGGCAGGTTTCAGCCCATTATTTACATCCAGGATATGCTATTTCTGCCTCAATTCCAGTGATGTTTATCCTGATCTGTGGCTGAGTACTGTTTTTTTCTTGAAAGTTGTAAGCACTTAAATGTCTACAGAATCTAGTTGTAAGCACTTAAATATAATCTACAGAAGCTGTAGATCATGCCCCAAAATCACCTTGAGTTTACAACTGCACAGAGAAAAAGTATTTTCTCAAGTTGTGTAGGTCCAAAGATGTTAAACTTTATAGCAGCCTTGCCCACACAAAGTAGATGACATTAATGGTGGGCTTTCTTGTGCTAAAGACACTTTATATTTTTCTAGAAATCTAATTTTGTTTTGTCTTTGCATTACTAGAGGTGAGAACTGGTCATTATAGAAATTAACTAGATCTGGAATCTCAAAACCAGATTTCATCAGATTTTATCATTCAAATTTGAAACCTGAAATTTCAGCTTGAGACAAGGAGGGAATGAGAAACACTGACACTTTTTTTTCTACTGTGTTCTTGGATCACTGATATTTGCAGACACCTGGTCATGGCTATAGAGTATAGGCAATTCAACCAAGCAATTCATCTACATTAGGGCCAACATTACACCAGCTGTGCATGTATTCCACAAATGATTTGACTTGCACAGGGTGCATGGGATATATATTGTCCATACATTTGTAGTTCAAGTCTAGTTGGTCTGACTCTTCCAGAAGGTATGAGGCTTGCTGCACACATGCTAAGCAGCCCCTGTGTTCATACCCTTACTCAGAACTGAGTTCCAGCTAGAAACAAGGCAGTCTTTCCTTGAAAATTAGCTGGGAAGTATTCCGAAAAAGAGTAATGTGGAAAATAAAACTAATTTATAAACAGTGTAATTTTCTTTTTAAATTATAATACGAGTTAGCTGTACATAAAATGACTGTTATTGTGGCAAGTATTTTGGGGCGGGGAGGGGGTAGGGGGAAAGAAATGCACTTTCTTAATAAAAGTGAAGCATATTTGAGGCTTTCTTTTTGGCTTAAAGTTTAGCACTGAGTCATCTTGTTGAGAAATGGTAAAGGTAAGAATATTTTTAAGAAGAAATCAGTCCTTATTTAATTGATTAATTAATCCATTATATAATACATGGCCAGTTAAGAAATCATTATACTGTGAACAAAATTTCTGGTTTAATATCATGGATTATTTGGTTAATTGGAAGCTTTGCTGCTGATCATATTAAGGTGCATGTTTAAGAGCTGAAAATAATATTGATGCATATCACAAAAAATTGAGCTTAATTGTCCTTTAGAAAGGTGTTCCAAAAGATTTATAAGCATTTTACTTCAAAAATGTAGATGTGGTCATAGTAACAGTGACCAACATTCACTTTCTACCAATAAATTTTTTGTTTTTTTCTTTTTTAGGAGAAGAATGGAGAAGGGAAGAGGGAGAGGGGTGCCCAATCAGAGCTTTTCTGTAATTGAATACATAATGACAAATGCTAGTCCCAAATCCATTCTCTCCCATCAAACCTTGAGTGGTGGGGACAAAATTTAGCAACCTCACTGACATTTCGAATAGTGTTATTAAATAAAGATTTTTTAAAAATATCTGTTTTCAAGAAAACATAGTAATGCAACATTTGGTAGCTTTGTTTCTTCTTTATTAATTCCTATAGTGCCTGGTACAGAGGAACCCCATGGCCTGCTTAAGTGTTGTTAAGAAATGTTTACTACTAGTGATGAGAACGTTCTGTAGTTTTCCATTTATGTTTCTTCACCAAAAAATAAAGTGTATTTATTTCACGCATTTCACTTGCAATCACAGCATATGCTCACTCCGTATCTGGGTTGCAGGGAGCATTTGAGACTATTACAAAGTTCTTCATGTGAACAGTTATATGCTCATAATGCTCTCTACAGGGCTACTGTTTCCAGATTTGTGGAAACAGAAGAAACTAGGTTTGGCATTTTCTCGTTACTCATGGGACTCAGACATTTTCCCAGTCTTTAAAACTTCGTTAGAAACTTAAGCCATATAATTGACACAGATTTCTTTAAAAAATCGAAGGTATGTCTCTGCTATAGCTTGCAGCAGACTAATGGATGTTATCTATTATAGTAGGAACCCCCTAACGCAATGGAGGATGGAGACACACAATAAGCAGTGCAAGTGCAGCAGTGACCTGACCAGAGCTGGCTTTGGTGGCCAGTAACTCCATGCAACACATCACCTCTCCTGTCCTCAGTGACTGCTAGAATAGACCCCAAGTCACAGACTAAACAAACTGAGTGGACATTTTAGAGACTAAATGAATGATATCTATTTAAATTGAAGGAGGGGAAGGGGATTGGTGGTTAATGAAAACACACTGGAGAGTACAGGACCTGAGCATGGTGTTGAATAAGGGGAGGAGAATGTACTGGTTTTGTCTGGGATGGAGTTAGTTTTCTTTATAGTTGCTGGTATGGTGCTGTGGTTTGGATTTGTGATTAAAAGAGTTTTGATTGCACAGGGATGTTTTATCTATTACTGAGCAGTGCTTCCACAGTGTCAAGGCCTTTTCTGCTTCTCATGTTGCCCTGCCAGTGAGTAGGCTGGGGATCCACAGGAAGTTGAACAAAGGGATATCCTGTACCATGTGACAACATGCTCAGCAATAAAATCTTGGGGAAGATGGAGGGAGACATCTGGAGTTATGCCATTTGTCTTCCCAAGTCACTGTTAAGTGTGATGAAACACTGCTTTCCTTGAAATGGATAAACATCTGCCTGCCAACGGAAAGTAGTGAATTAATTCCTTATGTTACTCTTCTCATGCACACAGCTTTTGCTTTACTTATTAACCTGTCTCTATCCTAACGCCAGAATTTTCTCACTTCCATCTTTCCAATTCTGTCTCCCATCCCACTGGGTGTGTGTGGGGGTGCTGAGTAAGCAGTTGTTGCATTATACTCCCAATTCAAAATTTTATATTTGATATGATTAGATACTTGAGGCATGGTGTTACTAGAGTTGTTGACATGAAATGGTGACAGTTTGTATTTCTACGTATGACAGAAGTAATAAACCTTTTCTTAATAGCACCGCTCTATCATAGCACTGACTGAGCAAATCAAAACCTAGAGTGCAGAGAAACCTCTGATTGCCTTAATGCTTATCTAGAAATGTAAAAACTAAAAGAAAGGGTTCAATTCTGTGAGGAATCACTTGTCACTGGAAAAGAGTTGAAACTTGCAAAAGTAAAAGTTAGGTGAAGCAGATAAACATCTACTTGACACTGAAACTTTCCCATCTACAGGGAAGCTCTTAGATTGTTTCAAGAATACAAAGGGTTTATTGGGCACCGGTATGTAACAGAAGACATTGTTTAGCAGACTGGCAACCTATCCTGTACACTTTAAAAGAACTTTCTATGCTCACAGGGCGTACTTTGAGTTCTCAAAAATGTTACTCAGTGGGCATCTATGCCCTGACCTCCAGTGTAGAGAAATATGTGTTCTTTTGTGTTTTGACATTAAAAACTGCAGTCTATGCAAAGTCTTGTGGAAAGACATTTTGAACAACATGGAGGTTCAACACATCTTCCTCCTAGCTGTTATATTAAAAGATTTATGGGAGCTTGTCTACAAGTGGGTATTAGTACAGAGAATTCAAGCATGCACTTTACAGCACTTGCTATTTGATACTACTTCCATATGTTGGCACTAATAATGAGCATTAGCTGCTCACAAGCTAACTTAGCTTTCAGTGTTTCACTGCCCTGGGTATATGAGCGAGCAGGTGAAAGCAGATATTTCTGTCTACACTATCTCCAAAACAGAAATGCAAGGGAATAGAAACACTCAAGTTGAAAGGCTTGTCTCTGGATGCAATGGTTGGGTTTGTTTAATGTTAGAGATTAGTAAACTACACTCCACCTAGACCTAAGCTAATACCCTGTGCCCTTAGTACTCTAGGAGTCCATTGCTCAGATGAGTTCTTTAACTCATCTGCCTTCAGAACAAATTCAGAGTATACAGGCTAAGAACTAATAATGGTTCAGTTAGAGGAACTATAAACTCACAACCTAAAGTAGTTGAAGTTAACTTCAGATAAATCTTATAAAGGGTTGCTATTGTTTTATTTGGAGATGTAAGCTAAGCAAACCTTTTCCTTTTCTCTGTAGTAAGGGTTGTTTTAGAAAATTAGTTAAGTAGTTGTATGAACGGTAAACCATTAAAAACACTACTTTCCCTATCACTAATCTTTGTGAGAAAGATGGATATTTTTCTTTTTAGCATGAGCTAAAAACGTTATGTTAATGTAGAAATAGGGGTTATACAACTTTATAGCAAAAGGCTTGACAATTCAGAAAAGATCAGATCACCTTTCTAGGGCCCCAGCACACTCACTGGTAATTGAAGTGATCATTGTGATCATTCTTTAAGAGCTACAACCCTTCTTGCCACTGGCAAGTACCTTCAAAGATGCTGATAAGCCAAGAAGGATGGGTTTATTGCAAAAAAGCTGTATATTACCTCACAAGGGGCCATATTGTGCCCAGAAATTATGCAAATGTATGCAGAGAGAGAGGGCAATCAACTTTTTTTTCTTCATCCAAAGCCTGTGAAGCTTACATAAGGACAGTGCATAATTGCAGCCTTCAAACTTGGTGGAGCACAGGGATTTCTCCCTCACTACATTTCTAGAAGCATGAGACTGCCCCAAAAGGCAAGTGGGAGAAGAAGATTACTTCTTCTAAGACATCTGCATCAACTAGAAATATGTAGAGGAGAAAACATAGCTGACCACTTTGGAGATCAATTACCCAAGCAGCATTCAATTGCCTCGTCTTTATGGCTAAATACAATTAAGAAGGTACCTTATATGCAAATTATCAAAACACACTTGATTTACTCATTTGCCCTTGAGGCATTACTAAGAAAAACCCTAAGCTAATAGTGATTACCTCTAGGAACAAATTAAGCAATGTCTCAACTTATTCCCAAGGGTGAATTCCCTACATCAGTTTCTGAACTGTGAAGTCTTTAAGCTTAGTCATGAAAATGCAACTTAGATGTTATGAACCCTTTAATTCTGGTCAAAGAGTTGCTCATCAAAATCTACCTATGAAGTCTTGCAGTTACTTCTGAAAGTGAGATGTTCTGGACCTTGCTGTACAGACATAGGAATAATCTTTTATCGTAATTTTAATTTCTCTAAAAACTGTCTGTTTGAACTTTAAATTGACAGAACAAATATTTCAATGAAATATTTCAAACATCATTAAAAGAAACTTAATTCCTATCCAGACATTACATAAAACCCAATCCTAATTAGGAATACTAAGGTCTTGCATTCACATTTTGTTTTGGAGATACTAATGCTGCAATTTTTAAAATTTTACATTTTTAAAATTCTGTATAGGACTTACTGCTACCTATGTTTTTAGTCCTGGCCACAGAGCTATTTTACATGGCTAAATTACCCAATTAACTGGGTCAATTCTTATGTTTTAATACATAAATACCATAGGCAAAAGAACAGCAGAGAGTTAATTTAGCTAAGGAAGAAGAATTACTGAAATTAATGTACAGACTTTGATCCAACATTTTGGATAGTTTTGACTGATTACCATTGATTAGTTTGGCATGCTGCAATGTGGTGGGAGAGTATATAATGTGGTAGAATCTGCATAAGGAATAGGAGCAATCATATTTCTAGACAACATAATATGTGTGGTGAAAACCCATCTACCGGTTATCTGCTTCCTAACTGGATGAAGGATACAAGTTACTTCCTCTTGTTAATACAGGACGAGAACTATATTTTACTATATGCACTGTGCTATTTCTGCTCAGATTTTGTCCTCTTGACATCAAGACTCCAACTCAATTTATATACCATTGTTTGGGGTAGCTTTGTTTGCCAAAATATTTCACTCAGAGGTCTGATTGTAGAGTTCAACACTCAGAGAAGTAGATGCCTATTATTAGTATCTACCCTGAAACACACTAGTGAACACAGGTATTGTTTAGCTGTGTAGTTCCAATACTTAATATTCATGGGGGTTTTGGGGAAGATATTTTTTACTTGTGTTTAAGGCCAGAAGAAGCATTAGATCATCTTCTCTGACCTTATGTATGATATCTTCCATTGAATTTCAGCCAGGTGACGCCAACAGTTTATTTTATAAAAAGACATTTTGATCTTGTACCAAAGATCAACAGTTAGACTCTGTCTCTTTCCCTCACTTTGAGTAAGTGCACAAACATCCTTCTTCTTAAAAATGTATGTCTTCTTTTTATCTTGACTGCATCTGGCTTCTAGTTATTATGGTTTATTAAAGCCTTTCTTTGCTGACCTTTAATGCCAGGTATGTGCTTCTCAAGGAAAAACTTATGCATTGTGTCAAGTCACCTTTCAGTTTTATTTTTGACATGCTAAACAGATTAAGATTTTAAGTCTCTTTCTCCAAGGCATTTTCTCAGCACCCAGTGATTTTTGGCTCTTTTCTCTGCCTTTTCCAATTTGTCAAATGTGAACGGCAGTAGAATATGTAGTATTCCAACACTGCAGTCAGCAACATCACTCTGAGAGGCTAAGTCCTGACTTCTTTTTTTTACAGCAAAGGATCAGATAACACTGAAGTTACTGTGAACTGATTTTCTCTTGTAAATCCTTTTCAGGATTCCCCTGTCCATGACAAAGGGCCACAATTCTTCCTTATAGATGCATAATACATTATTTTCTTGGATATCTTCAGCCCGCTACGTGTTCTAAGTGATTCAACAGGACTGTTTTGTTATTATCACAAGTCTCCAGGTTTTGTCAGCAATGTGTTTAAAGACTTATAAAAATGTTTAATAGTAGCATTCAGCTGATCTCAGCAGAGCTTCACTAGAAGCATCCTTATTTGATGTTTCTTTATTAACAGATATTCTGATATGACAACTAGCTGTTCTAGGTCTACTTTATTGAAGCTACTTAATTTGTTGAAAACCGTGATGTTGTATGTAAAAAAAAAAAAAACTGTAAAAAGACCAAGTTTATTAGGTTTACAGCTACCTTTATTCCCCAAAACTGTAATATCATAAAAAGTTGAATATAGTCCATGCAGATACATTATATCCCAAATAATTCAAAAACTCAGAAGATTTTGATGGATTTTGAAACAGCTGTCACTACCGCCTGGCTCAATTTCACTAGGACATTAAGGATTTTATGGTTGTCATCCCAAATTTTTTAATGTGGAGCTTTGGGATGAAAATTCCCTATTTTTTCTTTCTTTATACTCATCTACAGTTTCTCAGCATAGTAAAACACACAATGTTGCTTTGTTTCTCTTGTATTATGCTATGTATTTCAATACTAAACACAGAGAATTTCAACAGAGTCAGAAGAAAATAAAAGGGCAAAACTTACAAACAAAACCAATGTGCAAGTGTAGCACATGTGTGCCTGTATCACCACACATTTTAGTCAAGCATCTGTTCAAGAAGTAGCTAGAGAGATTTAGAAAGTAACTGGCTGTACTTCCATATCTTTTGCATTTTTGTTGTTAAATATTCAAATAAAAATATACCAAGAGAACACTGGGTTTGCAAATTGAAACAAGCACACAACTAGGGAAATACCAACAGAAAAGCCTCACATATGCCATTGTTTCTAGAAGTCTGCCACATTAAGATTTAGATTGCATAGCAAGAATTTATATAGAAAGTCTGTAGCAAAGGTATTGTGCATTGTGAGCTTTTCAGTTTGGTCCAAATTCTGTTCAAATATCACATAAGGAATGAAGGAGCAAAGCCATGATGTATGATGTAAGAGCAAATTAAGAGATGTGTTCATGTGGATGGTAATAGGTACACAGCTCAAATATGTTGCCTTGCCAGTGTGTTATTTCTGAGTAATGAGGTACTTCATAATGCCTCAAAAGAAGTGAAGGTTGACAGTGGTCTCAGGAAAAAAAAAAACCAACTGTCTCTGGCATCAGTGAGCTAAAGTGCCTGCACTGCTCCATAAACCTGCATGGTGCCATGTACCTGCTCCTGTGAGCTCAGGCTGTTCCACTACCAGTGGACAATCCTAGAAGTATTTGCGCCACATGAAGAATCAGTGGGAGGCATCGTTACTCACATAGTATCAGAGAAAAAGAAAAACAAAACCCCAACCACACACACAGAATCATGTGGCCAGGGAGGAACTGATAAATAGCTGGTTTTATAACACCTTACTTCTCTTGCAAGTAGTGCTGACATGAAATAGACTGAGATACTTCTACCTGGAGTCCTAAAACCAGTAGCAGTGGATGAACTGTTAATGACAGATGTGCTGCAGACCTTGATTTGGCAGAAGAAATGAGTTCTACATAACATCTAAGAGTGACTGACATGGTAAGATGGTGGAGATAAAGCAGGGGAAATGGTTTTTGCCTAAGTTTACCAAGGAGCAGCACCAGGACCCAAGGAACACCACCACCAGAATGCAGACTCCCCTATGCATTAAGCTGTGTCAACTACAGCTTTGCATGTTGCTAATGAATGTAATCTGCATGTTGTTCAGTTGTTGATAGTAAAGTTACACTAGGTGGCATAGTGTGTCACTCTATTTGCACTTTGAAGTGTGAAAGAAAGCCAAAATAGCAATTAAACTTCACTCTAAGTTTTAATAAACAACCTCCTTTAAGAAAGGAGTGAATGAACTGTCCCCACAGTTGGCTGACCTTACTGGGGAGTGACAGTAGTCATCAGCTAATATATAACACTTATCACAGAAAATAGAAAAAGTAACTGGGAAAATCAACTGGAATTAAAAAGTATGTTCAAGTACTTGTGACCACCACATTACCCATTATTAGAAACCTAACTAGAAGGTCAGGAACATAATGGCAAAGACCATAGAAGTTTGCCATTCTCCTAATCCCTTAGAAGTTCCTAAGCAGCTAAGTGGATTTTGCTTTCTGAAAACAAGTAATGAACAACCAGGGAACAAATCTAGATATGTCAAACAGGAGTTGAAAACTAAACAAAAATGAGGAAAACACTTTCCAGAGCAGAAGTTTTGCAATATCTGCAAACCAGATCTCAGAGGCCCATTATGGATCACGAAACTGTGCTACATATCTTGCAAGCAATTTAGCCAGTATCATGTACAGATTACAATCTAACACAAATGACTTAAAATACATTGTCATTTATAGTTAAAAAAAAAGCAAACATATAATTGCTCAACTTAAATCACCTGTAAGAAATAAAAATTAGTATAGTAAAGGTAATTCCTTAGTGCATTATGCATAGCTAGTCAATTGAGAACGTGGAGATTTTTTTGTATCCAGCATTTTTTAAATCTATAAATGTAGACTTTGTGCAGACACAAGTTTTGTCTGAGTTGCTGCTAGAGAGGAAAACATACACATATTCTTATCATAGAATCATTTCAGTTGGAAGAGACCATCAGGATCACAGAGTCCAACAATAACCTAACTATCCGCTGTTCTTGCACATAAATTTGACTTGTTAATGGTAGGAATTTTTAATTTAAACTAATTTGGAAGTAACTTAAGACTAAGAGAATGTTACTCTCTATGTAAAGGAAAAAGTCACAGCATTGAAATCTGGTAAAGGCTTTAGGGTTAGTATTTCACCTTGTTCCACAAACTAGCAAGCATGAGATCACCATTCCTAAAGGCTGTTTCCAAATCTGGCTGTCCAACTATGTGTAATTGCAGTAAGTCACTGAGACTTAGTAAGCAATTGGTCAAACTAAGTTGTCAAAAGTAGTAAGACATTAGGTGCCATCCTTCTTGCCTGAGGATCAGTCTGAAATACCCAGCTGAACCCCAAGGTTCAAGCAAAAATTATATATATATATATATATATATATATATATATATATATATATATATAGGCCTTTCCAAGGGAACCCACCACCGGCAAGGTCTTATTATCTTTTTAACAATGAAACAAGGAATGTGAGTACAGTACAAATACTGAGTAGATGGAAGGAATTTCCAGAACATACAACGGGTGGCATTATTGACTTTACCTTTCAGGAGAGGCATAGGGGGGAGAAAAAAAGGTAGGAAGAAGATGAACTTGAACACTCAACAGAGCATAGCATTCAAAGTACCTACAGCTTTATTTAAGCTAAGACTATCCAGCAGCACATAGGAGACTTTAAATTCTGAAAATAGGCTCTTAATTCTTCATTTACCATATGTTAAGGGAATTAAAAAGCCAAGTCTTCAGATTTTGCTTAAAGAACTCTTCTGTCTTCTGTTATTGCCTGGTACTATATTGTACGACTGTTGTGTTAAGAGGGTAATAACTGTAGCAGTTAGCTTGCAGTTAAATAGAAACAGGTGATCTCAGCATTGGAGGCTTAACTGCCATCAGCCTGAAATTGTTTTCCCAGACCCTTAGGAGACTGTCAGTAAAGCCTACAAGATTAAGATGCTTACATGCCACAGAACTGCCATAAGGACATCTACTTCTGTGGGTTCCATAAGAAACTCTACATTGTTTCTTTGGACTTCAAGATTAGGTTTTTAAATTTTAAAGGTAGTATTGCAGTTCAAAAGTTGCAGATATTATTCTGAATTTCCATAGTAATAAGCACAGAAATCTGAGTAAAATATGCAGGCACACTTGTCTTGAAGGTTAGTTATCTATAGTAATGGAAGGAAGATGTATTGGCAAACAGTACCGTGTCAGTCAAGTAGCCAGTGTCTGTGCCCAAGTGTCATATGATTTCTAAAGCAGACCCATTTTACCTGTTTAAGTTGGGACTCCATCTAATTCTGGATGGAAGCACACTTGAAGCTCAAATGTTGAATAATGTAGGTGAGGCTTTGAAATGAATTTAAAGAACCTTGCTTTACCTTGGGCTTGCACCTAGTTTGGATGTAAGGCAGGTCTGGTGTGAAGTGTATGTTCAGGCCTGTGCTTAGAAATACAGTGCAATATATTCACTGCAGCTATAGTTTCCTTCATGATTATTTTTGTTCTCATCTTCTTTTTTTATGTTGTATTTTTTGTTCATAATGATAAACTGGTAAGCTCTTCTGAAATTTAATCCCCTGTTAGCTTTGTAGCTTCTATGTTAATCTCTTGTTAGCTTTACTGCTTGTACTCCTGGAGATGATTTGCATTCCTTAATCCAGAGCTGAATCTCTTTGCTCTGAGTACTTACTTTTGTATGGATATGTATATTTTAAATAATTAGCTGAAAGATCCTCCCCATAAAACTTAACACAGATTGAAGACATTTTATATAAGCTGATATTTAAATGGCTTTCAAGCCAACTATGATTTCTTTTTCTGATTTGTCTTTTCATCTGGTAACAGACAAACCGTATGTTTATGATTTTTAAAATTAATGCTCAGCTCTAATTCTATCATAATATTTTTGAGAAGCTTGCTTTAGTGCTTCTGAAAGGATTGCAGCAAAACTATGGGCTTTCTTCCATCTGACAAAACTGTAAGGTGAGTAGGCTGGACTTGTGAGAATCCTCCATTCCCTGGGATCATCAGGAGGCACAGATCTGCTGCCTTCAATGTATTGTAGCATTCATGCACCCAGAAAAAGGGATGTGACCACTGCAGTCTCCCACTTAGATTATTTGATTTGCAAATAGATCAACATGAACTAAAGCAGCTCTGCCTTGTGTAGCTAAACCAGTAGTGCCCAAAGATGCCCAGGATTTCCATCTCCTTGTCTCCCCAGTAACAGTGGCAATAGGAGCTCTGTTGTATCAGGAACACTGCAAAGACTGTATCAGTGTTAAAGAACAGATAAAATATCAGTTTTTCCAGATATCTATTTTCTTTCTGATAATTCTGGCAACATAACTCCCAGTCATACACTCCACAACATATATTACACACATTTTTATCATGATATTTTTACCATGGGTCCACAGAATATATCAATAGCTGTACTCAAACATGTAGCCTGATATCTGATATTGAACAGTGAGCAGTTGTAGATGACCATGGAAGAGTAGAAAAGTGGAATATAAATGGTATTTCTTGTTTCTTTGAGATTGCCATACTCTAATTTTGGTTAAAACTTTTAAGCTTTCAGTTGAAACTTTTTAAGATCCATTCTGTCCTTTTTGAACACCCTTCAGTACTGTACTTCTCATTTCTAGTTTAGCACTGACTCCAAAATGATCAGAGAACCAAACTGTTATAAAGCTGTTCTAACCAAATATAAGAAATTTTCCTTATTCCATAGTTTCCAGTTTTACTGATATTGTGGATTTACCAATTTTTAACATAACATTTCTGCTGAGTCACTTTTAATCTCTAACAGGAGCTATTAAATGGTTACTATTCTCATTTGTATATTTACATAACAAATGATTCTAGCTATGTAGTATAAAAATATACATATAAATAAATGCAGTCAGAGAAGATATTACTCGCACAAACTGGCTGCCAAAAAAGCATATTTACATGAATTTGACACATATGACCATCAACAAATGTATTAAGATGAAGTGAACCCCACTTAGCTGGAACTCACATTCAAAGGTATCTTCATGCGATAAATATGAATCCATGTCAGGCAGAATACCAAGGCACAGGACATAGGGGTGAAGAGGTTGGATTGGTTACCAGGACTAGAAGTTACCTTAAGCTCTTAAATGATTATACATGCAATAGAAATCTTACTGAATACCATAACAACCCAATCATCAATCCCTTCGAGAAGGCAAACTTGGATGCATGCCCTGTCTGTGGGACTGTAACCCAGCTCTGACAGGCTGGAGGAATTTTCTTGGGAGTTGGCCTGGCATCAGAGCCTGCTAACTGAAGAGAAGAAACTAGAAATCAGACCAATCATCTATGTCCTGTTGTACTTTTCCTGTGTCAGTTTCCAAACATAATATTTGATTTCACTAGCTTGGCCTTTTACTACAATAAATTTACGTTTTACATCAGAGCATTCCAGATCATATAAGTGATCTCAGAAGAGCTACCAAGTGGCAGGAATTTCATTCATTAGGAAGAGACAGATCTAAATGGTGAGGCTGGTTTATCCTCATGTGCCCAGCACAAGGTCAGATATCCCTTAACAGCTTCTCGAGGCTTCAAAGACCAACTGGAAGCCAGTATTACAGATAACTGTATAGGGAGAAGTACCTTGGAAGAGAAACTATTAGCTAAAATCTCCTTGCACTGCAGCAGAACAGTGAGGCTGCTGGTGGAATATTTGGCAGGCTACTTGAAGAAAATAACAACTCAGGTCATGACCTAACGTGAAGTTTATTATGTTCACGTGCTAGGCAGACTATTACAATGAAAAGCTAGCCAGCATTCCCCTTGATGCCCCTTCTATAACGAAATGATAACAGAATGGGTAGTGTTGTCAGATCACCACAAGCTTTTTTCTTTTTATTATGTTTCCTTCTTTTGTTTCCCTCAGGATGTTTCAGGGTTGTGGGTTTTTTTTGTTTTGTTTTGTTTTGGGTTTTTTTTTTTGTTATTTACCTCAATATATATTTTTATGGCTATAGTAATTCCTGAATGTTCACTTTTTTCCTATGGTTCACACTTGTATGTGCTGGCCTGTCAGTTATAAACTGGAAGCTGCAATTAGTTAGGCTAGGGCAGTACCAATAGTGGAGGCAGAGGTCACGTCTTGTAAGATCCCCAAATTGTGATTCTTCATAAATTAAATGGTAAGTGGTACTAGCAGAAACACTGTTGTTTTCTAAGGAATGTAACAGTCTGAACAAACCTTAAATTTATCTAGAGGGAAGAAATGCCTCCTTCCATGCAACCACAACAAAGACACACAATCTATTCACTTTTACCCTCACTATCACAAGTCCTGAACATAATTTATCAATTTAGTATGCCCGTATTATGTGGTTTTCTTACTTTGTTGCATTGACTGCAGAGCAGACACATACCCGGATGATTTTTCAATATCGTCTGATGTGACAAGCCATTGTGGAGGCTCCTCCAGGCCAGCACTGCTCTGAGACCCTGTGGCACACACAGCTCACAGCTGTAAAGCCAAATTAGCTCAGGTGCCCTCACACCATTTGTGTCACTGTGCTTAGATCCACACAATGCACATGTAAGTGGTGTTCAGATATTTTATGCTTGCAGTGTGGATATGTTCTTATAAGACAATGGTCACTCAGCTCTCACAAGTGTTTTTTCAAAGAAAAATGATCAAAAAGGTCAACAAATATTAACACACCTCATGATCCTGAAGGTACTAATAGTATAGTATGACAGAGAGTAGATTTGTTTATTAGACTGTCTATAAACTACACTTTTTATCTTTCTATGTGTACTAGAAAATATATTACTGAGGGAGAATATAATTTGTAGTGATTAGATTAATTAGACTGCTGGGATTCATATTTCAAGAGGTTCTATCCTTTTCATGCTTATATAAGCCTAAATTGTGACTAAGCCATCCTATTATTAATAATACAGAGCTGAAGAGCACTCACATCTCATATTTTTTTAATATCCCCTAATTGGGAGAGATGATTCAGTCCAAGATTTCCATTAAAGTGCTTTTTTTTTTTTTGTTTGCCACGATAATGATAACTAAAGTATGACACGACAGTTACCTTAAGTCTAGTCAAGAAATGAAAGTTTAGTTGTTTGTTTAAATATTAAGTGTAAGTCCTTGCTTATATAGCAAAAGATTATTACAACACTACTCTGTAAGGCTACATTTTTGCTGATTAATTTGTTTCACAGTGTATGGTGATACACTCATCTGCTGACATAACATTCATTGCCCATCTTTTAATTAAATTGTTAAAGAATGATGTAGGATACTAGATTGTGAGACTACTGATTATATTTTATGAATTTCAGTCCACTTCTGAAACATTAGATATAAAAGCTGATCTGGAGCCTGTGCACATTTAAAGTATAATGTCTTCTTTGGGTTTTAATCTCAACACACCTTTTCTGCACAGTTAGTTGGCACTTCATTTTTATACTCTGATAGGTGTTAAAAATCTATGCAAATCACATATTTATGTATAGGCAGAAATTAAGAATAAAGTTATTTTGGTACCAGGCATAAATTCTCAGGCATTATTGCTTCATTCAAATATTTTATCTATTGATATAATTTAAACAATCATCAGAGTGTAAATGGTAAATATAGGACACATTACTCCTGTCTGTGCTAATTTTTATCATGAATAGAGATCTAAAGAACTTAAGCGTATTGATTCTGTAGGACTGATGAGCACACCCAAATCATGGCAAGACAACCTTATTGCTCTCTGCAATGACCTGAAAGGAGGTTGTAGTGAGGTGGGTGTTGGTCCCTTTTCGCAAGTATCATAAACAAAGGATAGGATGAGAGGAAATGGCCTCAAGTTGCACCAAGGGAGGTTTAGATTGGATATTAACAAAAATTTCTTAATGGAAAGGGTTGTCAGGCATTGGAACAGGCTGCCCAGGGAAGTGGTTGAGCCACCATCCCTGGAGGTGTTTAAAAGATGTGCAGATATAGTGCTTAGGGACACAGTTTAGTGGTGGACTTCACAGTGCTACGTTTATGTTTGGACTCTTATAAATGTGCTTTCAGTTCTCTGAAAGAGGCCACTGAACTTCATTCGGTCACTCCTGAAATAAGCTGTAACTCTGGACTACAAAATATGTGTAAAAATAGTATTCAGTATTTATTTCAAATGATAGAGAATATCTAGAGAAGCCTTTCAAACTGCACATTGCTAATATTATTGGCATTTTGCACTTTACTTTGTTTGAATGAATCTAACTTCTGTTTCTAATCACTGCTGCTTCTTAATGTCTTTTTTGTATATGTTAAACAGCTATTGTCAGATGCCTTTTCTCTACAGATATACCTGTTGACTGTAATCATATTATGCTGTAGTCTTCCTTGGAATTAAACAGTTTGAGCTTCTTCAGGCTTTACTGTAAAATAAACTAGAGCTCACATTAATCTCATGAATAATTAGTCTTTATACATTATTCTGGCTTCAACTGTATTTCATGAACTGTAGGTACTATTAGATACAATGTTCTAAGTTTGGTCTCACTGGTTTCTATAGAAAAACAGTAATACTCTTCTAATTCACTTTGATATCTCTCATCTTATGGATGGAACAATTGTGTTACAGAACCACCACATGGCTACTACATGGCAATGTGAGGTCATATTATTTGAGTGACTAACATAACGCCTAGGTCACATGTAATTGCTGTTTTTCTATCCTGTAACTGTTCTCTAAATTTGTTCTTATGGTTTGGTTTTCATTTACCGTTATTAGAATGTAGCACTCAAGTTTAATAAAGCAATGTAAATGATTTTTTTTCTTTCTTTTTTTTTAAATGCAAGAGGATGCAGAATGAAGCTTCAAAAAGACAAGGATATCCTCCTGTGTTGTGAAGCTGATTCTATTAGTGGCTGCAGCTGTAATGAAGCTCACAAAATAGGTTCTTAGGAACCTGTTAAATATCATATCTGGCAGACTTCACTTAAACATGCAAGCATCTGAGCTCTGCTTTGACAGTGGTCTTACCATAGCAGCATCTGGTATTGGGTCACAAAACTACAGATAGCAGCTGAATCACTGTGTAGGATCTGTGTTATGTTTACAGTAAGCTGTTTGAGATGGATGGCTTACAGTTTTCTGTAAGAGGTCAGAGAGTATATCAAAGCTGGATGGTGAAATGGTGAGGTAAGAGGTTGTCTTTACCAGCTGAGGGAGAAAGGATGTATGACTGGCAACAGTGGTCCTTGAAGCTCTCAATATACACAGCTTCTGTAGGCATGTTAGCCCTTGCGTTAGGGTGGGCAGTCCTGATTGATGTTATGAAGTTCACAAGATGCAGATTGGCAGTTGTTACAGGCACTGTCATTTTTATCCTTTAAGATATCATCCCAACCCCCATTAGGGAAACAGAAGGACATAGTGAAAAAGTTGTCCATCAGTCCCATGTCTTCACAGACTAGCAGAGGAAGCAGAGTGAAGGGAGATTCTTCTCATGGCCCACAAGTCTTCTGATACTGTATTCCCTCTCTTCCCTCTAATACAGCCATATAGGTAAGCTTTAAAATATGTGTAAATGAAATGTTAAAAATTTATCTATTTATAGCTTGAAAGACTTGTTCAGTGGAGAAAAACTTTTTTTTTTTTTTTTTTTTAGTGTGATTATTACATAGCTTGCAGTATTCAAATAATGCTGAAATGATTTCAGAATGATAAAACTGAAGTGCTACTGGGGGACAATCATAGCCTGTAAACTGAGCTGCCATCCCAACGGTATCATCTACTAGTCTTCTCTACTTGGCAAATCTCTCCTGAAGACTTTCAGGAGAGTGACTAAGGCCTGTCTCCAGTGGAATTGAGTTTTTTAGGAAACAAATAGGTGTCAGCAAAAATCGCTCCCATATTAAATACAAAGTAGGAGACATAACATTAGTTTGAAATAGAACAATAGTATTAAAAGTAATAATAGTTAGAAGTTTAGGAAATTCAGTGTCATTTTCTCTCCACAATAAGTTAGAATTGCTTTCTGTGAGGAACAGATATCCACAGGGATGCAAAATAAGTTATTAAGAAAATAATATTTTACACTGATTATTATAGGTCATTAAAATGTTTCCATTACCTTCGCTTAATATCAGATGTTTAAAATCATCCTCATATGCTTGATGAACATAATAATTTACACATTCATGTTGTTGCCTATTTTAGCAAGTAAAATATCTAAGATAGTTAAACTTCCAAAATCCTTTTCTTCAGGGAATGTCATATGCAAGAAACTTCAATAAGCTTGGCTGGTTTTGTTATGCTGAAGAGATACACTTTATTCTAAGTTACCATGTTTTGCTTTTGTCTTGCTAGAACCATTTGATTTTTCTAGATGGTAGGGAGAGATATTGAAGGATGGAAATTATTATCTTAACTAAACTTATTGTTCTGGATAAAACAATAAACAATACAGAGGAGTTTCTTACAGACAGAATCCTGCTTCATCATTGAAGAATTTTGTTTATTTTTCTAGGATCTTAAAGAGGTTCATACATTGCTATCCATCCATGGTCTAGCCATCTCTCACAGAGTCTGGGGCCCTTTATCATATTTTCATTCTTCACACATCCTCTAGAGAAAATTGGAGCTTTTACATTCACATAAAAAAGTCTGAAAGTGCTGAGTACTAAAAAGGGGCAATTAAAATTTTGTGTGCTATCAACATTCACCTAAGAGTATGCTTAGATGAATACGTGTTAATTTTCTCCTAATAGCATTCCTTAAGAGATTATTTATAACAGGAATGTTGCACTCACAGCTGACTCTATAATTGCTCCTTTAAAGAGACTAAACACTGATTTTTAGTTTCATCTGATATTCTTGTCACCTTTGCAGATTAAAGATTGTTTTGAGTATCCACAATAAACTAAACAATATTCAGTGGTCCTTAAATTATATTATTTTGACTAATCAAACATTAATTTGTTCTTCCATGAAAAACACACAATCTGAACTGGTGTTTAACATAAATATTTAGTATCTTCAAGTAAAACAGCATCTCAATACTCTATTACAATTATTATTGGAACACATTAAACCTTATGCTGTGCAATAAAAAGACACATTATTGATGTGGAAATAATGTCTGTTTGTGTTAACTTTCCTGGAGAAGAAATAACTAGCATTCTCAAAGGTGTCATTTTTATTTAAACCTTTCCTCAGGGAGACAGGTAAAAGAGATTGTCACTGAAATAACCACCTGTGCTGCTTGACTGGGGATTTTTTCATATGTCTCTCTTTTTATTTGTTAATGAAATGTTCACACCTTAGACTAGTCAGTATTTTACGTCTTCAATTTTGATGATCCTAAAGACATAATACGAAATGACCTGTGAGCTTAGTGTGCTGCACCACATCCCTAAATTAGCATTCACTATGATAGTTCTAAGACAATGATTGAAACTGGGACTATAATTTTTCAATATTAAAAATGTTGAGAAGTTTTGTGCACTTTGTCCCTTAATATATTCCTGCCTTCCTCACAGGTTCTATACCAACTATGCATTTACTATTATTTCTCCAGAAATCGAAAGCCAGACTTTGTGTGGCATGAGAAAGCTCCTATTCTAGGCGATCATTAGGAAATGTGAGGTTCGAGGCTCTCAGGGAAGTAATTGTAGTGACTGTACTTCAAAATGCAGACCAGGTTACATTCGTTCACCCAAAATATTAAATTCACCAATTATATTTCTATGAATGATGTTAATTTGTCCCAACTTCTACCAATCAACAGTTTGATGCCTACTCTGAAATAAGCTGCCTATATCTCAATGAAAGTAAGTGCTCTCAAAGAGTGATTCATCTGATCCTCCAAAAAAAGTTACCTGAAATAGCTGGTATCTTTGACCAGTTTAGAAAAATCTAACTCAAACAGAATTAGGTGACCTTAGTCCACCCCGTATCACCAGCAGGGATCACATTGACATTCATGTCATGGCTGTTGGTGTTCAAGAAGCATTTGGACAATGCTCTCAGATACAAAGTTTAACTTTTAGGTTGTTGTGTGTAGAGTCAGAAGTTGGACTTGATGAACCCATGGATCCCTTCCAACTAAGGATATTCTACGATTCATATCAAACATCTATTTTGGTCTTGATTCTGGAATAAGCTATTAAAATGCATGAACAATTTCACATCATTTTTTATAACTAAATGCTCAACTTTGAATTTTCATATAAAATAGAATAGCTGTTGAGAGGTTATGGTGGCACTCTTTTAAGAATTACAGGTGACAATTGCAGAGTATTTAAGTTTTATTTTGCTACTACTTGCCAACAATGGACAATTTCGAAAAGCTTTTTAGCCCAGATGGTCATGAGCAAGAACTGGACAGCTGCTCCACAAATCAAATATACAGCTTCACCATCATTCTAACCTATTTAAGCTATTGAATACACAAACTTCTTAACAAGAAAATAAAATGTACATTTTTAATTAATTAGAAAAATTATATGAATTTGCAGTTATAGAGTTATTAATTATTTGCACATGATTTTGGTGTGCATTGGGGAACTTAAACATTTTTTCTGTATGTTTTGGTTTTAACTTTCCTAGCTCAATTTTTTTTTTACAATCCAATATTGTTGATGTACATCTGTAACTTTTCTTCGATGTTAATAATACTTCTATGATTTTATAGATGATACACCACTGCCTACATATAAAATAACTTTTGGAATAAGATTAGCCGAAACCATGTTAAACAACCAAAACAAGGTTTGTAACAAGGCTAAAAAAAACATTCAAAATACAACTATGAAGACAAAGATCCAACTATAAATTTATTCATAATAATAAATTATTTTCCTAATTTAGTCTTTAAGTACTCATATTCACAGAGAAGCACACTACATTGACACTTTCTTGATGCATAAAAACTCAGTCTGCTTGTAAATTTTTATTGCATGTACTAACCTAGCAACATTATGCATTATATTCCTGCCTGCCACATATTTTTTCCAGTAATGCAATCTGAGCTTGGGTCCTGCTCTTAAACATAGGAAACCTCATTGCTGACAAGGACCTATATACACCTACATATATGTTTATATCTTCACACAGAATATACACTAAGAAAATTCTTGGTTATGCTTAGATTGCTGTTTTAGTTTTCCTAATATATGGATTCTTCTATTATGGATGTGAGTCTGTTTATCCGAGATAATATGCAATGCATTCATCATAATAATATGAAATTAATTTCTGAACAAAGCAAAAGGAAAGTTTGCAAACCAAAAGAAACTTAAATGTATGATGTGTTGCTGTAGATGTAAATTATTTTGTTGTTCAATTCCATCTAGTAATTTTTTGTATAATATTTCTTGGAATCTTAGTTGAAGTTGGTGAAATAGGACAATGATAGAAAAATTTACATCACTTGTATATAAAAATAAGAAATTTACTAAAATTAAATGTAAAGAAAAATATCAAAGTGAAGATGGTATGAGGTTTTGTAGTCAATCTGGTTTCATAGCACTTATAAAGCAAGTTAATAAAAGTTATGTGCAACAATGAATATACAGTATGCTTTGTTGCAAGTACTATAGGAGTATTCCCAAGGAAAAGGTCAGTGCCCTGTTCAGGAAGAAAGATTAGGAAGATATTGTTAGCATGGTTTCAGTTAAAGAATGCTTTTTCAGCATTACCAGCCTGGCCCACCATTGCCTTTCTTTTGTTTAGAAAAAAACCCAAAACAAAACAAAACCAACCAACCAAACAACAACTAATAAAGGAGGAACCTTATTAGGTTTACTCTGTAAACTGACAAACTTGGATGGCTGACAGTAGCTAGATGGTTTTATCTTCTTTACTCAGAGTAAACAAAGTCCAGAACAGGCATCAGCAACTGCTACACTAATGCAAACAATATGCCCTGTACAGCTTTTTCTAATGGCGTGCATTAGGATCTGTGTGATCCCAAACCCCAAGAGCTTCAGTATCTTGAAAATCACGTCTGTGAGAGGTAGCAGTCCTATTAATGAGGGCAATTAATTAACAGCTACTCACCTCTCTGGGAGGCACCATCTCCCAGCAACACTGAAGTTTTCTTTTGCATGCTTCATCTTGAACAGGAGAAATAACAAAAACCACTCAGTACACCACCCTCCAGACCTGACATGGATGTGATGTGGCTCATCGGTCAGGGATAGATCAATGGGGCATGAATGAAAAAGAGCTCTCTGAAAGCTGATGGCTGAAAGCCAGAAGAGAAGATATCTTTTCATTTGACTGGAGTAAATCCATCCTTCAACACTGAAGTTTGTGACTTCTGGTCTGTGACTGTTAAATGACTATATAAAAGGAGTAAAAGATTGTCCTTAAGAAACTGTGTTTGTCCAGAAGTTTGTAACCTTTTCTCTTGGAATTAGCCCTTGCTACTGCCTTTGACACTTCGTCTGTATCATAGCATACACAACATACCCATCTCCTAAAGAACAGGATTATACTAATATGGATCACCTTCCAAGTCTATCACCTCTACAAATTCCAGATATTCTTCTTCTAGGGAACAGTTAGGCTACTGTTTTCCCCTCATGCAATAATCTTCACTCTTTAAAGATTTTTTAAGTGTTTCTGGGTTGCAAGGTCTGATTTGAGCTAATCTGATCTGTTGGTTTGTCATGTTCCTGTCGGCTGCTCCTCATTTTACTCTCTCTAGCCAAACTTCGCTGCACTTCTTGTCTCCAGAGCCACACATCGGGCAGCTGCTTGCTCCCCTACCTGTGTTCATTTGCTGTTGTTTTAGGCACCCTCACTCCATTGCTCCTGCACTCATCCTGTCTCTGCTGAGTCTCACGCTGCTTTTTGTTCTCTGATAACCACTCCAGCCCATTCCCACAGCTCTGCTGATGGGCTATTGTATCACCTCTATGTCTTCTCTTCCGTTTCCTTCTGTTTCCAGTCTTTTGAACTCATTCCTTCCCCATTTGCAAATGGGGAGCACCTATTTACTGAACAGCATAAATTTTGGGTAACTAAGATCTGGAGTGACATAATCTGTGATTTCTCAAAAAAAAAGGCACATGCACATCAATTTTTTTGAAGACTTATGGCAGCCCTGGTGCCTGAAAGTCAATAGTCAACAGGTGTTGGGCCAATCTTCCTAAATCCTTGAGAAGTAAGGCCCAGATTGTACACCACTTTTGATTAATATCATGCAATGACAGTCAGAATAGGATGGATGTGGATAACATGCAGTCTGAACTCTCTTGAACTTAAGCACTTGGATCAGTTTTAAGTGTCTAGTAGATTACTTGAATATGATCTATAATTCCTATGGATATAAGTATCTTCTCAAAGGCACACTGCAAATATAAATAAAGGGAACACAATGGCCTATTTAATGTTTTAAATGTTCAATGCTAAGACATCAACAGTATCATCAAATTAGCACCTGATATTATAATCAAAATACCATATAAAAATTCTGTGCCCAAAATAAACAGATACTTTTGAATACTTCCTCAGTGCCCCAATTTTCTATTTTATTATGGTGTTTTCATTATAAAATTAATAAAATTTTTGAGTGGTACAGCAAAATCTCTGAAGAAATTAATATTTCTGTCTTCAAAGTCTTCAGCACAGATGTATGTAAGTAACTAATGCAGAATAAGGCAAAGAGTTGGAATCCTAGAAAAAAAAAAAAAAAGAAAAAACTTAAGCATATGCTTATTAATTTAACATTACCAGGCCGTACACTGCAGTGTGTACTTTCATGGAAAAAAATATGCAGTCACTGACTTGAAGACTATGCCGTGAATGAGAGTATCAAATTAAAGCTGCATGGTTAATGCTCTGGGAATTAAATTCAAATTAATTGTATTAGTGTATTACATTAGTATTATTTTCTGCAAAGGTGGCTTTCTGTGCAAATAGTGAAGTGTAAGCATGTAAATGTGTGGAAAAGAAGGGTCTCCCGTCATATTTTTCTCTCTCTCTCTTTTTTTTTTTTTACAGAGTCTCGATTTACAATTGTACTTGTGCTTCAGGTAGCTGTGGCACAGAATTTGGAGTAGCAGGTAAAGCTACTCACCCCAGCCTCTCACGGGCTGAAATACCCCTCACCCTGCTGGGATCTACCACTCCTGCGGCCACAGCCCTAGTAGAACATCCCGACCCGTTGAGGTCATCTGCCTCCGTCATCCATCATCAGGGCTGAGCGTTTGGCCGCCTGCCAGGTGCCCAGCACCGAGGCTACCTCAGCCACGGCCCCGGGACCAGTCCCTGCCGCGCCGCGCTCCGGGCAGCGCCGCCGAAACGGCGTCGAGGCGCCTCAGCGGGCACGCGGCGAGGCCGGCGGGACAAGAACTACATTTCCCAAGAGCAGCCGCGCCCCGGGGTGATGCGATTGGCCAGAGCCCGAGCCCAATCGGCGGGGAGGAGGTGGGCAGCGGTGTCGCAGGTGCTGGCGGCCGGGCCGGGCGGCTGGGGGAACATGGCGCTGGGTACCAGGGCACCGCGACGGCTGCTGCACCTGCCGGCCGGGAGCTGCCTCCTCCTCCTGCTGGTGCTGCTCCTCCTCCTCTGCGGCCAGCTCGGGGGAGGACAGAAAAAGAAGGAGGTAGAAACGTTCGCTTCTTTCGCCATCGCGCCCGGCTGAGGGTCTGGGGCTGCCCTGCCGCGCTGTCTCGCCCGCGTCAGCGCCCCCGGGCGCCGGCGGCGCCTCCCTCTGCCCGGCGGCCCTCGCCCTGCCTCCCCGGCTCTCCTCCCGCCGCGGCCGCGGGCCGCCCTTCCCCTGCCCCGCCAGCTCCTCTCCCTCCCCTGCCCTGAGGGGGGCGCCCGTGGGGCGCGGGGCGCAAGACGCCGGGCACCGCTCACCCCGCCCCGCCGAACATGGCCGGCTGCCGGCGGCGGCGTTTCCAGGGCAGCCGGGAGCCGGCGCCGCGGGGCGCAGTGCTGGGTGCGCTGTGTCTTGCATTGAGGTCCCGGCCCGAGGGGATGCCATCCGTTGTCGTGGGCCTTTAACTCCCCGGTTTTGAGCACGTAAAGGCGAGGGCCGGCGTCCTCGGCTGGCTGTGCAGCCAGTCAGAGGTGAAGGGCACTGACCTGCGGCAGGAGGGGGAAGTTAAACCCCGTGTTTGTGGTGCCAGCTAAAAGAAATGCCCAGAGTTAATGATACTGAAGTCATGGCAGCAGGTGTGTGCGTGTGCTGGGGTAGGTGTTGATGCCGTCTTTGAGGCCTCTTCTGGGTAAGACAGACGTGGAGGAAGGAGCAGTTCTAGTTCAGTTTCAGTAGCAACAGCCTGTCTTCTGCAACTCGTGGATTTAAATAGGGAAATTTACAAATTTACAAAAATACTTGCCTTTTTCCGTTCTCAGTGCTGCTAGAGCTTTCTATACTTTTCTCTTCCTAGCTTGCCCTCAGTTTCAGGCCAGATTCTCATATACCCAATGCTTGGTCAACCAGTAGAGTCTCTTTACAGTTCCTCTATAATTTCATATAGGGGTGGAGACAACTTTTTACCAAACAGTAGAATTTTTTTTTAATAGCTGTTTTCTGTTGTTAGTGTTACTGGAGGGCCTGTGCTTAGTGGTGGTGGAGGAGAGGGAAAGAACAATTTTGCTAAGAGGTCCTCTCTGTGCCCATTCTGCTCAGACAAAGAGGAGGATAAACAAAAATTTTTTTCTTCGTGTTGATTTTCTTTAAAGAATTATGTAGGCTACTAAGGCTTATAGGTCAAAGAAGTAAAATGAGGGGGAGCAGAGAGGGAGGTGCTCCTGTTTTCCTTCTGGTGTCTGCTGACATGACTGAGGGAATGGCTTAAAACTGCATCATGGGAAGATCAGCTTGGATATTGGGAAAAAGTTCTTCCTTAAGAGTGTGGTCAAGCACTGGAACAAGCTCCCCAGGGAAGTGGTCATAGCCTCAAGCCTCTTGGTGTTCAGAGAGCGGATAATGCTCTTAAGTGTATGATTTAACTTTTAGTTTTCCCTGTGTGGAGTCAGGAGTTGGACTTGATGATCGTCATGGGTCACTTCCAACTCAGGATATTCTATGATTCTAAAAAGCCAAAGTTAGTATGTAAAATTCTTATTTAAGTGTCTAAATAGCAGTCTGTGGTTTTACCCAGTTAAAGCATATAATTGAAATAATTGAGATAAATCCCTGGATATCAATGTAAAAAAACAAATACTTTCATTCTAGGCATTCTCTTTTTCCTTCTTTCTAGAAAGAGTAGACAGTAATGTGTTGCTCTTCTCTTGCTATAATTAACTTATTTTCAAAACTTTGACTTTTTTTTTTTTTAATAAAATGTGTTTAACGCGTGACAGTCTTGATTCTGTCTTGCTGTGGTGCTGGCATTGCACCTTTTGTTGACACTTTCATGTGGAGTGGCAGGTGTGCTACCAAGGTAGCAGAGATAATCTTTATTTCTTTTTAAAGAAAGTAAATAATGGAAAATTAAAATTGGCATTTACAATTACTCTCTATGAAGTTTCCTAGTTCTACTGCAGAGGTGGTACATAACAGGATTGAAATTGATATGTTTTGCCTAGCCATTTGGTACTGTAGTTCAAGCTGGTATTTCTCCTCTGTGAAACATGTTTATAATTTTTTTTCCTTTTTAGCTGATTTAATTGGTTAATTAACACCTCTTGGTCTTCTGCATCTTTTCACCTCAATTTTTCATTGCTGTTTAATATTTTTCTGTTTATGCAATGGACTATACTGCTACTACAGACAAAACACTGCTTTTATGTAGACACACTGTATCTACAACTGCATCTTTGCAGCAGCTGGTGCAACACTGTAAACGCTTGCTTCACTTTAAATGCAAAGTTAAAGGAGAGTTCAACTTCGTGGTATTTGGGGTTTTATACATTGTACGTATATTAAAAGTATCACTTTGTATATGTCTGTATTATGTACATTGCAACTAAAGTCTGTCTCCTTTTCTTGCCCTACAGACCTCATATGGAAAACTATAGTAGTTTGCCCAATATATATTGGTGGAAAGCATCTGTATGCAAAAGATGAAATTGAACTTTCTTACAGGAAACCATTTGGAAATAACATTTAAAAACTGTTCTGAGGAAAACTGTATGAATTGAAAGAGCACAGGTTCTTGTGCTATGGGAAGTTCCTGTTCACAATACTGTTCAGAAACACAGTGATAAACGGCAAAGGTGATGGAGGTTAGATGTGTAAAGTGAACTTAGTTTTTCTACACAGAGACTGATAAGATTGCCATAGCTTTTGTAGAAGTTGGAAAAATGGTGGAACACACAGTGAATTGTTTCAAAGTGAACACTGCAAGATGGAAGTTAATGTAGTAGGGTTACAAGGTATATTTAATGAGATATTATAATAAAAAGAAGTCACATCTCAGTTTCCTCTTTCCTGCTTGCTTTATGTATGTCTTTGTTGGGATGGCTATCTGGAAAAAAGGGTTAAGGACTAGATCAAGGGTGTCAAACTCATTTTCACTGGGGGCCACATCAGCCCCACGGTTGCCTTCAAAGGGCTCAATGTAATTTTAGGAATGTATAAATGTAACTACTCCAGCATCGATACAGTCCTAAAATTACCCTGGACAAGAGAAAGGAAACTTCTTTCCCAATCAGCTTTTTTGGAAACCTTGAGTACTTGAAACGTACCTGAAAGTAGGAAGAACCTGAGATGTTGGAATTGGAATTTAAGCGATGAAAGTATTCTTGGTGAAGACAATGTGTGAATGTGTGTGGGTTGTGTTGTTGTTGTTTTTTTGTTTGTGTATGGGTTTTTTTGTTTTGTTTTTGTTTTTCCTTTTAAAGCATTGACTACATGAAAATGTTTGCATAAAGTTTGAATGATTAGAGATGTCTGGATCAATTGTATGAGCCTGGAAGATGGAAATAATGACTTTGCAGAAAGGAGAGGACAAAATTAAGGTATTAGGTGTTTTTGAAGGACTCATTGGTAGCAGAGAAAGATGAACTGGGAAATGAGAACACTGGCATAACTTTCTGTATTTATGGTGAAATACTATGTTATAGCTGTGTTTATAGTGGAAAATATGTAAGTTCTTAAATTACTAAGTTATAGTGTCCTATACAGTAAAATATTCTTAATGATAACTAAAGAAACTTTTTCCTGTGGCAAATTACTGAAAGGTGCTGAGGCCCAGCTTAAATTCCATTAAATTTGTAAAAAGTTAAAGAACTACTGGAGAATGGATTTGAGTTAGCTGATAGGATACTATACTACTTTGGCCTATAAGCCTTAGAAACCTACATAGTTTTTAAAGAAAATCAAACTAAACAAAAATGCCTGAATCTAGCACAGAGAGCAAAATTTATTTTTGAGCTCTCAGGTAGATGATTCAGAAGCTTAGTAAAACCACTAGTATGCAATTGGAGTAGCTATTTTTCTATAGGTAAATTTGCCATTACTGCTAAATGTAACTCAGGGAAGCTGTCTGTGTAGACCAGCATGTCAGTTTCATTCAAGTGGAAGTATCTGGTTGGGCTGAAATCTACTCCAAAAGATGCTGATGACATATAACAATGTTGTAGTAATCTTACTGTAATGTCTTAGTTTGCCCTGTAGTATCTTACTGTAATGTCTTAGTTTGCCCTGAGTATTTTTGAAGTGTTTCAAGACTGGTATCTCTATCACTGTTCCTTACCTTTTCTTCCCTGTGTCTCTTACCCTTTCCCCAACTGGGTGTAGAAGTCACAGCAACTGTGAGACGTTGTAGAAGTTGAGGTTGGAAGGACAGTCTAATTAATCCCATATCCCATAGCTCAGCGATCCTTTTATTGCTCCTGACAGATGTCTGTGTGATGTGCCCTGAGAAGCCTTTAGTGGTGGTGACTCTACAACTTCCTATAACTGTGTCCTATTGTTAAAAGGATTTTTTTCCTAAAGATCTAACCTGTGTGTTCAGTCCCCTCACTTTGAGCCTGTTATTTCTTGTCCTCCTGACCATAAGCAATAGATTATTCTTTGCATAGTCTTCTCCATTTAGATGGAGATTAAAGGTAGCATTTCAGTTTTTTCAGTTTGGTGTTTGCATTTTTTTGGTATTTGATTTTTTTTTTAATTATTATTTTTTAAGGCTTTGGGTATTAAATGTGACAATTTTCCTGAAAGAATCTTCAGTCCTGAACATACTTTTCTCTGTTTTATGTGAGATTAACTGGGATAGATTGGTGTGATCCTCTTGTTTCTGCACCATGTGTTCATGTTTTCCTTTGGTTTTACATATTGATCCCATCTTGTTTATTCAAGGTTATCGATGATTATTACTGTGTTCCTTCCCTTGCAGCCACAGAATCTTCTGCTTTAAAATGCCTTTCCTACTCTAATTTGTGGTGGTGTTTCACCAGAAATGTAGCAATTGTCAGCCTCTCAGAGCTCTGGCCCACAAAATGTGCAGCAAAGCCTGCAATATTCTGCAATAAATTATGAGAAATATGTTCTGGAGCGAATGGATAAAAACAGAAGAAAAAAGATAGATGATGAATGAGGAGTGTTCAGCATAGGTTCAATGGCATGTGTTGTATAAGAGAGATTCTTGATCTCTCAGGGTCTGTTATACTAGTTCAACAAAATAATAATAATTAAAACTTAAATTTCTTTTTATCTCTTGAAATTCTGTTTAACATTAAACTTGAATATAAAGTCTGTTTGGTCTTCTAATCATTAACATTTTGGGTTTGGTCTCCAGACTGTGGAGCACTGCGTGTTTTTGCCTTTTGAAACCGCATGCAGGAGAATGTTTGGCAGTTCTACTGAGTATAGACTCCTTTTAAAACTTTCTTGAAAACTGAGATGTGGCAAAGGTTGAACCTGTGAAGGGAAGCTCGGTCCTGACTATAGAGTCAGCTTCAAGCCATTTTAAAGATCTATTTTCAGTGGAGGGTTTATATCCAATTGTGTTATTTGCCATTTTATCAATTGTTGCTGTAGAGAGAGGAGTTTTTTTCAATCAATGCTTAGAGCTTTAAAATAGCTGTTCTGGGTTTGAAGTGAAATAACAGTGTTGAGTCATGGCTGAAAATGTAAAATTCTTTAAATGCAATTCTATATGTTTTTCTCTACTCTCTCCTAAGAAGAATGGGAAAAAAGTGTTGCAAGAATTCTTTATTTTCTACTGATTTTTTACAAGCCTCTGTCTTATTTGCCTCTGTCTTCTATTCCTAATTAACTGAAGTTTTGGTGAAACTTAACAAAGTTAACTAGCAGTTCTTATTTTAACAAATCTGTATATAAAACCTTGATGCCTACAGTGATTGCATACAATAAGTGAAATAAAGGATGCTTAAAGCAGCCTGATAGCATTTTCTAGTTGGATTACTGAAACTTTTCTGTCCTAGATGTCTCCATTTAGCATCCTTGCTGTCGTAAGACAGATGGCGTAATTGATCTTTTCCCTGTTCTGTTCTATAACCATTAATATAGCACATCCTGTGTAACCGCATGGAAAATACAGATTGTATCTGCTTGAGTTCTAAGTGCTCTGGCAAAATCAGTCAGTACAATTAGAGTGGGAAAACATTAGGGTTTTTTGTTATTGTTTTGGATCTTCAGATTTATTCTTTTCATTTTTAAAAGTGTTTTGAAGGTCACATTTTATTGGCTAAGCTAATGATCAGACCTAAACCAGGAACTTCACCTAGTATTTGTTTTAGGCCTCTTCCTCTTGCTCTATGAAGTCTGAAAGCAGGCATAATAAAAAAGCATTGTTATATTTTCATCTAATGCTATGACATATTTTAGGAGATATATAGATATATACATGTCTTCTGTAATGTTTAACTATATTGAATGTAATAACAATTTTTTTTTTTTTTTCTGTTAGAACTTTCACTAATGAGGGATTGCCATGAAATAAATTGAAATAAATTTTATAGTGATCCTTAAACCTGCATTTCAGATAGAGAAACTCATGTTTTTATATGCTATTATCACAAGTCCTTCACATTCTGAGAAAGATAAGCAAATTAATACTTGCATTGAATGGATTGCTTCTCTTAGGAGGGAATTAAAAAAAAAACAGGCAATATTTTGGTGACAGAAAATAAGCCCAGAGATTTAAGATGGAAAAGATTTGCACCCTTGCCAGTGCAGGCTTCTTTGTGGCAACGCTCATCTTCATGATTGCTGAAGTTGTGGCGGGACTTCTATCATTTCTCCAGGGAGAGTGTTCTCCCACCTAATAGGATTTACTGTTACGTTTGTGTTTTTTGTTTGTTTGTTGGTTTGTTTGTTTGTTTTCAATTTCTTGATGATGATTTTATCAATAATACCATTTTGGAATACCCCACGTTCTTCGTCTTTCTCTTAAGCAGTTTCAGTCCTTAGCCTAATTATGCCATTCCATTTCTTCTGAATCTAAAGCAACTTATTTTTGATGTACTGATTGTTAAGCTTAGCAGAGTTTGCCTGTATTGTGTAAAATATTTGTATATCAGTTTCATAATATGTGCTAATTACAGTTGTGCAGTCTCTTTGTATAATTACATTTTGAGCTCACAGAGTTGCTCAAGGTTGGAGGCTGTAGCATCTGCTGCTTGAAAGATTAAAACTGTTTCCTGCTCTGCTTTTAGTTTGGATTTTTAATAATTCTATATCACTATTGCTGTCTACACTACTATTACAAAATTAACATGTATTTACTTTCCTTACCCAGTTGCCTTACATAGGCCAAGTATGACAGGGTCTAGTCCCAAATCTTGTATATTTATATTTCTCTTTAACTTTTCTAGATACTGATGTGCGTGTGTTCATGTCTGAGCTATGTAAATGTCTCATCGTTTGAGATTTTTGACCTTGTAGAGCGAAGGTGTGGGTAATAGAGTAAAAAAATCTTGCTTGAAGTACAAGTTTCATTTCTGGGTTTTATTTTATAACTTCTACTGAATATTGTTGTAAACTTGATTGTATTATGAAGTCCTTTGATACTTAGCCTGTTTTTCATGAGTCATGAAAAGAAATGGACAGTTGTTCAGCTAATTAATTAGCTAATTTCCTCAGTGTTGCATGTTATCAGGTCCTGCTCACTACACATTCAGACTTTTTCACATATTTTGTTTCTTAGATCTTGTCATGGCAGAAATACATTGTGAATCTTAAGTTAAGCCTTTAACTCAAAGTTACACTGTCCTCCAAGAGTCTGTTTGTTGAAAATAAAGAATTTTTAAATTGCACTTGGTTTTCTGCAGTATGCTGAAGAATATGGTTATTTTAACAATAAAGGATGAGAGGTATTTTTTTGGTTGGTGCTGCTTAAACATTTCTCGGTAATTGTAGCTGTTTTGTTTACTTCAGTGGTTCAAATTATTACTTAAAACATTTTGTTCTTCCCTCTCTTAGTTATCATAAACTTTATATGGTCCTCCTCTACTTTTTGTAGTAAACTAGAATGAAATCTAAATTATATTTAATCCATAATTACTAAATTCACTGGGGTACTGATGCACTAAAAATATGTAACTTACAATAGTTATTCTTTTTAATCCTATTAAAGTATTTTTATGTGCATCTTCATCTTTCTATAAAAGACATAACTGGAGACTCACGTTCTTCAAGAGAGATTAATGTGGGGGATGATAAAACTGGGTAGACAGGATGCTTTGAAATACAGCTCCTTTCTCTACGCACTTTTTTCGAGATTATCTAACAATATAAAGAAGGTAGTTAAATACAAGTAGAAATCTGGTGACCGGCAGAGGTAATGTTTTTTGATATACCGCAGAAGTTGCAGGGCTAGGGCTGCATACGATGAAGGAATAAATTAGCAGCATATATGTAAGTGTTTGTCCAAAGAGAGGAATTCAAGCTATAATTTGGTGGGGCAATCGTAGAGCAACTTAGTAACAGAAGGCATAGGGCAGTACTAGGATTCTGCATAGTCAGTGATCTTGACCTAGGGAATAAGAAATGAAAAAGGACGTTTCCAAAATCTTGTCCTTCTCTAGAGTTTGGATAATACAGTCAGAACTGTAAGGCTGTGCTGTGCATGCTGTGCTCTCCAGAATTTGGTATAATTTCCTAATGCAGAAGATGTCCTAGTAAAGTATTACGCCAACTTTGGCTACAGGAGGAAACGATAGTGGTGATGACTGTATGATAATTCTTCAATAAGGACTATGTACATGGTCCTTAAAAATTGTAACAATAAAAAAGCAAAACAAGAATGTAATCACTTGATTAGAGTTGTGGTTTCTTTTTTTCCTTTCTCGACATGGTGATGTGTTTATGGTTAAAGTGGTGTATGTGCTGGTTTCTGTTCGGATTGTGTAAGGTGATGCAAGCATGCCTGTTAGTTGTGGTTTACAGAGTTTGGTTTCAGGGATTTTTCCTGAGATGTGGGTCTTGAATACCTGTGTGTTAATGAAGATCGTTACACTTCTTACTTGATCAAACAGTCTAAAATTTAGAAGAGTGCGCAAATGCACACAGGAATAAGCCAGTTTTTTTCTCAAGCATGCTTTTAAAGTAAATCATCTGTGATGCCTTTTACTGAGATATTTTTGCATGTCAATTTAGTATTTTCAGATTGTGCTTAAGATCAGAGGCCTAGGGAGTTAATATACTTGCTACCTACTTTATTAGTCTCTTTACTGGGGCCGTAACTTTATCTTACTGCAAAGTCTGGCATGTTTTAGATGTAGGGCACATTCAGAGGCCTGGAGAGCACTGAGAATTCTTCCTCCTCCTTTACTGCCATGTCCGAGAATTTTTTTACTTGTAGGCTATGCAATTTGGTAGTTGGATATAAAGCAGAATTACTACAAGTTGCAGATGCCTGTAGTTAATGAACTTCATTACCTTCTTGCCCACACATCTAGCTAGTGAAAAACAAGTTACCTCAACATGCAAACCTTATGTCCAGTGTAACGTTATGCATTCAGGTGACTTAAATAGAAATCCCATCCCATGTTTTCTTGAAGTCTGTTTTGGAAAACAAAGGCAACTTGCTGAAGTTAACTTATTTGATAAAGCTGTTTTTTTGTTAGTTTTGGGCTAGAGTATAGAAAAAGTACGAGGGAAAATAAAAACTATTGAAAGCTGTCCTGAAGTGAAGAGGGCATGAATTGCCAGTTTTTTGTTTTTTGTTTTTTTTTTTTTTTTTTTGTTTTTGTTTTTTTGTTTTTTTGTTTTTTTTTTTTTTTTTTTTTCTTATTTTACTACAATAACTAGACTGGAAGAATTAAGGGATATATTAATATGGTAATATGACACAGAATGCAGCGCTTTTACTGTGAAAGTGTGAATAAGTGAAACTTTTTATTTGCTCTTGTATTTTTCTGACCTAATTTCTTAAAAATGCTTTATATTTTCATTAACCATTTATGTTGCCTTTACACTGTAAGAAGGCTTTCAGGCTATCTATGAATCCAGAGTTGAGTATTATAAAAATCAGTTCAAAATGAATCAGTCTTTATGGTGATGGGTAAGTGAAGTTGATAAGATTTCTTCTTATTGGCTACCAGCCATATGCCTTAAATGGAATTGCTGTTAATGGCACATGAAACTTTGTTAGTAGGCAGATTCCTCCTGCATGTTCTCTCAACGAGTCCTAGGTTCTTCTAGTTTATGCTGGAATGTGACTTGCTCAGTGAGTGGCATCAGGTAGGGGTGTTGAATCTGATCAACTTTTTATTTTCTATGAGCGGTTGATCTGAATTTGAGGCAAAATGCCTGTGAAATATGGTGCCACCCAAATTACATGTAAAAATATTTAAAAAGCACACAATAAGAGACATGCATTTCTAAAATACAAGCTTTGATCATCCAAACAAATATTGTTTTGATCCAACAGGAATATTTTTATTGTGCTATTTAGATGTGTCCTTTTATTACAGTTAAGCAGTAGTTACCACAAAATCTAGATGGCAATATTTGCTAATTTCATTCAGGAAATTGTTCTAATGGTATTCTTTTTCCTTAAGGAAACATGACATGACCTTGCCATAAAAACAGTAAAAATGTTTATGAGGTTTAACTATTAAGATTTAAGAAAATCCAAGGTCAATGATCAAATGTGTTTAAAAGTGAGGGTCCGTAAATCTTGTAGTAATGTTAGAGGATAGAAACTGGTAGTGCTAAGTTGTCTGAATTTATTATTTTTGCATCACACTTTAAATATTTTAGTCATGGTTTGAGCTCTAGGAAACCGTCCAATGGCTCAGCTTAAATGCATTTAATTGGAAGGTTTTTCATCCTTCAGTTCTATGTCTGATTTCTACCAAAGCTTCCAAATGAAGTGGAAAGGGAACGGCCGGAGCTCCATTGGAATTTCAAGGCGAGCATCAGTCCTAGGAAGGTTAATCCAAACTCAAGACGTAGAACTGTTAATGCCTCTTTTTTGTCCACAGCAGATGGATTCAGTTACTGATAAAGTGAAATTGCTTTGAGTGGGTGAGGCAGAAATTGTGCAGAAATTCACAGGAGTGGTGCATTAATACTGATGTTATTGTGTAAATATTTTCCTTCTGTTGTGAGACACTTTCTATCTAAGCTAGGTGTGAATAAAAGCTCTTGTCTATATTTGTAAGTTTTCTTCAAATTCTGCTTATTTGTAGCAGTGCACTAACTTCTTTAGTGGGCAATTTGTTTAGAAACAAAGATAAACCATTATTAATATCCGCTGGACAGACTCCAGATGTTATCATTGTTTTTCATTTCCTTTATGCTTTTTGGTTTCAGGCATTGCTAATAATTTTCCACTTAAAATGCATGGTAGGTTTTCTCGTTTTTCTGTTTGTTTCCTCTAAGCTGGATAAATCAGTCAGTACAGATAGATTTTATATATAGATATATACACACACACACACACACACACACACACACGTAAATGCATACACACACTGGTTTGCCCTGGTCTATATGAAATAGCATTTACCTTTGTGTTGAAAGCTGTGAATTTTTGTCTTCTTATAACTCTAAACCTAGATCCTGTAAATGATTGAAGTGTTTTATCAGATCTCCTGGAGAATGTAGCTTTCAGAATTCAAAATTATCTAAGATGCTCTTGTGTAACGGTGTATTGGTTCTAGAGGCTGCTAACCTTATTCAATTTCTTTAAAAGTAATAGACATCTGAAGTTCTGCTTTTTCACATATGGAGGACAATTCTTATCTGAATTGGCATCTTGTGTTTTAAGCGATTCTGTGCACAGACACTAGGCATTCTTAAGTCATTGTTTGCTATGAACTTGTAACATTCGCAGTAGGATTTAATTTGTCAATGAAGTGCGACATCTCAACTTCTTAGACAGCAGCGTTGTGGTTAGAGCGTGTCTGGAAAACTGAAACAATGGGAACAGTTGATACTCATTTGATTTCTGGGAAGTGACATCCTGCTTCACATCAAGTATCCTGAACACTTGACTGTCTGCTCCTCTGGGTGCTTGGATCCTCTGAAGGTAGTTCGCATGATTGTTTTAATTCAAGCAGCAGCTCCTACTCTGAAGTGAATCACTTGTTTTCCTCCAGCAATGCATAGTTTGTGCTCTGAAATGGTCTCTTGAGTGTGTAAACTGGATTCTGTTACTGAAATAAATCTGAAGTGTGCACTCCAGAAATGCAGATAATGCACTCCAATTGCTAATCCACATACAGCCCTTGGAACCAGTTTAGAATTCATTTGAAGCAAAATTCTTCAGGATGTGGGTAATAACGTTTCAGTACCAGCTGTTTTGTTCTACAAACATATATGTTTTCTTTGTGCTACTCACTAATGTCAATCTAGTCAAACTGTCCTCTTGCACAGGTACAGAGCTTCAGAGAAAGATTCACTGGGCCACAGAGGAGCAACAAGAGGGGAGATAATTTTCAAGCCGAATGGTGATCATTTGGAAGAGGGAAGTCCTGGGTTCCCACAACTATTTGTACATTTAATCCAATAACTGTTTAGTGTAAAACATTGTAATACAATCTGTTCAAATAGGTTTACTTCTCCACCATCTGGACGTGAGTGTTGCCTGCCAAACCTTTAAGTTGGGGAACATATGGAGGGCAGTGAGAGAAATCAAAGTTAATTTTAAGTAGTGAGAGTTCTTCAGGGTAACCTCTGTACACTCACTTTTTCTATTTAAGCTGCTAGCTACCACCTTCTCAGCTGGAACTCCCTTTGTCAGTGGAGGTGGCTGAGAGAGGTATAAGTGCACTGTGCCCAGTGCTCCGAGTGCCAGCCCTGAACATTTGGAGGTCGTGGGGACCTTGCTGGGAACATAAAGGTGCTCAAATCAGCATTTTTCTTCTGCTGATCTAAGCTGTTTGTATATTACAAAGCTGTGGAGGAGATTACACAAAATCTGACTATACGTACCCAGTGACAGGCAGGAGAAGCTCATTCAAATCTGGCAGTGCCAGCTCTGGTCTCAGTTCCTGTTTGCAGTAGATCCAAATTCCTCAGTTAACTGCTTCTGTGTGGCTTAGTTAAACTAAGTACTGTGTTATACCTATAGATACCAACTGAAAGAGAGCATAGCACAAGATTATAGTGGTGTTTGATTTAATATATAGGTGGCCCAATATCACCATATTTGACTCTGTTTTAATGGTATGCTAGATGAGGGGAGAGGCACTAAAGCTGATAAATTTATTTTAGTGCAAAATATTTTATACTGTAGAAAACATATTAGTAATGGGCTATACCACAAAACAATGAGGCCTGAAGTCATCCCACTCTGGGCTTTTATTAATAGTTGGGATATTATTATTGGAGGCTTAGCAACCTTTAGTGCTATCACTGGTGGTACTGAGGAGACATTTCCACCCATATAAGAACTGAATGATATTTCCATCCTCAGCCTCTTCATAAATTTAGGACAAACATGCTGATGCCTTAGCCATGTTCATTTTACAAGAGCCTCAAGTGAACTATGATGGAGAGATTGTAAGTCCAATTATATGTTGTGTATTAAGATGACATGTGGAACTTTCATCTTTAATTGCATTTTTCTTGTCCCACCACGTTCAAGTCCTATAATTATGGATGTGTTAGTGTATTAATCTATTTGCATATATCTTAAATGATTAAAAAAAAAAAAATCTAGCTGAAGCTGTTCAGTTATAGCAACATCATTTTTTTAAACAATGAATGCATTGTGCTCTCATGCAGAACTCCTGCTTTCTTGGCTGAGGGAGAAAATTACAAGTTCATTAGCTGATACAGCAGCTTTGTTTTCCAAAGTAATTTGAAGTCTGTGTTTCTCCCAAGGAGTGAAAATGGAACTTTTCTTGAATTTAAGTAACTGTTCTGATGTAAAAATGTTCTGGAGGAAACACATTTTTACTCAAGTCTTTACAATGAATCTTGAGTCAACCAAGAGTTAAAAGAGTGTGTGTTAAAAATGAGCTTAGAGAGAGATTTTCAGCTGGTTTTCATCATTAGATCTATAGTCACTTTTTCTAAGAATGAAAAATGCATAGACCTTTAGAAATTTGATTTCAGGTTGATTTTGGAAGTTAATTTCAGAAAGTAAAAATTTAGACTTCATGTTATGTCCATGCTTTTTTGACAAGACAACATTATTTTGGTAAACACATCATGCTTTTAGTTTCTAATGTAGATGTTAATTCCAGTTACAGTTTCCTCAATGTGAGTTATTGAGTTATCCACTATAAAGTACTTGAATTTTTAATATTCAACACAGAAATTAATTCGGTGCTTGGGTATTTAAACGGCTTTTTCTTAACATATTTAAACCATTAGGTTTTGCATTGAAGCTTCCTTACTACTTGTACTGTTTTGATTTAGCATTCAACAATGAACTTCTGTTTTAGTCTTCTTAATTTCACTTTTCTATTTAGATCAAAATTATGTGATGGTATCTATGAATAGTCTTGCCTTTAATCAGAAATAGATCTGAAACTACAAAGTAATTATTCTATTAGGAGGATTAAGGGCTTTATCTGTTATTAGAGATTGTCTACCTCCTGTTGAACCACAGAATCCATTCATTAGTTTAGCACCATGCTATGTCCTTTGTCTTCTAATGAATGACTTACCAGAGAGGGTAGTATTCTGATGAAAGGAACTCCTGCTCAAGTAACTCTGTAATATTTCTGTTCTTTAATGTACGGGTAATTGCAAGCATGCAAGATTTTCATCTGGATGACTGACACAGAAAAAAGGAAAGCTTTGTAAAAGGTTTTGTTATTTGAAAATGTTGAGGTATTAGTCATAGAGAAGAAGAATGCTAAATTTAGTGGTTCTATTTTTTTTTTTTCTTCCTGAGAAATATAATTTTCTAGGAAGCTCTGACAGGAAAGTGACCAATAAAAGGATGGCGTAATAGAATAAAACTATGCAGAATAAATGTCAGAGATGGTGAAGACTGTATGAATAACTATTAACAATAAAGTGACAGTGAAATAATGTGACGATAGAGTAAATTTTTTCTCACGATGGGAACATTAGTCATGATGAAAATAAGTTAGAAGTATTAGGAGGTGTACTACTTTGAAAGATACCTTAACACCGAGATGGTGGGTACTGGCTCACTTTCTTTTGTAAGATTGTTTACATGTGCTCAGGGTCTAAGCCCCTTACTGGAATCTGTTTGGGCTCCATAGTAGATCAGCTCTTCATCAGCCAATTCAATTACGTGAAGTAGATTACAGAGTGGTTTTTGCCATACTGGAAAATTCATCTACCAAGACAAGCCCAGTGGATTTTGACTATATATGTGCCATGGGTCAAATATGGTTATCTTCCTGATAAGCCTATGGATGAAAAAGGAGGTAAATACTTGTATTTTTACCAACTATCCATCTTGTCTAGAGGGCTGATGCCAGAGGTGGGAACAAGAAAATGAAAATGATACTTGGAAAGTAGGAAGCAGTATATTTTCCAAATTAAAAAAAAAAAAAAAAAAAAAAAAGCTGATTTAGGATTGAAAATCATACTTACTATTTCATCCTGCCTTTCAAAGTGACCAAACTAATTTGTCATGTCCTTTCTAGCCATTATTATGTCTCAGAGCTGGAATAGAATCTAGGCTTCCTGACTGTCAATATTCTCTTGCTGATAGTGAAGGAAAAGAAAGAAAGGGAAAGAAAAAAAACAAAACAACAAACGGTAACTTAAGAGAAATGTTTCCTCTGGAGGCTGGGCTATGTAGAAGTGTCCAGTTGTGTTGCTCAATAGCATCTAACATACTGAGGAGTTTTTTTGATCCATGGAATTCACACTGAGGTCAAGACATTCCATGCTTCTCAGCTATGGAGTTAGAATTATGACTTGATAGTGTGGAATTCACTTAATGCAATCACGTTTTTTAGGACGGTTCATTGGTTGATGCTCTTAACACAATTTATGGATATAGAGTGTACATTCATTCCTTCTACAGACAGATGGGGAAAATGTGGAAATTGTTGCTGTGGCAGTGTGGGGACTATAAAATCAAATGCAAACATTAAAATGTACAATTTGATAGTTTAGGTGAAGGCTTCTAATTCTTTAAAATTTATGGGTCCATAAATTACATTAGCAGATTCTTCTGAACTCTTGTAGGAAACTTTTAAAGTCTAATTTTTCATAAAGTTCTACTCAAACAATTTTTGCTGGAAGTTATTGTGTATTTTAAAACTAATCACAATACATAGAGCTCTAGGTGTTTATTATTAACAAGACACTATATATTATATCTACCAAAGAGCTACATATTTAAATCTCTAAGGTCATACACTGAAATGTAAACAGGTTGGTCCAGATCATTGCTTCCAATACTCTGTTCATTTTGGTGATGGTAAATATCCAGTAAATTTGTCAAAATACTGCAGTGTGAACAGATCTAAGGTATCATACAGTTCTGTAGTCTCCTTTTTTTTCTTAGGAATTTCTCAGGGAAAAGCAGCATCTGCTTTCCATTCAGGTTGCTGGCTGCTGAAGTGGTCTCTTGGTTATACGGAGTTAGACATCCTGTGTTTTGCGGGCTCAATCTGACCTGTTAGAACAATCCATATGGTTTCACTGGTGCTGTCACTCTCAGCCTTTCTTGCAGTTCCTATGTCTGTATTACATTGTGCTCATCTGAGCACAATGAGTCTTTGTACTCCTGAAATGCACGTATGGCCACATGAAAGGTATGCTGGATCACATAACAAATACTCGAAATAATTAAATTTAAACTGGCTGTTAATAAAAACCTACAAAATTGTGGAGCACAAAGTGCTGTTAATTTTTGAGTATATGACAATAATATATATTTTAGGTGTGTGCCATAGATATATACCCACCTGAAGCAATAAATTATAATGTTCCTTCAGTAATGGATGACAAAACTAGTGTGCTATTACTGGTTTATCTAAATAATCCTCTGTTTAAGGAAAATTAGTCTTGTGCTTCAATTTTGGACTTATGAGAACAACTGGCTAAATTAAAAGAAATATTCTTTGTGACCTCCTGAGCTTGGTGTCTCCCAGTATGTCTGTTCTCTTAGGTGTAGTCAGCCACATTATACATAATGTTGTTCACATAAAAAAATCTTCTGTAAGATAGATATGAAATAGAAAAAAAAAAAACCCAAACAACTACATATTTCATGTTTCAGATTGGCTTCTTTTGCATTCAGGGTATATCCCTGTCCTTTGGTTGCTTTAGTCTGTCTAGTCATTCTTTTCTCTCTGCTTAATTGTTTTAGTTTCTTAACCATTTTCTCTTGGGTTAATTTTTCAAAAAGGGTGGGTTGTTTACTATGACTTCGTTTTTTTTTAATTATTATGTAGAAAGGGGAAATTTAGACCACTGAGAATATTGCTCAGTAATATGTCTGTGTGTCCTCTAGAGACAGATGGCCTAGCAGTTACCACATAACACTACGTGTTTGATGCAGAGGAGAAAGAGGTGTGCCTTACTTTTAATGGCACCATACAAAGAGACAGCAAAAAGCAACACTTCCTAGCAAGGGTTCCCAAGGAAGCCTGAAGAAAATAGTTGTAGAGGGATTTTTATTTTTTTTTTTTAACTTAAGTGGAACTAGAAGGTTTGTAATGAGTGGATCATAGATATGCTTCTGTGATACAGAATGGAATTTCCAAGCGCAGGTTATTTCATCGTCTAGATAATATTTAGGTCTTTTAATAAATGTGCTATCTCAGCAGATCCTCTTCATGTATCTGATAGTCATCCTGACCTATAATTTCTCCTTGAAGTTCCCCCATGTACTCAGAATATTTTTTTTTCCTAAATTTATGGTAAGGAATGCAGTTATTCTGTTATAGCTGTTGCTTTTTGCATTGGATTTCAGATCAGAAAAGTATTTATCTTTTGATTATTTGGACTGTTTTTATTGGCTCTCTTCCTTCTGTTCTTGTTATCCCTTTCTGTAGAATTCTCTGGGGTAGCAGTTTAGTGTACATGTTGTCCTTTGATATTTGTATATAAAACCTGTAAATAAAGAAAAAGCATAATAGCAGATCAGTCTCTCATAATCTTATTTTTTCCTCTTATAGAGATTTTGCAGATTTTTTTTTTAGAAATAACTTTCAAATCTTCTAGTGCAGTTTTTCATTGTCTTTTTTCTGTTTTTATCATTTGTTTTTTCAAAGAATAACTTGTCTTCCAAAGCCTCTGAGTTTTTCTAAAATGCAGTGTCATTATCTGCAGTCTCAATTCATCAAAAAAAAGTTACTTTTCTTCTTCCTGTGAAGAAAAAAACCAACAACCCTGCTTAAACAAAAAGTGTCCTTAAAAAAAAAAAAGAAGTCTGCTTAGATAAAAAGTCTACTTGTTTTCTTCCTGTATCCTAACTATTTTTCTGATTTTTGTTTGTGGGATGTGGGGTTTTTTTGGTGTGTGCTCTTTTGTTTGATTTGTTTTGGTTTTTGTGGTTGGATTGCTTCCTAACATTTAGGTCCTCTTTCTTTTGGTATTTATTCTTTTAGTTTTGTTATTATCTTAGCTTACAGCTTGTGCTGAAGAAAGTAATACCCAAAATCTGCTTTCCAGTTGCTATTTCGTGTGACTGAAAATGCCTAGCAATTCTAATCTGATAGCATATTCCTATGTATAATGTTCTCCTGGTGTTTCCAAACACTGCAAGGTAACAGTAAGGATAAATCCTTCAAGTACCACTAGTACTATTTCTAAACGTAAGATACTAAAGGACTTTTAGCTTTACAGATACTCAGCACAGTTAATCTGAAAGATAAAATGTTTTATTAGTTCTGTTGGACCTGGCTTTTCTAATAATGACATAAAGTGAAGGAATTGTCAGAGATTCAACACAATTCTTTTTCTCTGTGACCTATATCCTTTTGTCATTGAGATTTAATAGGTTCCTTATTTTTGGCTCAAAGGTCTTCATTGTGACTGATTGGTCTTGAGTTTGTTTCTTCCCTGAAAATTCAAAATAGGCTGCATGAATAAGCTCTATAAACTTATTTGTTTGCTACACTTGGAGAAGAAAAATAACTGGGATGACATGGTGTGAAATGCTATCAAAAGGAATGTGATCTCTGTTAGATGCTTTTATTTTTCCCTTTACAGTCCTTATGGCAATTCCCTGATATGTACAAGGCTAATAATGGATTCTGATCTCATCATGATCAGTTTCTGCATTAATCTATAAAAGTGATGATTCTCATTCATTAAGCTCTAATCATTGCCTCTCGTGTTATCCATCTATCGACAGGAGCCCTCACGGAAGTGATTTTTGTCCTGTTCCCTTGTTCTGCTGAAAATGGTTCAGATTGTATCTCTTTCCAGAATGGCAAGCTGTGTGCCATATTGTGATAATCAGAAGAAATCTTTTTTTTTTTCCCTTCCTTCCTGAGCAGTTGTAAAAATCTACCTTGTTCTATGAATATCTCATAATATCCAATCAGCTTGTATCTCAATATAAGATGGGTGAGAATGACTTAACTCATTCAGTCTGAGTTCACTTGTTCCCAATGTTTTTTTCTCAAACAGCATCTACAGATGAATGTCTCCGGAGGGGAAGTGTTGCCCCCTCACCAGCTCATAGTCTCCTACCCCTTACCTGTTTTGTGCTCTGGTTTTCTTGAGTGTAAATGTTTTCTACTAATGGGCCTTTCCATGAGGAATGCTAGTTCGCGATTAATTCTGTAGTCCTAGATCTTGCAACTCTCTTTCAATGCCTTACAGAATAAGACTGTTAAGGAATGTAGATCTGTATTACAACTGTATCTGGAGAGGATTGACGTGGCTCCAAACTGCAAGTATCTTATCAGATGTAAATTCTGCTGTTGTATGCCTTGTGTCGCAGGAATGTGTTCTTCTTAATCCAGAGGTTGGTGAAACCATGCATGAAATAATCTGTTTAGTTTTTGTGTTCATTCGGCATCCTCTCAGACACTAACACAAAGAAAGTGAATTTCAAATCCTCCAGGCTTGTCTGAGGAGCTCGGGCAAGTCTTAGGGTTCTCTGAATTTACTGAAGAGAGTTACTCTTCAAAACACCTTGCTCTGTAGATAATTTGTTCATTTCTGAGACCCTGTTGACCCTGTTCTGGCAGGAAGTAGATTTTTTTTTTTTTTTTTTTTTTTTTTCCCCTTTCTTAGCCTTGAGCTCTGAATGAGGTGAAACTACCAAATCAGTCTGGACTCAAACTTATGTTTTACTAAGCACAAATTCAGTTGCAATGATTCCACAGAAAATGCATTATTCAGAGAGGTTCAACCTTCTTAAGAGTAAGGTTTTCCTTTTTCCACTATATATGGCACCAAGACTCTACCAAATTATTGGTCTCTCTACTTAAGAAGCAAAAGAGCCCATTCTGTTGCTGAAGGGCATTTTTCTTTCAGGATAATTGGGCTGATATTTGGACATTTTATTATTGATATTCTTAAGCTGTGAACAGTCTTCTAGCTTTCTGGAACTGAGAGTAAATAATTTAAGATTGAGCGGGGAGAAAGCTTTTGGTCATTTGGCCTTTGAATTGGTCACTACCCTTTTATCTTGAAACAGATTGAAAATTGCAAAACTGGACTTGATTTTACTCTTACGTTTGGGTCTTCCTATGCGATATACTGACACAGAGATACCTGATATGGCATGTCAGACTTAGCCAGTTTTTCAGATGGTGTAAGTATTATACCTTATGTGCTCTGAGCAGGCATTCTTCCCTCCTGTGGATAATCATCCTTCTGCAAGTCATGTAGTTTTTGAATTGTAGAAGGAGCAGAGCTGTTCATTCTTCTTTTTTTCTCTTGACTTTTTCCCAAGAAACCTGAGTTGTGGACACGTTATCTGTGATCTAGTAGTTTGTATAGTGAAAGAACAAGCAGTGCGGGCCACGAGGTACAGCAAGAAGAAAATTTTCACTGTATTCTGAAGGAAAAAATTATTCATAATGAAGAGGATGCCCAGAGAGGCTGTAGAATCTCCATCCTTGGAGGCTTTCAGAACTCTACTGGACAAGGCCCTTGGTGACCTGTGCAACTCCTGAAGTTAGCTGTGATTTGAGGAGGAGGTTGGATGGGATTGCCTCTGGAGATCCCTTCTTACCCCATTTTTTACCATGGTGTTATAATAAATAGGATAATAGTCCTTCTTAAGGAAAATTGAGGTACTTATCTTCAATAATGGATACATTATGCAAAGAATAAGGTTTTGGTTTAGAAAGATAGGTCTTATTTTTCACCATTGCAACTATATGACTAAAATTAATTCTTCTCATGATTTCAAGGAGAGTAATTAGTTACCACAAAATGTTGAAATGAGAATGCATTCATAATAATTTTATGCACTTGAAAACCGTGATATATTCTGATTTATCAAATACTGTTATATTAACTTTTTTTGAAGGAGAAGTAATGTCTGTAATACTTGTGATGCTGTTCCTACTGCAGGACAGAGTGCTGCTTTGCTGCAAGGACTTATTGTTGGTTCACTGTTCAGTTTGTTGTCCACCAGGACCCTTAGATCCATTTTTTTTTTCTTCCAACTGGTGGTCCTGTAAGGTGTGCTGGTGCATGGGGCTTTTCCTCCCCATATTTTAAAGTGTGCATTTTCCATTGTTGAAATTGAAATTTCCGTTGGCCCATTTCTTCAGCCTGTCAAGAGTTCTTCTCATGGGCAGCACTATCATCTGGTTTATCAGCTACTCTGGGTCTTGCATCATCTGCAGTTTTAATTCTCTAAGTTCAAGACTTTCTGTAGTAAGTATAAGATTTTAAAAGAAAGTGTTTTGACTAGTTGGATCATACAGATTCTTGGACTATGCATGAAACATAACACTTTAAAGACCATAATACTAAACTTATACTTATTTTTCTTGATTCTGAATTAATCATTTCTGCTTGCATGGCTCTTATGCATCTTTTTTAAAGATTTCCGTAAGATAGTCCTGGATTGCTGTGGCTATGGGGAAAAATAATTGGGTAATAGGAATATAAGGAGACAGGATACAATATTTGATCACATGGTGTATGTCTGTGTAGAACACTGCAGTTTGTATCCATCAGATCATCAGTACTTCAACAGTTGATTTAAACCTAATTAGCAGATGTGTTCTAATGATGAAAATTCTAATGACTGCATTCTCTGAACAGATTATCTGCAATGCACTTCCTGATTTTACATGGACTTTTCATTTGCTTTGTAAACTGAGAAGTGACTGTTTTCATTTCATGTTTTCATAACTTTGTAAAAGTGTGCTTTCTAGATGCAGTATCAGAGTACAGTTATTCATTAGAAATTCTGTACTGAACGCATATGTGATGGATATGTGAACAACGCATTGGATTTGTGTATGCTGAAGGAGTGTACCTGGGATTCCTGGTTGTCTGTAGTAGTTCTGAAAGGTCCAAAATGTAAACAAATGTGAAAATTCCTCAATCTGCCTGGACCAAATTTCCAGGAAAAAACATTTCTGGAGAAATGTCACTGTTCTGTGTTTTTTCATCCAGAAACTGTTAAGTGCACAACTGCATACATTCATGGTAACCATGAATGAACTGTAACAGAAAGTGCCTGAAAGAAGTGATTTAAATATATGTGGGGAAAAAATATTAAACTTAATATGGCCAGTTGGTAAAGAGATGACAGTTGTCATTTGCAAGGTAATCTCCTACCATCTGTTCTGAAGCTTTATAAGAAAAAAAAATACACGTCCTTGAACAAGCAGCAAGATGATCTTTTGCCTGCATTTATTGCATGGCAAAAATTCTGGTTTTAATGACACAGTAACAGTTCATTTCAGTGTTGAGAACGGCCTGTGTGAGGGCATGAGATAGTACTTTCAATGGTAGTCTTTAAAATGTGGAATGAACTTGTGATGGAGGTCAACGCAGTATGAAACCTGACTGCTTTTGAAGTACATTAACAGTTTTTCTTGAAAAATTGAACTATGTTCATATCACAGCAGTTTACATTAACAACAACACAACATTGTTTTATGTTTTGAATGGGAGAACCATGTCCTGGTTCCCAAATCATAATTTAACTCTGAAACTACCTTAGTAAGAGAAATGAACTTTCATTATTTTGAAAAAGTAGCTGTCTATATTGTATTTTTATTAAAGATGGAGTAGAAAAAAACATGTGGAATAGGTCTTACACCTTCAGAGGAAAGATGCTGACAAAATATCATTCAATGTGTAAGATCCCCACTATGACAACAGATAAAATGAAACACCAAGAATATTACAAACAAAAAGATGCAACTCGAAGTTCATGGCACTTGTGGTTAAAACTGTAGAAGCAATAAGTATCAAGAATGTATGATTTTTAAAAAGCATTGTAGGTGATTCTGCATTATATCTTGATAGAAGGCATGGTGCTGTGGTGAGTGGTAGGCTCCCCAAATCATTAGATCTTGAAGGTGCTAAGAATAATAAATGCTAATTTCAGATGATTGTTTTGGATGAGATGGAGTAATTTTTATGTCTAATATATTAGTCATCTTCCGTCAGTCATTTGGAGAGACGAGTAAGTTTATATGTGACATGGATTATTTCCTGTGATTAAAAACTAATGGAGCAGTTGCTGCCTGGTTGCTCTGTGTGACTGGGAACAAAGTATGAAGGTCACTTTTACAAGATGATCCTGGAATACTGTGGTGATGGGGAAGGAATTATGGCAGCCGTTTGAAAGTGAATACCAATTCTAAGCTGTTGTTGAGAGGGCAACTGTGATTTCTGAATAAACGGCTGAGGAAGTAATTAGTCCATGACATTATTGCATATGCACATAGTACTGGCCTGGATGAGACTACTGGTGGAGTATTATAGCCAGTTCTGATACCAGTGCCGAAGAATATGTTTGACAAATAATTAACTATTTAGGAAAGAATTAAGACAAATGGTTGGACTCAATGATCTTAAAAGTCTTTTCCAAACAAAACAATTCTATGGTTCTGTTTGTAATCTGCCTGGAAGAGAAAGGCTTGAATTCAGCCCTTGGCTAAACCCAAACTTGAAGGATGGCTTTGACCACAATCTGAAAGTATTTATATGAAGGAAGATGTGTTAAGAAAGGTGTCTCTCATCTATCAGAAAATTTTATTTTTGCTTTGACAGCTGAAAGCTGAAGCTTAGGCAAAGTGAGGCAAGAGATGAGGTGCAAATTTTGTGTTGTAAGATATTTCATTATCTTCTCTTTATTTTGTATTATTTGTCATTTAGATTTAGTGATTGTAGCACTTCTTTTTGGGTTAGCCTATGAAAAAGACCTATAAGAAACATGATTTCTGTAACTGATTTTTGTTTAGCATTTCATTTTGTATGCTGTGTCATTTTTGTGTATGCCACATACTTCTATCAACAAAGCATAACTGCATTGCAAAGTGACAAAATAGATATGCTGTTATCTTGTTAATCATTGGCTTTTGGGTATTTGAGAGTTGGTTGGATAGAGTTTGTTAGAATATTAGCTGAATGTTTTTATCAGAATAGTCAGCACTGAAATGAAGTGCTGACATTCTGAATGCCATTTGTGTTTTTCAAAGTCAGACCAGATGAATAATGCAAGTCATACTTTCATAGCTGTTGCATTTTCCCACAACCTGAGGAAATCAACAGTACACTGATGTCTAATCAATCAATTGTTTTATAGGGTTTTCATCGCAAGCCTCGAAGTTGGAATTAGGTTGGTTGGTTGTTGGTTTTTTTGTGTGTGTGGTGTGTGTTTGTGTTGTGTGTGTGTGTTTGTGTTGTGTGTGTGTGTTTGTGTTGTGTGTGTGTGTTTGTGTTGTGTGTGTGTGTTTGTGTTGTGTGTGTGTGTTTGTGTTGTGTGTTTGTTAATGTAATTTTTCCAAAACCAATGTAGTTTTCTTTAGAACATTTCAGCTTTGTTTTGTCCTCTCTGATTCTTCCTCCTTCTCTGTCCCCTGGGTGATTTGAATATGCTTGTATTATGTGAAGGTAACATTCGCTCTTAGGACAAGATGGCTTGCATATATGCAACCCTCAGTTTTCAATTCAGTGATCTGTCATATCTCTCTCACCACCTTTGCTTGTCAAAAGAAGTTTAATGAATTACCTCAAGGAGACGTATTGGATTAAATAGTTTTAGAAACTGCACTTACGCTGTCACCGGTTTCAACATGAGATTTCATATCTGTATGGTGGTAGCACCACTTGAATGTTATTGCCATCTTCCTTGATGATCTTGGGTTGCTTTATGTGCTAGTGTTTGAACAAGAATATGGAAACAAGGCTGACCGCTTGCTGAGGATGGGTGGATTTCACAGTTAATTGCACACAATGATTAGAACAGCATTATTTTCACCAGTTACCTCAGGAAGTGATCGGTTGTGGTTTAGGCTGTAGAGGTGATACCAAGTTCTGGAGACTATATCCAGACAGTACTTAGTAGTAAGGTCTCTGCCATGAGAACTGACAGATGGAATTATTACAAGAAAATAAATTGGCAGGTAAACTGAAACAATTTTTTCTATACCATTAATTCAGGGAGAAATGCTTTAGGGTTTGCAGAAATTTAATAAATATGCATAAGGTGATATTGTGTGTTCCACATCCTTTACATTTATACTGGCTTATTAAAGATTTAATTAAGTTTTCTAAAAAGAGAGAGGGTGCAGTCTTGCAAAAAAATGTAGATGACAATGTGGGTTCACAATAATTAGGGCTTCAGGGATAAAATAAAGGCTTTCTGCGGTTAATGAATATTAAAGCAACAGCTGCTTTGAAAACTTATAAAAATGAGAGTTTTACTTACCACATCTGTCTTCTGTTTGTCTTCTAGCCCTGGCCGTTCAATATTTGTGACAGATGACATACCATTTACTTCTGCAACTATGGATAGTAAACAAAAGATATAGTAGACATTTTACTTTACTCTTTTTGTGCGTAAGCAAATTCTTTTTACTGACTTCCTTCTCTTTGTTATTCTGCAGTCTTTCTTTGTTGTCCATTCATTTAAATCTTAAAAACACGTATCTCTGGATGAAATTTATTAATATTTTGCTGTTGAAACAGCACCTCACAAAGCATTGCAAAGACTTCTGTTCTCTTAAATCCCTCTTTAAGTCTGCTATGCTGTCAAGGTTCTGAATCCTTGACAGTGGTTAGACAATAAATGTGACAAAGCAACTGTGGACCATGTTAGCCCATGATCTTCGTTGGTCTCTTGTATTCTGCGTGCAGACATACAGAAATAATCAAATGGGATCTGCTTTGTTTTCCTAGAGTCCTAGCTTTCAAACTCTTAGACACAAGAATTGTCTCTGTCATGTGCTTCTCCAGTACCTTAGACAAGTAAATTCTGCTCCTTGACTAGGATTTCTTAGCACTCTGATTATATAGATTAACAACAATCCTGAAGTTATAATTCCTTACACGAAATTAATTAAGAGCATAAATTAAGCCAATGATATTAATCTTGTGCCCTGTACAATGTAATTTGGTCTATAAATTCTGTATCAATATAATATTGGAGAAGAAATTGTTCTGCAGTTTAAAAGGTGTGTTCAATTTTGAGTGCAATACAGCTGCCAGGGATTCTTTACAGGCTTTTGTTTAAGGCCTTGAATGTAACTTCTTGCTTCTTTAAGCTTTACAGCACATATTAAAGTATACTATTCAACCATATGCTGTGGGTATGGCAGAAGCCTGCATCCTTTATGGTTCCTCTTGACTATTTTACAGGTCTGCTTTTCTGCTTCTGTTGTTCTTGATCCTGTGTTGCTTTTAGAATATCTTCTGGAAATCTTTTGGATCTCTTTTTCTGAGAAGAGGAAATTCCATGGCTTTCTGAATCTTTCTTGTCTATTCTGCTTGCTCCATTTACAATTCTGGTGGCCTGATCTGCTGGCAGTAAGTCAGTAGTCCTTCTCATTCATTTCCATGGGAAAAGTGGGCATTTTCATGTCAATGAGTAATGGGAAAGAGAAAAAGGAGCTGTTAAAGGCAATATGGACTGTGAGAAAAGATGAGCAGGTAACAGAGCTTGTTCTAAGTGGTTTCTACATTTGATTCAGGAGCAGAATTCTCTCCAGCACAACTTTCCTTTAAAACCTGCAGCCTCTGTGAAAGCATTGGCTTGCCTCTGGTATATAGCTTTTTGCATTAATGTTTTAAAATATAACCTTTCCTGAAACTTCTTATGTTTGTTGAAATTTGCAGTTTTAATTGTCTGAACACTGTTTATTTGTATCTTGTTTCTTTTCCCTGCTGGTCTATTCAAACACCATTTAGAAGCAGCAGGAGAGTAGATTTTCCTTTTGTGTTAACTGTATGTTGTGTTTTTTGGTTTTTTTTTTTTTTTTTTTTTTTTTAAGTGGAAACTGTTATATGCCTGAAAGAAGGTATTTGGTTTTGTATAAATATTAAGTTTTATTTTAGTGTTACAGGTTTTGGTAACTTATCCTGAAGGCAGAACTGTGTACATGCAAAGTGACTTAGTCATGTTACAGATTACTTCTCCCCCTGCTTTTACAAAGAGCTGGTAAAAAGCCATCTGGCCCACAAGCCCTGTCTGTTCTGTTTTGTGGAGTCTTTAAATACTTTTATTTCTGTACTCTTATTTGTCTTTTGAACCATATGTTTACATGATTTTTGGCAAAGAAGTATTTTTTGTCAGAAAAATATTGAATGTCTTTTTTTCACCTTGTACCATAAAACAATGAATTATTGAATATTTTGTGAAACTCAACAAGCCAAACTAACAATGTGTCGGTTTATTTCAGTCAAGTTGGAATGCTATTTGGATTGTGGGTTCAAAGCAACCCATTTGTATGGTTAATTAATATTAATACAGTTTCACTCCTGCATATGTAACTCTGTGTGTATACATAGTTCAGAATACTTAACTACATTATTTTTAAATTTTCTATTTATTTTGTCCTATACAGATTTCATAATTTCATATCTTTTATAAGTATTTTCCTAATTACAAATGTGTTGTTTTGCAGAGTAAATTCAGTTCAGTTGAATTATATTCTTGTAGTGGGAGATAAGTACTTCTGTACCAAGAAAATAAATTGGAATGTAGTGCCTCATGTACTTATTTTTAAATGTGATTCAGACCTACAAGTTTATACCAAATCATGTGATGTTCTTGTAAAAGGATAGGTTTCTGTCAAATGGAGATAAAATGTGTTCTCAGTCTTTGTGTCTGTAGGGATTAGGACAGTAATTGCATCTAATTTCTGGTGATGCTTTCTCCTCCCTGTGGTTGCTGATGTATTATTTTGCTGACAATGTGTGGGGAGGAGTTGAAGTGTCTGCAGCAGAATTCTTAAATCTGAATGTAATTCCTGTTACTTTGTTTCATCTCTAGCCTTGTCACAATGAGAGTTTTTTCCATAACCGTTTTCTTCTATATATAGAGGGGGAAAAAATTGTGTAACTTGAGAACTTTATTTAGGGATGTGCACATATATAATGTTAATCTTTCTTCCTCCCTCCCCCTCAAAAAGGGGAAGGAAATTTTGTCTTGATGAATCACAGGATCACTTAAAGTTGGAAAAGACCCTCAAGATCATCAAGTCCAACCATAACCTAACTCTAGCACTAAACCACGTCCCTAAGAACATCATCTATACATCTTTTAAACACCGCCACGGATGGTGACTCAACTCTTTCCCTGGGCAGCTTGTTCCAATGCCTGACAACCCTTTCTGTGAAGAACTTTTTCCTAATATCCAATCTAAACCTCCCCTGGCACAACTTGAGGCCATTTCCTCTTGTCCTATCACTTGCTACTTGGAAGAAGAGACCAACACGCGCCATGCTGCAACCTCCTTTCAGGTAGTTGTAGACAGCAATAAGGTCTCCTCTCAGGCGCCTTCTCTCCAGGCTAAACAGCCCCAGTTCCCTCAGCCGCTCCTCATCAGACTTGTGCTCCAGACCCCTCACCAGCTCTGTTGCCCTTCTCTGAACTCTCTCGAGCACCCCAATGTCTTTCTTGTAGCGAGGGGCCCAAAACTGAACACAGTATTTGAGGTGCAGCTTCACCAGTACTGAATACAGGGGGATGATCACTTCCCTAGTCCTGCTGGCCACACTATTTCTGATAGAAGTGAGGATGCTGTTGGCCTTTTTGGCCACCTGGGCACACTGTTGGCTCATGTTCAGCCAGCTGTCAGTCAACACCCTCAGATCCCTTTCTGCCAGGCAGTTTTCCAACCACTTTTCCCCAAGCCTGTAGTGCTCCATGAGGTTGTTGTGATGCAAGTGCAGGACCTGGCACTTGACCTTGTTGAACCTCGTACAATTGGCCTCAACCCAACAATCCAGGTGGTCCAGATCCCTCTATATGGCCATACTACCCTCCAGCAGATCAACACTCCCACTCAACTTGGTGTCAACTGCAAACTTACTAAGGGTGCATTCAATCCCCTCATCCAGATAATTGATAAAGATATTGAACAGAACTGGCCCCAATACTGAGCCTTGGGGAACACCACTTGTGACCAACCACCAACTGGATTTAACTCCATTCACCACAACTCTTTGGGCCTGGCCATGCAGTCAGTTCTTTACCCGGTGAAGAGTACGCCTGTCCAAGCCATGAGCTACCAGGTTCTTCAGGAGAATGCTGTGGGGTACAATGTCAGAAGCTTTACTGAAGCCTAAATACACAACATCCACAGCCTTTCCCTCATCTGCTAAGCAGGTGTCCTGGTCATAGAAGAAGGTCAGGTTGGTCAAGCAGGACCTGCCTTTCATAAACCCATGCTAACTGGGTCTGATCATTTGGTTGTCTTGTATGTGCTGCATGATGGCACTCAGGATTATCTGTTCTATGACCTTCCCCAGCACTGAGGTCAGACTGACAGGTCTGTAATTCCCTGGATCCTCCTTCGGCCCTTGTAGATGGGCATCACATTTGCCAAATTCCAGTCAACTGGGACCTCCCTGGTTAGCCAGGACTGCTGATAAATAATTGAAAGTGTCTTGGTGATCTCCACTGCCAGCTCCTTCGGTATCCTTGGATGGATCCCATCTGGCTCCATAGACTTGTGTGTGTCTAAGTGGTGTAGCAGGTTGCCAGCCATTCCCCCTTGGATTATTTGGGCTTCATTTTGTTCCCCATCTCTGTCTTCCATCTTGGGGGGCTGTGTACCTGGAGCACAACTGGTCTTACTCTTAAAGACTGAGCCAAATAAGGCATTTAGTACTTCAGCCTTTCCCTCATGCTCTGTCGCTGTTCCTCCCATATCCACCAGAGGGTGTAGATTCTCTTTAGCCCTCCTGCTGCTGCTGATGTATTTCTAGAAACTTTTCTTTTGTTCCCTTTTACATCAGCGGCCAGGCCTTGGCCCATCTAATTTTCTCTCTGTATAACTTCATGACATCCTTGTAGTCCTCCTGAGTAGCCTGCCCCTCCTTCCAAAGGTTATAAATTCTCCTTTTATTATTCTCCTTATTCCATGTTGGCTCACCTTCTGGCACATGGGGACAGCCTGCTCCTGCTTCTCTAAGATTTCCTTCTTGAAGAGCAACCATCCTTCCTGGACTCCTTTGCCCTTCAGGACTGCCTCCCAAGGAATTCTGCCAACCAGCCTTCTAAACAGGTCAAAGTCTGCCCTTCAGAAGTCCAAGGTAGCCGTTCTGCTGACTGCCCTCTTCTCCAAGGATAGAAAACTTGATCATTTCATGATCGCCATACCCAACGTGACCTCCAACTGACATGTTACCCCAAAAGTTCTTCTCTGCTCGCAAACAACATGTCCAGTGGGGCTTCTTCCCTAGTAGGCTCACTGACCACCTGTGCCAGGTCTTCCATACACTTCAGAATAGCACAGATCTGTAGAAAAGTTTGTGTGGTTTGTGGTGGTTTTGTTTGTTTGTTTGTTTTTGGTTGTTTTTTTTCAGTGTCCAGTTCATGAAGTATGAAATCCTGACTCCCTTGAACAACATGGAATATAAATTGTGCCAGACTAAAATTTGAATGAGCTGATAAGTGGTATCTGCTTTTTCTCTGACATCTTTTTAAGACTGTAAAAATTTCCAATGATTAAAATCTCCCTAATTGAATATATTTAAAGCAGTCCAATCCATGTGAATGTTCCTGATTGACATTTATCCTTGTAATGACATGATTTGTTATTTGTTCTTGTGTATTCAATGAATATTCACCCATATTGTTGCCTAACAAATTGATGAGCTTTGCATTTATTGCATCTTGTAATTGTTCTTAGGTCCCTGTGATCTTCCTCTCAATAGCAATTACTGTTAATCTGTTGAAAGTATCACCCTCTTATTCCCCTCCTGCTCCCTAAACTAGAGTGAGCTTATCGAATATTTTTTTTTCTCACTTGATCTTTGACTAGTTAGGCCTCTTAGGTAATTTGTAAATGAGCTGGCAAATTGACAAGTGAATAATTCAGAACTGTTCTGTGCATTTTAGTCAATTGCTTCTTCGCTTTTAATGGGTTTTCCTTCTAGTAGGAAGTTATGACTGTTGTAGCCTAGACCATTGTGCTCTCATAAAAAGGAATAACGGCAATGTGTCCTGTATTTTTACTAGAATAATTCATTTTCACTATCTATCTGAATCTTTTGGGCAGCTAAGTTTGCTAGTTCATGATTGTGGCAAATGGTGTAGCATTTGTGGGGAAACTAGGGAGGTGGCTGTCTTAGGGTCACGTGAGAGTACTGAAGACCTCCTCACTCATAAAGGCAACTTTTTTGTAGGGAAACTGTTTCTTCAGTGTCTTTAGGCTATAAAATAAGGTTTCTGAGGTGCATTCCACGTGTTTCCGCCCCCCATTTTCCCTGATTTTAAAAACTAGGTTTGATGCGAGTTGAAAGTAGGATGACATGGTTAACTACTGTGTTAATTTTGACCTTAAAGAATGCAGATTTCAAACGCAGAATATTTATATGTGAGAAAATAAGTTGAATTAGCTGTAGTGTATCTTTTCAGCTAGATGCTAAAATAGACAAGATGGGAATCTGCATAAATTTTATTCACATGTGTAGGGATGTGTTCTTTAAACATAACACAGCCTTTGACTTCAGTAATTTTTTGGTGTTCATCCTTTGTGGAGTTATTTTAAATACAAAGATAATGTTTTCTACCTCAGGATGTCCCTCAGATGCAAATGGTGAGGGCCGGGAGAATATATGCTAGGATATATGTGTTTGCTCAGTTCCCTCAATGTTTTGTAGGAGTCCACTGTTGGATGTGGATTAGGCTGATTTTTGGTCTGAGCTGGTTACAGCATCTGTTATGTCCTTACAGTGTTGGACTGGGGATCAACAGAATATTTCAGAGTATATAGAAGTGCATTTAATTAATCAGGGGCAGTGATGTCTCTTTTTCTACTGAAAAAAAATAGAGTGCAGAATTATCCTTTTAATTACTTTGAAAAGCAGATCTCTAGGTCTGCGGAACATCAACTTTTATAGTCATGCTTCTTTTCTAGTTTTATATTTTTCATTATTCTACATCAACAAACTCTCCACAAAAAACAAACTGCCAAATAATTTTTTCTTTCCTTTTCTTCTCTGTCTTTAAATACTCTACATTTCAAAAGCACAACTATTCTTTCTGTTTTCCTTAACTTTAAATACAGAATAATGAGCGGTCTGTACTGTGTCTGTTATAGAACTGAAACTTAATATTTCTTGATTTCTTGAAATTGAAATTTTCCTCTTTAGTAAAAGAACTTAATATTTTTTTTGTGGAAAATCTGTGGTTATTTCTAACTCTGATATTTCCAGATTTAGCAGATGTAAGAGCTATCATTTTTGTGTAATGAGAGCACTAATGATATTTTATGTAATCTTTATTTATTTTCTACCATGTTTGTACATTGAAAGCTTAATCATATGGGTACTTGGGTTTATGGGTAGAACATGAAGAACACCTGGAATTTTAAGGAAAAAATGCAAGTCAAATCTAAGTCAGATCTGTGGTAGGTAGATGGAAGGTCTTTCAGCATCTTTGATAATAAGTTTTCCACTCTAAAGATTGATAACTGTTTTGCGTGCAACTTTTTGATTATAATCTTTGAAATTCTTTATTTGCACATAGACTAGTTTGTGCATAGTTAGATCCCATTTCAGAAAGTACGTAATTGGCTTGTCACAAGATAGAAAGTATTTATTGCTTATCACTACCACATATTTCCTCTGCCATTAGTCTTTTAATTTGCTACTGTTCAGTTGCTGTGAAGAAACAGATGACAAATTTAATTCTATTTTTTAGCTTCCCAGTGTGCTAATCAGCAAGGTAACCTTTCTTATTAACAGTAAGGGTGCCAATAAGGAATAGGTACTTGAGAAACCTTTCGTTAATACCAAAAAGACAAATGCATGACATCTGCTTATGTGTTTGGTTTTTGTTTGTTTCTTTTAGTTTTGGGAGATGAAGTAGCCAGAATGTGCACATACCCAGAATGTTTTTCAACTAGATGCTTTGTGTGGCCTCTAGATCAGCTTAACTGGTCTTTCTATGCTTGTCTGGAGCAACATATTCACAAGAACTCTGCTGATGTGTTGATTTAGTTAAAGGTCATTTAGCTTAATCTAAAGTTCTTTTATGTTATATACCCTCATTTTAAATGTCTGTTATATAATAACAAAGTAAGGTAAAGTACTGTTATATTCTTTGAAGGAGCAATTTAAAAAAAAATTAAATCATTTATTATTCTTAAGGGCATTCTAGCAAAATTATTTCAGTATGTTTGATTTGAGGTCTTATTGTTTTACTGTTCAAGCAGTTATTTTCTGATTACAAAACAGTGCTTAAGTGCCCTCACAACAATTTAATTTCAGCCCTTTTGTTCCTCTTTCTTCCAGTGTGTTTTCACTCATTTATGGAACCAAAGCACCTCTGATTTGGTTTGTGTTCACTATGCATTTTAAATTTGAAATGGTTGTTGTATTAGTTTGTTCTTAGCTGTTTTCTTTTAACAGGACGTAGTCCTGCCCCTACCCAGTCTTCCTTTATGACATAATTCACTGTAAAATCTTGATGCTTTTTCCATAGCTAGCAGTTTGTAAGCTTATTTTTTTAAAATAAAACTTGTTTTCATTGTAGCAGTTTAGTCATCTGTTCTGTACTTTCAGCGACTGAAAATATAGCATCTGTATTTTAACCTGCTGTTTGAAATAACTTAGAAAATTGGAGAAAAGGAAGAAAGTTCTTTTTTTAACATTACCAATAGTTTTGTTGTCTGACTTGATTGCTGGGTAATTCTTCAGTGGTAGCACAGTACTTCAGGACTTTGAGAGATTAGCATCTTTGTGATGATTCCACGGTGAAGAGAGCTTAGCTAGCAGTGGCTTTGTAGAATGTCTCTCTAGAATCCCTGTTTACAGAGTGAAAAGATGTGGATGCCATTTAAGCTCTTTAAATTTTTGGAGAAAAAAAAAAAATCCAGTAATACCCTGAACTTTTGTTGCTCTTTTGTCTTCTTTCAAATTGTGATTTGTTGCAAGCATTCCACTAAAGGCAAAGCAACCTCAAATTTCTAAAGTGTTTTACCTCTGTGTGGTGTTAACATCATCATTGGTATATCAACTTTCAATATAAAATCTTGTTCTACAAATATGCAGAGGAATGTGCAGGTACAGGTGGGGGATGGGAGGCGGGAAGAGGACTGGTGTATATCACTAGGAAAGGAAGATTCTTTCCAGTAATATAGATTTCTGAATTACTTTATCATGAAAAAGGGAACAAATGCACTTTGAACAAAAGGGCAATCTTTTTAGTCTCTATGCTTGTCCCAGTCCCTTTTCCTCAAGATTCTACTTTCTGTATAGGGCTTGCTTTACTCTCACAAAGAACAAAAAATTGAGTGGAAATACTTTTCAGTAATGGCTTGTCACTCACATCCTGTAAATATCATGCTTTCCATCTAATGTTCTGAAATGGAGAATGTTCTAAATAAAGGCTGAGAGACCTAGGACTGTTTATCCAAGAGAAGAGAAAGCTCAGGAGGAATCCTGAAGGGTAAAGTGTAAAGATGGCAGAGCTGGACTCTCTTCATTTGTGCCTGGTGACAGGACCAGAGGCCATGGACACAAACTTGAAACAGTTCCTCCTGAACGTCAGAGAACACTTTTTCCACCGTGATGGTGACTGAGTGCTGGAAAGGGTTCTCCAGAGAGGTTGTGGAGTCTCCCTCCTTGGAAGTACTCAAAAGCTGTCTGGCCATGGTCCTGGGCCACTGACTCTAGGTGGCCCTGCTTGAGCAGGGGGGTTGGACTAGATGACCTTCAGAGCTCCCTTCCAACCTCAGCCATTCTGCAAAATTGCTCTGGAGTTGTGAACTGAACCTTCAACCAGACTAGATAAGAAATGCAGACTGTTTTCTCCATGTTCAGACTTGAAGCCTGTGTTCTGGTTGCCTGTATTGTATCTCAAAGAAACAGCAAATTCAGGTTAACATTGACTCTTTAATTTTCTTCCAGTCTTTCTCTTATTAATACAGAAAGTATTACAGGACAAATTATTCTGGAGAGTTTTTCATGCTTTTTGCAAAGGATCATACTATCTATTTGCCTTTTTCCCTGAGCAGCATCTCCACGTTCCCCATATAGGACATGATATGTACAAAACTCTTTAGTATATGAACAACCTGATCCTTTATTACTGTGTTCTTACGGCTTACTCTGTAATGCTATTTTCTTTAATAGATCTCTTATTTTAAAGAGATTCAGTTGAATAAAATAATTTGCAATGACTTTAACAGGGAACAGTCAGTCATGTAGCATTGTTTGGAGAAATGATCAGCTGACCTTCACAAAATAGTGCTTGAGAGCAGCCCAAGAGGAATATAATTCAAGAAATAGAGACCTTGCTTTCATGTTTTCCAGGACATTTTGTCCTCTAATCTTACAAAACAATAGAAAAATGACTTTTTTTTTGGAAAAAGGAGAAATGGCTTGTGTCTTTATGTACAATTAAGTTTGGTTTGAGTAGAGAAATTCTGTTTCTTCAAATTATCTATATAGTTTAAATAAGGCTGCCTGTTGATTACAGCAAATATTAAAGAAGTGAATGGAAAAGAATGGGATCAGAAATTACTTGATTTTTAACAATAAGCACAATATTAATGATGTGGCTGAGAAGTCGATATTCTTTGTAGCAGAGGAGAGATACACAAAGCATGTAGTAGTTCTTGAATGGCTTTCAGTAGTTAATTCATAATTCTCCATGGTAAACTCAGCCAGGCTGCTGAACATTATGAGATGAGTATTACAGCAAGCTGAACTTAATAAAAAATTATTGAAGGATGTGTGGAAGAATTTATGAAACTCAGAAAGGCAATGCTAATAGCAATTCGTTTAAAAGGCTGGCTTAGCTAAGTTTAGTCTTACCTAAAACTCACAAATACTTGAAAATGGCAGACAGAATGAGTATGTTAGTGTCTCACATGCTTTGATAATCTGCAGCTGTGAGATGTGTTCCTGGACTTAGAAAGAGTTTTTATTTGTGAAATAATAATTGTGCATAGAATTAACTTGAAGTATTTGCTCCAAAATCTTAAGCTTAGCACTCTAAAAGGCATGGTTGTATCCAGTTTCCAGGAGGATTCTGGATACTGACAAAATATAGTCATTTACAATGTCGTTATTGATGATGTTATTATTGAATTATCTGTGCAGAAATATGTTAGTTTCTAACTTGTTTTTACATAATTTTAATATTTTGCTAAGTACTTTTTCCAATCTTTTAATCAAGAACTTTTGCAGTTGTTTCGCTAGGTCACCCTGAAGTGTTTTCCGCTGAGAATAAATGGATTTTTTTTAGCCTTTCTATATAACAAGGACTCTTGGAATCATCCTAGTTGTCCTATATTATGCTCTCCCGAGACTAATATCCTTTCAGTGTAAAGGTGACCTAAGTAAAATGTACTTTCAGGTTTAGCTGATGATTTTGTTGTAGTATCTTTTCTCTAATTCATAATTCATCCTTTTGATATTTCTCATTATGTTTTTAATTACTTCCATGATTGTAAAAACAATCAAACAAACCAAACCAAAGCACCCCCCAAAAAAAAACAAACAAACAAACAACCCCAAAAACCAACAGCACAAATAAAACTCACAAAACAAAACCAAAACAAAACAGGAGGGGAAAAAGCCTGTAGTTGTATAAGGCATCTTATGTAGGCTTATTTCTATAAACTCTTGAATGGTTTAAGTTGTGTGTATTTAATTCAATATAGTAGGGATTCTCTTTCCTGAAGTAAACTGTATGCTTGTTTGCAGTCCTACTCTGTAACTCATGCTGTTGAGTTGACAGACTTTATTTAAATTAGGTGAAGTTTATGAATACTTACATTCATTGAAAAATAAAATCTTGTGACAAATTGTGAAAATTTTGAAAACTATTACTTACAAAGAAGGGTGAATTTCCTATATTTTGAAAGAAATTGTCAATTTAGCATTGTACTACATGGAAATTAAGGATCTTTTTCAAATCAACTGGACAAAATACATCCATGTATAACCATTATGCAGGTTACTTTTTATCTTGTTTTTTCTGAAGTGGAAAAAATATTGTTATTGCTTTCTTGTATAATGATCAGAAAATGACAGCTCTGTGTAACAGGAAACCAACCAGCTTTTCCTTAATTTGCTAATAGAGCAAATTATGGGCCAAAATAAAACCCTCTAGTACTTTTAGTTCTCCATTTATCTACTCAGCCTGAAAAGGTCATGTTTAGGCTTAATACCACAAAATATAGGCTATTTTGCATAAAGATGAAAATCAGTGTCTGATTCCAAGGAGCAAATCCTCAGTCACAGCTAAATGGCTTCAAGTCAATGGAGCATAATATCAAGTCAGTCATACTGTGCCAGCTTAGATGGCTTCTCGGTTATGGTCAGGCAATGGCCTTTTGTATATAAATAAATAATCTGAAAGGGGAAAAAAGTATCCTGATAAATTGCTGTGTATATTAGTGGTTAGTAATATTTGCATTAACTCATGCTCATATATATATATATTTATTTATATATATTTTTTTTTAATTTTTATTGATTTTTTAAGTAATAAAAAACAACCTTTGAAAGATGATGGAATGCTGCAGAGGAAGAAACATTTGCAGTACTGGTACAGCCATTCTCAACAGAACAATTAGCTTATGACCTTATCACTTATAGAACAGACTTCACTGTGTTTCTTATGTCTCCAGAATTTGATGTAAATGTTGCTAATTTCTGCTGCAGAAAAGTATGTTGCTCCCTGGAATATCCAGGTACTTAATCCTGGAGTTCTCCATTAGACCTAGAGTTTCTGGTGTTGTAAATTGAGAAATTACTTTTGACAAAGGTTGTAAATTTGACATGATCCGTGGTTTCTCTTCCTGATCAGAGACAAGTTCCAACTCAGGAATAAATGTTTTGGATAAAGCTACTGATGCGGCCTGTCTTACTTTGAAGAGGATTCCATTTTGATAAAAGTGAAATATGTTTTAATTTTTTACCAGTTTCCACAATAACCTAGAAGGTGTTGGAGAGGAGAGTGAAGGTTTAGACAGATCGAAGAAATTACTCTTCTTTAGCACCTTCAAGTCCATGAGCCATGTGAGGTCTTGTTTAGAAGGTTTGGGCTGGAAAGTAGTCATCTATCTTCTCCCCTTTTAGTGTGTAGGAAATTATACAAACACATACAATTACCTGAGTATATGGAAGTGTTGTTTGTAAAGGCTTACAAATGATAAAACTATTTTTGATCAAGGCTGCTGATGTATTGGTAGTGTAAATTACATTTATATGCAGGCATCAGGTGAACAAGCGATAACAGAAGAATGAATGAATGAATGACTGTAAATTTAAATAGGCTGTAACAAAACTTTGAATGTTAATTCCATTGTCTTTCTGCTACTAATGTAATGGAGTCAGTAATTACATATCTGTGAATGTTTATCAGATACATTTTTAGAGGAGTTAACTGTTCTTACAACATACTACTGAGATGCATTTATTAGTATGGTTAGTTTCTCTATGCTATTTTTCTTAGTGTAAAGAAAGACCAAGAAAGAAGACAAATGGTAATTTTAGCTACCTACATCAGACTGAGGGACTTGTGAGATTCTTTTAATGCCTTATCAGTACAACCCTTTTGTTTGTTTGTTTTTACAATAAGTGTTGTCCTGAAATAATTACCTACAAAGCTAACATTTCTTGGGGATTTGGTGCACCTAAGTGAACAAAGCAGAGTCTTCATCAAGGGTGGTCATTCAGTCTTCATTAGCCAGTTTTAGTAAGATACACATAAAGGAAACATGTAAGTCAAGCCACCTAAATTGTTTATTTGCGACATTATCATTTAAGAAATACTCAAAAATCTGTACTTCATTTATCTCCAGTAGCAAATATAGTATCAATTAATTAATTAGAATCTTCTCACTTTACTTCTTTCACTACAGAAACTGTGAAATTTGAGCTAGTGGACTGAATTAGAATTTTGGCTTAGTAATAACTGATGCCTCAGCCTTACTAGTCGTCAACAGTAGATTGAGTGTCTGCCTAATTTTTTTGAGGATTTTTCCTAGTACTGGTATCTCATCTTACAGATCTTGACCCTGCCTCTCTGGAGTTGAAGTCTTCCATGTTCACATGTCTGATAGTATTCAGGAGGCACCTTCTTGCATCAGAAAGTGCTGAAACCTGAAAGAAGCAAATGGGTAGAGCGACTGTATTTCACATGAAAGGAAGCTTGTTTGGACATTGACACATTGTGTAGTATCGTTGGGACTTTGTTCCTTGCTGTATAGAATGGTCCTTTATGCCTTAAATTGCCTGTGTGATGTTTTTCTGACTGAAGACAAGTAAATGAAAGGAGTTCTAAAGAAGAAACTTAATTCAAAATACATTTTCAGTAACATAAACCCATTGGAAATATTTTTATGTGATAAAGACAATCTGATAAAACTTCCGTGAGAAACAGGAAGAAGCCTCCCTTTGCCATACTCCAGCTATTTTGCTATGATGTGTGTTTCCCAGATCAAGAAATCTAAATCAACAAGTATTGAAACCTTAAATATTTTTGTTTGTTTTAAAAATAAGAGGTTTGTCTTGAAAATGTCAGTGGCATCCGTTGGACAGACAGGGCAAGCAGCATTTAGGAAAATTTGTGACAATTTTTGTGTTATATTTAGTTTGGTGGGTTTTTTTCTTCCTACGCATCCCCCCGGCACCCCCACAAGAGACATGGTTTTATTTGGACCAAAAGAAATTTAGAAAATCTGGCTGAGGAAGATTAACAGTCAAGTGAGGCAAAATATGTGTATACAGGGTGGTTGTTATTGTTGTTTATGCTTTGTCTTTTAGGCTGCGTGTCTTGGGAGACTGAATAAATAAAGCTGTGTTTTGAGTAGCTAATCTGCTAGTCAACAGAGTACGAAAGGGAAGGCTTGTAGATGCCAAGCTCTGTTGGGTTAAGAAGCAGAGAGGAGATACAGGGGATCACTGGGAAGCAATCCCTAATAGGGAATTGCTCCAGGTGCAAATGCCAGAAGCGGGGCCTGCCACCTTCTTCTGTTTTGTAACTTGTCACAGTTTGCCTACATTTCTGACAGGTGGCATAGTTTTTTTCTTCACATCACTGAAACTGAGATCTATAATAAATGACCTCTAACTTTGTTCTTTTGCTTTATTCTTGTTTCAGTGTTATGGACAACTGCAAATGGAAAAAAAAAATGCTACCCATAGGGACAAAAGCAGAATTATTTAGAATTGCTGACCCAAGCAGTTTATTTCAGTGGGGATTTGCTTATCTGCTTAATGGGATTGAGGCCAAACTACCAGTGACTTTGCCCCTATTCCAGTAACAAAAATAATTTTCATAGGTGATTTCTTTATGGAGAAATCACTGTCCTAAATCAAGAACTGCTTTCCTTGTTGCATGAGAAAATTCCTGGATTCTGGATTTTCTCAGTTACATTTTTAAGAGCAGTTTAGTTTTGAAAAAAATGCTATTGTGCCATATGTTTACACCTGTTACAAAATAGCGTAGGAACAGCAAGTAATATTATAGTTCTATTTGGTTTACAGATATTAGCATTTATGTTGTTTCCACGCGGATCACACATTCTTTTATTCTGCTTGGGCCATCAGCTAATGAAAATAAATAAATTATACATAGCTGCCTGTTCACTGATTGATTTAAATGTTCTCTATGCTTTCATAAGTAGACTGTTATCTGTTGACTTTTCTGTAGTTATTTGCACCAACAAAACTGCAATTTTCTTTCTAAAGGAAGAATTTTCCTTCTCAGGTTTATACTTGTGTGTTTTTCGTTTGGTTTGGTTTTGTTTTTTTGTGTGTTTCAGCTAAAGCAGTTGTTTTAAGTCACTGGCATAAAGCTAGTAGATGCTCGAAGGAATTATCTAAATAATTGGGTTTAAACAAATGTAGGATCTTTACCTGTGTAGACAGTGGAAAGGAACAGAAAATGAGCATCCTAGACCACAAATGAGATAGTGCGTCTCATTTTCTGGACATGAGCAACAGTTGTTCGTGTCTCTCAGTCATCAGGAGATGTGTTTTGTCTAATGGGTCTGATTTAGTAATCTTTTTTCCAGATTTTCTCTGGAAAATGTTTCCCCAGGGGTTGGAACAAGCCAAGTTAATAAAATTTTTGCAAATGTCTAGAATCCTAATGGAGATTTACCTTGATGACAGTCCTATGTATGGTTTGTATAGTTGGGTGGTAACTGGTAAAAGGAAAATACTGGAGGACATGTTCAGTTTCAGTACTGTCATGGCAAGAATATTTAGGGATAGATCATTGTCTTTTCTAACAGTGCTTTCCTGGGTATTAATAGATCTTTATTTTAGATCTTTATTTTTATCATTATTCCGCGAGGGTAATAGGGAAAATTCTGCCTTTTGTTTCTAAATTATTTCTGGTTTTTGTTTTTTTAATTTTTTAACACTATTCTTTCACAGAAGATAATTTTTTACTGAGGTAGAGGCCATCTTGTACTTTTATTCAACAATCTCTGTTTGTTTTTATACACTTTTCAATATTTTTAAAATAAAGATTTGTAAATTACGTTCTGAATTATGAAATCCGTAAGGCCAGTCTGCTAATGTTTGTTTATTTTTTTTTCCTCCCTTTTAACAGACTGATCAATTTTCTGAGTGTAGTGTCTGAGAACTGAATTCCTTTTTCATCCAAAGTTAAAGTAGACAGTTGATATGTTGAAATGTGCCATATTTCCCTAACACAGGAACTAAACTTTAAAGGAAAATGCACAGCTAAAATGGGAACTCATTTAACACTAGATTCATTTCTTGGACTACGTTTGTGAATGAGATGAGGAAAAGATTGATAACTTACTCAGTGGCATATATTGTGCAAATATTCTGTAAGTAATAAAACAATATCAGATCTTCCCATTATAATGAACCTCACAGTATTGCACAAGAGCTGTGTGAAGGTGACATTATACATAGCTGAATATGAAGGAAACAGGGCAATTGTTTATTGGCAACAGGCTTCCAAGTGAGACTTTGTATGGGACGTCCCTGAGTGAGACTCTTTTGATATCACTGATTCTTTTGTAGAAACAAATTGTATAGCAGTAATAGAGCTGTGGGTTTTTTTGTTGTTTGTTTGTTTGTTTTCCTCTCTTTAATGGTACTTCATGGATTTCTATTTCTTTTCTCTCAATAAGGCCTATTCTGAAAAGTCTTTCTTTTTTTCTGTACCAGGAAGGATATGATATGCCCTTCTTGTATTAATTTAAAAGTTGTGTCTTTTTAGTAGTTCCTTCAGTTTGTCTTTTTGCTTCAGTTATTAAAGCTTTTGCAAATACAAATAAACATCCTTTTTAGCTCCGTATGTTTTGTTGCATATTACCAACTGGAGTGCCTGATGCATTTTTAAATGAACAGAAAGATTTAATCCAGGCACTGCTAATCCAAGAAAATCTTACAAATGAGTAGGCTTCATTTTTGTGTAATCGGCTTTTTGGTTCTTTTTAAGGAGAAGAATGTACGTAATAGTTTTGAAGCAAAACTACTAAAACCCATGTGTTTTAGGGGAAGAAAAATTGTAGCATTAATTGATTCATTGGTATTCTCATGGTAGATAGAGATATAATCTCTCCTTCACATTTGTGGTGACAAATATTAGCTAGATTCTGAGAATAGGAATGAAAACCTAAAATATTTTTTAAAAATGCTTTATAGGGTCAAATATATGTGGCTATCTCAAAACTGTTCATGAAATACGCAGATCAAAACTTCTTTGGAATTAAAAGTTCTGATGACCAGCTATGCCTTATAAGGAACTCCAAGGGCAATCTTCTGCTAATTTTTAAGATGGAAGACTGAAGAGGCAAAATATAATTTTCCTTTATCCTTGTAGTTCACTCCTTCCTTTCCCTCATGTATTCATCTCTGCTCTTATTTATAGCCTTACTGATTTGTCAAAATGTTACTAAATGAGCTAATTTTTCTATTTCATTCTTTTTTTCTTTTAGAAGTCCTAGAAAAGCCACCTTGTCTCCTTGCTCAGTTATTACTGCACAGTATTTGAGTTCTATCCTTATCTTGTCTGTCTTCACATTCTCTATTCTCAGAGTGTCTCCATTTCAGTGTGTTTTGTAAAGCTGTTTTTTATTTCCCTTCCACCGCGGATCCTTGTCAGTTTGTAGACCATTTCACAAACTCATGTATATTATGTATATTTTATTGGAGGTCTCGCACCTTCCAGTTTTCTGGACTTAATTTCTCTTTTGTGCCCCTTTTTCACTCTCTTTGTTTCTCTCTGTCCTTCCTTCCTTCCCTCAGCATTCAGCTTCTGTGCAAGTCATAATATTCCAGTTTTCTCCACTTTTTTAGCTCATGTTAGATATAGGCAGCTTCCACGGTGTCCTTGAGCAGGGAGCTGAAGGCTTAAAACAAGATGGATTGTTGCATTGATCCTGATATGCTGTATGTGTAGCAACTCACCTAGAGCACAGTCAGTGCAACCTCACTGAAATTAGGTAACTTAGGAGACTAAAAAGTCTCTCCTAAGCATGTTTGACATCAGGCTTACTTGGTAAAAAAAATTCTAAATAGATTTTCATAGGAATAGGTAGATGAATGTATTTAACATGAGGGCCACCTTCTAATATGTCTCATAGCCTGTTTTTAAATTATTCATGTGATGGAATACTTTCATGCAAAAGTACAGCTACAAAGAAGCATTTTTTTTCTTCTACACTTAGATTTCAGCTAAAATATCTCAATCTTGAAAGCAACTAAAATGTTCATCTCACAATAGAATGTGCCTAGATGGATTTATAAGACAGTGCACCCTTGTCTGTAGCAAAATATAGAACTTAAATTAATTTAAATTCAATACAATACATATTTGTATGGAAATTCTGAACGTAATAACCATTTCTCTGTCTTTCTAGCTACATTTTTCTTTCATCTAAATATCTGAGTGAATGACAATATCCTGCTGTGATTTTGTCTAAATCACAATAAATATAACATAATGCAGCATTTTCCAAAGCTTCCAATTTTTAATGAAAGTTAAAAGTTGCTGTACTGGTATCTTTTATTTAGATAGCCTTACTCTTTAGACAGCCTTACTCTACTCCTTTGCCTTTGTTAGCAACCTGCTTTATTTCATTTTATATATATTTTTTGTTTAAGACCACATCAAGTTGAATTTTTAAATACCTAGAATCTGCTTGTCTACATACAACACTAAATTGTGCTATAGGCTATATAGAGGTCCTCCCAGCCTCCTGCTGAAGTCCCTAGGAGCTCTGAGAATGCAAAGACAGAATATGGGTACAGAGCACTTGAAGTTTAAGCTTAAACATTCCTTATCCTTGTCTTCAATTACAGAATCTCTTGGCTGAAAAGGTGGAGCAGCTGATGGAGTGGAGCTCAAGGCGTTCAGTCATCCGTATGAACGGAGACAAATTCCGAAGATTTGTGAAGGCTCCGCCTCGTAACTACTCTGTGATAGTGATGTTCACTGCTCTCCAGCCGCAGCGGCAGTGCTCTGTTTGCAGGTAATTTATACCTTAGTGATCTTTTTCATCTTCTTCACCACAGTTTTCAAGTGAACACTTTAATCAATGTGCAGTACACTGAGGATAGTTCTTTACATGGGATAGATGCTTACTATTTAGCAGGCTCATTTGTTTGTTACAGCATCTTTTCAACTGCCTTTTAGTCTATATGCCAAATTTTAGAAGCCTTCCTATTTTTGAGTTTTATTAAATCACAGTTGAATAAAAAGTACATGACTAAGGAAGACTTTAAGAAATCTGCTTTATTTTATTATCAGTTGACCATGATCTTTTCAAAGATGCCTCATGACAGAAGTGATCCACTACCATTTAACAATATGACATTTCACTGATTTCTTTAAATAAGAGATATCCAAGGCTCTGATGAAGATGGGAGTTACCCTGTAACTTTGCAGTTTTGGAGAGTTCTTACATGCAAGCACCTTTTTCCACAAGGACGTGCTTATTGTGGAATACTGTCTGACACTGCACATTGATATGTTCTGGTGACTCCTTTTAGAATATGTGTAAGAGTGGCTCTGGTATTCTTCTAAGTTCAAGATCTTTCTCTGCATGTTCTTAGTTCAGTAAGTTAATCCAAAATTGACTAATGATAGGCATGGAAATAGGGCCAAGAGACTGAAAGGTAGTCATGCACTTAATTACCTTACTAAATCAGAAGCTGAGCTAATAAAACCTTATTCAGACAAAATATGCCTTAGAAATTATTGTTTAGTAATAGATGGGATTAATGTGCAGGGAGTTCTAAACAGTATTTAAATAGGCAGCAAAATACTCCATAGAACTACGAAATACATAAACTACATATGAAGAAGTGTTATTTCTTGGTTTTAAATAGAAGCACTTTAAACAATACACAAAGTTGGTAAATGCACCATCTTGTTAGATCGCTTAGGTGTTGGAATATGTGATATTTACAGCAGAAACTTTAACGTCTGTACCTGTAGTCATGTGGGTTTTATTGGATTTTTTTATTATAGATTGTTTGTCATGGAAGTCAGTTGGCCAGTTTTGAGGGAGAGTATATAAATTGCATTCCTGTGACTTCATCTTCCACATCTGAACTGTGAAGGTGAAGGAGTAGGTACAGAAGCTTTCCAACATTCTTAAGTCAAAGTAGATTTTTCTTTAAAGCTTCCAGCACTTGACTGCTGTTATTTTTTTTTCTTTGTGTGGCCAGAGTTCAACTTTACGAGATGAAATAGGAGTTGAAAGTTTACCTTATGGTTTAAATCCCTCCTTATTTTCCTACTCAGTAGATAAAGCTACAAGAGATGCACTAAGTTCAGCTTTATAAGGGTCAGTGTATTCATCATTATAATGGCCATAGCAAATTTTTTCCCTGTATTATGTATATCTCTTTTGTAGGGCATCTGAAAACAACATAAATATTACTATTATTAAGGAAGTTAATTTTGCTTACGACTGTATATTGTTTAAGGAAGTCAATTTTGCTTACAACTGTATATTGTTTACTGTGCTGAAAAGAGCTTATAAACTTTGTCCTGTAATATACCAGGCTAACCATTTATGTACAGAAGAAACTGAAAATCTTTGAGCATAAAATGAAGGAAAAAAATCAACATACTGCTTTCAGTTGCTTTTGTTTAAATAAATGTGAAGTTGTGATCCGCTTTTTCATGTCAAATAAAAGGAATTTAATGAGGTTGATCGTAGTGCACATAAAACCATTATCAGGAAAACTGATGTTTTCAAATCAATGACTAATTAATGGACAGGAGCACTGAAAGGATATACAGAACTCAAATGCATGCATTACTTTATTGTTAGCTATTTACTAGACACTTTGCCTGAAGGAAAAATAGATTTTTTTAACTTAATCTGTAATGTTCTGTGAGGATGCTTTTGTCCAAGGTTGAAGTTAACTGTTCCTCATCAAAATATTTTCAGAACAATTGCATACAAAAAAAATCAATGTCATATTTCAAAAATGAAAAAGCACCTAGACTAAAATCTTTACATTGAATAACTTTGTCACAAGAGTTGGTATTTTTTTTCCCCTATAAATTGAGCCTGGTTAGTTTATGCAGCACAGGATTATTGGGGAAAAAAAAAAAAAAAAAAAAAAAAAAAAAGGTGTTATCTTTTCCCTTTGATGGCTAGATTTGACATTTCAATGTTTTGTCTCTTTTAAATGTCCAGTTTATAAAGAACAGGGGTGCAGTATTTTCAAAAGGGAAAATAAGATGTTTGTATGCTGCTGTTGCTTAGAGCTACATCAAATGCTAAGCATAAAAACCACAGCATTATGCAAAAAGATAACAGGATGGGGAGCAATGGTAGGAAATGTGGTCCTCTTCTGGAGAAGAGCAGTGAAAGCTGGTCATCATTAGAGCAGACCATTGCAGATTTGGACATTTGAGGCCAGAAGGATCATGTGCATCCTATATTGTTAAAATAAATTTTATTTTTTGTATAGCTAATTTTGTATTTGGTTATATTTAGAATGTTTGTTGTTAAAATGAGCCCCTGCTTACAGTACAATCAGTATGAGTTTTCTGACAGGTGTTTTGAATGACTGTGCCACCAAAGATTGCATTTGGGAAGCTAGTGACGTCTTTGGCACTCTTCAAAGCAAATGCAAAGTCAGTGTGGTGGTCCAAGTTCTCTATCAGACTAAGGACTATTGTGCCTCTCCATTTGTGCAAAGTACTATAGTTTGAATGTTGCCTAGAAGGTATGAAGAAAGGATTTCTCCCCACACCAACATCCTTTTTAATGCTGGAGAAGCTCCAAATTTTGGATGAAATTTGGTTGAGGTGATCTTAGCCTAGTCTTAAAACACTTGGAGGCATGATACTTCAACATTTTTTAAAAGTCTTACCTATTATGTAGCAAGGACCTGCATATGTAAAGCTGACCAAATTTGTCTCAGGGAATCCAAGGCTTTTCTGTGCACAGCAAGGACATTGTAACATCAATCACTTAAATATCACTTGCTCTTAAAATGCCACATACAAAGAAGTCTCTGAGACTCCAGATATTTGGATAAAACTTTTCAGTGAAAGGATTTGAATTTTTTTTTTTTTTTTCAATAAAACCAAAGCATATTATTTTGTAGTAGTTCATTCTCTAGTAAAAGTTACTCAACATAAGATCTTTTTTTTCCAATGGGATGAGTATGGTTTCTTTACCATTGCAGGAGATTAATAGATAAGATTATCATCTTGAGAAAGATCAATTAGAATTTTTTTTGACTGCTCTATTTGCCAGTTTTTTGAAACTTGCCTGTTCATCCAGTGCTAGACTTGTTTCTTCCTGATATACATCATATTGTGGTATTTAATGCTTTCCGTTCACTTAATTTTGCTTGATTTGCTTCTAATTTTTGGTACTATCCCTTTTCAATATACACTTTTAAAAATTAGAACTCATATGTCTGAATTACTGATTACTCTGCCCAAGACAAATTCAGTTGACTTATAGATGTTTCTAAAAGACAACTACTAGTTTGTCATCTTTGAGACAGTATTCATCTTAATGAAATATTTTCACAAACCGTCGACTAGAAAATATATCCGTAGGCTATCTCAATCAATCCAGCCTAACACATGAAGGCTTCTGTAAACCAGCAGCTCTGTGTATGCATTAGTAGTGCTTCTAGTCATGCCTCTGGAGTGTTTTTCAAGGAAATTCTGTCTTTATCCTAAAGCGAATTTTGGAGCACAACATTTTCATCTAGCTTTGTGGACAAGCAAGTTTCAATTTTCTGGTCCAAAGAACTGTTGAAAGCCATCTGATGTCTTCACAACTGTGTGAGTGGTAGCATAAATATCAATGTTCCTGTTGACACATTTGTTTAGGCTCAATATAAAGTAGCTTGTATTGAGAGACAAATTAAACAACAGATTAGATGTCCTATGTGCTTTCAAATGTGAAGTCATTGGTGGTAGTGGGATGTGTTTCTAACAGTTGGAGATGTGTGGGTTTTTTTCCATGCTCGTTTAGAAATGTGCTTGATTAAACAGTTTTGTTCCCAGGAAATTAAACATGGTTAGTCTTAATTGACTTGACGTGTTATTACTATTCTTGGTGTATATACTCTGCAAAAGCACAATGGAAGGAGATACTAAAGAGTCTCTTATGAACTGTGATGATTAATGAGTTTGGATTATTTTGGTTTGGATGAACAGTCAGAAATAATCTAAGTCTAAACAGTGATTCCTCAGGATATAAGACCAGCTTCCCTTTTTCCTTTGTGCTTAGGTTTTCACTCAACTAGATAGTTGCTCTCTGTTACCCACATCATTCTGAAAAAAATCACTTCTGAAAAAAAATCACTTATGTATATAAGAAGGAGAACAAAATAATAGTCACTCTAACAACAGCATCTTCACAGAGATGAAGACTGTCTCCCAGACTGTACTTTGTATTGTATCCAGGCAAATGATAAATACTAGTCTGACTTGAATGCATTTTTCTGTGAAATTCTCTTCCGGCTTCTCTGCTCTTCATCTTCTTGCCTCTTGCAATCCGTTTCCCCATTTTATTATCACTACATTTTCCCAAAGGGATCAGCATCATTTTATGAACAAGACTTCAATGAGTGTCGCCCCGTCTCCACTCAATTATTAGTGCTTTGATTTTCAGCTGCACATGGGCTTTGGGTCTAGCCTGCTGAAACCATCACTGTGCTGACTGTTCCTCTGCATCTTTCATAGTTATTATTCCCTCATTCTTTTTGTTTGTTGCTGTAACATCTAATCACTCCATAAGCAAATTAGATGAGGTCTTTTGTTTTACTTTCTAAGCTCTACTTCTTTCGTCTCACTGACAGAAGCAACCATCTCTGCTTTGCTTATGGGTGCATATCAGAGATGTCCTGTTTTTTTGCCAAACATTGAAAAGATCAGAGCAGTGTCAGGGGCTAAAGATGCTGCATTTCAGTGGATAGGGTCTGTAGCTTGACTTTTGCCATGAGTTTGTTATGTGATAAAGGTTAAAACATGTAAATTAGACATGTACATCTCTCTGTGAATTTCAAGCTACCTGAAACAAATGGATTTTGTTTTACAGGCTTTCTACTATGCTTGTTTATGTCTCTGAATTCCCCAATATTTCTTTTAAAGATATAACTGAACCTGTTTGAATCATTGCAAATCAAGATTAAATCCTAGAATTACCATCATAAATGATCAGGAGGAAAATGGAGAAGTGCAACAGAGGAAGACTATAGTAATGCAGGTGATCACTTGAGGAGACAAACTTGTAAACTGCACTAAATTGAAATTTGTGTTGTTTCAATCCTGGATGATGATTAACAGTATTTTACTGTGGAAGTAACAAGCCTGGTTCCACATTCTTGGAAAACACAATTTTGTACAGACAGTATTTATGAAGAAGCAGCTAGTAGTGGTTGATAACGGACAGGAGTTTGTGTAGCCAGTAATTCTCTTGGCCCCCTACATTGACTAGACTATTGTATTTTTCAAAGTGTCAGCACTGATTACTTCCATTAGTTGAAGTAGTGTCTGTGTCTATAAATACATGTGTGTAAATACACATATGAAGTATATACATAAAATATATATGTAGCATGTGAGGGAGATTGCAGATGTGGCACATGTTTTCTAAAGACTTTTTCTGTTGTATTTGTGTGACAAGGCTGAATTCTGTCAAATTATTAATGGCATCTATTGGAACAAGTTACTGCAGAAAACCTGCTGCAGAATGAGCTCCAAGTCAACTGATTAAGCTATTCCTTATGTTTTTCTTAGAGGATTATGTAAAAGGTAGGGTATAATTCAATATATAGTTTGTGTGTGTTTCATAAAGGGCTCTGATTGTAACTACCTTCTGCTGTTGACTCACAATGTGTACAAGTAAATGATAAAATATATGACAAGAGATTCCACATAATTTTATTAACATCTGCCCTATCAATGAGACCTCTGAGAGGAGGTTTTTAATCTAGAAAAGACAGGAATTCTGTTGTTTTCCCTGTTCAAGAAGGTATCTCAGAAAATTGTTTTCAAGTAGCTGACTGAAGAGTTAGGTCAACAGCAGAATTTTGACAATCAAGGAGGAGTCATCAGAAGAAATGAGATCCTCTGCCTTTCATTTTTTTGTTGGTTGATCAAGAGCGGGTAGTGAGAAAGGCATTGACATGTTTCTTAACTGCACTAAGAACTTTTATTCAAAGAAGGAACAGGAGATGTGGAAGGAGCAGTTGGAAGTTCTGCCATTGTTTTTTCAATGCACTTCAGGATCTTGATAGAATCATAGAATCATTTTTGTTAGAAAAGATCACTGAGTTCAACTGTTAACCTAACACTGCCAAGTCCACCTCTAAACCATGTCCATAAGCACCTCATCTACTTGTTTTTTTAAACACCTCCAGGGATGTTGACTCAAGTCTTTCCCTGGGCAGCCTGTTCCCTTGCCTGACAACCCTTTTGGTAAATAAGTTTTTCCTAATATCCATTCTAAACGTCCCCTGGCACAACCTGGGGCCATTTCCTCTCATCCTATTGCTTTTTACATTGGAGAAGAGACCAACACCCTCCATGTTACAACCTCCTTTCAGGTAGTTGTAGACAGCGATAAGGTCTCCCCTCAGCCTCCTTTTCTCAAGGCTGAACAGCCCCAGCTCCCTCAACCATTCCTCACAGGACTTGTTTTCTAGACCCTTTACTGTTTTCATTGCCCTTCTCCAAGTCCTGTTTAATAGGACAGTAATTTTATACTTGACTCATAAGATACTCTTTATTCTTCATGTGGTCACAATTTTAATTTTCTTATTTTCTTTTGTATTTTGTTTTGTTTGGTGGTTGTTGTTGTTTTTACTTTGCAACTTCTACAATATAAGACCTCATAGCTACTTTTCATCTGTAGAATACTGAAAATTTCATGGGATGCTGCAAGCAGAATAGCATGGATTTCAGCTTGCTTTCTCTTGGTATGGATATCTAGGTTGCATAGAAAGTGTAGCTTTCAACTAGTATCTATACTATCTTCATTTTGTTGTGTGTGGAGAATTTTTGGACACTATTTTATAGATTCTTCAGTGCTTTTTGTTGTGACATTATAAGCCCCCCAAAACAAAAATGAAAACAAATAAGCATTCTGAATTTATTATCTTCTTGATACTGAGAAGAAGTTAAAGTATGAACATAATCCCTTCCTCTCTTTGTTTTGGGAAAACCATTCTGAACAAAAACCAAAAGTTGTTTTAGAGGTAAATTGTAGCATTGATCACAGTTTACTTTAAACAGATGGAGAAGAACGGGTAGGTGACCTGGTAGTAGATTCTTTGCCAATTGTACATTTGTGTTTTGTACAGTCCATAATAGTGCCAAAAAATAATGCTTTACTGCTTTCTTTGGCAAAGAATTCCACAGTCTCTTTTATTGGTTTCCTCGTGTTCTGTTTGTGTTTTCCTTACTAAAATGTTGGACTAATACAATAAATTAATCTAATTTAATATAGTTCAGGCTATACAAATCTGATTATCTGCCATAGACATCCACATAATTAATATTTTTAAACAAAACTTTTAATATTTCTTGAGCACCACTTGTGTAATGTAAGAAATTTTTGTAGAGAATTTGCTTAGCAGCTTTTCTGTATGTTGAATTTTCCAAGTAAATCTAATAGTAGTATTCCATTTTGGTCTGGCCACTGTTTTCTAGTAGCTGGTTAATATTACTGTTGTGCTAGTTCCTGTGTTGCTGTTATGATGAAATTCGTAAAAGGTGACTGTAACAGTACTTAGAGCTAAATCTTACCTATCAAAAAATCCTGTCAAAATAACAAGAGCAGTGCTAACATGTTATTATCCTGGTGAGTTCATACCAAGTGTAGTTCTGCCCTATGTCTTTGTAGTAGTTCATATAATTATTATAATAGTGTCATATAATTAATATTACTTCATAGAAACAGATGGATAGAAATGATAGTAACTAATGATAGAGATAAGTGGATAAGAAGTGACAGAGTTTATATTGCCTGATATTAATTGGAGGTTGAATTTTTTTCAGCCAAGTGCTTATGCTTTTTACTATTATTGTATCTGAAAAGGAATAGCCAACACTACAAAAAGATATTAATGTGATTGCATCAGCATTGTATTAATTGGAAATTATATAGTGGACTGTAGCATGTTCTTCAGTTCTGCATGTAGGAATCCTGCCCCTCCTTGTTTCACTCTCTCTTCAAGAGCTGCCATGAGGGTGTATTACAAAATGCTTTGCTGTCTTCAGTCTGAGGACGAAATTGTTCTTTGAATCTGTTACAGAAAAATCTAAGACCGCCTTTTGCAAAATTATACTTTCTGAAGTATACTTTCTGCCTATTATATTCATTCAAAATAGTTCAAAATTACAAAATACAGGGAGGTCAACAGGAACAAGAGTGTGCTCTCAAATAGTAGAGGCATGACTGGAGTATTTGAATTTCCCAGAAATACTATTTCATCACGAGTAAAAGGTAGACTAAGAAGAATGATGGAATCAAGATAAAGTGATTTTTATCTTGTTCTTATAATAAAAATGGTCTGACTTTAATATAGCAAGTTTAACAGAACAGTGTCCTACAGATACTGAAGATTTTACAGCATTCCTTTGATGTTGTCTGACTGCCCTCTTCAGGATGACAGTGAATATCTTAGTCTGCTTAATGTTAGCATCTGTTTCTAGAAATAACCAATCTAATGCCTGAATTACATTTTTTTAATAATTGCAACTTTGCATGTTGAATAAGTGTGTTAAGTAGCAAATTTTACTCAATTAGGTAATAAAGGTGAAAGTTGAGTTTTGTTGTGGTACATAAGACTTTTTCTTTAGTGGGGTAAGGCATCATAAAATTTTATTTTAGCTTATTTTTTTTTTATGACGGACATTTTTTGTGTACAATATGTTCCTTGATACAACACAACTCTGCTGTTGTATAATAAATTTCAAGCCTAAGGCTGATCTCAGTTATGAGAAAATGGGAAGGGTCTTATGATATCTATGGTCCTATCAACCCCTCCCCACTCTTTGCTCTCTCAGAATACAATATGTATTATGTATGCTTAGTGTGGAGTTTTTCTTGCGACAGATTTTTGCATCTACTACTTTTAAGTAAACAGCATTCTGCACCATCAAATATATGAACTGGTTTTGTAGAAACACTGTTTTGAGAAAAGCTGCAGAATAATTTTATTTATACAGCTTTGGCATTTTACCACATGCGAAGATAAGTTTCCGACTGGTAGAACCTTGGTTTGGACTCTACAGCAGATATGAATATTTAGTAATATGGAAATAATTAGCAAACTAGCCTGTGTAAAGCCAAAAGTACTGCAAGGATTCTTTCAGTTTGTCTTTGTCCTCCTCTGAATTATTTGTTGATAAGAATTTGTCCTGTGGAAGAACCCATGGTTTTATGGTTCTGTGATGGTGTGTTTAGAGAATGTCTCTGATGGTAAGGATCGCAGAATTCTTCTTCTGGAATGGCTTTTTTCCTTTCCCCTTGGTGCAGACAGAGCAAAGTTGTTTGGTTTGTTTTGTTTTCTTTTAGAATGAATGAATGAACAAACAAAGCTCAACCAACCAAAAAGACCTCGCCTGAGTATAGAACCATGAGTAAAGCCAAAAGGAGGCGTTCTGACAAATTTGAGTAGCTACAATATGATTTTCTAGTGGTGACAGGAGAGATTATGTAACCCTATATGTTGTGCAAAATCATCCTTTTTAGCACTTTTAAAACAAGTTTTATGAAAATTGTGTGTTATGCTACTTACAAGCCTATTGTTAATTTAGTTGATATCATTTCAACAGTGCTTAGCAGTTTCTGTGGCTCTTTCTATGGCTCTGCTATTTTGGGAAAATTACTACTGTCACGTTTCTGTGTTATTTTTCTATTGGTTTCAGAATTCGTTATATGCAGCTGCCTTCAGCAAGTAAATCCTGATATGGTACTCAAGGGCCATGTAAGCATCTCCTTGCATGGATCTGTTAGGAGATTTGCGTGGTGCTTGCCACTCAGGCCACTCCTGTTTTCAGAGACTTTTAAATACGGAAAAAACTACTTTTTGTTATCATCTTGGAATGTCTCTGATATAGTTGCACTTAACAGATTTCTAATTTTGGAGAAGGCACATTTGGAGCAAAATGCTCTATAACTAGCTGAAACTTTCTTTAATTGATGGTACGGGTGTTGAGAATGGTACTGCAAGTGTAACTCATCTAACTGCTGCATCTGGTTAGAGAATCAGCAAATGCCACATGGATGTATGTTTGTTTCTTTTCCTTAACAGGCAAGCTAATGAAGAATATCAAGTACTGGCTAATTCATGGCGCTATTCATCTGCTTTTTCAAACAAACTGTTTTTCACAATAGTGGATTATGATGAAGGGGCAGATGTTTTTCAACAGGTAAATGTTGGATACAATAAAACAATCCTAATTTTTAGAACTACATGCTGATTCGCCAAATGATACCAGACAAATTATTTTTTGTGTGCAGGTGTGTACCTCTGTGTTTTGTATACAAATTTTTCCTGGTTAAAAACACCAGGCACTCCAGTTTTCATGACACTAGCGAAGACAGGTTGTAGCACTAGCCACTTCTAGGATTTTCTAAGTATATTTTATAAGGTTTGTTTGTAGGTTACATTAAATGTATGCATTTTTTTGTTTCATTTTTTCATTATATGTATGTGATTTTTTTTTTCATTTCTCTTTTTTGTTAATGTCATTTTTTAGAATTAATCGCAGTGCAACTAACATTTGCATTTACAAATTTGCTTTATCTCTAGGGGAAAAAAGCTCTTAACTAAAAGAGCCTTTTAATTGCTTTTAGGTAATACAGTATTCTTCAACTCTAGTAATATTTGTATTAATCTGGAAGTTCTTCAGGGAAAAGAGATTGGTTTAGATTTTATATATTGGTTATGAAGAGTGAAAATTCAATTGTTAGAGAACAGTCTAAGGCTCCCTCTTAAATTGAGTAGTCAAGGCAAAATACATCCCTTGCAAATTAATAGTAAATACTGACGTGCTTTTCTCTGATATTTGTCTGTTTATTGAAGCTAAAAATGTAGATTGGAGAGTGACAGATTTTGAAGTTCTCTGTTTTTACCACCTTTTGGTTAAGTGTATGCTTTAAAATTTTCAGGGGAAAAGTTTAATACTTATTTTTTAAATTACTCTGTTTAGTAAATATTTTTGCTTTCAATTGGCATCTTGCAATGTGTTATGTAAAGAATGGCTATGAATGGCTTAAGATATTGCTTTAAACATTTTAGTGCCTACAAGTTTTAAGATCATCTTACATTATCCTACATGGTTACAATAATAGAAAATAGGCTCTTTGATCTTCCCTTAAGACAATCAATACATATTAAAATAGTCGGTCCAACTTATTCCATGTGTAAAAGGGCACAAATTCAGCTTATTTCAGGTGATATGCATTAAAAGGCAAGTAAAATTTAGACCAAATTAGATTAAAATATATAATTTTTTACTGTCTTTGAGAAAAAAAGTGCTTAAGAAGAAGTGGTAGCAATGGCAATTTAAGATGGGAAATGTAAATCTGACCTTATGTTTATGTGTGCAAACCAGTCATGTAATACTGATACCATAACAAAAAAATCTCAGAAAGTAATGTGACCGATTTTTGTTTCAGCTTTTACTCTATTTGTAAAGAAATGACAGAGCAGTTGCAGAGTAACTGCCCCCACACTCTACACAATGTCAGAAGACTTCTGTATCTCAAAATGTTTCTGTGTCTTGTAAAATATTTTATTAAATTGCTTCACAACATTTGTCTTAGCCTTTCTCAGAATACTTTTTATTTTTGAATCAGTTCATTAAAGGGGGCACAGATGGAAAATAATTTAATAGCTCATAATTTCTATTGATAAAATTCAGTTCTGTAGTTGATTAAATATAATGTTTTGATTATGTGATAAAAGTCATTTTAAGGAATTAAACAAACAAGTTTACTCTGCATTTGCTACTTAAAGATCTTCATATTGTCATCTCTGAGTATTTCGCCTGATTCATTTTCATTTTTTTTCAAGTGTTTTATTTCACTCCTTCTGAGATGGACTGAACATGAAGGAATTTTATGTAGTAAAATTATATTCTCCTGTACCATTTAAAGTGGCTAATGTAAATCTATTTGTTTATCACCCTTGAGTTTTTTGATATGATATTACTAGTTCCAATGACAACAACACGTACGTTAACAGTCATGTAATTTCTAGGGCAAGTTAGGTGTATAAGCTAGTTATCTAAAAGGACTAGTCAGTAATCTAGTTAATTTTGGAGGGCTAGGTAAGAGAAACAGTATCAGCCTCTTTGAACACTTTTTTCCTCCAGTAGAATTATAGCCTAATATACTTTAAAAGAATGGATGAATGTGGGCTCTCTGATTTCTTAATTACAAGAAAATTCTTACAGTGTGTGAGAACTTTAAAGCATAAGATATTCAGAAAAGCTTGCAGATAAAATACTCTGAAAAGTTAAACATCCCAAAGAATCTGTGGGAAAGAACATTCTGAGGACTTTTTTTGGAGAACTATACATGAAGATGTATAAGAAAGAGTAACGTATGGAGGCAAATAATATTTTTCATGCTATTTAGAGTTGTTTTATACATAAAAGGTAAATATTTTTAAGGATAGACTTACTAATTTTTTTTCTGCTATTTTTTGGTGTTGTAGCTGAATATGAACTCCGCTCCGACTTTCATGCATTTTCCTCCAAAAGGTAAACCCAAGAGAGCTGACACGTTTGACCTGCAGCGAATCGGATTTGCAGCTGAGCAGCTAGCTAAATGGATAGCTGACAGAACAGATGTTCATGTAAGTCTTTTGACAATTTTAAAAGTTGAAGCCAAATGTATCTTTGTAGTCTGAGACAGCCTGCTGACAAATTCCATCTTTCCTTAGTACTTTTTCTTCTGAAGGCTAGGTTCTAGAACACATTAAAAAAAGGAAGAAAAAAAAAATAATAGAATCATAGAATATCCTTAGTTTAATGGATATATAGTTGTGGTACTTTTGGTAACTTTGGTAACATTTATTTGCAATCTGTGTTTGCATTTATCTTTTCCAGATTAGAGTGTTCAGGCCTCCTAACTATTCTGGTACAATTGCACTGGCTCTTCTGGTATCTCTTGTTGGTGGCTTGTTATATCTGCGGAGAAATAACTTAGAGTTTATCTACAACAAAACTGGCTGGGCCATGGCAGCTCTGGTATGCCGATTTTCCTTACTAATATGCTTTTTATTAGTTTCTTGTTTTAGCATATGTGTCTTCATTACTTCCACAGTAAATTACAAGACATTGCATTAACACATTCTTCAGAACGGTACTACATTTGAGGGCTAATTCTCCTAAGCAGTTACTTTTAGGGATTCACTGAAAATTAGCAAATTCTCTGATGGCTGCAGACTTTTGTTTGAACTTTAATGAGAAAATATTTTTAATTTGTGTTACTAATGCTCACTGCTATCATTCAACTTGCCCTTCTTTATAAAAGCGGTAATGTTGTGATTGGTTTAGTGTGTATATTCATGTCAGGCTGTATCACTTTAGAGTAATGAAAGGTTAAGAAAAGTAACCGAGACTTTTATATGTTTGTAAGGAAATGATAAAAGAACTAAGAAATGAAGAAAAAGGTGGAATTCTTTCCAAAACTGGTATCAGTGGTACTGACCTTAACTTTCCACTGTTAACATAAATAAGACTAGGATGCTGTTCCAGGGTTAACTCCAAGGAAATTCTAAAGCTAGCCAGTTGTTTGTTTGAAATATTAGTCAACTAAATCCTCAAGGCCATAAATAATGAATTAAGGTTTAGCCTGCTTAAAAGTGTATTGCAGTGTGCTTATTTACATCATAGTTTTCGAATAACTGAGTAGACTAATGCAAAATGTGGACTGTGCTGCATAGTCAGCCGTCTTGGTTTTCGATAGGAAATAGCATGCAAGGATGGTAGATGATGGTTGAGGTGTGTCAAAAAGTACTCATTACTCTGGCATCATTGTGACTGACAGAAGAGGAAAAATATGAGAAGCAGCATCTAAGGCTTAATTTTCAAGGAAATAGAGTCAGGAGCATCGTTATCAACACTCTGATAGTGTCTGGGGTTATCAAGTCCAATCAACATTTTACAGCTTAATTGAGCTCCTTTGTGTTAGCAATATGTTAATTGAGAACAGTACTTTTAAAAATTTTGTCCATGTGTTTTGTACAACATAAGCCAAGCTTTTCTTCTGTTTTGATATAAATGACTATTTATTCACTTCATTGTTTTAAAGACTTTTTCTCAACTTGTGTCAATATGAGTTAACCTTTCTTGAAAGCACATGTCTAGGATTATAGTTGAAATATGAATTTACTTGTGCAGCAGCATTAATATTTTATTTTTATCTGGGCTCCCTTTCTCACGAAAGTGTGGACCAGGTTGTCATTTGGGGTCAGTTCCAACCTGACCTATTCTATGATTCTGTGTAGTTTAGCTCTACTAGAAGTATGTTACTGATATATCCTATAATCCTATTTGCCTTTTCAAAGACACATCATATTGATGGTTTTCTGTTCTGCTTGGATTAAAAAATATGAAAAGGTACCTTCTTTTTTGACATTTTCAGCTGATGGACCCATCTGCAGCTTTTATTAAATCAGTTTTGTTAATGTATTTCCTGTAAAATTCTGTTTATTTTAACAATGAATAGCACTTAGAGATTATTTTAGAAAAAAGTCTTATATTTGAAAGTATACAGCAATTAATCTCGTCTTTGAACTGATGCTTCACTTTTTTAGTCATTACTGTTCTTTTTCCTTTATAATGTTGTCAAAGCCCTATACTGCAAAATGTTTTATCAAAGACCATAGAGTTACCAGAAGTCATTTTGGCTTTAACATACAAGTTAATATTATAAGGTCTTCTTGGTGGAATCAGCAGGGACTCTTGATTCCAGGCTTTTGTACACGTGACTTCAGTTCTGTGAAAGAGCTAGAATATGTCAAGATCCACAGAAGAAAACAGACAGTCATTAATATATTCAATCTAAGATATTGTGTAGTTATGATTCTCTTACATTGTGCTTTTTTTCTACCAGTGAGATTTAAAGCTTCTTTTTTCATAAAAGCTAATTAAGAGGAAAAATGGAGAAGATGGTGTCCAGTTAAGCAGAGATAGTCATGTCTCATAAAATGCTTTTATGAAGTGTATAAATAACAAAGAAATACTTAATTTTAAGGAATTATGTTCTTTTTTTTTTCTTTCTGAACTTAAAAAAAAAAAAGGCAAAAAATAAACAAATAATACAGGGAAAGCCTGGCGAGATGCATAAAACTACAGGAAGACCATGTTTTTGACAGTATTGGCAATTAGTTTGTTCCTTATTGGCTGTTCTTATTATGGATGTTGCAGAACTGAGAAGGGATAACTGGGAGCCTTTTTCTGAAAGCTGCAGTTTTGAGTTTTGATTGGTTTTGGGGAGGTGTTGTACTGCTAGGTAGCTGGCATTCATTAACCATATGGAAAGTAATATTTTTTATTTCAGCTGAAACTCATTCATAGATATTCTAGAATTCAGTAACTGAAAACTATATCATTGCACACACGCAAGTCTCTTGTTTTCTTTTGCTTGTTTTTCAGAGCTTCTTAGTTTGTTTTGAAGAGTTTTCATGTTCTGAAATGTTGGATAATTATTTAAATGAAAAATGGGCAGTGCCTCTCTGCCCGATTGAATGATCTGATCCTAAAAATCAGAAAAACATTCTCAGCATAAATTGCCACTGCTGTTCTTACTAACAGGATAACACAGGATCCCAGAAAGGCTGACTGAATTTTTATTTGACATCTCTTTTGATGCCAAAAAGTTGTGTCTCATAGATAATAGTTCCAGCACTGTTTCAGGAAAATATTTAGGAATGCAGGTTTTAGTGACCCATCTAATGTTTTGATAGACTATTAGAAGCAAGACCAGAGCTTTTGTCTCATACGGTGATTCCAATGCCAACTCACACAAGACTGTTGAATTGGTTTTGTCCTCAACATTAGATTGTGCAAGTGCAATGCATCCCCCCATAGAAGCACTGCAGACTCTGGTAGTACCTTGTATGCCTTAGGCATTTTTACTTGCAACATTACTCAAAAGACCTTTGGAATGGCAAATCACGATGACTGAGTCACAGTGCATAATATCCCCAAAAATGTCTTTTGAGATCACATCCAAAATTTATCCCCTAGTTTATTTTAGACTTTAATTCAAGTCCTACTATCCATCTATAGATATTTTTCCCTCTGACATGCTAGCATAAAGATGAGGAAAGGCTTCAGTCACCAGGTATTTACAGAGCCCTGTCCTTTTATAATGATAACAAGAAGCAATTCAGATTCTCATCAAGACTCTGAATTTCGGCATAAAAGGTCGGACAATATAAACTGGGCAGATTTGTAACATTTTTAGATAAGGAATTGCTACATTTTAGACAACAGTACTGGTGCTGAGAGTTATTTTTTTCAGTTGGCTAGAATGGGGCTACTAGGGGGCTTTTCTTTACCAGGCTGCCACTTTGGTTTTCTGCATGTGATTTTCTGTTTTGTTGTATATGTATATTTCAGGAATATATATACCTGTGGAATCTGGGAAGGCAAAGTCTGTGCTCAGATTCAAAGGTAGCTGCCTAGGAATTTGCTCTATCGGGCAAAATAAGTCACCTGAATGAGGAGAGAAAGCATATGTTTACTGTTGTCATAACAGTTAATGGTTATGAGAAATGTGTTCTGTGGTGATACACCCCACAGTATGTACTGTAGAGTACATTCATCATCAGTTATTACTCCAAAAGAGCTTTAAGAGTATCATGGCTACTAGTGGCTTCTTTACGCCCTTCTGGGAATGAGGATAAAAAACTGTGCTGGGTTAGCTGAATCGAGGCGATTTTCCATGGAGTGAGAAACTTGTCTTCTTAGTAGCTAGCATGGTCTTTCATTTTGGATCTAGGTCAAGAATAATAAGATAGCACTCTGGGACAGAGTTAATGTTTTCCTCCAGTAGCTTTCCGGTGTTTGGGATTTGGTACAAAAAGAATGTAAAAACTCACTGGTATCTTGGCGGTTGCCAAGCGGACAAAGGACTTTTCAACTGCCCAGCTGCAGGTGCAAGGGAACATAACGGGACAGCACCTAGATTGACATCCAGATTAATCAGTGAACTGTTCTGTACCATTAATGTCACACTCCATATATGACTGGGAAGTTACTGGGGACAGTCCTTCTTCAATGGCCACTGTCTGTGAGGGGTCCTGCTTCCTGCTCCTGTTGCCTGATCCATGACTTCCCTATGCCCGTTTGTAAACTCCGTGTTTTACTGAACTTTCTGTGCTCGCAGTGTCCGCCCTTTGGCGTCCATTGCTGGAAGCACAAGTTCCAGTAGCTAAGCATTGCTCTGTATAGCTTTGTGTATTTTATTATGGTCTTTTTATTCACTTATCCTTTATTATTCTATTAAACCTGTTTCAATTTAAATCAATGAGTCTTTCTTCCTTTTAACTTCATTCCTGCTGGGGAAGGAAAGGTGAGAGAGAGTGGCTGTTTACTGTTTACCCACCACCCAGGGTTAAACAGTAACAGAGAGTAATGTGTTTTATTCAAAGATACAGCTAGAAAAAGTTAGGCACCTCAATGTGACTGGATAGGCATCCAAAAATAACAGCAATTTCTTTCCCATTGAGGTTTTAGAGATGCACAGTACCATTTAAAGGTACAGAAACCCATTTTCTTCACTTCCATTTGATACTACCTGCCATTGAATTGTATATCTCTTGTTGGAGATTCTAATAAGTGACAGGTTGTTATTTAAAAATTGAATACAGATCTTGCAGCTCTGCAGCCTTTGAGTACAAAAGCAAAGTTAAACTGAGTAGAAAGGGTTTTATTTCTTTAAAACAATAACACTGAAATGGCTAAAACATACATATACAGAAAAGTATAAAAATTAAGTATAGAACTGTCTGACCATGTACTTTTAAAGATGTGTCGTGCTAGAAATTCAGTGTTCTGGTGGTACTCTTGATGCTTATTTACATTGTGTCTATTCTTGGGAGCCTTGTAGTACACACACAAGTGTCCCATGGGTGAGCTCAAATCAGTTTCCCTCTTAGCAAAACTAAGGCTGAAGTTGTGCTCTGTGAAGCCATCAAGATAGCACCACTTGCAATTTGTTAACAAGGTTGTTAAGTAGTTCTGTCTGCCCATGCAGTGTATCTCACCTAGGACTGGTAGTAAGTGTGAACTTCATTGCCACTGAAGATACCCTGTGGACAAGCCATAGTGCCTTGTAACAAATAATTTTTCCTTCCCTCTATGAACCACAGCAGTCAATAAATCTACTCGGTTTGCTCTTATCATTTGGATGCAGAATAAGCTACCTAAAACTGGAGGCCCTTAAAATAGCTATACTCTGAACTCCCCTGATAATTCATGTGGCATGCAGCAGTTAAAGTGGTGTTCTTGGAGTCTGACAAGGTGAAAGGAGGGAACCTGTGGATGAAAGGGGTGTCTGTGATACTCTTCTCTGTAGAACTGCTGAAGTACAGATGCTAGTCTGCGTAAGTGGAGTTGAAAATCTTTCTAAATGCTCCGAGAAAAGTGCCTCAGCTTGAGTCTTCTGTTCTCCAGTTTCCATCTTTTGTACTTTGACAAGATCCAAGAAATTTGCAGAAAGGGGCCATTTCTCTGTATTTATTTCAGTGGAACAATTCATATGCAATGTAAACCATTAAGATAAATATGAAGTCATTAATCACATATTACAAGTTGCTCATCTTTGTGTTTTAACCCCAGCTGGCAACTAAGTACCACACAGCTACTCAGTCACTACCCCCAGGGTGGGATTGAGAAGATAATCAGAATGGTAAAAGTGAGAAAATGCGTGGGTTGAGATAAAGGCAGTTTAATAAATAAAGCAAAACTCACGCATGCAAGCAAAGCAAAATAAGGGATTCATTCACTATTTCCCATGGGAAGGCAGGTGTTCAATCATCTCCAGGTCAGCTGGGCTCCATCATGCATAATGGTTACTTGGAAAAACAAATGCCATCACTCCAAATGTGTCTACCCTTCCTCCGTATTCCCCAGCTTTATATACTGAGCATAATGTCCTGTGGTCTGGAACAGCTCTTTGGCCAGCTGGGGTCAGCTGTCCTGACTGTGTCCCCCCTCAGCTTCTTGTGCACCCCCAGCCTACTCGCTGGAGGGGCAGTGTGAGGAGCAGAAAAGGCCTTGGCTCTATGTAAGCACTGCTGAACAATAATGAAAACATCCCTGTGGTATCAACACTGTTTCCAGCAAAGATCAAAAACATAGCCCCACACTAGCTACTGTGAAGAAATTAACTCTATCCCAGCCAAAACTAGCACATTCATTCATAGGAATGAATTTGGTGAAGTTTTATCCTAGGAAATGCCAACTCACAGTAATGATGAGTGAACTAAGCGTTTTGGAAATTCTGGATCCCGAAGCGTGGGATCCTATGGAAACTATGGGGTTTGGAATGGTAAACATTGTGTGTCAGTCTGATGTATTGTGTATCATAGATGGATGCATCTCTCCTACAGATAAAGGTGTGTATTTCAAGTGTATTTTGCAAACACAAGTCTGTAGTTTCCAATGTTTATTTTTACCTGGATGATCATAATAGAACATAGAGCACAGCAAAATGAGCTTGAATGTCAAATGCATAACAAATACTTGCTTAAGAGTTATGATGTAAATACTCTCTTCTTAGTCTGAGCTGGCAGAGTATGGAAGATGTCTTCAGGATAAACAACCATATTTTTAACTCTCTACTTTTCAATAACATTAATACTTTGAATTTGTTCCTCCCCTCTATTGTGTCTACTTGATATTTTTTTTCTTAGATGTTACTATGTTATGAGGCAGTGTAATTGTATTGGCAAGCATTAAAGATCTTCAGTAACTTGAGTGATTTATCTGTTAAGTATATAAACTGGGGTGAGGTTTTTTTTGATCTTTCCATGTGGTAGCAGATTTCGCTCTAGAGAATGTAATTTAGATACAGTAATTTAAGAAGAAGTACAAGGACTTTTCATAGAAAATTCACTTTCAGAGAGCCACAGTTTGTGCAATCTATGCATCTGTTCTCTTTTGACGCTTTAGTTTTCATCTAACTTTTGGTCTTTCAAAATATCTTCCACTGCACTTTTGTAACCCACATGTTTGGTTTCTATACTTTTGTACTTTCACATAAGCTATCTCCTGTGTGATTTATCACCAAAATTGCTGTATAAATTTCTCTGCTAAAACAATCTGCAAGGTATAGAAATAATTATCTGTTACCCTTTTTCAGTAATGGAAGCATATATTCTCTTCACCGCTTTGCATATTATTAATGAAAACATAAGCCATTTGCTATTAAACAGTACCAGTATTCTTTCATCTGCCATATTCATTACTATATTGTCACGCTCCAAATCCTGCTAAGGGCAAAATGAAACACACCTTACATTTAAAGCCACGAATCTGTTCTTAGTGTAATTGAAATCTTGACACAGCAACAAAGAATTATGATGAAACTAGATATGCAAAAATATTTTTTTTTTTTTTTCTTTCTATTATCAGGACAAAAAGTCACAGTAATAACAGCACTTCCACCATTTCTCTCTAGATCTGGAGGTCATTCATTGGCTTCGATTTGGGGCTAGGGGATGCTATGGTGAATTGTCAGTGTTCTAGGTCCTTTGCTAGGAGGACTATAAGGCTGCTGCTTTCTTCCTTCTTGCTCTAGGCTTCACTTAGGGATACTTATCACAGTATCACAGTATGTTTGGGATTGGAAGGGACCTCAAAAGATCATCTAGTCCAATCCCCCTGCTGGAGCAGGAACACCTAGGTGAGGTCGCACAGGAACATGTCCAGGCGGGTTTTGAATGTCTCCAGAGAAGGAGACTCCACCACTTCCCTGGGCAGCCTGTTCCAGTGTTCTGTCACCCTTACTGAGAAGAAGTTTCTTCTCAAATTTAAGTGGAACCTCTTGTGTTCCAGCTTGATCCCATTACCCCTTGTCCTATCATTGTTTGCCACCGAGAAGAGCCTGGCTCCATCCCCATGGCACTCACCCTTTATATATTTATAAACATTAATAAGGTCCCCCCTTAGTCTCCTCTTCTCCAAACTAAAGAGACCCAGCTCCCTCAGCCTTTCTTCATAAGGGAGGTGCTCCACTCCCTTAATCATCTTGGTTGCCCTATGCTGGACCCTCTCCAGCAGTTCCCTGTCCTTCTTGAACTGAGGGGCCCAGAACTGGACACAATATTCCAGATGTGGTCTCACCAGGGCGGAGTAGAGGGGAAGGAGGACCTCTCTCGATCTACTAACCACCCCCCTTGTAATACACCCCAGGATGCCATTGGCCTTCCTGGCCACAAGGGCACAGTGCTGGCTCATGGTCATCCTGTTGTCCACCAGGACCCCCAGGTCCCTTTCCCCTACACTGCTCTCTAATATGTAATCTCCCAACCTATACTGGAACCTGGCGTTGTTCCTGCCCAGGTGCAGGACTCTACACTTGCCCTTGTTAAATTTCATCAGGTTATTCCCCGCCCAACTCTCCAGCCTGTCCAGGTCCCGCTGGATGGCAGCACAGCCCTCCGGCGTGTCAGCCACTCCTCCCAGCTTGGTGTCATCAGCAAACTTGCTGATAGTACACTCAATTCCCTCGTCCAAATCGTTAATGAATATATTGAATAATATTGGCCCCAGCACTGACCCCTGAGGCACTCCACTAGATACTGGCCTCCAACTAGACTCCGCACCATTGACTACCACTCTCTGGCTTCTCTCCCTAAGCCAGTTTGCAACCCACCTCACTACTCTATTGTCTAGACCACACCTCCTCAACTTAGCTGTGAGGATGCTGTGGGAGACTGTGTCAAAGGCTTTACTGAAGTCAAGGTAGACCACATCCACCGCTCTGCCATCATCCATCCACCTTGTTACATTCTCATAAAAGGCTATGAGGTTGGTCAAGCATGACCTACCCTTGGTAAAGCCATGCTGACTGCCCCTAATAACCCTCTTATCCTTGATATGCCTTGAGATGGCACCAAGGACAAGCTGTTCCATTACTTTCCTAGGGACAGAGGTGAGGCTGACCGGTCTATAATTACCCGGGTCCTCCTTCTTGCCCTTTTTGAAGACTGGAGTGACATTTGCTTTCCTCCAATCCTCGGGCACCTCTCCCATTTCCCAAGACTTGGCAAAGATGATGGAGAGCGGTCCAGCAATGACTTCAGCCAGCTCCCTCAGCACCCGCGGATGCATCCCATCTGGACCCATGGATTTATGAATGTCCAGACTATTTAATTGCTCCCTAACCCAGTCCTCATTGACTAAAGCAAACTCCTCCATTGACCTGGCTTCATCCGGGGTCTCAGGGGTACGGGGCTCCCCAGGACAGCCTCCGGCAGAGTAGACAGAGACAAAGAAGGCATTCAGTAATTCTGCCTTCTCTGTATCTTCTGCCACCAGGGCACCCACCCCATTCATCAGTGGGCCTACATTGCCTCTGGTATTAGTTTTATCTGCTATGTATTTGAAAAAGTTCTTTTTGCTGTCCTTGACCCCTCTCGCCAGCTGTAATTCTAAGGAGGCCTTGGCTATCCTAGCTGCCTTCCTACATCCTCTAGCAGCAGCCTGGATGCATTGGATGCTTGTTCTTTTTTCTGTTTGTTACCTCTAAAACTAGTTTGGGCCAGCTCCCATGTCTGTGTTTCTTTAATTCACCTTTGGCATAACATTTATAGGCTTGGGGTCTCCAGTGTAATGCTGTGGCCTCTTTCATATCATTCTATGCTGGTGCACTGCATCCTGTGTTTCCACTTTTGTTGTCTCCACTATCATCCCATGCCTATACTACATCATTATGTTGGTCATAATTATTTCATCCTAAATAGAATAGAAAAAAAAAAAAAAAAGCCATACAAAGATAAGCAAAAGTAATGTAAAGTAGGCCTAGCCCCCTGGTCTTTGGAAAAATTGCTGTTTCAGCTGAACAAGTTTAAAAAAAAATTCCAGGAAAGCCAAGACAGATTTGGAAAAAGCCTGACAAGATTCAGTCCTAAGGCATTGCAAAGTTTGTTAAAATCATATTGCTAGAGGTAGCAATGCTGGGTTTATGGGAACACAGAGCTACACCAGCTTACATCTTGAATGTTACTAAACGTACTAAATACTGGTTTAGTTAGCCATCATGGTATGAATTTTCACATTCGTGATCCATCTGCTTAAATCACTATGACTGTGTGTGCAGGTGGGAGTATTGCTGTGCAGTAAAAGTAAGCATATATGTAAAAACTTTACTTAAATTATCCTGGAGTTTTTGTAAGAATTATATGTACTGATAAGTCAGAAGACATATTTAGATGATCCATATTTCCCATTCCTGTTTTTCTCATTTGGTAATAAAAAGATACTTTATTTTCCTCTTTAAGGTAATCATAACAACTTACCATGACTGTGATGTTTGTTATGTAGATTATGCAGTATGACCTTCTACAAAAATTGTCAGTTTTTACAGTTATACATTCCTAACCTAACTTCACACTTCTTTCCATAGGGAATTTCAGTTTTCTGCGAAATCAACCATTGTTATTTGTCATAGATAAAATGAATCACAGTCATATAGGAAGCACAATGAGAATTTAATTAAATGGGACAGAAGTGTTTGTTTTGTTGTTTTTTGGGTTTTTTTTTGTAATTGGATTTTTTTTCTTATATTTTATATATAATTTCATATACCTGAAAACAAACAGGCAAGCTAAACATTTGTATTAGATTACAGATAGAAATAACTTCCTGAAGGGTTGTATAAAACTTGAACACTAGTTTGTAGCATACTTACAATAAATGCCTTCTACTACTATGAATGCTTTTTGTCATATAGTTGCATAACTGTGGCAATTCTGAGTGCACATAAAGACAGGATTATTTCAATTGAGATTTAGAAAATCTTCATCTTGAGCTAACTCATTTTCTAGCAGAAGTCATTAAGACTTTTATGAGAGCAACACATCTGAAAACTCCATGCTACTATTCAAGTAGAGGTACATGCTATTTCTGGTTAAGTAAACAATTATGTATTTAAAGTAAACATCAACAGCAGAATGGTTTTCTATTCAATTCCTCTGGGAAATAAATTAGTTTTCTTTTTCAAATTTTTGTATTCTAGTGTGTTGTATTTGCTATGACATCTGGTCAGATGTGGAATCACATCCGGGGACCCCCATATGCACATAAAAATCCTCAGAATGGACAAGTGGTGAGTTGATTCTTTTATTTTTAAGAGAAATATTATATAGATAGTTGCTGCCTACAGTAAGTCTACAATAGCAACTAATTGCAGTTCTGTAGCAGTGTATGACAGTCTGTCAGAGTCTTAAGTCTCCAGTTGCAAGCGGAGTCTGTTTTGGAATGTAAGATGTTTAGAAAGTGCCACCATGTTTGATTTGAACAAAGAAATGAGTAGCCATGTTTTTCAAAATTTTTTCTGTCAGGTTCTCAACTGTAGCGAATATGTTATAATAATTCCTTACCACACATTTGCCACTGCCCAAGGTAAATGAATATTGTGTCTTTTTGTAGAAGTGTGCTCCCTCACAAAGTGAAAAGTGAGTTTATATTTTTTTTTCCTCCTTTTCAGGCTCTATTTATACAAGCCTTTGAGCTTTGTAACTTCTTGTGGTCTTCTTTCTTGAGAATTTTATATGGAAAAGGAAATGGCAAATATTTTCATGTGCTTTGTACTATTTCCCGTCATGCCTATAACTCTTCCACTGACAGTTACAGAATGTTTTTTCCTATGTATCTTTAGTCCTTCAATTTAAATTCCTTATCAGCTTTACGAAGAAATTACCACTACTTGACTACTGCCAAAATTACTGTTCTATCCTGCTGCTGCTGTCTTTGAAGGAATTCTCTTACTTGCTCACGAATGCTCACTTGCTCTTACTGCTCACGAATTAGCAAACATTCATCAGACTTCAGAAGGAGAAACTCTCTTTGACTACTGTGAAGGAAAACAGGACCTTGGCTAATTTCTGCCCCTCTGTTATTTACTGCTTTTTAAGCAAGTTGTTGGGGTGGAATCCATGAAACCTGCAATAAAGTTGGTTGTCAGGAAGCTTTTTCATAACTAGTGGCCTGTTGAGCTATTTTCAGCTTTGACCATTGCTTCTTAAAGGAGATTGGCTTATATCTTAAAAAATTGGAGTAGCAAAAAATGATGGTTTGAATTTGATTACTGATCTGCTTTTTATCAGGAATGTAGCAGCATAACTATGTCATTAAATGACATTATTTTATCTGTCAACTTTGTTATGCAGAAGTAGAACTGATAGTGTAATAAATAATCTCTGTAAAACACTGTGTATTTAAATATTTAGAGTTTTTCATTACTGCCTCACAATATTAAATTTGAGATTCTTTCCTACAGAGTGACATAAAGGGGAAACAGCATAGAAAAAGCACTATTCATGACAAATTAGTTTTTATCATATCCAGTTTTATACATATCACCATTCTTAAAGGCTTGTTTCTGAAGTATACCCTACATTAAATAATTTTATAATACACTATATTTAATTGTTCCTGAATTTGTGTCATCTTGTCTCAGTTTTCAGAGTGTGAACTAACATCCTATATGAGTGTCTGAAAAGCTACTGGTTTGGAAGTATTAGCATACACAACTAAATAATGCAAATAATGGTAAAGATGGTTTTAAGTTCTAGATACTAACCCTACTGTGTTAGTCAACATACATACCTTATTTTCTGGTTTTGCTCCATTATATGACTTCAGGTAAGTTATTTTGTGCCTCTGATTCACGTGTCTCTCCTTGTTCATATTTGTTAGTACTTTCACTTCCTTCGAACTGTGTCTGTGTCAGTAAGTAAAACCAGTCAGATTCTAAGAATTAAAAAGTATAGATGCAGGATCACTAAGTTCCTGATTTATTTAAGGTAACACTGTTTTCTAAGTTGCAACTTAAAACTCTGATTTTCACCAGTGTTAGAAGCTTAATAAGTATTCTTTAAACCTTTACCTATTTTGCATTGCCTTTTTTTTTTTTCTAATAATACTATTGAACATTTCCCTCTTCCATTTTTCTAGCAGTTATCTGTGTTCCTGTGAATGTGAAGTCATAAAAGTACTTACCTAACACTTCTGTGAGATTTATTCAACCATGATAATTCACTGTAACACTCTTCTGCATTAAGTCAGCAACTGCTGTCTTTACATCTGGATGAAATTTAACTCATCATTTTATTTCCATTCTCTAGGATTTAGTACCAATTCCAAATTTGCATGCCAATTTTGTACAAGGATTGCCTGTATTTAATGCTCTGAAATTTTCTTAACAGTCTTACCATTTAAAATTCTGTTTTTAACAGGAGGCATAGAATAGCTCACAAAGCTTATTTCTTGTTAGGTTCAAATTTACTAATTCTTAGCTTATTTCATAGGAGTTAGTGGTTCAGTTCTGTATTAGCTGCAGAGCCTGATATGCCACCAGACTTTGGAAGTGATAACATTCTGCCTTCATAAATTTTCCTTGCCTGAGATATCTACTATTATTTGCTTTGTTCTTGTTATAATTTTAGTTGACACTTCATTTCATTTCCTTAAATTGCTGTTTTTTCAGAAGATGAAAAGACATTTGTTTGCTTTGCTTAAACAACTCTACTTGCTAGTGCTGGTATCTTGTACAAGTAACATTACCAGTTCTTAAATTTTTGGCTTGTGCACACCATTTGTGCTTCTTTGCTCAATTAGCTAAATAATTCTGTGATTGTTTTCTTTGAAAGTTTTAAACCATATTTTTGTAATTCCATCTGTGTCTATTCTATGAAGGTAAGGTGGTCTCTTATAGAGGTTGTTGCAGTTACTTCCTTTATTCCCCATTTGCTGTCAGCTAATTTTAGGTTTTTGGTTCCACATGATAGCAGTATCAATTTTTACGTAGAAAACTGAATCACACAGTACTGTCATTTGATATTTCAGTTCTGGTTTAGGTTGACGAAACTGGTGCTAGTCTTCTATCTTGACACACTCTTTATCTTTATTACATTTCTGGAGTTGGCTGGATTGCATGGAGCTGGCAATTAGCAGTGGCAAAGTTGAGAGCCTCTGGGTAAGGATTAAGGGACAGACAAAAAAAGCAGATGTCATTGTATGGGAGTCTACTACAGGCCACCCAGCCAGGATGATTACACTAATGAGTTATTCTTTAGGGAACTAAGCAAAGCCTCCAACTCATCTGCCCTTGTCCTTATGGGGAACTTCAGTTTGCCAGATGTCAACTGGAAATATCACACAGCTGGCACCAACAGGTCCAGAAGATTCCTAAAGCAACAGGATGATAACTTCTTGGTACAGGTACTCAGGGAAATGACCAGCAAAGGGGTCTTCCTAGACTTGCTAACAAAGAGGGTCTCGTGGGAGAAGTGGCAACTGGTGGCTTCCCTGGCCACAGTGACCACGAAGCAATCACTGGCCCCTCATCTAAGAAGGACATCGAAATACTAGAGAGATTACAGAAGAGGGTGACTAAACTGGTGAGAGGCCTGGAGCACAAGGTTTATGAGGAGTGGCTGAGGGAACTGGGACTGTTTGCCTGGGGAAAAGGAGGCTGAGGGGAGACCTTATCACTGTCTACAACTACCTGAAAGGAGGTTGTAGCATGGAGGGTGTTGGTCTCTTCTCCCAAGTAGCAAGTGATAGGATGAGAAGAAATGGCCTCAAGTTGCACCAGGGGAGGATTAGATTGGATGTTAGGAAAAAATCCTTCACGGAAAGGGTTGTCAGGCATTGGAACAGGCCGCCCAGGAAAGTGGTAGCGTCACCATCCCTGGAGGTGTTTAAAAGGTGTTTAGACGAGGTTCTTAAGGACATGGTTCAGTGCTACAGTTAGGTGATGGTTGGACTTGATGATCCTGAGGGTCTCTTCCAACCGAAATGATACTGTGATTCTAAAATCTATGCTAATGGGAAGAAAACTGACACCAAGACGTCAACTCTAGATTTGTCAGCCATAAGGAAAAGGGACAAGATCCTCGTGATCTCCCACTTTTATATGAAGTATCATGTGAATGGGATGGAACACTTAGTTGGTCAGTTTTTGGTCACCTGTTTCAGTTCACTGCTCTTGCGGGATATGCATCCATCCTTATCAATGACCTTGCATTCCATTGCTATGTCTACCAAAACATGTATCTAGCTTTCAGGAAACTGCAGTTAGTGAAAAGACTTTAGCTGACAGGAAAATTCACAGGTACTAAGGGAACCGACCAGGAAAGTTGCCATCCTAGATTTGATTCTCACAGAGAGGGTCTGGTCAGAGAAGTGGTAACTGTCAGCTCCCTTGGCCACAGTTACCACAAAGCAGTCAGGTTTAAAATCTTTGCTAATAGAAGGAAAACTGCCAGCAAGACCTTAACACTAGATGTGAGGAGAGGAGACTCCAGACTGCTCAGAGAACTACTAAGATTCCCTGGAAGAAGCTTTTGAAGGTGTTGGGGTCCATCAGTGTTAGTTGTTTTTTAAGTACAACTACTAAAAACACAGGACCAGGCAATTCAAAAATGCTGAAAATCTAGCAGGCAAGGCAAAAAGTCAGCTTGGTTGAGCAGGGATCTTCTTCTTGTAATATAGAAAAAAAAGAAATTACGTGGTCAGCGGAAGTAAGGTCAGGCAACATGGGAGGACTACAGAGATGCTGTTCGCCGTTGTAGGGAGGAAATTCACGCTGCCAAAGCTCAGTTAAAACTGAAGCTGGCCAGTACTGTGAAGGACAATAAAATGGCTTTTTAAAACATATTAGTGGCAAAAGGCAAACTAGAAATAACGTTGACCCATTACTCGATGAGCATGATCACCTTATTAGGGACATAGACAAAGCTGAGACGTTTAATGCTTTCTTTGCCTCAGTCTTCAACACCAATGATGGACTTGGGGGCCCCCATAACTCTGGGTTAGAAAACCATGGCTGCATGAATTATAAACTCCCATTTAATCTGGAACCTTTACAGGATTTGCTACTCCAGCTCGATCCCTGTAAGTTGATGGGGCCTGATGGGATTCATCCGAGGGTGGTTAAAGAGCTAGCTGACATCATAGCAAGACCTCTCTCCATGACTTTTCAATGCTCCTGGGAATCTGGAGAGGTCCTGGAAGACTGGAAGCTGGCAAACATTGTCCCAATCTACAAGAAGGACACCAGGGATGACCTGGCAACTACAGGCCTGTCAGCCTCAGTTCTGTGCCTGCCAAAATCATGGAGAAGTTTGTTCTGGGAGTTATCAAAAAACGTCTGAATGGCAGCACACTCATTGGTCCCAGCCAGCATGAGTTCATGAGGGGAAAGACCTGCTTAACAAACTTTGTTTTGTTCTATGACAAGGTTACCCCACCTAGCTCACCAAGGGAAGCCTGTTGATGTGATATTTCTGGATTTCAGTAAAGCCTTTTATACCTTCTCTCACAGTATCCTCCTGAACAAGATGTCCAGCATACAGCTGGGTAAACACACAATGCAGTGGGTGAGCAATGGGTTGATGGTCTGGGCTCAAAGGGTTCTAGTAAATGGGGGTGTATTGGGCCGATGTCCAGTCACTAGCAGGATTCCACAGGGGTCCATCGTAGGGCCAGTGCTCTTCAATGTCTTTAGAAATGACTTGGACACAGGACTTGAGGGAATGCTAAGTTCACCAATGACACAAAATTGGGAGGAGCTGTCGACACTCTTGAGGGCATAGAGGCCCTGCAGAGGGATCTGAACAAATTGTATAACTGGGCAATCACCAACCACATGAAGTTCAACAAGGGCAAGTGCCAGACTTTGCACATGGGACACAGCAACCCTGGCTGTACATACAGCTCCGCAGAGAGGGATCTGGGGGTTCTGGTCGATGGCAAGTCAAACATGAGCCAGCAGTGTCCCTGGCAGCCAAGAGGGCCACCTGTGTCCTGGGGTGCATCAAGCACAGCATTGCCAGCTGGGTGAGGGAGGTGATTTTCCTGCTCTGGTCTGCATTCATGCGGCCTCACCTGGAGCACTGTGTGCAGTTTTGGGTGTCACAGTATGAAAAAGATACTAAGCTACTGGAGAGTGTCCAGAAGAGGGCTACAAAGTTGGTGAAGGATGTGGAGAGGAAGCCATATGAGGAGCAGCTAAAGTCACTTGGTTTGTTCAGCCTGGAGAAGAGGAGACTGAGAGGAGACCTCATCACGGTCTACAGCTTCCTCACAAAGGGAGGAGGAAGGGCAGGCCCTCACCTCTTCTCTTAGGTGAACAATGACAGAACCCAAGGGAATGGCAGGAAGATGTGCCACGGCAGGTTTAGGTTGGACATTAGGAAAAGGTTCTTCACCCAGAGGGTGGTGGGGCACTGGAACAGGCTCCTCAGGGCGGTAGTCATGTCTCCAAGCTTGTCAGTATTCAAGAAGACACTGGACAACACCCTCAGACACATGGTGTGAACTGTGGAGTTGTTATATGCAGGGATAGGAGTTGGACTTGATTATCCTTGTGGGTCTCTTCCAACTCAGGACACTCTATGATTCTGGAGTTCTTCGTCTTTTGCTTAATAATTTTAAGATTAGGCCTTTACTGTCTGTGTGACACTAAAATCGATATGTATTGTACCAGGATTGAGAGTGCAAACTAGACATCCCATTGGTGTCGACATATAAGCAGTCTTGGGAGAGTTCTAATTTTTATTCAGAGCTTGATCTGTATAGCACTGGTGGTGAGACAAGTAGAAAGCTGGAGAAAGCAATTACATATTTTTGAACCTCCTGCAGAGGTAGTTCTGTTGCTGTTTAATTGACCTAATAGCGAAGAGTTCTCAGTAGATTTTCACCAGCTTTTAATTAAATAGCAGCAATGGCTAAGAAGGCATTTATGTGTATGTATCCAGGGATTAGCAGCCATTTTTTTTTAATTGGGATACAAATTCTAAAATTTTTATTATGCAGTATGCTCAGGGCTGCACCTTTAAAATAGTCAAAAGTTTACTATAAATGAGGTCAAAGGACAAGCTCTATAATACTGAGTTAAGATGTTTTCCAAAGCTCATAATTTTTTTCCTTCTCTGAGAATAAATTATTAGAAGTTAGAAAAGTTTTTGTGTGAAGAAGGAAACGTATCTTTATTGTCAGATATTAGATGGTTTTCCAATATAAGATGATGTTTTGTGATATGGATAATGGTATTATTTGCCACTATATTAATTTGATTTTTTTTACGTGTTTTATATTTTAAAAGCTTGTCAAAATCACTTAAGCATAACAGAAATTATGTCCTTAAGAAGTAATTTATATCTGTTTGGCAGATCTTTTAGATAGGACCCCTTCCAATATCAGATCAAATATAAATATTCAGTTATGGAGTTTTCACAGCCTTTTTTTCCCTGCTTACCTTTCACTGTTTTATAACCACTGTTCTTTGTTCAGGAACAATCTCTAAAATATCAGTTTTCAAGTTATCTTGCTGATATGAGTATGTGGTAATCTGTATGTTTCTTCAGTTAAATGAAAAATATATTTGACTGCTAGTATCATTTTTGCATTTGTCAATGCAAAATTAAGGTACTCTCTGTGAAAAATAAATGCTTAGAATGTCAAGATCCTTAATTTACTTTAATTCTCTACTAAGCAGGACAATATGTCATTTATTAAAGTATATTCTTCTGTGTTTTCTGACATGACTTTTTCATATGAGTCTAGTTAAAATAAATGGAACTGTTCCTTGGAACAGTTTTAAAGAATGACTCTCCCTTTCAAGTTCAGTAAGTCACAGTAAATACATTGTCCTTTTGCCTTCAATCTGTCTGGAAGCATGTTTGAGGTACAGGTCACCAAGATTGTATTTGTAATGCCTGACTTTTCTGAAAGTGGCCACATTGCTTGGTGCTGGTTTCAATACATACAAAAGTCAGTTTGCTTTGTGATATGTTCTTATATGCTTGTTTTGATTTTGGATTAAAAAAAAAAAGTTCATGCAGGTTATTATATCAGTATCTAATATAAGATGTCCAGATTGGCATCACTTTTACCACAGCAATATTTTGATGCATCTGTCAACCATAATCACAACCATAGTGCTATTGAAAATACTTCTTACCCAATTTTTTATGTTAATAGGCTTGATAGAGATAAGAAGTAGGTTATTTATGTTATGAGTGTGCTGAATTAAATGGCTTTCCTGTGTTCATCAAAGTGGTATGTCTACTCAGAAGTTGCAACTAATAAAGGGTTTCTCAAGCCTTTAATTTAAAGTTCTATCTTGATTTAGTAAAAAAAATTAACAATTGGCAGTATAAGATGTGGAAATGGTGTAAAATAATCTAAATTCTGTAACAGAACATCACATTAACAAATGAGCAACATATGTAAACTAGTGTTAGGAAAACTATTAACCTGTATAAGACTTCTGTCCTATGATCATAGCTGGCATTTGAATAACCTTCTGTGTAACAACTGTTTCTACCTTGACATTAAAAAAGGGAAACCTTATGCAATATTTAGTACCATGTTTTATTGTGGGAAGAAAAGGAAATGGGAAAAGGGTCATGACAGAAGGGTTACTCAGATGATGCAATTCTTGCAGCATACATGCTGTAAAAGTTTGGATAGTACCATTGTGTTGCAAGTACTGTAGTTTTGGATGAGTAAAGATAGAACGTGTTCCCATCAACTAAACTGGATTTTAGACAAGTAATCAGGCAGCAAGTAGTCTGTCATGATAAAATCCAATAAGGAAAAAAAAGTGCTAGATTTTAATTGTGGCTTGTAACAACAGAAATCCAATTTTTATTGTCACTTTCAAGTAACAAACACTTCTGTTCCCACTCGCCTTTTCGTAAGTGTAGATAGACTCCTAGAAGCAATTTAGTTTAATTTGGAAAGAACTGTTTTGTACAGAACTCCTCTTTTTTTATGTCAGAAGTTAACAAGACCTCAAGTATGTGAAATTATGAAGTGTCTCAAAATAGAATGATAACACATACGGAAAAATACACAGAAAACCAGAATGACAAAAGGGAAAACTTGCTCATGTTATTCTGTTACTACTAGAACAAGAGCCATTTTCTTAAAAACAGCTTGACCACCAGGTAAGAATCTAGTTTTTCTGTCTTCCTGTCTTTACTGGTTGTGTAGATGTTAAAAGGTAAGAGCCTTCTCTAATAAAATCATTTTGATTGGAAGGTACCTCTGCACATCATCTAGTCCAGCTGTTTGCTCAAAGGTGTTCAGGTTGATCAGGACTTTATCAAAGCAAATTTTGAATGTCTCCATGGTTAGAGATTCCCCAGCCTGTTCCAGTGTTTGACCGTCTCTATCATTTTTTTTTTAATGATTTTTTTTCCCCCACTCAGGAACAGTCAAGGTAGATTTTATCTTTCTCTTCAGTAAAAGCTGATTTAGCTGAGGTCTTAATTAGAATTTAACACTGATTTTAATGAAATGAGACTTAGCCCAGCAGTACACCTTCCCAGAGCTCCTGACAGTGTAACTTTGCTTAAGTAGTACTAGCACTATTATGAGATTGCTGCAATATCCACACCATAAATGAGAAAAAAATAAGCCTGGAGTAGCCATAGAGATTTTTCTCTCAACAGATTCTGTTCTCTGAATAGAGTTGTGCAGACCTTCTTCCTGTAGCTAAAAAATAACTTAAGAATATCTTACAAGTTTTCAACAATTTTGAGAGAGTGAGGAAGGGAGAAAGAGAGGAACTCCACCATATTTTCCCTATTGCACAACACAGTCTTTCACTCCTTTAGATGGATGATTTTGTGAATCTTTCCTCTTCCCTGCTCAAACATAATCTATAGTACAAGGGTGAAGGTGTTCCTTTTGCTGAAGTAAAATTTCAGCATTTGAGAAATGCCTCGTGAATTACTGTGCAAGTATCAAAATATTTTCTATCCTACAGAGTTTTCCAGAGTTACAGACCTGGTGCATTTTTCCACTGGAGAGCTCTTGCCTCTCTGCATAGTGTTGCTAGTAAGCTCTAATGCTGTCATTTCAGTGCAGCAGATAAGGTTTCTCTTATGCCTGTGAACCATGTCAAGAGAAGAAATATGCATTTGAGTGTGTCAATGTAAATGAAACAACATACTTCAGACAGTCCTTCATGGGCTAATTGACCTATAATCTCTGGTTCAGAGACATACTTTTTTATTTTGGTTATTCTTTTCTTTTATGGTAGTTATTATTTATTGAACATAAGGAACATTTTTTTTTTTAAATCTACAAGGCAACAGTTATTTGCTACTTGATATTTTAATCAATATAAAATGCTTTTTTGTATGTTTTCATTGAAACAAAAATTATTCTGACTTTTTTTTGTCTAGTTCTGGTGCCAAGGTTAATTCCTTTCTTTGGCTAATCTTTCATGTTTACTGACTGTTCTGGAAGGAAGAAACAATAGAAAAAGACATAAGGACTAAATTAAAAGGTAAACAGAATATTTTATTGTACATGCAGGTTGTTCTTCTGAGCCTCTAAAAAGCAGTAGAATAGTACTATACATCCCAGCTTTTAGATATAAAATATTTCTTCAGAGTTCCTGGACATTAAATGATAGGACTTCTATGTGTTTTTTTTGGTTTGTTTTCTGTTCTTTGAATAATTTATAATAATTTCCTTTTAAAATTATTTATTTATATATGTGGACACCCAGACCTTGTAGGTAGTCTAGTGAGCGACAGGTTCACATGCCTGTTTTCATTATTTTCCCTACAAATTCTCTTCAAGCATTATGAGCATTCCAAGGTTAGTGATGATACCACTACTGTTCTTTGTACCTTTCACATTGAGATTTGGAAGTGTGCTGTTGTTTTGTGTTGATTTTTCCCCCATTGCATAGCAGCTTACTTACATAAGAATTCAACAGAGTCTGAACCCAGGGAGCTGAGAAGACAGTTTTGTCTTCATATAGTATGCTCAGATAGGCAAAACCTATTCCTATGCTAAAATTAAAAGACAATAAACTAGTACTTCATAAGATTGTATGTAGGAATGAGAAGCAGAATGTGAGAGTACACGCTCTGGTAAAGCCAAGGGTTGACTACTGGGTTAAACAGGTTTTGATGTTTGTTTGTGTTAGGTTTTGTGTTTGTTTGTTGTCCAAGTCAGTGGTAAAATTACCACTCATTTTTAGAACAATAGACCTGTTCAAAGCACTTCTGAAAATCGTATCCAAGGAACATGTATGTATTTATTTTTTTTTTTGGCACAGTAATGCTTCAATAGCAGAAACAAAATTTGGTCTAGCTTTATGATAAACAACGAGAATCTTTAAATAAAGACCTTGTTTCCTGAACTTTTAAATTTCTCAGATTAAATTATACAGTTTATCTCATGTTCATTGATTGGTATTGTACTTCTGTTGTAATTATAAGATACTTTGAATGTATGTATATACTTTAATCTTTTCAATCTTCATTGCAATATATCCTGAAAATATAAAAGCTGTTCCAAAATTTTTGAAGACTGTACTCACTGAATCTATAATGTATCTCTTGTCTGGAATGCCATCCAACATGTGTTATTAACATTAAAGCTTTCTACTGTTCTTTTATGTCCAAAGGACAAATTCAAACGAAACTATTGGGATTCTCTAGTATACTCTAATATGTGAACTATAGTCTTACAGTTTAGGATCCTGATAGTTAAATTATTTTTCTATTAGTTCAATTAGATTTTGCTCACAAGGATGGCTTACATTCCTGTTACGTTTTCAATGCTTGTATGGAGAAGCAGACATTGCTAAGTCAATTGTCTTGCTGTGGCTATGTAAGTGATAAGCTATATTTATTTAAAAAGTCACCAAAAATGTTTGAAAGGGAAGTACAATCTTCTAGCTCCTCCATCCATCTTCTTGGAAGATGAGTAGGAGAGAATTTAACTCTTTGACCACATTGTTGAGGAACAAGTTCACAAAATGAGCAGGATTTCCAGAAGCTTTAGAACAAGGAATTATTTTCATTTTGCACTACCCCTTAGATAAGCGCACTCCTGTCTGCCACTTGAAAAGCCATTGCAGAATTGCCATACGAATCAGTTAGAAAAGCTGGTCTAGAACCCTTCTTAGGAGAGTTTACTTCTGCGTAACACAACTGAGACTGATCTGTTCTTTGAATGTTTTAAAGGCATCTTGCACTAAGCTAATATGATGATCCAAAATGGGTTGAGGAGCAGATTTAATGTACATCACATTTGCTTATTATTTAGTGCTTATGGCATTAAACTTTCACACTTATTAGAAATAGACTGTAGTTCTTTTGTATGTGTTTGTACTGCAAAGAGGAGGCATTTTTCACTGTCCCCCTTAAAAGTCTAGCATTAATATCTATATGAAACCTGCTAAAGAGTGAAGTGCCTTAACATTAGATACAATGCAAATTAAAACGTTATTTACTGAAGGTCTTGCAAATCTAGGTTTTGAGCAATAAACAAAACCATGAAATAACCTCCTTCATATTTGCAGGTCCTGAGGTAACTTAGTATAGTAGAATGCTCTACATGAAAACAGCATTGTCATTTAAAAGAGGGAAGTTGTCTGTATTTACCAGCCCTTTACACTTCTTATATATATGAGTCAAAGGAATAAAAAAAGAATTTGGTCTATATTTTTTTATAGTCACTGTTCTAGAAAACATTCCAAACAAAGTGTTCGTGTGCCTTTTGCACATCCATAGTTCTGTAGTTCATATTAATCAGACTGTGAAATCTCTATCAGATAAAAGAAGAAATTGTTGTATGGTCTTCTCTGTGGCTAAATACCAGAATCATAGAACTAAATTGTTTTTTAAATTGTTGTTTTATTTGCTTATAGACAGAGAGCAATTCAATTAATGGTATAATGGCTGAATAAACTCCATCTGATCTTGTCCGCTGCTGTCATTTATGATATTATTAAATGCTGGAAATGGGGGAAAAAACCCCACAGATTGTCTTTAGAACACAAGTAGGTATACTACCATTAAAATACCTTGTGTGTAAGACCAGAACTTTAATATTGAGGTCTGGAAATGTGCAGAAATATTTAGGCATAGTACTACTCCCAACCCTTTTGTGTGGCACTGTAATGGACTGGAGAGAGCTTTGTCAGTGGTAGCTACTTCACCTTCTGAATGTATATGCAACTAGATGTATGCTGCAGTAAGTGGAAATAATGCAAGGATTGGATCAGTCGCAGTTTAAGAATGCATTTTAAGATTTGATTAAGGACAAAATTGATTTAAATTCATGCTGCTAGTCATTTAATATCCCAATAATTGATCACTTGCATTATTATTAATTACTTCTGGAAAATGCAGAACCACAAGGACATGATGTGAATGTATATGCCACTTTAGGTAGTGGTCACAGTGGGACCATAGTGTGTTTGCTGCTATGGTCTTTGCACTGTATCCCTTTCATCTTTTAAAAGCACTATGTTAAATTCAGGCCTACAAATATTTTTAAAACTTTGAGTAACTGGAAAACTAAAAACAGTACACAGAATTTAATTTGTATTTTTTCTGGCTTTTTTCTACTGTCTGATTTCCTTTTCTCTAATCCTACTAAAATATTGGAAAGCTTCATTTACTGAAGAAGAAACAATTTAAACCCCTCCAAACAAACCTTTTTAAAGATGAGGAAAAAATTTCTAGAAGAAACAGATTAGAGAGACATTCAAATCACTATTACTTAGAGGATTATTTTCTGGATAAGTTCAAAATTGTGTAAACTGAAGAACATACCTTCCAAAAAAGGTAGCAGATATAGCATGGGGTAGAATGAGTTATGAAAGTAGATAATATGACTGAAGTAGTATACGCACAACAGCAAGGAAAACAAAAACCACCACCAAATCACCAGAAAGAACTACCAACAGAATCCTGCATTTTACTGATACAGGTGACCAGTGCATGTGACTGCTGATATATTTAATGTCTTTAAAATTAACCCTCTTTTCCATGGAATTTATTCCCTTGGAGAGTTAAAGGATAATGTAAGGTCAGCTTATTAACTTAAATGTATTGTCAAGTTAACAATTTCAGTCCAAATGCATAATACTGGCTTGAGTTTATTTTCACTCTCCTTTGCCCTTTGCAAGTAACTTTAATGCTTAGTTCGTAGTGCATGAGTACACAGCACTAAAAGGGGCCTTTGTACATTGTTTGGTCATGGACAAGTGCATTTTATCAAAATATTTGACTTTAATTAAGATTTTGCTCCTGGCCTTGTTGTACAGTGCTGTTATACCACCTTTTGTATTCAAATGAAACTTCTTTTAATTGTTGGGTAGATTGCAGGTGCAATACTTTGAACGTTGGTTTTTTACTTACTTTTTTAATAGATCACATTAATGAATCATATTCAGTCTGTAATTATATAGTGGATTTTTTTTTTTAATATAGCTGAGTTCTTTTCAGATAGTGAGAACATAATTTGTTGAAATTGTGCTGACTTCTGAAGTGTATATCTTTCATTTTTTCCCTAAAATGTAGTGCTATTTTTTTCCTCGTTTCCTTTCTGCCATTAGGTGAATTCGTTTTTGCACTCAGGTCATCAACTTGAAACTTAATAAATTAGTCCCAACATCTAGAGTTCCTCTATGTGTTTTTAAACAGACTGTTCTGTCTCCCGTTGAGCCAGTTATTCAACCTCCTTACAGTGTTTGTTCCAAACCCATTTTTCTTCAGCTTTACGTGTAACAGAATGAATTGCCAAAGTCCAGATAAAGAGTAGCACATTTTCTTTGTCAAGAGGATTAACTACCATAAGAAAGAGATTGTGCCTGATGAATCTAGTTTCTGAATCTAGTTTCTGTGTCTTTGGACTGTGCTATATTTCATCTTTTTTTTTTTTATGTTCCTTCATATGTTTAATTGTTCTTCATTTCAAAATTTATTCAGAAGCATTTCTTGTCATTGAAATGTAACCTCCTTCCAGATTGTGTTTAGTTTCTATGTATGCTGTTCTATAGCTTCAGACTAACATGCTCAGACTTGGCTAGAGTGCATACATAAAAAATTAAAATTGCTACTGGGCTTTAAGGTGTGTACTAGTTTTGGAATTCTGCTTTTTATATGGTATAGCTCCACTCTGTCAACTGTGGACCCTTGTATCGCTTTTATTCAGGATAAGCATTGCTGAAAACAGAATTTAGAAACTGGATGATTACCACCCTTTACTGTGTATCAACCTCTTTGCTTGTTCTCTGTTTTAATGAGCTACCTGTTTTCACTTCATTTGTGGGGCCACCTCAGTTTTACCTCCTGACAACTTTTCATTTTATTACTAATCTTCTTGACCTTTTAAGAGGGAAATGTATCTGCTAATTAGTTGCTTTCCATTCTTTCTAAGCTCTGGTTGTTCATTGTATTCCATTTGGGATTATTAATCGGTTAGGTCTGGAATCCTTCCCTGAAAGGTCACAAAATAATTTATCTATTTATAAGGTGTGGCATACACATTCAAGGCAGCTTAAGAAACTTAAACTATTAGTCTGAGTCATTCAATTCACCTGATTTTTCTAGAGTAGATGACTCCCCTCATTTTTTACTTCAGTTGAATTATTTTGAAATGTAAAAATCTTAAATTGAAAGTTTTAAATGTGTGAATATTAATCTTTCAGTTCAATTTACTGTATCAACTCAGGTCATTTTATCTGAAATTATTTTATATTTCCTGTGTCTTTACAGTGACCTTCTTTCTTTGAAAAATGCACTTCAAATAGTATTGGTTCTTGTTGAACCAGTGGGTAACTGAGGACAGAATCTGCCAGGTGTCACATACCAATCAGTGAGGTTTACTGTTAGTAGTATCTGTTTCAGTTCTGTCTAGAAAATTAGTCTTCAGTTTACCAAAAGGAGTTATTTTTTCTGAATGCTTTTCAGTTTTTTTACTTTGTAGTATCCTTCTCTGTGAGCAGAGAAATACTTTGTGAGTTAACTCTTGACCTTGTTCTCCTCCAAAGCCTGAAATGTTCTACTGAGGCTCAGCTTATCTTTTCATTTGCATTTTTCTAATGAGTTCACCCACATCAGTGCTTAGTTCAAATAAGGGCTGTTCTTTCGAAGCCCAGGCCACTTTCATTCCCACCTCATATGCTTTGGTTCTCATTACACAGGACACACAGACTGTGATCCTTTTGGATGAAATGAAGCCAGAACGTGAACTCCAGGAGTTCAGCCAGTACATTCCCAGCTGCTGCTGCTTTATTCAGATGTCTATAGGACCAAAGAGGAACTGATGTGAAGTAGAATCACTTGAGATGCACAGTGAGGATGTTGGGTTTGGAGAATTAATATGCACTAGTCACTAATATAAACATAGCCTTTGAGTCCTTAGCAGCTCAACATAAGTATCTTTCCATCAGTAATGATAGTATTCTATGAGTCAAGTTTTGAAATTTGTTCTGGTATAAAGGGTGATGTTGAGCATGAGGTTCTGCTTCCATGAACACATTTGAGTCGCAGTTTTGTATCTGATAACCCTGTTCCTAGGAGAAGGTATGTCTTACATTTTATCAGACACATTCTGGTAATAGATCGTCAAATGAATGTATATATATTTCCTGCTTATAATATATGTATATATGAACGAAAGCTAGATAGAGCTTTGGGTCATGTCTGCTTTTATATTAGTAGCTCCATACTGGTCTTTTGTCTATTGCTTGAAAAGACCCAACCTCAGTAGGCTTCTCAGAATCTTGACCTAAATGCTTTACTGCCTGCTTTGCTTTTAAACATTTAAGGCTTTGCTAGACTGTATGTCAGATGAGAAAATATATTTTCTGAAGGCCTTCCTTAAGCTGAAGAACTTTTGTCTTCATATCTTGTAATTTTCTTTTGACAGTTTGTATGCCACTTTGAATGCATGCTTACAAAATAATATAACCAAAGGGTAAATCACTTTTTTATTTCTAAATTTGTAAAACAATTTTCATGTTGAGAAGAGATTCTTACTAATATGTTATAGGAGAGTCTCTGTGTAATTAATAGCTAACTCAAATTTCACAAAAATTTTAATGTATTCTTCAACTTTACTTCTTGACTTACTTTAGGCCTTGTAGAGATAAGGTTGGTACAATTTTTGTTTAATTATCAAATCAAGATTTTTCTCAACTGAGAAACTATAGAAGTAACTTAATACCTAAATGCCATTAATGTGTGATAATAAGAATTTTAAAATGTATTGTGGCCTTTGTACAAACATCTCAATGATTTTCTGTCATGTTTTCGAGTATCACAGCGGATGAATCCTGGCTCCTTTTGTCATATATTAATTTTTCATATGCTATGAGGATAATGTCCTTTCTTAATATGCCATGAGTATAATTTTGCTGTATTTAACAGACCATACTATAGAAATATTTTTATATCCTCTTATTTAAGGCTTTACAACACCATATTCAGTCCTTTGATATTTTTATAATCCTCTACAATTCTTTTGAAATTTTAGTAAAAATACATATTCAAGTTGATAGATAGATCCTAGACATAAACAATTTAAAAAGCTCAGTCTTTTAACAGAAATAACAAATACCTATGTGCATATAGATGTATTTCGTAATTGCAGTGCTTCATTTTTTCATAGTAAAGGTCAGTTCTGTTATTTCTGATTATTTTATTCTAATTTGCCAAGCTAAAAAAAAAAAAGGGAGTAGAATACTTTCAAACATACAGAAGTTGCATTTTAATATCTAGCCCAAAATAGTACATTTCTCAACAGAAATTTTGCCAGAAAAGGGTTGCTGGTTGGTATTAAAAATACCAGTTTCAAGGGAGAAAAAAGAGTAACCTTCAAACTTTTTCTGACTTTGTCTCTTATCAGTCATGCAAGTGTCAGAGTCATAATGTGAATACTCAAGAAGGCTTTGAATTGTCAATAGAGGAAGCTTCCTCTTTGAGGTTATATTCGCTGGAACAGAAGAGATAACACCATTATCAGTGTTTTTATAGTGTAGCCAATTTCTCATTGCATGTACTGAAATGCAGTTTTTAATACAGTTTAGATATTAGTATAATGATAAATATGTCAGACTTTTAAACTAAATTCTGAATGTTTCTGTCAGTCCAGATACAGCATGATATTCCACTCTGGTCTCTTTCAGAGAGTTTTATAAGTATTTTGTGGAAAAAAAAAAAAAAGTAATTTTCAAACATATTTCTACTTCCTTTTTAGGAAATTGACATTAAATATGCATTTCTTTCTGAGATGTGTGTTGATTTGTCAGCCAGTTGGAAATTCGAAGTATAGCAGTAGAATATAAACCTACAGAGTAAAAGCTAGCAGACTGTATAATATACAAATACCATTACAATCTATTTATGATCACCATAGCATGAATTTTAATGCCTTTTTTTTTTTTAAGGTGCTCAAGCCGTCTATTTTAGCTGCTGACTGTGTGAATTAGTTTGAACTGCTGTTCATGGGCTTGTTACTTTTATTTCTTATATACTGTTATTTTTTAATGTGGGCTAGCTAATGAGCAAAATCTCAATGCATTCAAAAGTATTGTACAAACTTTGCATGATATAGAATTGTGCTAAACTTTTACATGTGGCCTATTTCAAAATTGTTAATATTTACACTGAAATTGATCAAGGGCTTAACTACTGCTAGTGGACTGTAGAGAGCTGTAAAGAATTTCTTTTCATTTCCATTGACTTGTAGGTCACTGTTAGCAATAGGTCAAGTAACTAAATTATTGAAGATCATTTCTACAAGAAATACGTGTTATCGCCACTGCCAGATTTAGGTAGTCTTATGAATCATTACTATATTTAGATATTCTGAAGTCATATTTGTGTTTTACTCAAGTGAAATTCTCATCTTCTAATGTACAGGTTAGCAAATAAAGATTGACAAGTGTGTCAGGGCTTAGAGTTTCACCAACAATCTCCAATATTTCCGTGTATGAAAATAGTTCTCAATACATCATCATGACAATTAAAATCCAAAAATCATCAAATATGCTAAGTTCCTGGAGGATTCTGTGTAGGCAAAATTGTGGCTCTGCTGAAAGTTAGACCTTTTTTTGGAACTAATTATTAGTGAACATAGATCTTCATTTGGTGTTAACAGTAGCCTATATCTTATAAAGTTGGCTGTGTTTCCCTGTTAGCATCACTGAAGAAGCTGATAACAAACACATTGTTTTTGACAATAAGAGTCCAAGTGAATTCATATGATAGCCTTTAGATCAACTTTGGATGTTGTGCTGAGAACTCTGCCAGTGGAAAACTTCTGTGTCAGAGTATTACTGATTTTAGCAAGCTGCGTAGCTGGTAGTATATGTTTTGTAATATACGTGAAGGATTAGGCTATAATATTTGTCTTATGAAACAAGGACTAAATTTTGTCTTATTTCCACTTTGATTTTCTTAGTTGCCTTATTTCTTCTCCTGCCAATCTACTTGTCTCCTGGAAAGCAAAATGGTTGAAGCACTGGTTAAGTGCATTTTTTCTAAATCTTCCTGTTGCTGATGGGGTAATTCATTGAACTAAAAAGCTAAAGTCCAATATCTAAACCAGTATTATTTTCAAATATATACTTACCTGGTTCACTGCATACCTAACTTAGCAGGTTGAATTGCAGTAGTTTTTGTAGTTCTTGCAGAAGCAAGACTGATTAAAAATATCTTGCCTATTAACCGACTTTTCTTCCTGTTATTTAGCTTGTATAACAATAATGTGCAATCTTCTTTGAGAAAATATCCAAAGACTGTCATCTACTGAAGAGTAATTCAGATAGTAGTGGTTCAGATCAGCTTTTCTGCAGAGGATATTTTTTTTGCCTAATTGTATGCTGTTCCAGATACCTAAGGAAGTAAAGGAACTTCATATTTGAAGTTGTTCTTAGCTTTTTGCTAACCAGCTTAGCTTACCTGTTTTGGAGGACATAATAAATAAAAATCAGAGAACCTATGTAATGAATCTTGAATTACTATTAGAATGTGACTGAAATATCTGAAATTACTTCTCTCCAAAAGCATACTATAATTCATTTTCAGTGATTCCAATGAGCATTTTCTGAAAGTGGAATGGGGAGTTTGAATTGAAGAATGGCACTAGCAAGTATTTTATAGCAAGCATTGCAAAATAAGTCATATGTCATTGAACATGGGGAAAAAATAGCCTTCTTCATTCTTGGTTGTAGATGGTATTGTTAAATATGATTAAATATGATTGCTTTGGCTTTCTAATATGTGATATTTTTACATTTAACATAAAAACAAAAAGCTTATATCGATACCGATATTAAATCAAACACTGATACTGAGTCAGTGATGTACAAATTGGTCACCTCTATTCAAGAAATATATGAAGCTGGCCAAGCCAAAAGAATAAGGATTTGTTTTTTATCATTAATCTCTGACTGTGACAATAGAGTTAAACCAGAAGTTACCTGAAACTTTCCATGAAGTATTTATGCCTTATGATTACTGTATCATTATTTATATTTTCTAATTTCCAGAACTGTTTTTGGTTTTTAAAGATACTTTTCTACTAGCTTGTAACATGTATTTTATTGTGCATTCTTTATTCCTAGTTTAAGAAATACATAACTGAGTGGATGGAGTGGATGTGAGGGTGAAAAAATCCACCTCATAGCTAAAGTGGTGTATTTCTTAGAATGGTTAATGAATTATTTAAGAATAATAGACTAGCTATAAAAACTTCCACATGCATGTGCAAAGGTGCGTATGTGCATCTATATTTATGTATCCTTATGTATTTCTTCTTCATTATTGTAATTCCTGCCCATAATAACTCTGTATCAGAGTATTTAGCTTTTCTTTGGTTCTCTTCATCTCTTTATATGCTCTGACAACTTACTGCTTAATGCTGATTCTGAACTTCTAGGTATTTTAAAAATATGGAAGCAGTCAGCATTCAGATAGGTGCAACTGATACAGATATATGCAACTGTTTACCATATATAGGAATATATTATTGAAACAAACAAACAAAAAAAAAACATTACTGAAGTACATTTTTATAAAAACAATGTGTGGCAATAGGAGGAGGTCTTGTATATACTCAAGTTCCATGAAGGCATCAACAGGAATGAGAGAGCTACTGCCGACAGTTCACTTGAACTGACAAAGTTTTGTCATCAAATAGGTTTGAAGAAATTACACAATGAGATCTAATAAGTTCTTCTCATGAACAAGTAAGGAACTGATAGATATAAATTATCTCTTTTCAAAGTAAAAGGAAATCAGTGCTTTGCATGAGGGTATATGTTATGATCTTTGCTATTTACTGTTCATCCTTTTCCAAGACCTTAGTAGTTTGATGTTGTCCTTAAGTTTGGAATGACAGAGACGGGCCAGCTGTGAAGAAGTATGGGGGACTTCTGTGCAGAAGAACTGAGTAAGACTGTTATCTGCCATTTTATCGCTCTGTTGCAAATAACTGTAAAGTGATGTGGATGAAAAAGCAGATCATACATTTTCCCTATGCAAGTAAAATGCCTGTAAAATGATTGATGCTCAGCAGACTATTTCTATTCAGGAGTAAGGTCTTTTGGTTAGAATAACATAATCAAAAGAACCTCTAAATACTCAAAGGACAAAAGAGCAAACAATGTTTAGAATTATTAGGAAGGAAAAACACTTTCAATGTTATAAATGCTGTGTGTTATGCACAGCTTGAATACAGTCTGGAAAAAGCTCAGGAGATGACACAGGGTGAGCTAAATTATGGAAGTGGTTCTGTAGAAGGAATTTTGACAGGCTGATTTGAGTGAGGTGCATTAAATAGTGACTGACATGGAGACAAGCATGAAGGGAGTAATTTTCAGTTTATTTGAATTAAATTTGCAAGTGACATTTTCAAATAAAATGTTTCTACATATTGCAAAGACAGCTGTGGAACTCTTTCCTGAAGGTTATCACATATATTAGAATTCTACCACTTTCAAAAAATTACTGTACAAATTTATAGCTACTAAAATCCCTTTGAGGTGGTAGCTTCAAGATAGGCTGCCAGAAAACCAGCAGTATGTTTTGGGAGGTAGCATCTCAGGCAGAGATTCAAGGGGACCATTCTAGATCATAACATCAACATAAACATTAAACAGTAGTGTTATTCATAGCATCAGTCTTTGAGTATGTGAAAGGAAGGATATCAAGTGCAAAATCATTCTTCCTTTGTCCACAACATTTAATAAAATAATAGGATAAAATTTAACTGCAAATGATTCAAGTGTGTCTACTTCAAGAGATGTAAAACTACTAGAAGCATTGTCACAAGAATGAAGATTTTCAGTAGCTGGTCATTAAAAAGAAACTAGTAGGTTTTTATTGTTACATTGCAAGATTGAAGAACTTTCTGTGTGGTCAGGCTAGAGCCGTCTTTGTGTCACACTGGAATACCTTCATCATTCACATGGTGTACATAGTAATTTGCATCCTTTGGAGCTAGCGAGATTTAAAGAGGATGGAAAAATGAGATGTGTACTGGTAGGGAGCAATACGTAGTCATGCTAATACATGCAGTTGCACTGCAAGCCAGCTGTTCATATTAGCTTTCGAGAGAATATGGATCACTGGAGAGAAATACTTAAAAAGATGTTCACTAGTAAGGGACTATTAAACTGTTTAAGCAGAGAGATAAAAAATGTCCTGCCTAGTGTTGAAAATAACTTACATTTTGGAGTCCTTTTTAAAGGCAGATGCTGCATTCCCTATTACTTGAAGGAATTTTAGGACATGTAAAAGATGCTTAGATTGAACTGGGAGAAACTTACCTCCTCCTAGCAGAAGCTGAGAGATAGTAACAGTCCTCTAAGTACTACCTTTACTGTCTGTTTTCCTCTTGATGTGTGATCAAATCCTCTTTACTTTGTAATCTTTGAGAAGAGTGAGCACATACATGCATTACATACAATAGCTTCTAGCCTTCACAGTTCCTTGTTGAGATGGACATTGCAGTAAAAGTCAGTGCTTTGTGTTTTAGTTGCCTTTTAGAAGAAGTGAGGAGTAGTTCCCTCATGAGGGAGAAAAATCTGTATATTCTTAAAAGGGGCAGAGCAAAGAACTCACCCCAGAGAAACTTCAAATGCTACTAATGGGATACTGGGCTGGATGTGGAGCATTACTGTGTAGATGTCATGAAGTGTCTCCTAGATATTTGTTCTTATTCAAGCACTTAGTCATATTTTGGTTCTCTAAATAATTCTGTCTCCGTATCAGTTTAGAAGGATCTTTGGAGGGAGGCATTTCTAACCTCCAAAAATATGTATGGCAGTTTACCTGCTGGATCTCTTGTCTGAGGTTATTTGCAGAACCCTTTCTTTTATATCGAAAACTTTTTTTTTTTTTTCCTTCCATCAGCCAGTTGAGTCTTCTGCAGCTGAATTAAATGTTCTGTAGAAATAAATGCATTAGGTTGAAATTCTTTAATATGAAGGGTTTACATCATAGTTTGTTCTATGCAATTATGTGGCTTATTGTATACTATATATCTTTCTAAATATTGACGTTCTGAAATTCTTTCACCAATAAACCATCAGAATGAAATATTGGTTCTCTTGAAATCAATAGAAAAATGCTTATTGACTTCTTTTGAATCAGCATTTCACACAAATTATTTTAGGTACAGAGAAGAAACTTCTCTGCTCTTCCACAAATATCGTGGGACTGAAAATCTGCTTAGGTCAAAGTCACCGTGAGGTTTTATAACTAGAGCTTCATACCATGTATAAAATAAAGAAATAGCTATGTGGCAAAAACTTTTTCTTTTTTTTAATAAAGATACTTTGAGAAATCACCTCTTGTGTTAAGAGTTGCCTAATTAGTCTATAAGAACTGAAAAAAATCTTGAAAGTTCAGAAGGGTGAAAGGCAACAAAATTCACTATGAAGCAAACAGTTGGTCCTATAACACAAGGAACAAGCCTTTGTACTAAAGGGGTGGGATGTGTGGAGAAACAGTCTTCAGATTACATGTTCCTGTTGTTAAATTAAAGACAAACCTGCCTGTATTGATGAGTTTTGAAAACTGACAAAACCACTGAGATTTCTTGGAATTTTTGACTGGAGTTTTGTAATTCATTTAGAGAAAACAAGAAGGACCACACTAGGACTTGCTTGTTTCAGTCAGTAATAAATTAGTGAATTAATTAAATTCAGAGAAATACAGCAGGTTGAGGCAGTGTTTTGCCTGTGAAACCCTGATTCAGGCTCAGCTAGTGAAAGTTTCACTCCAGCACACATCTAAAATGCAAACTTGGAGCTTTTGCTTAGTTTCGGTGGGCTGCAAGTACTCTGAAAGTATTAAGAAAATACTATATGTGTTGTAAAAGTCTTAAATTTTAATCTGATTTCACATGCTGTTTTGAAATTCACTTGTGACAGAAGTATCAGTAAAATTATTTGGAAAATGCTATGTATTTTACATACATTGTCCAAGTTTATGTACAATGGGATTAAACTTCAGGAAGTCAGTGAGTAACCAAACAATTCTTTGCTGTCACATTTGTGAAGGCTGTGTTTTGCATCCTTACTTTATGCTAGCTTTGTAAGGCCAGACATCATGCTCTTTCCTGCCACTTTCCTAGAGAACCATGTCTTGGGCTCACTGTATATGCAATAGGTGTTCCCATGCTAGAGGTTTTTATTTGTTATTAATTTTCAGTTAACTGTTACAGATGCCACAATAGAGTATAAAAGTTTTTGGCTTGGAACAAATGTTTGAGCAAAAATACACTTCTAACAGAAAAAAACTATAGCAGTTCAACAGTAATGTAAATGTTTTAAAAGTCTAGAAGTTTGGATCTTTCCAGATTCCAAGAGAGGAAAATAATATTTAATGACCTAAAAGTTGTTGAAGTTTCTTTATGTTCTCAAAGCATTCAGTCATCTGGTACTGTGATGCATTTAAGTATCTGAATGCTGAATTTGTAACTACTCAAGCCACCTAAAAAAAAAAAAAGACAAGACACAGTGGTTCATAACTAGAACATTTTAAAAATCTGCTTGAACTTAAATCTGACAGTGCTTCCAGGTCTTTCACCAGTTTATCAGGCTCTTCTCGTACATTAATTTTAATTTGAACAATTTTTTCATGTTAATTGTCTAGACAATATATGGCCCTTAACTTGTTCAGATTTCCTCTCCATCTTCTATCTTCAAATCTCACTCTTTTTTTTTGCCTTGGTGATTATTTTCGTCTTAGGATGTAAAATTTTTCTTCCTTGTGCATGAAAACTATTGACTTATTTTTGCACTTTGTCATACGATGAAACAACCCGTGCACTAGATGCATGCTTAAAGTTGCTGAGAAAATTGTTGTCTCTTAAAGCCTCCCAGGCTTCCCTTTTCAACCTGTTTCACCATTTCACGTAATAGCACTAGCTTTATTTTACACCTGCCTAGGCAGCAGATCACTCTGATGTTTTTGTATCTGCAACTTTTATTGGAAACTTGGTAGCAGACTATTCAGTGTAATGAATGGTCCAGTATAGTGTATAGAAATGTGATGTTGAGTGTTGCTAAGTGTCACCAAATAAAGTGTCCCTAGTTAGATACAAAGAATGCCTTAATTCTGATATGATGGTTTTTTTGGTTCTTTTATAGTTCTGAGGCTTGCTATAGCATCTTTGGTCTCCTCAGGTTTTTTTATTCTTACTGTTCAATTATTATTTCTGCTTTTATTGTTTCATAAATTCTTTTCAGAACCACCTTCAACATAAAGCACTAAATATACAAAGCATCAAAAGAATATACCATGATTTGTAAATTCTTTTCACTTACTGTTGGTCTTGGGACTCATGTCAGTTTTCTCCAGATATCTAAGCTGCACAGACTGAAAGCATCTTTTCACTTCCATTCGGCCTGAGGACATCCATAGAAAGAGTTTTCAGATCTGGAACTTTTCTTACTTTGATTGGAAGAACAGTTTTGTACGTGCTCTCCTTTATATTTAATTTATGTTTATATTTCACTGTGGTATTCTTTCATCTGCATAGTCTTCATGCAGTGTTGTGATTCTTCTTTGGTTTCTTCCATTATTATTTCCATTCTAATCCCTGTTTCTCTCTCTTTTTCACTCTCCCCACCCCGCCCCCACCCCCCACTGCCCCACAAGTGGTAATTTTCAGTTTAACCCGCGAGAGCCCTCAAAATCTTAAATATCTCACTGGATTTAGTCACTTTGTTTCTGTCTGCTTCATGGTATACCAGTTTTTCAGATATTTTTGTGAGCAGTTTAACTTCTGGGGTCTTTTTGTTTTCTTTATTTAGCCTTGTCCTGTCTTTTTTCATTCATAGTGACCTTCTCAGACAAGGTGTTGAACTTTTGCTTTTACTTTTCTTCTTAGTGTGTTCTCATCTACCTCTTTCAGACATCACAGTGCTTTCCCATGGAACTTATGAATGCTACTGGATAAAATTTGTTGTTGACATCAGTATCGTCCCTTTTTCTGGGTAAATTAATACCCATTTTAAAAAGTGAACCATCTAAGGTTTTTGTTTTTCAAGAATTTTTCCCAAATGAATAGTACTCATTTGCAAACTGCCTTCATTTCTGCAAAGCCATTATCTACTAAAGAAAAGTTATTTCTTCTCTGTTACTTACTGCAGATAAAAGAGAATCATTCATCATGAGGTATTGTATCTGCTCTTTCAAATATCTACTTGGTATTTCAGTCTACTTTGTTAATGAAATTCATTAAATGACATTTGCCTTTGACCTAAAAGCTTATTTGTCCACAGTGGCCTGTTTATTTGGGGGTTTTTGTTTGGTTGGTTTTATTTCAGAACAGTAAATATGTCAAGAAAGTACAACTTTGTTATTTTATTAATTTAGGCAAAATAATGGAGCATTGAACAACTCTGACTTCTGATATTTGAAGAGTAGGAATAAGTTTATTCTCTCTGAGCTGAAAACTGCAATTTCACAATTCAATAGTTGTAATATTGTTTTAACTGCCTTGCATGCTGTAGTACAAGTGTCAAAGTCTCACATGAACAAGCACTTATTATGTCTTAAGAGAATTTTTCATTTGACTTCAAGTAATTCCTAGGTTTCTTTGTCCCATGGACAAGGGCATTCAGTGTTCTATTGATTTTTCCTATGCCAGATATTAATTTTTATCACTTCTTTAGTAAAGCTGGTATTTTAATTATTTCTAGATAAGCTTGAATGTAACGATCATTCTGAATGTCTCTAAGACTTCTGTTGTGTTTGGCAGTCCTGGAAATTTTTGGTTCTTGACTATTTGGGTGGGTTTTATTGAGACAGCTGACAGAAGGAACTTGAAATGCAACTTGTCTTGCTGACAGCAGTATTTGATTTGTATTCATTGCAGGCTGGAATACTTGCTAAGGATAGCTCAGCAAATAGGTCTGCGGTTTTGTGTCATAACATAAAATTTTTAGCTACTGGCTTTTATGGTATATTAAGTTAATGCCTGCCATCCTAAACAGAACTTCATAAAATTCATCATCATAAATTTGATAGTTGCTGAAATACAGGATGTTTAATGGCATAGTGCATCCATTGAAAAAAAATGTTCTCACTCCCATATTCTAATAATTAGGAAGCATCTGCCAGTGCATTAAACATTGAATTTAAATAAGTGAATCCAACGGCAGCCTTCATAAATCATGGATTCCAAGCATTTGTTATTGAGAAATAAATTCCCGTTTGTCAAGTGTGTCTACTTTCAAATTTTATATTCTAAACATGGAGTGATTCCTTTGTTCTCAGTTTGTCCTGGTAAAGGCTTTGTTTTGCTCGGTTTCTGTGTCATGTCAGCAGTACTTCTTCCAATGTGCCAACTACAACTAATATACCATGCAAAAAATTGTTTTGGGCAGCACAGAACAATTTTTTTTTAATAACTCAGCTGTAAAATTCTGAAAAATATAGGCTTATTCTAGAATATTGATATGAAGATTAAAAACAGTACAGCGAAACTTGGATTTGAATTGATTTTGACCCTTTTTTCTATGCATTCAGTTCTGATTTGAGTTTTTTGTTGAGTCATGTAAGGCCTGTCCTTTTGCTTAGTCCCCTTCTCCAAAAGACTGCTTCTTTGTAATCCTAAGTGCCAATTAGCAGAAACAAAGACCAAATGACAGAGATTGTACTGGTAAGAAGATAAATAGCATATACCTCTTTTCCATTGAAAAAAAATGAGTGTAGATTTGAGTTTTCCATCATAATGGAAGTTAATAAGTTAGCTTGTAGAGGAATGACAAGTAAAGAGAGATTAAATACAAAAAAAGGTTTTGGAAGAAGAAACATTGAAGGAGTGTAAATAACTTTCCCTCAAGTAATGCATGCCAGTCTGAATTCTGTTTTCTTAAAAATTTGATGAGATGTTCTCTTTATCCCAAGAGTAATGTTAATATGTAATGCTGTGCAGTGCTATGATGTGGTGAATTTAAAATGTCAGTATTTTGTGCTTTAGATCATTGAAATGATATCTTCTTATAACAATGACAGATGATGTTACACCTAAATTTGAACAGAATAATAAAACTCTTGCTGTAGTGAAAATACACTTCCTCTTTTTATTAACTTAAATTTTGATATTTTATGTGCTTGCATATTTTAGTATATAAAATTGTTTTTAATAAAGAATATTCATTTTTAAGGTTTTAGTCTGGCAAGCTGTCACATAGTGACAAAATCCCAGAGGATATAAAATCCTAGGACATGCATGTATATATGTGACTGTATGTGCTATATGACACATAGTAAAAAATTGGTTATAAAAATATTATAAAACTTCAGAGTTTTTGAAATAGTTTTATTTTTCATACAGGTATCATTTTCTTTTTCTTACCAAACTGCCCTGCCCCCCCCCACCCTGGGAAATATGACTAGCTGAAACCATTACTACATTACTACAAATATTACTTCTTGTCCTTTAATGGCAGCTCGTAGACTCATTTTCTTGTGTTTGTGTTTTGTCAATTAGCTGTCAATCTTCCTTTCAAGAATAATGCACTTTTTTACTAAAAAGTGTAATTTGAAAGGGGCCCAGAGTACCACAGTTATACTTAATAAATAAACTTCTGAATTCACTAATCTCTTAGTTTATACAGTGTTCACTAACATACCTCTTTCTAAAGTAACTATTAAGGTTTATAAATTCATATATAGTCTGTGCTTCAGATGGTACTAAAAAATACTTCAGCAAGAAAGACTACCATGGTTTTTCCTCTCTGGCGTCTGTCTAACTACTCAGTCATATAGACTAATGTTTCAGGCTCAATTTTGCATGCGTGATCGTGCCTGCTTAGTATGTGTCACCTTCCTAATTAATTAGCATTTAAAAAGCAGCATTCCAAATATGCAAGTATTTCCACTATGCTTGACAAGTTTCCCTGCTATTGCAAATCCAAAACATGACTTAACCTACTATGGAACTTGTAGCTTGCAGTCATATACAAAACCTGTAGTTGAAATAACTTAATCTCCAAACTATGTGTGGCTGAATTAGGGGCAGCACAGGATAATTTTCACATTCTTCTATTTCTGGTATTTGGATTGTGGCTTTGGGCCTTTCCTTCTGCTACAAAGTAAACTTTTTTGTTTGTGTTTCTTACAGCTGTTTGAATTCAGCGAAGTCTATTTTGCAGTTAGTGTCACAGTAAAGTATCTCTGTCTTCACTTCTGCTTCTAGCACTGGCATTCAGGTCAAACTACCTTTTTTGGCGTCACAACTTGGAGTGACCAACAATGGAACCTGAGGGAATAGCAGGAAGATGTGCCAGGGGAAGTTTAGGTTGGACATTAGGAAAAGGTTCTTCACCCAGAGGGTGGTGGAACACTGGAACAGGCTCCCCAGGGAGGTGTCACAGCCCCAAGCCTGACATTGTTCAAGAAGAGACGGAACAACGCCCTCAGACACATGGTGAGAACTGTGGAGTTGTCCTGTGCAGGGGCAGGAGTTGGACTCAATGATCCCTGTGGGTCCTTTTGAACTCAGGACATTCTGTGATTCTATGATCTCTGTAAGGAAAACTTCCTTTGAGTCTCCTATATGGTAGGTGTTTTTCCTGTGTTACGCCATGACCCGTATTTGTCAGCCCACTAGTGGTGTGCAGATCATCACACTTTCACACTCTTTTGAACAAAAGGATTCAGGAGATGGGGTGGGGAAGAAGAGTTCTCACCCTACAGCTGGACATGGGGAAAAGTTATTTAACCATATGATTATTTGGATTTGTGTCATCAGTGCTGCCTAATCCCTGTTCAAAAGTAATTGTAGGCACATGGCAGCATTTAGGTGAATATTTTACTTTTGACTATTAGTATTATTTTTTTAAAGAGGGGGAAAAAAAGCTAAATGAGCAATGACATATATCCCATATTGTACTTAATGTTAGAATGAGGGCAAAAAGTGCAGTGGTATTTTAGAGTTAGGAAATAACAATGTGTTTGTGTATTTAGGGAAATGCTGTTCATTAAAAACTTCTCAAAATCTCTTCTGTTTTCTAATTAGAAGAAGTATCACAGTTTGGATTCCGTGTGTTAGGCAAGCAGTCCATACTCTAAAACCAGTTTCAACAGCTGAACTTCAATTACAGCTTTTCTTTCATTAAAATCACTGGTTTGATTGTCTGGCTGTGATGAAATGTGTAGGAATGTCAGTGTTCTCAGATTTTTTTTTCCCTCTTAAGTTGATTTAAAAATTGTCACATTGTTAATAAAAGCATCACAGTTGCAAAAATTTCCTTTCCTTAGGCAAATAAGCCAAGTAGTGTCATGTAAACTTCCTGAAACTACCAGAATGCTGTTCCACAGATCCTGGAAATCATACCTTAATCTCTGTTCAAGTCTCTCCCGTGGGTGCTGTGTGTCATAATGCCCATTAAGAGGGAAGACATTTGTTGCATGCCAGTCTGTTGGGCAATTTAGAAATTAAGTGCTATAAGGGTAGCAATGTTTTTATTCCTAATGAGAGGTTAAGATTTGGATTTTTTTTCTGAAACCCACAAAGTAACGATTCATTGAAGGATTGCTGTATCTTCTGTCTTATTATTTAGTAATTAATAAACATAGGATGAGTCCTCGGAATAAATTCTTACTCAGTCAGTTGTATCAAAGCCTCTATAGCTGAGCAGAGTGTTCACATTTTCTGGATTTGTGAGATCACCTCTACTAACTAATTCCCTTGATAGCACTTCTAGACATCCTAAATCATAAAATGTCCTGATTTGGAAGGGACCCCTAAGGATCATCGAGTCCAACTCCTGTTCCTGCATAGGACAACCCCAAAATAATGCAGTAGAGCTATAAAAACCATCTAGGGAAAACCAAAGCAGCATCATAAACTACGATTTGTGTACCACAGGGTGTTTCAAAAAGATGGACCCAACATTTTACAACTACACAAAACTTTACGAACAGTTTAATGAGTTATCAAGTTTTAGTTACCTTTTTATAAATGTTCTGTGTTCCTTCCACCTGCTGTACGGACTACAAGAGTTTCATTCACGGGTGATTCACAGTTGCAGAGATAATAGTAATTTCAAACTGGGTCCATCTTTTTGAAACACCCTGTATTTTAAATTATACCAACTCCCCTTTCCGGCCAGCTGGTCCACAAAAGTAGGCAGCAATTTCTCCACTATTCCTCTAGGGCTGGGGACCCAGCTCGTGTTTTGTGCTCAGTGCCAGCTGGAGTTTGTGGCGGGCAGCCAGCACAGCCCGCTGCAGCCAGCCAGGCCTCTGGAAACTGCCTGCTGGCTCATGACTCTGTTTTGGTTTGGGGCAATGGTGAACGCAGCAGTGAGCTCAGGGAAGATGTAGCTCGTATTCATTGAATTAATATATGAGTGAATTAAGGAGTTTGAATGAGATTACCATATCTGTATTATATAAATTAATAAAAATCAACATCAGATTTCTTAAATAGGGTAAATTTTATCCATAACTATTAAAATTTGCCCTCAGAAGTGGCTGATATTTATGTTTATGTTCAATAAGTGGGAGTCCGAACACCTGCAGTGTTACACCATGGATGCTGAGATGTGTAAAATACACTGTTTTATTTGTGGGGTCTAATGCTGATTTTCTAGAATATCCTACTATTTTTTACAGTGAAGTAGTTGAATTTAAGCTGAACAAAATCACTAAAAGTGCGCAATCACCACCTTTAGTAATACTGTCTTCACCATTTTGGATGTACTGGTGTGTGCACTTTAGCTGTTTTCTTAGTCCTGGTCTCATTTACCTGTAACTGAACTGGGTTGGATTTCATGTAGAGACATTGCTTAGAGCATTTGTTTACTGGGAATATAATAAATGAAATTTTCACCAGAATGGCAATCTGTTGGCTGTATTTGTATTATATCTGTTCATAGTGCTAATAACTGTCTAAAAGAGTCAGTTTCAAGTGGGTTAGTGCTAAACTAAAATGTTTCTGTTTCATTGTTAAATAAAACAAAGATCCCTGAAAGAACTACTGGCTCAAATACCTGGCTGCACATTTCTTACTATAGTTATGTAAGGTCTACATTTTTCCAGAAACACAAATTAATTAATGCAGGATTTCTGTTAGCAATAAGTTTAGATTTACTTTTTGTTTAGCACTACATTAAATTTGGAAGCAGTGAAGCATCATTTGTAGATATGCCCTTTTACAACTGGGTATCTACAGTGAAAGAATACCTACAATAAAAGAAATTTGCCTATTAAATGCTTGCACATTATCCTAACTGTTGGAAATTAATGTGATTAGAATAGTCAAGGGTTTCTGAGCTGTTTAGTAAATGAACTGCAGTCAAGACATTTTTTTATTTCTTTAGCTTTTGAGATGTTACTTCCTATATTGCTATATATGAAGCATACATAAATATAAATTCATCAGTGTCAGTGTTGTGTAAGTTATTTAAAATAAACTCATAGCCACACTACATCCCCAGTCTAAAAAAAGGTTTAAAATTATTTTTGCAAATTGTGTCCATATGCTAACAGATGTTCTAAGTTGGCAACCATTCTCACGCATGTGAACAACTTAGGTCCAAAACAGCATCATCTCATGTTTTTCACATCAGTGGTCATGATAAGGGCTTCTGAGGGCTGGCTGCTGCAGGGAAAATAGGCTACTGTACATGTGCTATCCCCAGCAGATAACAGTATCTTCTATGATGGAAAGAAAACAGGGAATTACATTAGGTTTCTATTTTCAGATTTTCACAGACCTGCCTAGGCTAATAACATCATATGAAGTCTGCTATTGGGTTCTTAAGCAAGTTAAAACTCTGATCTGCACGTATGAACTGAATAGATTCTACTGTGTAGTAACCAAATCAGCATATTTGGAGAGGATTGCCTCAAGTGAAGCCATGCTATTCTTTGGAAAACATAATATTTAAACAAATCTTAGAGTGTTAAGGGCCTGAAAGACAGGGTTTTTTTGAGCTGCATAAAATTTTATCCTAATCTTGCTGGACAAGAAGTGTTACATACTTAACATGGAAGAAGTATTTGTCTGGAGAAATGTCAATATGACCATGAAAGCACACAATAACACATTAAATGAATATACCTTGGTGTTTGGTCTCGAAGTGCTTGCTTTAGTGAAAGAAATATTTGTTCTCCGTAACATATTTAACGCTTTTCTGTATTCACATTTACAAAGCTAAGGTGTGTAAATGGTATTGTGAGAAAATGTTTTAGAAGTTTTGTTCCTTAAACACTTAAACACTGATGAAAGTCGTTCTAGTCCTGGAAACTAATTTGAAAACATATAAAACACTGATGTGATGAAAAATGTTGTGAGATTCTCTCTTTATCCCCTCTAAGTTAAGAGAAAAGAACAAATTCTGATAGCTAATATATGTTCTTGGCAAAATTGATGGACTTTACAATTCAGCCATCAGAATGGTCTATTTCACTTAATGAAGTAATCCATAGCTTTCTGTAATGTTCCTCTCTCTGATGAATTTCATCTTGAATGTTAATGTAGTGAAGGAAGACAGGATGACCATGAGCCAGCACTGTGCCCTTGTGGCCAGGAAGGCCAATGGCATCCTGGGGTGTATTAGAAGGGGGGTGGTTAGTATGTCGAGAGAGGTTCTCCCTCCCCTCTACTCCGCCCTGGTGAGACCACATCTGGAATATTGTGTCCAGTTCTAGGCCCCTCAGTTCAAGAAGAACAGGGAACTGCTGGAGAGAGTCCAGCATAGGGCAGAAAAGATGATTAAGGGAGTGGAGCACCTCCCTTATGAAGAAAGGCTGAGGGAGCTGGGTCTCTTTAGTTTGGAGAAGAGGAGACTAAGGGGGGACCTTATTAATGTCTATAAGTATATAAAAGGTGAGTGCCACGAGGATGGAGCCAGGCTCTTCTCGCTGGCAAACAATGATAGGACAAGGGGTAATGGGATCAAGCTGGAACACAGGAAGTTCCATTTAAATTTGAGAAGAAACTTCTTCTCAGTGAGGGTGACGGAGCACTGGAACAGGCTGCCCAGGGGGGTTGTGGAGTCTCCTTCCCTGGAGACATTCAAAACCCACCTGGACATGTTCCTGTGTGACCTCACCTAGGTGTTCTTGCTCTGGCAGGGGGATTGGACTAGATGATCTTTTGAGGTCCCTTCCAATCCCAAACATACTGTGATACTGTGAAGAGAAATTTATAGTGTTTGTCGTATTTGCATGGAATTTGTAACTCTCTGTCTTTGGGGGCAGTTAACTAGTGTGTTGCTTCACCTCTTTCCACATATATTAGCTTTAATTTCTCCTGTTGTCTCCTCCAAGGGGTAGTCTACATCTGGAGGTTTCTTCAACATAAAATCCAAATTCAGCTTATGGTTAAAAGGGTAATTATTATAAAAATTGTCTGCTTTTGATTGGTTTCTAATACACTTTATTAGATGAGCGTCATGTAAACCCAGGACAAGTTATTTCTTAGTTACCCAGCTACTTCATGAAGTAGCTTTATTGTATACTATTACCAAACGCAACACTTTAACCCAGTCCCTCTGCCCCAGCATCCATCATTCACATAGTCATAAAAAATAAACATCATGATGTTTATTTTAGAGAATAGTACTGGAGCAACTGAAATAATATTTCAGTTTTGATGTTGGGTGCTCCACAAGTTAATTGTATTGCCTTAAGAATTAGCATATAACTCACAGAGACCTTATTTCCATTTACTTCATTTCTGTTTTATTTACATTACATTAACTGAAAGGAAAGAAAAAGCACAGATTACGCTTAATTCAAGTACTTTACTGAACCATGACAGCTATCACTCTTGAAGGGAAATCACAAGCATATGCTGTATTTAGGGAAATTTAAAAACATATTACATTGTTGTTATCCTTAACTTTCCTAGTGAGAGATTATATATATGTGCCATCTGCAGCTCAATAACACTAAATATTTAACAAGTTTATGAATAGTAGATAAATATTTAACACCGCCTTGTAGAAATTTGCATGCATTGAACAATTGTTTGTCACTGCTAAAGAAAATGGCCTGAACTGGGGACATGATTATTTCAGTTAGGAATTCAAATTGCTTCTGTGGAATCAGACCTGAGAAAGGAGAATGTTAAAGCTGGAAAAGGACCAGTCATTCAAACTGTCAGTCACTCATGCTTTGGTTCCCGCTATTAATCCTACCAGCGTAGCATTTACTGGTTCATCCATTGTGTGGCTGCACAGCTCTTCTGCTCAAACCACAGTTGCACCTCTCTGACGGACTTTAGCTTTGTGTCTTATATGGCACACACCCTCTTGATGCCTCTGATATGAAAGGGAAGTACCGATTTATGCATAAATGTATTTAAAGCATTTGCCTAGATCATTTGCAACCAGACTTCACATAGCTTCCAGATATTAAATCATTTCAGTGTCAAAATGTAGGAAAGATAGCAAAACCAGAAATCTTACTTCTCAGTCCCTTAATAGTTTGTAACCTCAAATAAAATTTCATTAGAATATGTGCCTTGCATGTGCGTCATTCAGCAATCTTCTTATGGAGGGAAAGAAGTCTGAAAATAAAGAAACCTCACATGTGACCAAATCCTTTATTTTGTTTATATGGATATAATTTCAAGAACTTTACCCAGATAAAATCTGCTGTGGAACCACAAAAAACTATAGAGAAAACTGGTCGTGTACTGTTGAAAACCAAATTTGTCAAAATTCCTTAAAAACATACTATCTTTAAATGTATTCTATTTAAGTAAGAACGAGGCAGAGATGGCTATGAATTTCAAAATATGATGAGTCATTGACTATTGCAGCATACAAAACTGGTGTGTGGGTACATTTGCATAAATATGTATCCATACAAATATAATCTGTGCTTCAAGTAGCCTCACGGTATTGTCACATGCCTCTAGGGAAAAACACAAGGACAAATGTCTCACAGTTCTCACTATTCTCTCTTCAAGAAAAGCGGTTTGCCATCATTTTTGCATTAAATACTGTTTTTCTGTCTTCTCAAACCTTCTCAGTGAGGGTAACAGAACACTGGAACAGGCTGCTCAGGGAGGTTGTGGAGTCTCCTGCTCTGGAGACGTTCATAACCCGCCTGGACAGCTTCCTGTGTAACCTCATCTAGGTGTTCCTGCTCTGGCAGGGGGATTGGACTAAACGATCTTTTGAGGTCCCTTCCAATCCCTAACATTCTATGATTCTACTCTGATTATTTTCTGTTGTTTAGAACATAGGTTTGAAAATTCGTTGTGAAAAAAATGCACCCTGTAGTTCCTTCATGAAGGGGTTATGACCCATTACTCATTAGAAATGGGGTGAGGCACTGTTGTAAACTCAGGTGATTCACATTATATAATTGAATGCAAATTATTTTGGTTATCTTTCAGCACTGGAACAGTCTCTCACTTTCTTCACTACCATTGCTCTGACTCACCCACAGTTATGAAGGAGATGCACCATGCTGCTATTTTGAGTATTTGGAGAACAATGTCTGGGGAGGCAATTTGAGGAGCCTATTGATCATACATAGATATGTTTGTAACTTTAAAGAATGATCTACTTAAGGACATTTGTGATAAAATAAAGAAGTTAACAGTTAAAATGATTATTTTTTTTTTTAAGTTTGTATGGAACAGTAAACATCTGCCTTATTTAACACTTTAAACAACTGGCTTTCAACTCGCACACTGTCTAAGTTAAACTGAAATCTCTTGCCTTCTCACATAAAGATGAGATTTGTTTTTTTCATTTAAGGTGGCTACTCACTTTGCTTTTATCCATTTCTGCCCCCTTTCTGAAGACAGAGCAGTATTTAACAGTTTTCTCTTACTAGTTTTTTAATATACACATAATGTTTCCAGAACTAAATTAAAGAACTTCCACTTCCTTGCAAGCAAGGCCATGCCTTTAGCAACTCACATTTAAAGAAATACAGTTACAGCATGAATCCCTATGAGACATTTAGCCAGAAATTCATATTCATCAGCTAGTTTTCAAGTTACGGTCTCTGATTCAGGTCTTCTAGGCAGGTTTTGTTTGTTTCAGGTTTTGGTTGATTTGGTTTTGGTTGGTTCAAGTTTCAGCATTTGCAAATAAACTGTATCTACTCCATGCTTTTTTTTCTTTATACTGAGTATCAGGTGGTAGCTAGGACTTCTGTCTGTCAATTAATAGCAATAATGAGAATATCTTTGTTTTCATTATTTGGTCTTATTAAGGACTTGATCTTCTGAGGGACTGGTCTTGTGATTCATTTTGTACCTTGAAAGCTTCTCAAACAGCTCCTAGAAAAGCCTCAAATGAGAAAATATATTTTACATCATGCAATAATTTAAGGAACAGGTAGACACAGATTTCTGACTGAGAATGTCTTTCCAATAGCCATATCCTTGTGATACCATTGTGATACCAGCCGTGCTAGCAGATTAGATCAAATCACCATAGAGCTGCTGGAATGTGTAAAACTTGCCTTCTCAGGTGGACTTAAGTTTTTAAAATCAGAATATTATTTAAAAACGTGAACAATCTAATCAGTTTTTATAGCTTTTAGTCTTTGTGGTGTTTCAACTTCTCATTGTAAGCAGTCTACATGTACCGCATTGCAAACCGAGTTTGCCTGGTGTGAACTCTAATCATCCTCAGATTGAGAGAGAATTTTTCAGTCAGTTTTTCAAGTGTGAATAACTAATGAAAAATCATGCTTGAAATTTTCAGTTGAGAGCACATTTGCTGGCATTTTTAATAACATCATTAATGTATGGGTTTGATGGCTGGATAGTTGTAAAACTGTCTTGTTTCACTAAAAAAATTATTTGTAATTATTTGATATTTTCAAGTTAAACCAGAATTAACACAAACTTTAGTGATTTTTTTTTTTAAAAGTTACTATGCTGGGTGATGATGACTAGTACCTAAAATGTGATTCCTCCCCAGTGTGGAACAGATTTCTATCATCAGAATTGGTAACATAAGATTTCCTTTTTTTGAAGGTGAGACTCTTCCTCCCAGTTAGGATGAAAGCTACACAATTAATTGTCAGTAAACTATTTAGAGGAAAGGAATGATTTCTCTATATAGTCTCTGTATGTGTTTGTGTATATACTTTGGATTCTGTTCCTTCAGTGGTTTTATGGGGAATTAAACTGCTACCATAAAGAGAAATGTAATTTACTTTAACAAAGTAGAAAGCACATCAGTAAAAATCATATATTTAATGTAAACATTTTACAAATACAGAAGGCATTTGTAGTCTTAGGAGTCATGTGACAACCAGTTTTATTCATCGGTTATAATAATGTTGTCTCAATGTTGAATGTATTTCTTTAGTTCCCAATGTGCACTTTTATACAATGTGCATTTTTATACATTGTGTGTGTAGAGAAAGAGTAGTAGGCATTATGTTTAAATGCACAGTTTTTATTTCAGTTCTCATTATATTGTAATAAGAAATACAGTATGTATTATAATTGTAAGCTGGTACTATGATTGTAAGAAGAAATATGTGTTTACCATTTGTTAGGCACACTTGAATCCAAATCCTGCAAGTGTATATGTATGCCTATGTGTATATATATATTGCTTTAGCTGCATGAGAAATAATGACAGAGGGTCAATATTTGCAGTTTGTGGACATAACTGAGTTAGAGTACACAATCTGTTAAGGATTTGAGCTTCATCATTATTTTTGTTAACATCTAATATTCCTATTTCCTTCCTTTGTTTCATATGTGTGTGTGTGTGTGTGTATATATATATATATATATGCATATAGCCTTAGTGAGATTTTTAGCGGGCCCTGCAAAAAATCAAGAAATACAGGTTGGCTCATCATCATGTCATACTGCAATGAGACATTCTCATGAGATCAGTGATTTTTATCTTGTTAAATAAGAATATGTCTTCTTTGAGAGATGGAATATTTAGATACATTAAGTTCTTGCCCACTTTAGCTTTGAATTGGTTGTTTGAGCACAATATAATTGAATTTTGAAAACAATAGATAATCATCTACTGGGTAAAAACTTCTATAATACCTTACAAACTGCATGTTTTGACAGTGCATCAACCAGAATTTAACCAGTGTGGATAAAGGTGCTCTTTTATATACTAAAATATCAGGGTATTTCAAATCTGAATCTTGATGAGGCTGGTATTCAGGCAGAATTATTCAGAGTAAAATGAATTAAAGCAAAACATATGAGTTTAAAAAAATGAACAAACAAAACCCTGAATCTATAAGGCAGGAAAAAAGTTTCCTTTTTCTTTACATTAACAGGAGTGAGCATTTTTCTTTCTATTTAATTGGGGTGAAAATTGTATATATGCCCGAAAAGGATATATGAAAATAATATTTTGAGAACATGGATATATTTAATTTCACATAGGATAGTGTGACAAGATATGCTCAGCGTTTGTAATGGATATAGTAGAGGAAGAGAGAGCATCTCCCTCATTTTGTTCATGCTTGCAGCCCTTCAAATTGTTGCTTCCTTTTTTGCTGTCATAGCTAGTTAACAATGAAGAGTAACAACAACTGAATAATATGCTATATGTTCTTAATAATAAATATACAAAATGAGCCCATTAAGAATAATTATTTGAGGGGAAAAATGTAGACTATGTTAGGTTTGCATTTAGTATTAACATCTGTGATTGCTTTTGCTACGATTCCATATAAACAAGGCATTTTATGAATTAGGATTTTTTATGGACACATTTGCACCTTCCTGGAGAAACACAGTTTAGACTTTGTTTGAGGAAACTTCACTCAATCTGAGTAAGGCTAAAGTAGAATGATCTTTTTAAGGCAAGGTTCAGTTTTCACTTCTGTAAAGACTGCTGAGGCATGTCATTGATTTCATCACCTCCCTCTCCTGAGCAAATAAATGCATGTTCTTTATTCCACACTAGAAGCAGTGTGAAAAAGAGTCCAGCATAGTGCACTTGTGTATGAAACATTACATTTACTATATATTTCTTCTTTGCCTAAATACACTATTTTTAACACTCCTTTTCACTATACATACATAAGCTGTGCTGTTAACTTGTAGCTGTTGCTGTCTGTATTTTTCTGCAAAACAGGTTTTATTTTGATTCTCACGTATCCAATTGTGCCATTTTCAATGGATTTCTTTGTTTTAAAGTGGGTTGTTTTTCATTTTTATTTTACAGAGTTACATACATGGAAGCAGTCAGGCTCAGTTTGTTGCAGAATCACATATTATTCTTCTGCTGAGTATCCTTCAAAATGGTGATGAATAGAAAAAAAAAAACAAGCTGAAGCACAATATGCTGTTAAATAAAATTGCTCTGACAGTGAATATCATTGAACTTCTGAGCAGGTATTGTATTTTGGCTTAATATGTGTTTAAATAGATAGACAATGTCATTGCTGTTTACTGCCAACTGAAGCTGGCGTTGCTTTTCACTTATGTGTACCTTATTATCTCCTTTGTTACTCTTATGCCTGTTTGCTAATCACAATGTTTTTCCTTTCAGTGTTTTCAGTAGCAGCAACTACTTTTATTCTCTATTTCACTCTTTATAGTAAAAGTTAAAAATTTGATATTAAAAATTATTTTATTTATTTTAACTGATAAGGAAAGTGTACTGCAATTTACTAATTATGCATGAAGATAAATTGTCCTGCATTAGTCTTTGTTGTTTTTTTTTTTCCCCCCACCTAATCTGAACAGTTTACTACAATGTCTTGAAACAAATAACCCAATCTTGTTTGTTCTGACATTGTCTCCTCACAGAAATACTCAGACCTACTTTTACTCTTCCATTCTTAATTAATTTTGTTTGGGTTGTTGGTTGGTTGGTTGGTTCTTTGTTTTTTTGTTTGTTTGCTTGTTTTGTGTTTTTGTTTTGGGTTTTTTTGAATATGTCTTAAAAATCTGTAAGAAAAACTCATATACTATCTGGTTTCTTTAAACCCTGCTTCTAATCACCTTTGTTCATTGAGTGAAAACTCCATTCACCATTAACCACTATTAAAATACAGTGGTTCCATCATAAATACCTTCCTCTAAGGAGAGCAAGAGGAAGGAAATAACATTTCCCAATTTGAAGTAATAACCAGACCTTAGAGTCCGATGATCATAGCTACTGTCTTGTTCTCTCCCTGAAGTTATGTTGGCTTCGATCCTGTGCTTCCTCTGGCTTCCCTGTCTGCCTTCATCTTTGGCATTTAGTATCCAAAGAGAACGCCATAATTACATCTTTTTGCTTCATGACATTAATTTACCTGGCATGAATTTTGCTTCCTGTGAAACCTCATTTGCTCTGTAAATAGCCATTACAAATTTAATTTCAAAGTTGTCATATTTTGTAGAGTAAATGCAATATTCACAATTGAACTGGAATTCTGTGTCCTGTTCTGGGTCCCCCAGCACAGGAAAGATGCAGATTTACTTGAGCAAGTCCAGCAAAGGGCCACAAAGACGATTAAGAGACTGGAGCATCTCTCCTATGAGAAAAGGCTGAGAAAGCTGGAACTGTTTAGCCTAGAGAGGAGAAGGCTCTCAGGGGGATCTAATCAATGTGTATAGATACCTGATAGGAGGAAATGAAGGAGGAGAGAGTAGTGCCCTCGGGCAAGACAAGAGGCAATGGGGCAAATTGAAAAACAGGAAATTCAGTCTGAAGACAAGAAGATGCTTGTTAGTGTGAGGGTGGCCAAACTCTGGAAGAGGTTGCCCAGAAAGGCTGTACGTAGAGTCTCCACCTGTGAAGAATTCAAAAACTGACTGGACATGGTTCTGCGCAACCTGCCCTTGCAGGTTTCTTGTGCAGAGGGGTTGGATTAGGTGATCTCAAGAGGTCCCTTCCAATCTTAACCATTCTGTGATTCTGTGAGTTCTCCAGGTTTGATATCATACCCTAGTTAATGTTGTGTCAAAATCACATTGTATTTGTTAAAAGTTTTGGAAGCACATTTTTATGTTCATTAGTTCTAAATTTCCACTCCTTTTCCTGGGAAGAGAGAGTTAAAGATAAATTGTCTTACCTAAAAACTGCCAAGTGATTATTAATTTAATTGCTACATTTTTTGAAAAGTACACAGAGACAGCTATTATGTTTCAGATGAAAAGTTTCTTGTATAATAGATAGTATGCATCTTATTAGTATAATCTTTGTTTTCTCTTTGTACAGCCACAATTTGTTTTTTAATGTTTTTTGGTTTTCCCAAACTGCCACAATTTAAACAAATCTGTTATCTAAAAAAAAAAATCCAGTTGGCTCCTTGAGAATGGGAAAAGTAAATGCAAAAACCAGCTACGATTAAAAAGAAACAAAACTTCTGTTCATGACATACTTTGTTTGTCTGACTCAGGCATGAAAGTGATATATTTTTGTTGGCAGAGACAGTCTTTAAACTGGGAAGTTGGCTAACTACATTGAAGCAGCTGGCTGAAAGAATCCTTTCAGTGAGGTTGTTCATTGCCACTTGCAAAATGAATTCTCTTAAGGTTTCATTTCATGGCTCAGTACTGTTAAGCTGAGTTTTCAGTGACACAGAAGTTTCACAAGTGACATGAAATTTTGACAGATTTTAAGTTTTGCATGAAAGAATTAATATTTCTTTATCCTTTCAATGTTGATAGGAATTATTAGTTGCTTCATCGCTTCTTTATTATTTGTTTATTTGGGAAATGTTGATAGAAAATGTGGGAATTAGAAAAAAGTATGCCAGATTGATAAATAGTCATACATTCTCTTTATCCTATAAAGTTTAAAAGGTGCGTTCAATTTTAAACCAAGACATTACTATGCTGGTAATGTACATGCTTCATCTGTTTGCTTCTTTTCACTTTGTAATAGTAAGAACAAGGACAAGGTTGTCACTTCGTGCTAGATCTTGAAATGCAATGTTGTGTTTCTCTAGAAAGTGTATTTTTAATACCTCTGATGAGAAAATATGAATTTCCATTGCATTTCTATACTTGCTTTTAGATAGTGATTCTACCCAGTCTGCTAGATGATTTCCATATGAAGATCTGCTGTTTTTTCCCAAGCTGTAGCTACATAATTAGGACATGGGTGAGGAGGACTTGTGAAAATGTCAGATAGTCCTTTTCAATTATACAGAATTACACAAAATTAAATTCAGCAAAACCTATACAATGATACTGATCATACCAGGTGTATGCCCAAAATTTTTATAACCTTTTAAACAAGTAGTTTTAGTCCTAACAGATGGTGATTAGTAGTTACACAACGGAAGTCACTGTGATAATACAACATGTACAACGTTACATCAGTAAAACAATTAAAAAAAAAATTTAAAAAAATTGATTTTTTTTTACTTAATTTTATTTTTGTGAAATGTGTTCTAACAGCCAAAATACTGATATTACATTTAGCAGAAGATCAGACTAAATGAAATGGATTAGATGTGACACTTTCTGAAGAGATTAAAAACTCACAATAAGCAAACTCCTCAGAACAAGGAGACATTATTTAATTTCCAAAGTCCTAAACTTAGAAGTGGTTGATGGGAGCCATCTTACTGAGTCCATAGTGTCTTACACCTTGAGTAAAGTTACCTTGTAGAAATTGAAGAAAAATATCACCGTATTTTGACAAAAGCTTTGTTGAATTCCAAGCTGCAAAATAGTGAATACAAATTTGGGTAGACTTTTAAAAACTGAGAAACAGTCCTTCATGTAAGAAGTCACGTCTGTGATTCTGATATTCGTTTTACCTTATTAAATGAGGATTTATAGATCTTTCAGAATCACTTGCCCAAACTAGTTTTCGACTGCAGTGTTTGAGGTGAAATTTTTCAGTGGTCCAGAGCATGTGGAGACACTGAGCTACACTGGGCTGGCTGACTATAGAGGCAGCTCCAGTCAAACTCCAGCAGAGCATGGCATCACTGCCTTTGTTCTTATTCCAGGACCGTTTTAGTCCACAACAGTTTAGCTGTACCCTGCCAAGACAGAGATCTCATCTATCTAAACTGTGATATATCCAAATCCACAGAGTTGGCTTGGCATCCCAATGCAATATTCCCATTAGTGGGAATGCAATACAAAGTACCTGGTTGCCCATGCTGAAACTAACCCAGAGTTGATAAGCTTTGCTGCACACACGCCGATGCCTGCTCAGTCACTCAGAAGGCACTTCAAAACAGGCTGTTGTCTTAGGTATGGAGCAAATACATAGAACTGACATCCAAAACTGTGTCTGAGCTAGTAAAAGTCCTTGTGGGTGAACACCTAGCAGAGAACAGTGAAAGAACACACATGGATATGATGGTGCTTGTTATATTACACACTTCTGTGACTTTCAGGCTATTACTAATAAGAAGCTTTGAGGGGTTTATGTTATGCTGACAATATGACCGTTAATTATTTTTGTCATTATTTAGCTCCCCTTTTGGAGAATTAAGTTCAAGAAATAATTATGGAAATGGTATAAATGTTGGTTGAAGGAACCACTGAAGATCACATACTCCAATCTTCCTCTTAAAGCAGGATTATCACCAACACTGGATCTGGTCTTTCATGGCTCTGTCTAGTGCGAGTGTTTGAAAACTCCAAGGACGGAGATTGCATAAGCTCTCACAGCAGTTACAGAAATGAGGTTTTTCCTAATGTCCAGTCTGAACCTCCCAAACTGCAATTCATGTCTTGTGCTGTTTTCTGTAACAGTCTTGTCTGTCACTCATAAGATTTTCGCTTCTCTTTGGATCTTTTGCCAGCCTTATAGAATTAGTGGAGTCTTCAGTGATGTTTTCATTCAAAAATGAACGGAATGTTCTAGGAGGCAGAATAATGAGATCAATTATGTTTAAGCTTTGTTATTGCCTAGAAAGAAAGCAAAAGGCAATGTTTGCTTTTGTTCATGCTACTTTACAGCTCATTCCTACCCACAGATCGGCAGGTACTTTTTTTTTTTTTTTTTTTTTTTTTGCGCAGACAGAATGCAGTAATAATTATTTCCAGAGAAAAAGTAATACTGAATAGCAGTTAGGTATAAGTTTGAGGTTGCATTTAATCACCCATAAAAATATGCTGGTCTTTTAAATATCTGCTTTCAGTTTTCTTTGAAATTGACCAACTTTGATTTTCCTTCCCAGGAGTGACAGAACCTTATTATCATTTGCAATTGGAAAGGAAATTTAATGTAATACGTAACGGAGTTTATCCCCACATCAGGCAGATGGTCACTGTTTCAAGCAACTGGGTAAAATTTACACACATTATAATTTGCAGGTTAGGTAGGATTATATCAATATTGGACTGTCCTGTGAAGTAGAAGTGTTATCAGTAAGTCATCACAGAAATGGATGTATACCTGCTGTGGAATACATATTATATGTCAGACTGCACAAACAAAAATTATTTAAATAAGAGCATGGTATAGATTTTATTTAAATAGAAATCAGTTTTGTTAAATGGATATGAAAGCAGTAACTTATGTGGAGATATCAACATGCTAGACTTTGTGCAGCCTGCAATGCTAGTTTTTTGCTTCTGAAAAGCTTGAATATCTCTGAGGACCATAGGACTGCATAATTTACAAAGAGGAATAACTTTGTTCACATGAGTAATCCTGGTAATACAATCTCTTTGTTGGCTAGATATCTAATTCTACCACAGAAAAAGGAGCACGTATCTCAACACATTACGGTTTAACAATAGAGTGTAGCGTCTTCTCAAATTATCATCACAGTTTATATCCATGTGAACTGTGATGATACATACTATGTACATCACACAGTATGCAGAAGTTATTCGTTTTAGTTGTTTTGGTCGGGTTTTTTTTAGCCTACAATTTGCACAATAACTATATTTGTAACTTTATTTAACAAGTGACTGGAAATAGTGATTAGTCTGTCCTTCTTTATTATTTCCCCTTTTCCTTTTGTTTGGGGCTTTATAGAATTTATCATATAGATTTCTCTTCCTTTTCTCGTTTTCAAGTTGAAAAATTCTACCCCTTCTTCACGCAGAAGATGTTCTAGGCTTCTGGTGTCTATTCTTTTACCCCTTTCCTGACAGAAATGGGGTCATAGATAATAAGAGTCGGCAGAAATGATCAGCTATTTATAAAAAAAAAAAAAAGTGCAGGGTAGTTCAACATTCTGGGAGAGACAAGGTAAAGAGAAACTACAGAGAAGAATATTGAAGTCCTATTGCTACAGTTAGGGAGGATAGTTATTAAGAAGACATAGAGACAGAGGAGATATAACAGTGGAATTAAGAGCTGTCATTTTCTAAGAGGAAAAATGTGAAGTGATCTGTACGATCAGTACTACTGTTGTAAGTATATATGTTTTCATACAGATAGAGTATGTTGACTGTTGTGAACCGAACATCCATTGGAGTGTGCAGTGTAGAGCTGTAAATATGGCTCTGGCTGTGAAGATGCAGTAAGAAAGGTAAGGAACAGTAAGACTGGAGAGTCTGAACTTAAGTAGAAAGATATCTGCGATTCTTTTGTTTCTCCCTGTGGTAGACACTACCAATACTACTAATGAACATCCATTTTCATCAGGTTATTATGTCATTCCCTTGATAAATAAAACTGATTTGGATGTAATGTGTCATTTATTTCCTTTTGCCATAACAGTAAATCTTTTTTATATGGCGTAAGTTTAAAAGTTCCAGTGAATATTTTCATTATAAAAAGTTTCAGTTATTAAGCAAATTACTTGTTGCACAGGAGATAAATCTAAACCATTATTATAGGAATTAGCAGTTAATATTAACCTGATAACCTTTCTCATTATTGTTATTAAGCTTAGTTAACTGTGATGCTAATAAAACACATGCATGTAAGTAAACATGGAAATGTCTTTTCAGTTTATTAATTTGGATACCCAAGGCAGAGTTTAATGTGACAGCTGTGTGGGTGGAGATGAGATGTTGATTGAGAAGGAAAAAGAAATTTGAGTGGTTACAAAGAAAAATCTTTTCTGTAGCATTAAAATTACACCTATTATGAAAGACATTTCCTGTCCTACAGAGTGAATTAAGATGAAGTGTATTAAGTGCCTCTGTGGTGTAAGGAAACTTAACCATACAATGAATTTAAATGGGAGATGTCTTTCTGTGCATCATCATGGCTCATGCGAAGTTACTGAGCATAAGAACCTGAAATTTTGAGTCAAAGTCAGTAGAACAATACTAATTTAGCTCTTGGTAGTAAGACACTATCAGTCATGCGTAATGGAATCAAATTGTGTTCCCCAGAGATTATGTAAGAGGGAGAGATGATGACAACTAAAGCAGTGAGATAAGGTTTTTATATTCTTGATCTTCAGGATAAGAAAAAAAGGAAGAACACCACAGTGGAAAAAGATAGTACTAAAAGTACAAAATTATAGCATATTTAAGCATGTTTCTTAATTAACTGTGAAAGTCAATATCCAAAGCAGCAAAACATTCTGCATGTTTTCTGTTCTTTACCTGGGTTATCCACCACTACTGTCTGTTAACCTTGTAGGCTCTTCTGACTTTTCTGGAGTATCATAAGTACTTTTAAATAGCTCAGATAAAGTTTCTTTTAGGCAATGCATCTTTGTTTAAAGTTTAAGAAATGAAGCTGTTAATAAAAATCCTTTGATTATTTTAATCTGTAATATACTTAACATTAAGGAAACTAAACTACTGTTATATATCTACCTGTTCTGGAGGTGACTATACTTCTGTGATTTTTGTCTGTAGGCAATTAAAATGATAGAGACAAATTATAAAATGTAAATAAGGTTAGAAAAAAATATTTATTTTGTACAGTGGCAAACCACATTATAAGAATTCCTGAGATGGACAGAACTAACCTTGAAACTCTATCAGATGTAATTTACAAAGTCAAAAATATCATCAATAATAAATGTAAACCACATCACCCCAGAGTTAGTTTTAGGTAATCCTAAAAGATGACAGCAATATGAATAAATAGGATGTAAAACAGGCTGAAAATCCCTCAATATTTGATTAGTGATTTAGCACAAACTTAGGTGTCTATATGCTGTCTTGTTGCAGTTGAGTTAAAATGGATTCCAATGTATTTCTCTTCTCCTGAAGCTTTTAAATGGCCTTTCCCTTCTCAAGTGTCTAAGAGCATCACAAGAGGAATGGTTCCATCAGATTATCCATGGACTAAAAAGACAGTGTCATAAATTGAAGCTGAAACTAATTGGATGAATAATAAACTTCTTCACTCTGGAAATCCCAGGTTGATTGTCTGCTCTGTTAAAATGATGAAAAGGCATAAAAAAGGAAAGTGGTATAGTTTGGTTGGCATTTAAATGGTTGAAATGCAAACTTCCAGCTACTTCACTGTTGGGAGTTGTATATTCCAAAGAGTTGAGGGGAACTCCAGTGCCAAGGCTTACGTAATATTTCCTAAAATTCTTGAAAAGCCATTTGGTATAGCTGAAGCCAGAAGGTTTTAAGCTGAAAGCATGTTCAGGGTTACTGTATCAGTACAATGAGATTTCAGGCCATAAAAAGAAAAATGAAGTACATTTTGTTTGTGTACGATTCATGCTTGAATTAAATTAATATTCAAATAAATAATTTTCAGACTATGTTCCATTTTTTCAACTTCCGAGTTAGGAATCATCTGTCTTCACTGAGATGGGACATACAGTGATGGGTATCTTAAATATGCCTCTTTCCTCAGCCCTCAAGGCCTGTTGAATCATCCACTGGGATGGTTATGGTTTAATTGAGAAATGATTGCACATTGAATAGGGTAAGTGGAATCTTAGAATCATTGCTCGTTGTTTCCTGAACTGGAGCAACGTCTTGAAAGAAATAATGAGACTAGTTTCATTGCAGAACCATGCTTTTTGTCTTCATTGGTTTTGTGAACCTATGATAAAAAACTCAGATTCTCGAGCTGGGAAAAGCGGCTAACACCTTGTTTTCAAGAACTGCATGTAGCTGAAGAATATTTCCTAAATAGAATTGCTAGAACGCATGTTATGTTTGGATTTTTCAAATGTAAGTGGAAAGTTAGATTCACGTGGAAATGGTTCCGATAAAGAACCTGTAATGTGGTCAGTATTTCTGAAATTATTGAAGGTATTTTAGAGGTTTAAGTATTAGTAGGAAAAAGTTAAAAGACAGCAAAATGCGGCCCTCTCGTAAGGAGCCAGTAAAGATTTTTTCATGTTCTAATCATCACCTTCCAACCCTTTTCACCCCCAAAAAAACTAAACAAAGAAAAAACAAGAAAAACCACCATAGATTTTCCTGTTGATCATGTTATTCCTTCAGAAAACATGTATGTGCTTTTCTTTGTTCTGTGTATGATAAAGCGAACCAGAAGTTTTTAAAGTTTGTGTGATAATTTCTCCCCATTTTAATTAACAGTAAACTGAGCACATACTTCAGTGGATGAATATTTTGCTCTCTAGTTTTCTTGCTCATATCTTATTAAACAACTGCATGAGCTGCAACTAAAAGGTAGTTGTTTCTTTATGGGTATAATGCCACTTTTTGTGCTCTTGGTAGAAATACACCAGAATAAGAATGAGACCACCAAACTGTTTTCACAAAAGTAACCAAGTGTTAGTCAACTTATTTTCTTTACTTCTTTTATTCCTCATTCACTACTAAATTTGTAAAGTAAAGATATAAATCGTATATTACATTAATAAACTTATGAAGTATCAGGTTTTCTTCTTTTTGGGCATTCTGTCTGGAATTAACAGTGATTAAATTTTCTGTTTAAGTATGCTGATAGAAAGTGTCCAGAATTTACTAGTAATTGCTTTCATTTTGTAGGGTATCTATCATTCTGGACTTTATTGATCCAATCTTTTTTTTTGTGTTTTGTTCCTGTGGGTTTTTTAATACTTCCAATCAGGCATCTTGTTTTTTTTCAGGGCTGAATGTTATGTTCTATTATTGCTATTTTCTGAATAATCTCATGAATTTTGGTAACTGTTTTTTTAATCCTGCATTAAAACTCTTCTTTATGTATCAAAACATTCAGAACCTTTTCAAAAGCACTACCTAAATGATATATGTTGTCAAGTTCTGTGAAAAGCATGTTCCAGCTGGGAAAAGGAGCAGCAGAAGTTTAATATGTAAAAGTGAAATCATTCCAAATTTGAGAAGACATATAGCTGGATTTACACAGGAAGAAAATGCTACAGAGAAGTGCATTCATCAGAAAACATGAAAATCTAAATTTAAATCATATGCTAGCAATGGTCTGAGTGTCACGTTCCCCCCATCTTTTCAGAATAGTTTCTTAAAGAATAATGAGAGGGTTAAAGAAATTAGAAAATAAGTACATCTTTTCATGCCATCTCATTTTTTGCAGATGGAAAACTGTCCAAATAAGTAGTTGCTAAAATTTTGCATTCTGCACTGCTAGAGAAATATGATACTGTAAAAGATTATTTTCAGAGCTAGGACTTTTGCTTTCTTTTTTAGAGTATCAGAATAATGTAAAGACATAACATCCTGTGTTAGAAACAGGAGCAAAAAATAACAACTATATAATATATGTATTATAGATATATATTCTATATATAACTACATATTCTGTATATTCTGTGGTAAGAAGCTAATTATTGCATTGAAACCACAGGTCAGTAAGACTGAATTTTTACTTCACCATCACAGAGCTGAGGCAAGTGACATTCTTAGAGTGCGAAGGTACAAAGCTGATGTTGTTGAAGCTAAAAGGCAACCAGTGGTGCTGAAAACTCAACAATGATGACCAAAGTTAGAAAGCAACAACTGAAGCAAAAATAGTGACAATGTGAGGGAAGCTCTAGGGGTAATGATATGAGGAAGGGAAGGGAAGGGAAGGGAAGGGAAGGGAAGGGAAGGGAAGGGAAGGGAAGGGAAGGGAAGGGAAGGGAAGGGAAGGGAAGGGAAGGGAAGGGAAGGGAAGGGAAGGGAAGGGAAGGGAAGGGAAGGGAAGGGAAGGGAAGGGAAGGGAAGGGAAGGGAAGGGAAGGGAAGGGAAGGGAAGGGAAAAACAACACTACAGCACAGTTCAGCTGGTTACAGATCTAAAATTCTCTGTTGCAGAGCAAACAGTTACTTTCATGACACTGTTATTCCTAATGGTAAGAAATGTGAATTAAACTCATGATCTGCTAAGAAAATAAGAATTACGTTACAGAAGAGTTGTCTGCCAAATGGCTTTTTAGTGTGCAGTTGCTTGGTTGGTTTGTATTTCAGATGCAGCCAGGTAAAGGAAATAGCAAAGGACCACATTACATCCAATGTTGCATGGGGTAATCAAGCAAATAAATTTACAAAGTAGTCCAAAACTTTTGCAAAAAGTAACACTTTGGTGAGAGGTTCTGGCAGGTTACCGTCACATCTTGGGTATGGATTTTTTTTTAGACTAAGAATAAAAACACTACTATAAATCTAAGTAAGGTATTGGTAAAATAAAGTTATTAGATAATACTACATTAGAGGCTTTTCTTAATAGGGTAGAAATACATATGGAATTTGTTTTCTCAGCCTTTCTTGTTGCAGCTTCTTCAGTTCATTTTTATGCTTTTGTAACTTTTGAAAGCAGAGAACTGAATAATTCTTTCCAATTATTTTTCCTACTTCAAGCTTAGCAGTAGCACAGGAGATTTCCAGTCTCTTATGCTCACGAATCTGCATCTTAACAAGCAAGATTTTTAGAAAGTAATCTTTGCCTTCCCTTCCAATTTGCAGTTTCATGGATTTCAGGGTTTGTTTTTATCTTTTTTTCATATTTTGCAACTTTTTTTAATGTATTTTGTCAAGTACAGTAATAAGCTTCTGGAAGACTTGAATAAAGCCATTTATTCATAAGACTGACCCTGTGCCTTATACCTTGTGCATGTGTAGGTAAGTAGTTTGGGCTACTAGTGTGTTTCTAACCAGTGTCTAATTTAGGACTGTAGGTAGATGTCTATATCAAAGAGGTGGTGTTAAAGCTTGTATTTCCTTGACGTTGCCTATTGGGATCTGCTTCCTTTCACCATCAGTCTTTGCTTTCTTTAATCCTGTTTTTCTTCATTTGACTTTTATCGTTCTATATATAAGAAATTTGGAAGTCTCAAACCTGAATCAGGCTGCTAATCTCTAATGATGTGTGATGATGTTAACATTGACATTTCTAAATCCTTTTACTCATGCTCAGGTTAATTGAAACTATATAATTGAAATTTCAGATGTCTGAGTATTTTGGGTTTAATTTTGAATGTTTCTAATGTAAAAATGTTAATATGAACATTGATAGGATTAACACAAGTATATTGTTACAGGGTGCAGATATTATTTATGGATGTAACATGTTTGAAGTATCTCTCATGAATTATCTGTGCGTGTAAATAGAAACATCTTACAGTTCTTAAAGTTTGTAGTCATCCCTGGGATGAGTAATGCTTAAAAAAACAACCCTATTCAAGAATCAGTTAACTCTGCTGAAGTTTGTATTTCCTGAAATTGTGAGATATAGCTCCCCTGATGCATTCGTGCTTCACTATGGTATTCAGGCAAGTCTCCTCTTCAGAACAGATGTTACGCACATTAGTAACCATCTCTTTTTGTTTATACAGTTTCAGCTAAACAGTTAAGTGAGTGGTTTAAGATCTTGCTAAATTAGTGAAATTGTTTCATCATTAATTACTTTTTCACATCTGTAAAAGTTATAATGAGACAATAAAACACTGAAAGTGACTGGGACTTCGCCTCTGAGAAGTTTCTCTGCTAAACTATTAAGCAATATGACACTAAAGAGAAAGCTAATGTCTTATCTAAAAGCAGAGAAAGATAAAGCAATCCAGCTGCTTCAGTTTACATCAAATAAATAACCAAAGAATTGTGTGCAATAAAATTGAATGATTTCTGATTCTTATAGTTTTAAAAAATCCTTTACTACCAATTTACAGAATATTGTAAGATATTGGGGAATAGTTATTTCCATAACTGTCCAAAATTTGTGTGCGCTCCTTGACAGCTCATCCTTTAAAGTTTTTGAATCTTCTTTCCTCTTTTATGTAGAACACACAATGGAAAATCTTACTACACATTTTTGCCACGGGTGAGTGTATTGGTACAGTACAGAGTGCAATGCACAGTTTTATATTTAAGTACAGTCTTTCATCTTATGAATTTCAAAGCTTTAGTTCGTAGATGTACCTTTGTGGCTTTCTGAGGTATCCACACACCTGCTGTTTTCCTTGACAATGTTGATATAGACGCTGCTATCACCATGGGAATGGTACTCCTGAATGAAGCTGCTACCTCCAAAGGGGATGTTGGAAAAAGGAGAAGTAAGTTATTTAGTACAACTAAGACAATGTTTAGACAATTAGAAGACATTGAGAATTACAAATTAATATCTCATTAAGTTTGTAGAAGCCAATTTTTACCTATTGTGGGGTGGAGAAGATGAAAGTAAAAAAAAGAATCCGTTGACAAAGCTGCATTCACATGAAGTTGTAACAGTAAAAAAAAAATGTTTTAAGCATAGTCAGCCAAGGTATAGCTTGGCCTAATATCTTCACCACATAGTATGGAATAAATGCTTTTTGGATTTTGATTTATATTGAAATTCAGTGGCATAAAGAACAGGAGTTTCAAAACATTTTTTCAAAAATAATTTAGACATTTAAGGTGCTTAAGATGACAGCATCCAAAGGAATGTGAAAATTCTTTTACTTGGTACGCTTTGCCAGTATCACGTTTCCAAAGGAAGGTGAAAGCCCAGCAGAAGATGTAATACAGAACATATCCTAATCTGCAACATCAAGATTCTTAGCCTGAAGTGCTAGTTTTACATTTTTCTGAATGTTGTTGTCATTCAAAATATTTGCAATAATTTTTTGGCAATGAGTTGTGTAAACATACAGTATGAAAATATTTCATCCAGATTTAAACTTCCTAACTGCTATGTTAACCAACCTTTTACTGAGTATGACATAGGTTGAAACAAATATGCCAATCTGCCTTTGTACCTTCTATGTTTTTTTCATATCCCCTGCCTCTTTGTCACATAAGGTGTTGAAGATTTTGAACGCCACCAGACATTCTACGCTGCTTCCTCTTGCTTTCTAGATCGGTTCTTTAGCTTCCTCTATGTAATACACAGTATTGCAGATTGGGCTGGCCAATTATTTTCTATAAAAGAATTATGTAATTCTTCATAATAGCTGGTTGAATGTTAGCTAGACATCTCTAATTTATAGTGATTTGCAAGTCTACTTTATTGAGCTGTAGATGTATAATTTAATACTGAATATCCTCTACAGCGTCTAGCTTTAATACTGATGTCAAAAAAGACAGTGACATGAGTTTAATTGGAATATGATCTTAGATCACAGTTGAGATCTGGGTCTGTGAACTTGAACACAGCAAAATGAGAAAGGGCTGCAGTACAAATTCAGACTCTCTGCTGTGACCGTTATGTGAATGCTTTCCTTGTACCTGCCTTGCACTGGTCATGCTTTGCAATCAATTAATCCATGCTTTGGAATCATATTTGTGAATGGTAATTTCTTTATAATGAAGTGTGTTTATAAGATTTGTACATGGGTAGTTTTCTCAAAATAGCTGCAGAAATTTTATATTTCAATTGACGTGTGTCAGTTTCCACATGGTCAGTTTTAATGAAAAAATGCGTCTTTGTCAGCTTCCCTGTCTTCATGGTTGCTCATCCTTCTCTCAAAGCCAGCACACTTTTGAAGCATGAATATTACCATTAAATAGCAAAGGTTTGGCTAAAGTAGGAATAGTATAAGAAAAAAACGTTTTAAAATCGAAGTAGCTCACTAGAACCAAAACATTACTGAATGTAGATGAGCTGCATCTCAATTATATACATCAGCTTGTAACATGTTGCCTTTTTTTTTAACTTATTTACATGCAATTGAGCAAGCTGTCATGATCAAAAAGGTTTTATGCTATTATTACACAGAGTGCCAACTGGTATTCCAAATTTTATTTGCTAATTTATGCGCTTACTTTGCTAATTCATTTTTTGCCAGAAAAGGCTCAAAGCACTTGCATCTGGATGCTATCAGAAGGTCTGCGTCATTGTTATTTATCTTCAAAACCTAAAAAATTATATACCTATCAAGTTAAAAGTGATTTTGCTGCCAGCCTTGGAACTTTATCTAGTTCTTAGTAGCTAAAACATTTCACTGTTTAAAGTAGTTGCTAAACCGCCTTTGCTGTTACTTCAGCCTTAGATGGTTGATTAGAGATAACATGATTATATTAGTGAAGGAGCATTTTTCTAAAGATAAAATTGTTTTCCAAAAAGAACAAGCAAATACCTGGAATTACATTGCCTGATACATATAATTTACAGGGTTATTAAATCCATTATCAGCAGTAAGGTGTTTGCATCCACATACATTTGAGTTGCAAATTGCTACACATTTTTCCTGAAAATACATTTACACTGACAAGTCATTTTTTTCTTTATAACCATAAATATTATTTTCATATGTGTTTGAAATCCTGTCAAAAGATAGTGGGCACCAGTAGTCAATGCAGTAACATGTTTTTATTTAACTGTGTCAAAATTCTCTGTAAATGATTGACATAAATAATATTCTGTGTAGATATTCCAGTTTTAGATTTTTTGTGTGCTAATAAACAAAGTTATTTTCTTTCCAGTAATATGTCTGGTAGGCCTGGGCCTGGTCGTCTTTTTCTTCAGTTTCTTGTTGTCGATATTTCGCTCCAAATACCATGGCTACCCATACAGGTAATCTCTCATTAGATTCTTATCTTATAGATTTTAATAACTTTGTATAAGTTTAAGTATAGCTTTCAGGTAAACAGCTTTGATTTTTACCACTGCAGTCTATGAGAGCTGGAAGAAGCAAGAAGAATAAAAATTAATTCAAGCAAACCAAAAAAGGACTGGAAAGATAATGTTGTAAGATGACTGATAAGGCAGATCAGATAAATGAATTTAAGCACGCACATGTGACCTACACACTGCCCCATGAAAAATGCAATATAAAATGTGCTTGAGTTTATAAACCTTTATTGGGTATTTATTTGTGTGTCTTTATAACTAAGATATACGTAATGCACAAAAACACCAAACCAGTGTACAGTGCTAAATCACTAAAAGTACCTTCTTTTATTGTCAGTCACACCAGAGAGGTAATAAAGCATTATAGTATTTCTGAATTATAGGGACAACTGTCAATTAAACAGTTACAATTTGTCTGAGAAGCAGAAAAAGTAGAAAAATAGTAAAGAAAACACAGTTCTTGCCTTTTGTAGGTGGATGTTTTCAACTGGGAGGTCACCTGCAGAGGTAGTCTAGACTTCTGATTCACATCTTCTTGCTGATCCGTTATATGGCCCATTGCATTTTCTTGTGATCCTGGTACCATTTTCAGATGTACATGAAAAACCCTGGCTAGATGAAAAAGTGCAGTTAAAGAAATCTGCAGTACTATAGTAATGACGAACGAGGCCACTGAGTTAAAAGCAATAGAGTGACATTTCCTGACTCATCAAGTTTGTGGAACAAGACAGAGACCTGTTGATTTTTCTCTTCCAAAGCTTTGTTTTGTAGGATGGCTAAATAATTTTAATGAAGAATGCTTTCTCTATTGCAATATTCTCCAGGAATTTTGTTTGATTGACTTTTGATTCTATTTGAATTTTTGCTGGTTTTCCCATTGCTTCAGTCTTTGCTCCTTTTAAACTTCTTTTTTTCCTGTAGAGTTCTCTATATATACTTATGTATTCAGTTGACATAATCTTAACATGCAATACTAGGCTTTACAATAGAGCATGACTGCTGTTTTCCCTCCTCTAGTTGGCCACAGTGCATCTAAAAAGATTAGTTTCTCCTTATTTCCAGTGAAATTTGTTTCTATAAACTATTAGACTAGTCCTTCACAGAATATTACTCTACATTACTGTTACCATGTTTGGAAGAGTAAGTGGATGATGTGTGTTGCAATGTAGATACAGTAACATTTTGCGGAAAGATCTGCCATGATGAAATGTCGACTAATAGATATGTAAGAGAAACATTAGTACAGCAGATTCAGAAAGTTATATTTTGAAGTAGAGGACAAAAGAACTATCCGTTAACAGTTCTATTATTTTTATAGCCACTGTTAAAGAATCATATGAGGAATACTTCAGTTTTTCACAGATACTTCTAATTATTGATTTCTATGACTAGGTCTTGTGATTAGTGCAGCAGCCCACTTAATGTTGTGTTGGTAAAAACTCCAACTTGCAAAGCCAGTTTAGATCTAACATTTGAGCTAATACATAAAATTTTTCTATTACTTTTTCCTGTGAGACTTTAGAACTATTTTCTTTACTGAGCTTGGTCAATTTATGCAGATGAATTGACATTTAGTTTAGATTGCCTCGGTTTTAGCATTTAATAACATCATTCTCAAGACAAAGAAACTCTTACTTGCAATATGCACAGAAGGTGTATTTCTGCTTTTTATTCCTTTCTGCTAAGGAAAGAAGTCTGTAAAGGGCCCAGTAGTATCATATTCCAAGGCTTCATCAGTATGGAGTTAGTAGTTTGCCATCTGGGATAGTCTGTATGGCTTCTCAGCATCCTCTCAGGAGACCGCCTTCTAGCTTGACTGACGTGGGGTAAAAGACAGGATCCAGTTTTCCTAAGCACGAAGTATTCATACATCCCATTAAGTGCTTAAGTCTTGAACCTAAAACAAGAAGGAATTAGGAGCTTGATGTGCAGCTCATAAGCTCATTTGATTTGCACTGCCAAGGAATGTCAACCCACAGTCTCAGCTCACTTGCATCTTCTCATAACAAGTTCACTAAAAGGGAAAAGCAGTTGTTGTGTTTGTTGCCGTGCAATTTAATAGCCACTAAAGAAATCTGACAGTCATACTAGTTTCATTTTTAGTTCTTTCATCTTAGGAGTATTCTTATCACCTGTTAACAACATGTTTATATGACTGTGCCAATTTCCAGACCTTGCATGGCTTCTGTGAATGTTTGCACTAGGGTTTTTTGACTGCTGTATGATACCAAGGATGTCTGAGGTTGAACAGTACCTTGTGAGCATTAGTATCCGCTGTGAGCTGGCATATATACACAGTACCATTGATGTTCTTGCAGAGCTAATTGCTCAGTTGTACTACATATCTTGTAGTATCACGTACATATAGTAAGCTTTAAGAATCTTAATTTAAGTAATGTAGGGGTTGTCCTTCTTTTCTCCCTAATTTGTTTGCTTTAAATTTTGGGTGGGATGGATTTTTTCTTTCCTCCCCCTGCCCTCCCTTACAACCGAACCTGTATTTAGTGAAATATCAGACATCTTTTCTTTAGAGTGCCCAGCAGAAGTTGGAGCCATGTGTAGATTTTGTACTCTTCTGTTGGTATCCAAGCTGCAAAAAAGGGACATCGAGAACATCAGGGGTTTGGAGGGGAAGAGGAAGAGAAAGAGAATTCTGAATTCTAATAAACGTTTAAAGAAATGTAGTTTAAATGCAATGCATGTAGAAAAGAAGTACATGTATTAGTATGTTAAAGTTGGTGAAGAAATAAATAAAAGAAATCCAAGATATTGCTGAATTAATGATTCATCACACATTACAATCCTGTTAAAATAGATAGTGCTGTATCATGTTGTTACTGTGAAGGAATTATTAGATCCATAAACCAAATCCCACCTGAAGGAGCTAAGTAGATTCAATATCACAACTTTTGTTTGTTTGTTTGTTTGTTTGTTTGTTTTGTTTTTTCAACATTGTTACTGATCCTGCAGGATTAAGCAAGATCTTACAGGCTTACTTGGACTGTCCTAGATTCTTCATGTTTTCATGGGTATAAATTAATCATTCAATCTTTAATCCTGACTCACTGCAGAATTACTGGAAACCATCACTAGAACTGATGTTTTTGCTTTGCTATTATCAAATTTCATTTGCTAGTTTGCCAAATGTGTCATTTACTTATCTGGTCCTTTCCAGTGTTAAATCTTTCAAGTTTCTGTTGGTCTTTTGGGTAGCTCGCAACCCATTTCCTGTTATTTTAAAGAAACATACTGTTGATTCTTTGACACTTCAGTGATCTCATCCATGTAATCCTCATGGCAATGTCATAGTGTTTCTTAGGAGAAGCCTCTTTGGTTTATGTCCATAGTCCTTATGAATTTTAATGAAGTGAACCTGCAAAACACTAAGGAGGACCAAGTATATAAACTTTGTTATTTTCTCTTTCCCCTTTGAATTTAATATCCTGCATTTTAACTTCAGTCATCTCTGCCGGTATACAGTCATCTGTCTCAATTCTTTAGGATCTTCCAAGGAGTTCCATGCCCCATCAATCAATCCCAGTGTAGATATATCTTAAGATGTGAAATATGTCTGTCTTTTTACTTTCACTGGTTGTAGATTTCACCTTGAAACTATCAGTCTTTATGTGGTAAATTGTCCTCAGGCTAGTAAAGCTTTGCCTTTAACAATACTAACAACAACGCATACTAATGATCTGTCATAAAAAAAGAATGTTTATGTTGGCTTGCCTAAAGCAACAGTTAAAGAGAACTGAAATTGTTTTAATGCTATGTGCATCAAGCATCAACTTCACTGTTCTACTTTTAAAAAGTCAAGTATACTACATTGTTTCTGTTCTCTGGCACTGAAAAACCAAATAAGTCCTTTCCGAAGCAGCATGCATCAATAAAATTGAAGCAGTAGCACAACCTGCTGTGCATCCTCTTTCTCTCCAGTGACCTCTGTGTACTGAAGATAAACCAAAACAGAGGTGGATAAACATAAAGCAGGAGTCAAAAACAGGAGAAAGACTGTTATTTCCATTTCTAGTGTGCATATATTAAAGTACTGGGAATGCTGTTATTTCTTTGACCCTGGTAATGCCATTGTCATTGTTAATTTCTGTGACAAACACAAAAGTGTCCAGAGGACTGCTAGATAAGTGCACAGGTCTATCAATGTGCTCTTTAGAGGGCATGTATGTAGGAAGGGAGAGTAATTTTGTTTACCTTTTTTTCGTCCACTTCAGACATTTTCCAATTAAGGTTTTGATTCTTACTTCCATAGAATTTTCTTCTTGAAGGCTAGGGTTAGGGAAAAAAATGATTTAATTAAGATGCTGGTAAAATACCTTTATACAATAAAGCATTGGAATGGGAGAGGTGATGCAAAACGGAGGTCATCATGAAGGTTACTTACTGAGCAAACACAATTGTGATGGATGAGCTAGCATGTAACAAATCTCTCTGCTAGAGTCATTTTTATGATGGCAGGGCTTTTTCATGCCTGCACTAATCCACCTTTTTATGGGAACTAGATGAAATTTTTCATTTTGCTAAAACTTTCATTTTAATTGCTGTCATTAACTGTTGAAAGATAATGCAATAATTTTATTTTATACTGTTGAACATTTTCTCCTTTATAATGCTTTCTGGATAAGATTGTTGATATATCTAAGAGAATCTTTTCTGGAAGCATTCTCACCCCAATATTTGAAGTGAATAAGTGATATATTAAGTATCAGGTACTCAGTGATTGAGCAATAAAATTTCTTTATATCAACACAGAATTTTATCTGTCAACTAATACACATGGGAATGACAGAGACTGTTCTTAACTATAAGCCAAAAGCATGAACTCCGATTTAGCTTTGTTAGTCAGAGAAGAACTTGGAGGGCTCTCTGGAAACCTCGCTTTAGGCAATTTCAGTCCAAAACCCACAATGAATGTTAAAAAGAATGAGAAGGATGGTAAGAACAAATCAGAAGACATCAGTACACTAGCACAGTATTGCATTATAGGGAATGTTAGGACTGCACATATTTGTAACACTGGTGTTTTTTGGGAGGACAGACAGATGCAAGTCTTATCCACTGTTTACTGATGTTAAAAAAAAGTCCCACTTTTTTTCATTAACTAGCTGTCAAGGGTTTAGATTGTGGGGTGACAATAAAACCCTGGCAGATGTATTGTTAACCCCCTCTTCCCCCCTGCCTTCCCCCTTTTGCCCCTCCCTCTCCCCGCTTCCCACCAAGGACAGGCGATCAGGAGGGAAAGAAGGACCGAGAGAAGAGAGTTGGAAAAATTAAAAATGTTTTACTAATGCTACTAATAAGAATAGAGAAAATAATACAAAATATACAAAACCAATCTTGAAAGTCTCAGCAACTGTAGAGTCAGCACCCAAAGTCCTGGATTGGACTCTGCAGCCAACCGGAGCTGGATTCAGTCTATCACTAGGCCTCAGTTCGCAGGGACGACTAGCAAGGTCCTCTCCTAATGTCGGCCACAAGCAGAAGGGAAAAGAAGGAAAAGGGACGAGATCCTCGTGATCTCCCACTTTTATATGAAGTATTCATGTGAATGGAATGTTATACACAGTTGGTCAGTTTCTTGGTCACCTGTTTCTCGTTGTCCCTCTCGCGAGATGTCCATCCATGCTTATCAATAACTTTGCATTCCATTGCTAGGTTTACCAAAACATGTATCTGGTTCTCCAGGAAAATGCAGCTAATATGAAAGCTTTAGCTGACAGGCAAATTCACTAAAAAAGAAACTTGTTTTTTTAACAAAACCAGGACACTAGCTTACATTAAATAGCTTATTCAAGATTTTTTGGTACCTGCAGTTGAGTGTTTCATTATCAGATTAACCTTTGTAGCCATTGTATTTGAGCATTGAAAAGAAAAGTGTGAAGAGTTTTTAGTCAAACCATTAAAAAAAAAAAAAAAAAAAGAAAAAAAGAAAAAAATCAGCCTTCTGAACTATGTATTGGTGGAATGGAAAATACATATTCTGCATTGATGAGAAGAGAAAATGAACTAAACTGTAAGAAAGCATGATAAAAGATGCCTTATTTTCATAAAAAATCATAAATGTTAAGTCAGACATGAAGTATTCATTCATTGCTTACAGAAAAACAGTCAATGCAACAAGAACAGAAAAATTGCAAGATGCCCCAGAGCTTGAAAATTCCTCTCATTTATGGTATACACCATACAAGAGATGTTTGTCCTCATTGTAATTCAATTAGTTTCAGTAAAGAAATCTGATATAACACTGAGCAATTGAAATTAAATGAAAGTGAATGAAATGGAATAGTTATTTCTTGGAAATATGCTGGTAAAACACCAGTAAGTAAAAGAACTAGTATAATATGCAGACATATAAAATTAAGTTTATTAATAAACGTGAACACTACTAACAACTGTTCAGGTCTTCTATGTTGATTTCATGCATAATTGAATTGATTCACCTGAAGTTTATGAACTGGTAAATCTACCTCTGATAAACACCAAGATTGACATTCAGGTCTTAGTGCTCAGCAAAATAAGCTACTTTCTTCTAAATGGAAGAAATCAGGGTTATTTTAAAAGACAGGAAAACAATAACACACAGTTGTCAAAGCAAAACATCTTACATTTATCATTTTCTATACTACTACTCTTAATGTGGGTAGACACCATGTCCAGACCTCATTCAAATGGAAGGCAGAACAGCTCAGTCTCCTCTGTTCATCCAAACCATCCAACAGGACACTGAATTCATGAACATCTACATGTTCAGTGCTGGTTTCTTGTCCTTTAAAGAATGGGAGATCTGAATTCCAGGTGTCTGGCCCCATAGCAGATCTCTTAACAAGGATGCTCTTCTTCTGTGGCAAACAGTTTGCATGCTTTTCTATGATCAGGACCTACCTTACCTGATTGCCACCATTAAGCATCTCCCTTATTGCTTTTGTGGCTTTCCTGAAATTCTAGTTTACAGTTTACTCCTACCTATTTTACCCTTTCCAGTTAGTTGATGTCAGTTTGGCCATACTTCCCTCTTCTGTTTCCTCCTGCTTTGCGTAAGGGGACATGGTTTCATCTATATTTTTGCAGATCTGTCAAAATAGATGTTGTCCAATTTGTTATTCCAGATTTTTCAGAAACTCTGCCCACCCACACCACCTTCATTTTGGGTATTGTCTAGTACTTTTTTTTTTTTTTTTTTATGGTGTGTTGGCTTTTTGTGTTTTTTCCACCTTGGACTTTTTCCTTCTGTCTGTACCTAGCCTCCTAAACTTGTTTTATAACTTTGATATAACTATCAGTGTTTACATTACCTTTATTCCATAGTATATCTCTTAGCTGCCAAAGATGCAGTTTGCTTGCAGACAGACAGTAAGGAACAATAGATATATTAACTAAAGTGACATTGCTGTGTTTGTATTTCCTACAGTTATATCATTCATTCTTCTACCCCCCCCAGCCTATCAATTCTACCTTTCCTGATTATTGTAATTTTCAACTCTTAACACTCTGCCCCCCAAACTTTTTCACTACCAGTTTTCATCCTCTTTATTCTCTTCTCCCCTTAATTCCTTCTTTCCTGTACATCTCCTCACTCAGCTGTCCTTGACCTGGGTTATCTCTTTAGTCTCATGTGCTCAGCATTCTCTTCTCCACTCGGCACCCTACATTCACCTCTTCATGCGGTTGCACTTGCTAGTCTTTCCCTTTTGACAATCACTTTACTCTCCAGCACCCAGCCAGTTGCCATCTGTTTTGCCTTGGTTTGTATGTCTTGCCTAATGAGCTTGTCAACTTTTTGCAGCAGGGAACATCTTTATATTGGTACAGTCTTTTAAGCTTATGGCACTTGTATTCATGTTTTGTAATTATTAATTAATTATGCTGGGAATGGAAAACTGGTCAAAGTACTACAAGATGTGTACACTAGAGCACACTGCATATCTATAAGGAGATGAAAGATCTTCCACGCAAAGCTAGAGGCAGTGAAGAAACCCTTCCATTCAGTAGTTTATTGCTTTTGTGTTCATACAGTTAACTTGGTCTGTAGGCATGCACCAGTCTGCGTTCCCATTTCCCAATTTATGAGATAAGCCTTTGGTAAAGTACTCAGAAAAAATACAACACACAATATGTATCTACTTTTTTTAAAAAATACGAAGTTTCACTCCAGGGTTAAAGAAACATCAGTGTAATCTGAAATTATTGATATTTTAACAAAATAAGAAGCTTAAGAGTCTGCAACCCTACAGAAGCTTACTAAATCCTCTGTACCCTCCCCACTCTGGGACCACTTCAACAGGAAAAGAAGAATGTTTTAAATAAATCTGAAACATCTCCTGGGAAAGGTAGTTCTCAGTTTAAGTAGTAAGAGCAGATGCAGAACTTGATTAAAGAGAACAGATGTTTGAAGTGCATTTTGCTTTTTAATTTTTTTAAATACGCAAATTAAAGTTTCAGTCACTTAAGTTTTATTTGATAACTTTCATGCTTGCTTAGTAATTACTAAATGGGATATAAAAACTTAAGAGATTATTACACAAATGTCAAATGATTTTTCAAATGAATGTTTTGAAACCCTTGTTTATTCTTTTCAATAATTATGATGCTGTGGTTTGTATGCATTTTTTCAGCATTTAATCATGTTTTCTTTCTTTTCAGCTTCTTAATTAAATGAATTCAAGAGGGATTCATTTAGAGCTGCTTACCATGAAGATAAGCTATAACTGATAGAACCTGCCCACCAATGTTACATGTATTCAAGAATCTTTTGTTGGTTCATCTGTTTTTGTGATAATTTATATAATATGCTGATAGAGTGAATGCAGTTTCATGCAATTAATGCATAATTTATAGAAACTTACAGTAAACACCTCATTGGGAAGTACTAAAAAGTTATGAATATAGTGTGCTCAAGAATTTAAATAAATTTCATTATAATGAGCTTCTGTTTAGTGGTTCCTCATTAATTTTAGTACCTAAATCCAAATGGTATTGCCAAGATTTTTCACCTGAAGTTTCATATAAGGTTTTGAGAGGTGGTTTAGAACTAAACGAAATCTTATTGTTTCTTCAACTACTATTAAGAGAAATACCATGGTGGAAACTGTAATTCAATGACTACATGCACTTTGCTTTGAAACAGTATCACGTATACATAGACTCTGAGCACCTCAGACATGTTGAACCATTAATATAAAATTATATTCTACATATTTTCATCCTGAATTTCTTCTTTTCCTGACTCAGCTGTAATCAGAGCACATACATTGCCAGTTCATCTCACATGCCAAAGGATGCAATTCAAAATGGTTTGTGGAATCCTGAAGGCATGAAGGCTTAGATCAGTCTGAACTCAGATCCTTTTAAGCTCTTTGGTGGCAAAATGGAAGGATGGGAGGGCACCAATATTTTGCAATCCACAACATGCTTTTCTTTTTCTTGTAAGTAGCTGCAGAAGGAATGTATTATCCAAAATTACGTTTATAAAGCAATACAGATGAGTCTGTTCGAACCAGAGTTACAGCATTTGCCAGTTTTCTGTGTTCACCCGGCTTTATGAAAAGCATGTGTAGGAATTTTTAATGCCATTTAAAAATGCCATTTTTGTATCTACTCACATTTCATATTACATGAAGCTAGGGCAGAATTTGCAAGAGCTTTGTATCAGTGCTAGAAGCTTGTGAAAGGGATGGAGGAATTATCAAGTGTGGTATCTAACAACAGCCTTGGTATAATAGGCATTCAGAGATCTAGTGGGGAAAAAAATAATCAGTATTATACTGTTGCCAAGCTATTGACTTGAGAATGGCCCAGGAGGATATGTGGGTGACAAAGTGGTACCATATGTGAAAGACTGCATGGACGTCTTACAGGAAAAAAAAAAAACAATTGCAATAGGGCTCCATGGTTTGAAGTCTATACTGACCTAGTAAAAAAAAAAAAAAAAATCTAATTCTGAAAGAGAATTAGAACTGTGCTGCTGACCTCTGATCAAGATGACAATAGTGATCAGGAAGTCAGACTTGAGAAACTGGAAGTTTCATACAGGTAGTAATAGTGAGAGATAAAGACCACATCTTAATGGGATTAAGTATTTCAGCTTGTGATGAGGTGTAAAGTATTCCGGTGATATGTGACTGCTTCCTGGAATATCTACTAAGTCTCAAATAATAACTAAATAAAAAGTAACAGCTTGAGTAGTGCATGGGTACTAAAATAAGAGATATTAATGGGAGAAGTACTGCCACAATGCAGTAGGGTTAATACTGTTGCAAGAGAGGAGTCAGAAGTAAAATCTGAACAAATAAGCTGAAGCAATGTATAAATGCAGTGAATAAAAAAAACGCCACACACAAAAACCACAAACAACAACAAAAAATGTAACAGTCCAAATAGCAAGATGCATATGACCAGCAGTGGGCTGGTAAATACTGTGTTAGAAGCCCAGGTAAAACATGTGCTGCAATTCAAAAAAGAAATGAAAAAAAAAAAAAAATTGCATTATAAGAAATTTACTGAGAGGGAGTTCTGTGTTTTGAATGCTGGCAAGGGGAACAGGAAAACTCACAGCACATCACAAGTCAACTGTAAACATGACAGGTCTAAAAAAAAAAACCTGAAGCTGATGCTCAAGGTGGTAGCATGGTAGCACAGAATTCTTCAAATACATCAAAAGTAGGGGACTGTATAGGGAACGTAGTGAGAGCGCTGTTGACAAAAGTTTAAGAAAGTGCACTCACTAATAAAGACACTGACAGAGAAACCAAATTCTCTGTAGCAGCTAGGCCAGAAGATCTAGATCAATGTGGTCTAGCATCTTCTGTGTAATTGCTTTAAATAGATAAGCTAGATCCTGGTAAGACCTCAGGACCAAGTGGCATTTATCAAAGAGCTTTGAAAGAAATCAGATGTGAGGTTGTAGAACTGCTAAGCAAGGTGCCTTTACCTGTCATTATAGATTGCCTCTGTATCAGAGGACTGATGAATTGCCTACACAGCTGTCATCTATATAAAGGAGAGTCTAGAGGAAAGACTGAGCTACAGACGAATGAACAATTTCCGATCCTGACAGGATGGTCAAGTCTGCAATAACGAGTAAGTTTACTGAGAGCAAGGATAAACATAGTCATCTAAGAAAGCTGTAGGACTTGTTTCTACAAGAATTTAAGCTCACAAACCTTGGAGAGGTCTAAAATAGTGTCAGAAAATGCACATGGATAAAAATTCTTTGGCAATACTTTATTAAAGAACCTAACCTGAAATTGAGAGTAATGTCTTCTTGAAAACCAGTTAAAAGGTACCAAGCAAAGGATAGGGTTATTGGTCACTTCTCATGATAAAAAAAGTCAGGAATGGGACCTTCCTGAAGGCTGGTGCTGGGACCACTTGAATACATATTCAGTGACCTTTAGAAGTGCATATGCAGTGCAACCTGCATTCTAGATAAGTTCATATAGTACTGTGCTGATAGAAAAGTCCACAAAAATTTCACAAAACTCAACAAATGGATAAAGAGCTTACAGGTAAGCATCAATGCAAGGAGGAAAAAATAATTCATGCCATATTCAGCTAAAACTCAGCAAAGAGGCAGGAAAGTTATAACTGAACAGATTTTAACAGAATTGTCAGTGTGTACTCACAGCCAAAGAGAAGATGTTTGGTGTCATCAGGAGGGGTATGGGTTACAAGACAGAGGACAACACCCTGCAACTACACAAAATCTCTGTGCACTCCTGTTGAGTGAGTGCTGCCTGTACTTCTGATCTACACATCTTAAAGACACAGGACAGTCAAAGGTACAGAAAAGGCACTGGGAACTTACCAGGGACATAGTGTCCCTCCTTATGAAGAGACACTAAGAAGACTGGAACTCTTCACCTGGAAAAGAAAAAAAAACTGAGGAGTGACTATAATTGTGGCTTACAAGTTTATAAACACATTAGATAACAAGCTGATTACAAAACATTCACTGAATCCTACAATACTAGAACTAATATGCAGCTGATTTAAAATAAAATAAAAGGAAGTACATCCTTACTAATTTTTCAAATTCTCTGCCATAGGAGTTTGTGGAGCTAGATAATATCAGCAGGTTCAGAACAGGGCCAGAAAACCCATGGTCACAAGAAACTCTAAAGGAGAGGCAGAGACAGGTATTGGCAGAGCTCAGGAGGAGAAGCAGCATTTCAAAAGACCCCAATCACAAGGCATGTGGTCAGGCAAACCCTGTAGGTAAAAAAGTACAAAATTTAGCGGAACAAAAATGCACAGAGCAATGTATTTAGATCTCAAGTGCTGAGCAACAAGAACGCGTACAACTACATTTTTAAATATATACAGAAATGTATCATTAACAACTTCAAGACACTTTCATCACGTGATACAGCAAAAATCTTGTGATCTTCTTTTGATGCTAATGCACAACATTTTATGAAGTGCTAGAGTGAATGGTATTTGTTGTAAATCTTTCCTGCCTGTTATGTTCATAAAGAACTAATAACTCAGTTCCTGTCGTATTCCATAGGTGATCACTGCCAGTGCTATGAGTGTACCACCCTCACTACAGCATTCACAGTACTATTGGTACACATTGGAGTTTCAGTTAAAGAACAAACTGAGGCAGTGAGAAACAACACAGCCATATCAGAGGCAATAAGAGCTGCAGGTCTACAGGCAGCAGGCAACACAGTGCCCTCCATTTCTTATGCTTGCTCTGCTGCGTGCTACATGGCACATATGCTTCCTCCCCACACCCAGGGTAAGATATTTTTCTATAGACCTTAGTAAGCACTTTCAAACACCTTAGCTCCATTTTCTTCCATCCTTGGGTACCAGCAGCTTCCTTCTTATGTTCTGTTTCTATAACACAGGCCTTAAAATTGTTTACAGATATCCAGCTGTTGTTTGGGGAACCCTAATTGCACATTTGTTTTGTTACACTTTGTTAGCTACTTTAACTTTGGTGTAATTGGACTAACGTACATGTTGTCATTAAAGGGACCATTTAGATGAAAATTAAATTATGTATAAATCTGAAGGTGGAGATAAGCAAGCAGTATCTCTTCAAAGTACCCAGATTCTAAATAAGCAAGAGTGTGGTACTAAAAAGCTTGATGGCATTTTTTACTAGTTCATGTTTGCAGCTGTAGACACCAACAAACTTGTGAGAAAGAAATCCATACTTGAGGACCAAACAAAGATTTAAAGCAGCAAAACATTGCAACTGAAGTTGTGAAGAAAGTGGGGAAAAAAAAAAATAAAAATCACCATTCTCTTTCCAATCAAATTCAACTCCAGATACTCTTCAGAACAGCCAAATAAAACTCTCTCCACAGTTGTGTAAGTGACATTAACAAGGCTCAGTGTCCTCTTAAGGATCTAGAACGGACCTCCACATGGATTCAGGGGTCTGGCCAGGCAGAGTCATACACAAACTTGGGACCTCATCCTTATAATATTTAAGATGCCTTTAGACCAAGTTGAAAACTCTGGTAGCTGTTCTTCCAATTCTTTGTAATATAATGAACAACTGAATATGATTTTCCTCTTTGTGTTTGATACTACTGAATAACAATATTCATAAGAAAATGAGAATATTTTATGCCTGTGATGAAAACGTGATCTAGATTATTCCTGTTTGCTCTAATAAGAGTTGAAGATTTTATATACTTACTTTTTGAGGCTTTAGGTTTGGTTGGGTTTTTTTGGTTGTTTTTGGTTGGTTGGTTGTTTTTTTTGGTTAGTTGGTTGTTTTTGTTTTTTTCACCACTCTATTTTCTGTCCTAAAATAATTTCACCCCCGTATCTATCCCAGACACTTGCACAAGAATGCCTTGTTAGGAGTTCTTAATTAAAAAAATATTTGAAGCTCTGACTTCTTATTAGAACCTCTAAAATCCAAGAATAGACATCCACCTATGCACAGTCCATTTATGAGCAGGCATACCATATACTACAGTATGTGCTACACTAAGAGCTACTCAGGTTCAGAGCTCATTGTCTGCTGTGTGTCAAACCAAACCCAATACCATCCATAGAGGAAGGTTAGGTCAAACAACTCAAGTCTTTTGCTTTCTGATATTGTCATATAAAACCAGTATTTGCAGGGGAACAAGCCTTTATAGAATGGTTTTTAATTGTATATTACCTATGCTAAAAAATTAATTTCCATGTCCTCCATTCACCCAAGTGAGCTATACTATTATGCAAGATATAGCTAACATAAGTAAGCAAACCAAAACTTCTTTTTGCATCACAGTAAGTGTGTGATGCTGAAGAAGCACTTTCCGATATTTTCAAGGGAGGTTTGTATTGTGCACTAGCATAGATCAGTACACTTTTGAGACTAGTAACTTCCATAACACTAGGCTGTGTGCTGATCCCTCTAAAACTACTTGAATTAAATAGGAAATATTTCTCTGGTTTGTATTTAGTCTTTCTGCCTTGCATTTTAAAAATGTTTCACAAGTATAAACAGTAATGAAGAAGTCTCAGAAGTTCCCAAGTTGGAAAGCTTTGTTTTGTCTTCTAATAGTTACATTTTTGCCTTAGGAGTCTTACTCGAGAGAAACAAAAAGCCTCAAGGTGAGTCTTTACTGAGAAGTACTGAAGGTAAAAACAGTGGAAAAAGCTTATCTAGGCTGTAGCGCACACATCTCTGTAAGTATTTGTTTCCCCTCTGGTAGCACTTGGTGCAGCAGCTTCATTCACTGCGTTTAAGGATGGAGAACAGGAAGGTATACATTATGTTTAAGAAGAGCTGTTCAAGTTCTACTCAGTTTTAATTTGTTTTGTAATAATATGTATTTTCACTAGCAATGGAGTCATTTTGCAGAATGAAGGCAAACAGAACTGTTCACTTCTTATCTGAAAATATTTTTGTTGGTCAAAGCTAATGGAAGTTATTGTTAGGATCAGAGGAAGCTTGTAGCCAGTTTTTGCCCTCAAGAGGGCTATCTACCATTAACACATCTGATGGCAAGTAATGAATCACCTCGGTACTGAGGTTAGATTTGGCCGTCCATCTCTGTCAGTAGAAAGTCCTCCCTAGTCAAGGTATTTAGAGCTAAGAATAATTGTACCTGGTGCAGAACAGACTTTTGCCCTTCCTTTTCTATAATTACTCACTCTCCTCAGCTGTGTTTAACCAATTCTTTACCCCTTCTCCCTCTTGGTTAGGGTCATGGCAGGTTGACAGTCCTACTACTGTAGCACTTAAAATCTTCCTCAGCTAATTGCTGCTCAGATGCCCTGTTTTCTCCAGGCTCTCCTCTTGCATCTCTAACTTGCCACATTTAAGCCAGAGCCACGGAGCTCAACTGGATTGTGACTTTTCTCAGAGAATTTTATTAACTCCAGAGGTGTTCAGCCACAGGCCAAAGCTTCCTGCCCTCACACACAACATTTCCCATGGCCACTTGACCCAAGCAGCCTCTGGCCTTTGCCAGCTTCCCTGCTGGCCTCCTCCTAAGATGAGCATCTCTCAGAAGAATTATAGGGTCCAGGTGTTGTCCCTGCATATGACAACCCCACAGTTCACACCATGTGTCTGAGGGCATTGTCCAGTCTCTTCTTGAACACTGTCAGGCTTGGAGATGTGACACCTCCCTGGGGAGCCTGTTTCAGTGCTCCACCACCCTCTGGGTGAAGAACCTTTTCCTAATGTCCAACTTAAACTTCCCCTGGCACATCTTCCTTCTATTCCCTTGGGTTCTGTCACTGGTCACTAAAGAGAAGAGATCAGCACCTGCCCTTCTTCCTCCCCTTGTGAGGAAGCTGTAGACCGCGATGAGGTCTCCTCTCAGTATCCTCCAGGCTGAACAAACCAAGTGACTTCAGCTGCTCCTCATATGGCTTCCTCTCCAAACCCTTCACCAACTTTGTAGCCCTCTTCTGGACACTTTCCAGTAGCTTTATATCCTTTTTGTACTGTGGTCCCCAAAACTGCACACAGTGCTCCAGGTGAGGCCGCACCAGTGCAGAGGGCTTGGCTTTCCTAGTGTCCTTGCCCTTTGAAGCAGAATGGTCTTTGCCATTTCACAGCTTATATATTACAGAACCACAAGAAGAAACAAAGACAAAAATCAGCCTTTGCCGTACAGTATCACATCAGTCCAGAGAGGCCTTCCAAGTTAGTGACCTCTTTGTTTCCAAGGGACAGGCTGAAAGCACAATAGAAAAACAGATACAGATTTGCAATAAATAAATAGATAAATCAAGTTGACAAATAGTATTTTTCATGCAGACACTGCAATTACTTGCATCTAAGATCTTCAATTAGCATATTGTGTGACAAATACTGGACTACAGAGAACATGTAGAAAGAGCAGAGTAAGCACTTCTCCAGCACTTCTCATCCAGTGAGAGCAGGATGTAGTCACAGTTCATTGGCTTTATAATGCTGCCTCTATCCTGAAGCCGTCGTAGGTTGATGTCAAACTTACCCTCACAGCTCAGTTACTCAGGAATTTTTTATAAGTTCTGCGAATTTTAATGAGCATTTAAAATGCCTCAAGTTAAGAAATTGAAGACAGTAATGGTACAACTTCATTCTACATCTCTTTTGGTAATCACATCTGTCAAAAGCCGTAGCCCAGCACTGCCCAGTTCTTGTGTAAGAGTGGTCTCAGAGGAATTTTCTCAAAGGAAGACAAGATTTCCTGCTGGGCATACAGCTCCTTCCCCAGACTGGTTCCACAAAAAAAAAAAAAAGTGTGTAAGCCACAGGCACAGGCACACACATCACAGCAAATCCTAAGATTACATTTTAGTTCACAGAATAAAAGCAGTGAAAGCATTCATGCCAGTGCAGCACAGTAGTAAACAAAGCCAATATAATTTATAATGAAGGTAGACAGACAGCACTGAAAAATCTAGCCACCACAGCTTTGCATACAGGGTTTACCATGTTTTAAACTGTTGCCAGGTGAAGCAGTTCTTAAGGATTCAAGAAAATTACTCTTAAGTGGCTACATACTTAGTTATCCAAGTGTCATAAGGTCCAAGACCTCTGCACCTACACAGACTCCTGCTAGGAAAAATCTCAAATCTCCATGGTTTCTCAGGAATGCTCAAGACATCAATGTCCTCTGACAGACAAGTCATAGTTACTCACATCCTAGTGTTCCTATCCATGAAAAACAACAGCAACACTTAGATGCATATGCTCTTCAGGGATATATCAGTTATCATCAACAGGCCAACCAGCTGATACAACCCAGGAACTACTGAGATAAAGTAACATTGACATTTCTTTTTCTTGTAAGTCCCTCACCAGAAATTGCTTCTACAAAGCAATCCCAAATAACCTACACCTCTTCCCCTATATATATTCCAGGACATCTGAATGCCTCTGGAGTTTCTGTTTATTATGAAATAAAGTTGCGTGAAAAACATTTTGATCACTAAGAGCTCTTCAACACCAGCACATAATATAAAAAGGGCATAATATATAACCAGTGCACAATAAGTCAAGGTGTCCAGTATGCCATATTAAACCTGTCTTCTGATAAAACCCCCATTTCATGGTCTTTCTTTCAGCTCCCTTTATTGCCATATCTTAGGCATATTTAAAAACCCTCAACATTTCCTTTAAAGGGTTCTGTACTGCTATTAGTGCAGAAGTATAATAACTTATTTTTCTGAAGTGGCTTAGTACTTTCAAGTGTCATTCACACTGAGGGATACCTGAAGAAGTGCATTAAGAGACTTTGGTTTCAATTGGTCATGCTTTCTGAGTTACTCTTCCTTCAAACACCTCTTCTGTCTGATTCATTTCAGGAAGACATTAACATTTAATGTCATTACAGGCTTAAGTAGATATTTATCATCCTTTTGAGGGAGGGAATTTCCTTTTTGCAGGTTGCAATTTTTGTGACACTAATATAAATCAGCACTGAAGGGTGCTCTAGTGTGTCATGCATTAATAAAGACAAAAAACTGGGCAAGATAATAGAGATAAATGAAGATGTATAATAGAATGCCTTGATACAGAATAGCTTTTATCACAATTTGCAGATGGGGCAAAGCAAGCAGCAGTACTCCCATGAGTGTCAGAAGTCTAAAAGCTGAAGTACTGCTCAATATGCAGATTTATAATATTATGTCAGTGGCTTTACAGATAAATTACAGCTACAAAATGTACTCTTGATACACACCAGGCTCTCAGTTATCACGCAATTGCTGCAGTTTACTAACAGGTATATATATACAGGCAAGCTTTCCTTGTTTCCATCTTTGCCATGCTTCCTAAACCAACGCTTGTGTTGTAAAGAAATAATGGAACTAGGCCTCATTCTCTTCAGAAATATTATTTACATTCAGATATGTTGTGTGCTTGCAGTCCTTTATTTAAACCTATGTGTTACAGTCAACAGTATATAGTATTCAGGTAAGTAACTGAAAAGTCTGCTTGTAAATAACATAACTAAAAGCAGAAAGCCATAATTTTGTAAGAAACTGCTGGTATTCAGTGCTTAGTGCTACAGCCTGCACAAAGAACCCAAACAGAGTATTTTTAGAAGACAGACCACAAAATAAAGCTTTTGCATAATGCTGATTATTGGAAATGGCTGGGAAGAGTTCATTCAGCCCATACTCTGTGCAGAGAGGATGCTGCAAGTGATCTGAGCTTAACAAGACAACTATCTTCAGTGTTATTACCTCCACCAAGGAAAGGTTTCTCCATTTCCAGATAGCCATAAAACAAAGAGTATCTGATGGTATCTAGCGGAGAAGATAACCAACTTTCTAAAACAATTCAGCTCACCAAAGCAGAAAATATAGTTGCCTTTTTAAATTGCTACCAATGTATTCTTTGCTACATATGCTGCCATCACCTCTCAGCTAGATTAAATGCAAATATTTTAAATTAGGTATTTTATCACATGGGCTACAACAGCTGCTGTGCGATACTGGGTACACCTCTTACAAACTGTGCAAGTGACTGCTCTCAACAGTGAAATACTAAGAAACACCTAAGGAATAGCAGTAAAGTCTTATTTTTCAGCTTTGAAGGGAAATTGATTGCAATTATATCAAAACCCAATAATAAGAGGGCTTCATTCTTTCTACAGACAGTATTTTTCACCAGCTAATAGCTTGTCAGCTGTTGCGACCTTAGAGTTCAGCACCAAATATCACATCTACTATAGCGTTAGGTGCCAAAAATTATGCAAAACGGTACAGATGTTCTAAGCCACAATCCTGTAAAGGTACATAGAAAAGAACATGTAAGTACAACTATTCTCTGAGCTAAAGAGAAGTAGATACATACTTAGAACCATTAAGGAAGGTATTTAGATGTGTGTGTACCTAGGGCACAAATCAGGAAATATTAATGGCTTATCAGTTGCTGAGTAACTTTGGGAATTGGAGAGCAATTTGTTAGCTTCGACATACAGATGATGCTTCTTAAGCACCTTGAAATGAAAGGTGGTGTTCACACACACAGTATTAGTGTTTTCTGATTTATTTTATTTTTTTTTTAAGCACTAGTAAATCTTCAAGTTAAAGCTCTTCATCTCATATCCATAATTTGTACATAAGTATGAACCATAGTATTCCCTCTTAAATCTAATACAGTCCAAAGCACTGGAAATTTATTGATGCTTTATTGTGTTTTCTCAAGTACAGTTAACCCTTAGAGTAACTACCTCTTAGGGTTACTAATGCTTTTTATTGAATCACTATAATTTTCTTAGTACACAATCAGCTTTTCTTGATCCCATCCAACATAAAAGGATTCAGCAAGAAATATCCAGAAAATATTACTTAGATCCTATAATGTCTTGTCCCTTTAGCAGTTCATTGCTGTAAATTATCTAAAACATGTTTTATATTTGTCCTATTTAGCCTCAAGAAAACATTAATTTAAAAGCAAATCTGATTATTGTTCACAAAAAAAAAAAAGGGACAATGCTACACAATTAGTCATGCCTTTAGAGCCTTTAGAGTAAATATTTTAGAACTAGAGGATACAGGAGTAATTTTGCCTGTGGATCTGACATGTAGCCTTCTATGTAATTAGGATTACAGCTTTGTGAGATAAATAATAAAGAATAATCCTGGCTTATAAAAGCAACAATTACATTTTACATGAATCATTTCTTATGCAAAGAAGTTGTCTTCCTACTTAGCAATAATTGATTGTTACCAGTTTGCTGAGTTTAGGAGACTGCTGGCCTGAATTCTTCTTCACTTGTGCTTCCAGCAGGCACAAATTTGCACTAATTATCAGTATCATCTTCAAAGTTCCAATAAAAAATGATATGGCAAGCACAAGAGTGCATAGTATTCCTGATAAAGAGATTAAATCAAGTTCAGAAGTTAATACTAAAAAGCAACTTTACAAGTTATAGCTCCTATACCTACTATTTCTATTATTACTTTCAACACAGTAAGCCATGACTATAAAAGCAAAAGAGAACAAGAAACATGAAACAAAAAAACAGGGAACATTTCCACTTATAAATGCAATTTATGATTTTCCATTATTTCCAGGCAGATGTGAGCTCAAGAAGATGGTAAAGGTAATCAGAATGTGAACTGTTTTGTGATTCTGTAAATAAAATCAATTGATCAAAATGAAAATAAAAAAGAACCAACGCAATACTGGTTTTCCCCTCCATCTGGACATAGTTGTCATGAATACTGTAGGGCAAGGTACAGGTCATTTGCCCAATTTACTAGATAGCCCTACGGTTTTGTTCAAGGTGAATACAGACAAAAAGGTACGTTTTCTCCCAGTCAGACGCAACTCCCTTCCAAAGGGTGCTGCACTTTTTCTGCTGGAACAGGCTTCTTAGAGCACAAGGTCAGGTGGCAGGCCTGGGGGGACACCAATCAAGCAGGGTATTTACAGCATAGACTTGAGGTTTAAAGCACTCTTAAGAAGAGAGCAGATCCACAGCTAAAACACAGATATGGTAGAGATCATTCCTGTCCAAGGAGCACCCATTGTAAAATGATATCATGGGCAAGATAACTCAGGGTTCAATAACTAATATCTAGTTCCATTTCACATAGCAGCTCTGCATTATTATTTAGAGCACCTTAATAGAACTCAGCTTGTAAAAACTGCAAGGCCTTTGGCATCCTAGATTCAAGGAGAAGATAGCTGAAATTGAGCTGTTTCTATCTCTGATCAGCTCAAGAAAATCAGGAATCTCAGATAAACACAGCACTTGAAGTGGCTTCACATGTCACAGACAGCAGTTCTCACAAAGGAAACTTGTATTTCTTCCTATCTGTTTCTAGAACAACACAAAAAGCCCAGAGTCCACAAGACATACAATAAGTGCTTTTACAGAGAAGGCTAAGTTACAGCTGAGGTTTATCTGCATATTCACAGAGGAAAGATTTTCAGAAGGCAACAGGCCAGCACAGCCCTAGCTATGGGCTGAAATCCCATGGCTGTACCTGGGACAGCCTCCACCCCTCAGAAGAACCTCTACAACATTAAATCCATACTCTTCACATTCCAGAGGCTTCCACACACCTGCAAAGCTTCAGCTGCCTCCTCTTGCTCTTTTATTCTCAGTATGTGAGCCCATTTCCTTCACACTGACCTTATTTGTGAGGTTAACCCCAGCCTTGCTACAGCATGTTTGTGAATCCTACTGGTGTCATGTATATATATATATATTAGTTGATTCCCTAACAGTAGGTGAAGTTGTTACACCTGTGAGGTGTGGGTACCTTTTAGAGTAGGCAAATGAAAATTATCATTGGCTTTTTTAAATTGGAAACACTTCCTCTAAAATATGCATATTAATATAACTAATATAATTAGGAAAATAATAGATGTATCTTAATGTTTTCATATTGTATTTCTGTGGTTTGATTCTACTCAAAATACAGAATGGTTCCAGAATTCGAAACATGTAAGTTTTGAAACTATCAATATTATTATAACAATGAAAGACATTACTTGCACTTCTTTTTGGTGTGTGTTTGTTTTTTTGTTTTGGTTGGTTTGGGTGTTTTTTGGATTGACATCAATGCCCTTACTAGTGTATTTGAGCTATTGCCAGTCTCCTCCAAAGGGTACATTCATTAAATTTTAAAGCTCAGATGTGCAGTAAGTGACTGCCTGTGAAATGAAAACTCTGTTCTAGTGAGATTCAAAGCTGAATACAAGCTCAAAGGAAAAATGCTTCTCTTGTCAAATCCTTCTTAAAACTTTGAGCGGATTTCTGCTTAATAATCTTCAAATTCACTTGCCTCCTAAACTAGAGATGCTTGTTTGTAGCAAAGGTAAGACTATTTTGTATTTATTACTGAAGCTGGGCACCACTTCCAGGTTGATTGTCAATAACCAGATGCCTTTGTCTGAGACACGTTTATATGACCTGGAAAAATAATAAGTAATTGTCTACAGGACCCTAGCTATAAATAAACACAAGGCTTCTGTTTTTCATGCTCTGGCTACCAATATATGGTTCGTGTTGGGAAAGTGTTATGTCAAATACTTTATCATTAATGTAGTGAGTTTTTTCCTTCTTTGATCTAATTCCCTTTGATCTAGCAGCTAGTCTTTAATTACAACTAATCTTTGCTAATGAAAAAGGAAAAAAAAATCACAGAAAAGGAAATTAATGGCCAGACTGTTAGACATAGGGCATCTCTGACAATATCTGCAGCTTTTTCAATGTGAAGCCATTTGATGGACTTACTGCCTGCCATTGCTGCTCTTTTCCAGTGTCACAGGGGTACGGTCCATCAAAGTAACTGTTCATGAGGTATGTTGTACTGGTGCTTGCTGCCAGGTTGAGAGATGTAATTACACAGCACTGTGTAATGTAATTGAACAGCACTGTGACTGAATCCATTTCCTCCTTCTTCCTTTACAGTAACAGAGAAAAGCACTGCAACAGACTGCCCAGGGAAGCGGTTGAGTCACCATCCCTGGGAATATTTAAAATACATGTAAATGTGGCACTTAGGGACATGGTTTAGCGGGACTTGGCACTGTTAGGTTAATGGTTGGACTCAATCCTAAAAGACTTTTCCAACCTAAATGATTCTATGATTCTATAAGAAAAAATATTGACAACGTTATGGAATGCAGAATGCTACTGTCCTCACAACTCTGAATATTAAGCTTTTGTATACTTCTCTAATTGCAAAGGACTGTAAAATTTGTGGGAATAAAAAAAAAAAAAAAAAGGCAAGTTTAGTGGCAGTGGCTGAGAGGGCTGAACATCCTGCAATTACAAGTGACATCCTGCAATTACATTGCTCTCTGCAGGGCCACCCAGCCAGACATCACCTATCTACTCTTAAAGCCCTTGCTGAGTCCCTGTAGTGGTCCAGCACAAACCTGGATAGCCTCTCCATTTGTGATCCACTCCCCTTGCACTTGGGATGCACAGAGCACACACACTGTCCACACAGCTCCCACTCCTCCTTTGGCTGGAGGTCTGCTGGAGAAACCATCATGTTCTCCAAGCTCTCTCCTTCCTTTTCTGCCTCTGGAGGCAGCTCCAAGTGCCTCTGCTTGGAACAGAGGAGCTCACTCTCCTGTGAATCAGAATGCACAGTAAAGTTTCTGTGGTTACTTATTTACTAAAATCCAAACATTTGACCTTAATTAAATAATACTAAAAACCTTGCAACATTTCTCATATTTCATCCTACAAACTGCATTGATTCTGTAGATTGGAGAAGAGTGGGGCCTAAAGTTGTTTCAAGGACTAAAAAAAATCTGAGTTCTTCCTATGAGCATCAAGAAAATAAATGAAAATTTGTCAAGTGTCTATCCTAGAGAAATACGCAAGTCACAGTTGTGGTTTGCCCATGTAGTTGGTAAGACATGATATGTCCAAGGTAAATGAGAACTTTTAGGCACCAAAATCTGATCCTACTAGGAACTATTGATCAGTTAAATCAATAAAATAAAATAAAGTGAAACAGAAAGACCAGGCTAGATTAGAATAGAATAAAAAAGAAAAATAAAGTTAAATGAAAAGAAATGAAAATTAAATAAAATAAACCAAAGAAAAAGAAAACACTTTGTACTAACTGCTGGAGTCTAATCAAAATATACTATAATGGTACCAAATCTATTGAATTCAGTGGTGCTGTTTCTAAGCTATGTCTAACAAGGGGCAAGAGTGCTACAGTTGATAAGATTAGCCACTATTGACAGTTACACATACATCTTTTGGGTAAGTATTCATAGTTGTGAAATTTGACTGCAAAATAGAATTATCAGTTGTGTTAATATTTCAAGGATATTAACTGTAAATTGTAAACCTATTTTGATTATTTATGTGTTTTTAAAAGTTTCCTTAAATGCTTGTTAATAACTTTATTGGTTACTTCAGTTATACTTTTATAAAATACAAATTACTGTAGAGAATGTTCTTCCTTCTCCCATTCTTTATGTTTCTTTTTAACAAATATACTCATCAATTCACAGGGAAACCTGAATAGTTTAAAGGTTCATAAAACCTGATCCTAAAAAGCTCTGTTTATTCAGATAGTATGTTTAATAGTGTCTGCACTTTTTATCAGTCTGTTCCTAAAGTAATAAGCTGCACAAATGTTTGGTAGAGATTGACACATTGGAGACCTGTTACCAGGAGTCTTTGCTTTCTGATCTTTTCCTCCTCTGATCTCTCTTTGTATAGCAACTTCTCTTCTTGCCCTGACAAGTGTTGTTTCCCAAGTAATGCAGTGAAACATCATTGATCACTGTTTTGTTTTGTTTTGTTTTCCCAACTACATGTCCTTCATGTTTTCTTTCCTATTTATTTTTACTTCTTGTTGTGGTCCCACCCAGTCAGAATAGTTGACATGCATTGTAAAAGTGCATGTAGCTGCTGGGGGAACTGCTGTAATGTTCCTTCCTTTACTCAGAATACCACAGGAATCCACTCATGAGGTGTGTGAACCCATTTTGAAATATTTGAAAATATTTCTGACCAGATATGTGCAATAAGGTTCCAGGTTTTTGGAGTTTACTAGCTTGATTGCTCTGAAATAGCACAAATACAATGAGCTTCACCTACATTCTGCCACATCTCACCCTTACATTTTCCTAGACATTTAAAAATAACAAATTGGTTAGACTACAAATCACTTTTTGAGAAGGGGAAGGGTAATGCAGTGAATTATCTTGAACTTCTAAAAGTAAACATCAGCTTTGCAGATGTTTATTTTCTAAGCATGTAAATATTCCTACCAATCTAACCGTACCTGCCTTACTTTGTCTGCATCCCACAGCATTGTTATATTGTCTTGTTAAACAACCGCTGTATCCCAAAGGTCTTTGCGCTTGTTTGACAGATGATAGAGTAGTGCTTGCACGTGTCACTTGTAAGGGGCCTTTGGACCTTTGACTCATGAGAGCACTGAGCCTTATCTTAACAATGCTTCTATATTTTTTTGAGGTTTGTCAATCACTGGTGTTATCAGAATTATTTCTTATTACTACTTCTTTCAGCACTTCAGGAGGATAAATCAGTTCTAATATTTCCACAGATCCATGGAGGACCATTAAAACAATAGGGAAAAGATGTGAATGTACATATGAATGAAGTTTCTCTGATGATGATGTTGTGGGATGTTCTGCTTGTGACTATTTCTGCCTCCTAATTTGCATTATTTTTATTCTGCAAAGAAAAGGAAGCTGCAATTCATAACTACTTTTATTTGTTTCTCGTCAAATTCCTTGGGATTTACCCATCATAGGAAAAGTTTCAATTGCATTGTCAGTATTCATTAAACTGCATTTTGACTTGAAGTTCTTGTTCTGGAAACTTTAAAAAAACTATAGCTCCTTCAGCAAAACTATTTGAATTCCTTTAACCCTGAGACGTGATGTTTTACAGGCTGAAAAGAGGCAACATATCTTACTTAATAAACAGCACAAAAAATGATGTAAACAATAATATGAGGAAACATTTATAGACCCTGAAAGAAAAGTAAATGTTAGATAAGAGAGAGAAGAAAAAAGGGCCTTGAGAAGTGGGGAAGGAACTGCCAAAATTAAATAACCTACCACAGTCAATAGCTTGGCCATGGAGAAAACCCGCTCCCTCACTCAGCCTCTTGTCATTAGCATAGGCTGAGCCTTGCAGCTGGGTTGGAATGAGCAAGGTGACAAAAACCAGGAGGAGCCAGGAAATATCAGCAGTGAAACATAGTGAATAACCACTCCTTCACCTGGTCTCCTGACCACATTTTAAATTGGAAAGAGAGATATTTACTAAGTTAACAGCAGTGAGTACACAGTAAGCCTCACCTAATTCCATTTCAGTTTCATCTCTGTCTTTCTTAATTCTGATCCTAGACTGGTGGTAGGAAGAAGGAGATTCCTGGCCTTGTGTGGCCCCAGAGAGGACATCCAGTGCAAGAATCCAGCTTATAGGACTGATTGTATCTATATTCAAAGACATTATGCAGATAAATTAATTTATTGTATTCTCTATTTAGCCAAATTCCTCAGCACGTTATATTCTTCAAAGTCTCATTAACCATTAAGTTATACATATTCTTTTAAGTGTAAGCTCATTATAACTTCTCCCTTAGGTATTTAACATCTTTGGATGCCCACTGTACTTAAATTTCAATTTTTTTTTTTTTAATTTAATCCAGCTATCAGAGAAACCTGACTGGTTTTAAACACTTTGATTATAGCTTTTGAACTAGGTCTTTGGCTGTTCTTTCTACTGATTTACAGCTGACAGATGATTAAAGCTCCATGTGTCCAATCACCAAGAAGTTATTTCCCTTTCTGCATTGTCTGATTGACAGGAAAGGTGAGAAATAAAAGTTCAAACAGACTGTAGCAAATGAGATAATTTTAAATTTACCACTGTGCAGAGAAAGCAGCACTTCGCATTACCAAACAGAGAAAAAATAGTGCCCCAACTGTCAAAATTTTGACACTGTCAGAATCTTTATCCAATTATAGGATTGATTTTCTTTTTGATAGCAGGAACTAAGTCATGACTATGATGTTTCCTGGATTCAACAAAATGCAATACATGATTTTCTGTGGTGTGTCCTTTGGAGATTTAAAGGTGTTTCAATGATGTGCAAAATTCTGAAAACCAGTAGTGGGGAAGGGAGGGCAGGGAAGGAGAAGCAACGAGACTCCTAAGATACTTGTAAAAAATAATTCTGGATGGAAAACTTAATTAAAAGATAGTTGATGTAACAACACTAGAAAATTATCAGAAGCAGTTTTTACCCACTAGACAGGGAGACAGACAGACTTTGCAGAAATTGAGAATGTTGTAGCTGATCAGCCTCTCACCATTTGAAGGTGTTCAGGAATTTCACATGCACAGGCTTCTCTTCTTTAATCCCTAGTGGTGTTCCTGGGTTGAGAAATAACTGCATTGGGATTATGTGAGTCAATATGCTCCAGTGCAGCAACTCATCACAGAAGCACTTGCATCGTGTATAGATATGGAGAAACGCACACAACTATGATGCAAATTTAGGCTTCTTTGGAAAGAGTACAGAGAACTCATATTTATTGATTATGTCTCTCATGGGACACTAACTGAACAATATCCCTTCTCACTTATTAGGCTGAAATTCTATTTCACTGTAAACTAAGCTTATTAATTTTCCTAGGCTTTTCACTGTTTCACAGGGAAAAAAAATGAGTGAAACTTGGACTACTGCTCTTGCCTGACAAGTACTTAAACTCAGTATTTGAAATCATAATTGCCTAATCAAATACTCCTAGTAATTTAGAGTGCAGCATAGTTGGTATTCTCAACTAGAAGAAACAGGTAACAAGTATTCTTTGAAGCCGTTAAATTTGTTTGGTTTTCCTGAAAGGATGTTTGCTGTACATTAAACTAATTAGTCTGTGGCTTAACTAATATTAGAGCTTTGTGCCTTTGCTGTGATGTTGTATGAAACTAATGCTATTGGAATATTAATTCTAATGGTTGTGTCTGCAGAAATAATTCCTCTTATTGTCACATCTCTACACCAGCAATAAAAAACAAAGATCAAATCCTGATGAGTGAGATGCAAGCAAATTTCATTTGTCTCAGTGTCTTTGAATCTAAACGAGTACGCACAGCATCCACTTGTTTTAGAAGTCTCTTGAGTAGACAGTCAGGTTTCCATGAGATTACATTTCCTGCTTCAGTGAATATTTGGGAATGTATTGACCCACTTCACCTCATTTGGGATTATTTTATGTCTTGGAGAATGACTGAAAGAGAAATGTAGTTAGCAGGCTACACCTGATCTACAGTGTTGTGATTCTCAAGCAGGAAACCGGTGGCAAGTGACTGATAAGCACTGTAGGTAGAGCTATGCTCTTTTATTACACATTCTCTGAAAATGCTGGGCCTGCTTCCCAATGCACTGTGCTCACAGTGATGCAGAGAAACAATGCGATACCTCTTCACTTTCAACAACATGTAGCATAGTCTCAGAAATCCACAGGCAGTTTGTCTAGGGAGCTTGTAATGGTTAATGTTGTGTTCCAGACATTATTTCATTCCATGTTTTTAACCCTGGGAATATTTTTTGTATATGAATTCCCCCACCCTGGACTCAAATGAAAATGCTAAAATATTTGAATGCTTTGCTAGCAGAATAGGAACAAACTTTTATATTTTATAAATTTAGAGATTTTTATTTCAGTCCCAATTTTCTTCCATATCACAAATGATTCAGCTCTTCGTCTTTGAGATAAATGCAATAGTAATAACCCAAATTATTATTTTGATTATTTTAGTTTCCATGAGCACTGTATTCAGTGCTAGATTTGGTCATGTTCCAGCATCATAACTGCCTTACAGCAGGGACTGTCTTTGGAAGTGTTGTGGGATCTAACCTTGAAATACTTCTCTAGCAAGACAGTAATTTTTAGTATTTTTCTCAAAGGTGAGCTATTTGATCAGGCTTTCTCTTTTTCTAATAACAGTTTTACATCTGCAGAGCTCATGGTATCATTGGGTCCATCTCATTTCCCCTGTATGGTGGAATTTCAGGACAGTACATCCTCCTTCCGTATAACAAGTTTGACTTATGTGTCAACATTTAAGCGATTAAGATAATATTTTTTTCCCATTTAAAAACATGTTAAATTGTGAGGTTACAGGGGTTTGTATGAAATTTCCTAAAATATGTCAAATATTTCTTAGTACTGGCATTATCCATGAAAGGTAAGAAACGTGAAACATAAGCTCTGTCCTCTGTGGGCAGAATGCCTCTGGCAGCTAAAACTGAAGGTATGGACTTCGTTACCCTACATCTCCAAAACAGCAATAGTTGCAAAAGTCACAATTTTGCCTTAAGGTTATTTCTTATCTTACCAAATGCCTTCAGGGAACAGTCGATCTTTGTTCTCTCACACACACACACTGAAATACAGTTCACATTTCATTTACTAAGGGGAGGAGAGGTAAGAATTTTTTATATATTTTTATCTCCTCAGAAATGTTTATATAAAATTTCATATTAGTACAACATAAACGAAATGTATATACAAGAAATATAGTTGAGAGTTGACAAGGTGAGCAGGGACCCTCTTGCCTATGGGCAAGACAGAAAGCTTCATGAATATTCTCTACGTTAGTTCTGAGAGGAGTGAGAAATCGAACAACAAGCCAGATTGGACAAAAGCAAAGGGCAATTTACCCCTGAAAAAGGGGAGAATAAGAGAAGTACAAATAGAGCTGTTCTGTTAGAAATTCCATCACTTCTCAAGACAATGTGCACCAATTATTGAACCAGCATGTGACCCAAGCAGTGGAAAGTGGCTAATTCTTATTTGATTTAACTAACCTTCCAATATCGCTACAAAACGCTACATCTCATGACCTGTTCTTGCCATCATATTCTGTAGGCTCCTTGCGTTGTAGCTCTTTGATCTGTTCAAATGTCCCAAAAAAAATCTGCCTAGTGGTTGTTTCCTGCTTCCTTTTGTTATCTGCTTCAATCAAGAAATATCATGTCTTCCGAAATGCAGTTCCAACTCTCAAAGAGTTCAAGTCTAAGTTCAGAAGGACCTGGGCATAAAGCATCATATTTTATAGCAGTGAGAACCTACCACCTTGACCGTCAAAGCATCCTGTTTCTCACTGAGCTGGAGGGTTCACAGGAGACAAGGAGGAACCTCCTTTCATACAGGCTGTATCCTGCCTTTGCAAAAGTCTGTCACTTCCACTCTGCCATGAAATAATCACAGGGATTACTGCCTCCCACAGGAGCAATGGCCTACACCTAGACAGAAATAAATGCCCTTGTTCAGGCCTCTGTGGTTACTCAGATGCAGGCTTGGGGTGAGCCCAGCCTGAGATCCAGGACAGGTCTGAGACACTGCAGATCATCAGGACTTTGCAAGTCAGGGAGGTGCTGCTTTGCAACCGGTCTGCTCCACCTGGAGTCACACCAGGGATCAGGGTTAGTACTGCTCCTGTAAGCACACCAGAAAGAGGCCCTTTCTCCAGGGTGAACCTGAGGGTAGGAAAAAGAAGAATGTATTATCAGAAATACCGTTTTCTACTATATATCACCAATCTTTCTCACTTCATTTTCTAGTCAGCCTCACAGTTCTAGCCCTGCCTTTATCTACATTTTCTTTTGAAAAACTAATCTTGATCAGGAGTACAGCGCACAGGTACTAGTGAGAATACTTTTTGTGATAAAATCTGGAGCAAATATGCAGCAATGTGTAGCACTGTATGATTCATTTTATGTTTATCCAGATCACAGCAGTATCTACAGTGACTGCCAACATGCAATTCCTATTTAAACTATAAGAGCTAGTATGCTGTACAAGTAATGTCTGACTTACTTATCACACTATAAGGAATGCCATCAGCATTTCTGTTGTATGGTTATTTCTACCTATGGTTACAGTCTATATGTGTAAATACATGTCCTAATCTTAAAAAAAAAAAAAAAAGATCATTACCTGTTTGAAGAGGAACATCATGTGAACAATCAGTAAGTTTCACAGGGGATCACTGTTCCTGCTAATTGGCAGTTGTCCTAGAAAAGATGATAGTACAATGAATTATATAAACTGTACTATACTGATGGTTCAGGATCTTTACACTCCTTTTAATCTACTATTTTACAAGTATCTACTGAACTAAAGAAAAAAAAATTGGAAAGTTTCCCAAAAGAAAAAAATTATATTACTAAGAGAATGGCCTTTCTGACAAGTGTCAATTGACAGTGCCAATTATTCTAGCTGCATACAGAAAATATAATAATGTCTTGAAAAGAGAGTGACGTTCAAATTCTGTTCTAAATTTCAATCATACAAAAACATGGTGGATGACTATGTGAAAGTAATGACTTCTATTTGCCTGTGGGTATCAAGTTTGTGAATTTTGAGACAGTGATGATGTCAATACATGAGTGTCAGTACAACCAACTGTGAACTCCAAAGAAGTCTTTTTTTTTTTTTTTTGGGTGATGAATATTGAAAGTGAGTAATCCAATGCATTAGTTGTAACAATGCAAACAGATTGATTACGTATGTGCCTAGCATGGGGGCAGGCAATTCTGCTGTGGATCCAAATTTATTATCAGCTTGGGAAGAAGTCTGTTGGATACAAACTCTGCTGCATATATAATGACACAAGGAATCCCCTTGGACCAATTAAATTTTTTGTTTACATTTCCATTAGGTAAAATTGTTTCCCAGTTTGGCATTAGTTACCACACTTAGGCAGCTGATGCAGGATTTATTGCTCATGTGTTTTTCAGTGGTCATAAATCCAATGTATTCAGAGAACTGTTTCTTAGCAAAATAATATGATCCATTTTTTAAGCTTCTACATGTTATTGACAATTAGATCCAAACTCACACTCTTTCTGTCTCCAGAGTTTATGATGTTTGACGTTTTTATTGGAATATATACTCTTCATTAACTTGCTTTGTTCAGTGTTGACTTAAGTTTAGAAATAGTACATAGCCTGTGAATAGTTATATTTCTATTTAATACATCTAGGGCAAATGGGAGGCAGGGGGATGGTGGTAGAAAACCACAGAAGGACACACTTAGAGCCCTGTTTTTCACAAACTCACCAAATTGCACTGTATTTAACTTAAACATGTTTTAGTACATGTAGACCAATATGATGAATGCTACTGGAATCCTACATTATTTCCATCCAAATTATTATTCATTTCGTATTTGGCATAAGGTCGATTTAGTCCAGGGTCAGAAATAGTAGTGAGACACTCTCCTAAAACATTTCTAGCTCATAAAGATAACCAAGTAATCACAGACAGTCAAATATAACACATCCAGCCACACCCCGAGGCAAACTTGCTGATTATGAAAGTGATGATCTTTTTTCCAAAACAAATGGAATGAGTATATTGGAAAAAATAATGGAGTGCAGACCACATTTCCCAAGATGAATTTTTAATTGCATACTTTAACTTCTTTGTCAGTGACTACATCATTGTTTTTCTGTGTATTGTGTGTTAAGGTGCTGTACAGTGCCAAATAAACCAAGACAACTATTACTTATAACTTGCAGATTCAAGATGGCTTGTCATATGATACCATAAACATCAATAACAGTGTCTGGACAAAGTTTATAAGGCTTCATTTTTAAAATCTCATTTTCAAATGAGAAACACTTCTCAAGTACAAATACCTAAATTCTGCCTCTTTTTTTTGATAGCTAAACTTTGTCCATGTAGAAATGCAGTCACATTGCTTAACTGAGAAAGTCCTTCAGAAAATTCGTTCTGCAGTGTGTGTCATAATATTCCTGCTATTTTTTGCTTGTATTCTACATTATTGTGCCTAACACTTGAAGGATATAGTGGAAATATCCCAGTGGGTACAGGGCTTAGAACTCAACCAATCTTTACCACTTTTTTTTCATGTATTTTACTTTGGGATAGGTTTGAGCAAATAAAACTAAGGTAAATTCAATAATGTATGCCATATATGTTATATCAGATAGAAAATACTACCCATCAATTTCAAAATTACTGGTGAAGCAATACAACATTTTAAAAGATGTTGTGATAAAGAACCACAGCAGCTCAGGGCATTTCTGTCCAAGTTGTTTTCTATTAAAGGTATTGTTTCATATCATTCATCTTCAATATGTTGTGTTTCCTTTGGGCTTCTATTACTATACCTGCTATGTCAGTCCCATTGTAGCAATGACAGTGATTTATCAAGCACATTAAATCTGCAGTATCTCTGGCTAGAAAAGCTAGTTTTTCAAATATTAAATCTCAGATGTGTCACATTTAACCTGCCCTGAACTCCTGAAGCAAATCTGTGCTGCTTTTTAAAAAGACCAAATTTGATTTTATTAGCTAACTTTTTACCTCAGTGTAAAATAGAGCATTATCAGCTGCTAAAGTAAGAAGTATCATTGGATAAGAATTACTTATAGAAGGAAAGCAAACTCATCCCAAAGAGTCTGTCCCTTTTAAGCTTATCTTAGCCCTTACCCTCTGATATGTCTCTGTCTCCTTCAATTTTCTCTCACCATAAAAACGTCTAGCTGTCTCTTAAGATGATTTCTGCCATTTGCCTCACTGGGCATGTTGTACCAGGCTGAGCAGGTTAGCTTGTGTTACTTTGTCAAACCAATTCCTAATTTAGAGCTATCTCTTAGATCATCTTGAAGTCTTCCCTTTTTCTGTGATCACTGAAGTTGACACATCTAAGAGAGCACACAAAGGAACAAAAAAGATGACAAGAAGATGCTAAAGGAAAGATGAAAAAAAGCAGAGCACATTTAGCATTGACAGATTTAAATGAACAAATGTGAGATGACAGATACTCAAAATACAAGTGTAAGGAGTAGAAGAATTTTTCATGTCGGTCAGAAGGAAATAATCAACACTCATGCAATAACTGTGTATGATGAATATTTTTATAATGGTGTCAAGTGTTTTCCAAACAGACTAGGAAAGAAAAGTTTATTTTCTGAAGAGCTTGAAATCTAAGGTGGACATTTTCAGAAGCATGAGCAGAATGGGTCACCAGCACCCATAAGCTTTCTTCTATTCAGTGTTGTGGGGAATGTCTGTGCTTCTGAAAGTCTTTTCTTTCTCCTAACTCTTCTTTCTAGGCATAATAGATTAAGTAAGGGTAATGAAAAGAAACACAATGGAATGAAACGTAGCTGAACTAGATATACATATATGTCAGTTGTGTGTGTAAGAGTACATGTTCAGAAAAATAAAATGCATTTTATTTCACTTATTTACATGTGTAAGGCTCCTTACCAGTTTCTTTTTTTTAGAGTTGATAAGACTTTTTTTTTTTTTTTTTTTTTTTTTTTTTTTAGGGGGGGTGGGAAAATGTTTCCTTCTTTAAGGCAAAGATATTAAGGATATATCAATCTATCTACCTTTAAAAATTATTATATTTTCCAGCAATGTAATCTCTCAACTATAGAATGTAGTATAAAAGCTTTGTGCTGGCTTTATATATATGAAGAAGTTTCATTCTCTAATAATAAAATTTGTATTTACTGTATCTCTGATGTAGCTTTAAAACCTAAAGTTACTTTATCACACTCACAAATAACCTCACCTACAGCCAAATCTTCATTTTATTTGAGTCAATTGCAAAACTCCCTTTACCTGCAATATAATAATACAGAGCCAATAGATATAGCCTTTAGATAAGTTATCATCCATTCCTGTTAGGCATGGCTATTGCTTTCCATGTAAGATTGTGTACCAGTGGGCTGAACAACCAGCTGAAGAAGCTGAACAATGTTCTCACCAGTGCCAGAGTTTCAGTCCCTCTCCTCAGGGCTTTCTTTTATTGATTTATAAAACAAACTATTTCAAACAAAAAACCCAAGCCACTTAAAACAGCCAGAAAATTTCCAGCTTCATCCCAACTACTTCTGTCCTTCAGGCAGGGTGATAAGGTGGAAATACTGCCTGCTACCACCTTGCCTTCATAATTCTGTGACAGGTTCCACATCAACCCCTCTATACATGGGGAATCAGGAAATTATTTCATTTCCATGGAATACTTTTCACAATGGTGCCATTAATATTCATTTCCTGCTATCACATATGAGGAGAAATGGAAGATGTAGTCAGGTTTTGTAGCTTGCTTTATTTGCTGCTGTATTTCAAAACTCTGTACTGTGGTTATTGTGCAAACAGTGAGAATATTCAGCTATTGAGTTGTTTCACTATACCAGCTCAACCCCTACAGCTTGGGAACAGTGTCTTGGATTTTTTTTTTTTTAATCCATTTTCTGCAGCTCTCAGATTGCCACTGGAAGGTGGTCATGAAGAACGAAATACTCATTATAACTCTTTCATGAATATAGTGTTCTTGAACTCTGATATAAGTAGGGCCGGGGTTAGAAATGAAGGTGAGAGACCAGGATGGAGAACCACTGGACTGGATCTTACAGGCTCAAGAGGAAACATACAGCATGACACAACATCCCAGGTTCACTTGAATTTTCTACTAATCCTCTGCTTTTTACTATTATTTTTCAATTAGATAGCATTACATAAACACGTATTTTAGAGCACGCATTTTCAGAGGTGTCCTGGAGACTAGGAGGTCTCCACCTTCATTAACCTGCTTGACCTTCGGGAATAATACCTGGTGTTCCAGGAGAATTATAGAACATGGTAGTTTGCATGAAACTCGGCTTCCATGTTTTTCTGATTCATTGATGAAAGTTTGTTTGATTTGATGAAAGCTGTACTCACAGGTTCGGTACACCAAGGACCAAAACCAGAATTGGCTCTTTTAACGCCCTGCTTTCTTGTGCAGTTCTGATCACATTTCTTACTCAACATATAGTTTATGATGGTCTTTCTAATTCTCCCCATTCTAGTAACATACTAATGCAGAAAAACTCTCTAGATTAATTTATTGTTTTTACGGAAAAAGCAAAATCAAATATTAAATGTTATGGAGCAAAAGTTAAACCAGTGAAAGCCTGGCTGTTATGATTAACAAACAAAATTTTCCCATGAAGGTGTCTGCTCTGCTACTATGGTTCTCCCATGTGTGCAGCCTCTTCCAGAAGCTTCATTTTGATTTGTGAAAGGAGTGGATCTGTCTGAGGAGAGCAGAACTAAGTTTTGCTGAACCTTTCTTCTGATGAATAAGCTCCAAACCATCTTGAACTCTGTCTCTACACATTTGATTAGGTCAGGTTCTCCCACTATCTCCTCAAATACAGCAATCAGACAGTTGCCCGCTAGGAAAAGGTTCCGCAGTAAATGCAATGTAAATTTCATAGCACAGAGTAACTGCTAAAACTTTTCTACTTAAATGGAGGCACCAGGGGGGTTGGCAGCAGGAACGCAACAGTGGTATACACTTTCTGCTCCCAGAATAAAAGGCTCCTCAGGGTTATGTGAGGACTGTCATGCATAGCTTCAGATAGGAATGCATTTTCTTATCTCTTGTGTATCAGTGAGAGGAGATGTCTTTATGAGCATGAATATTAATTATTTGTATTTTAAGCTTAGTTTCTGCATAGGTTTTAATCTGGTATTGTGCTTGTAGAAAATAACAACGAAGTTTTGAACAAGGGTGAATACAGAGCTTGAGGATGAATCTTCACCTGTATAGTTAGTGCCGTTTTCTCAAAGGTATGTAAGGGACTGTTAGTCTCCAGATAGCAATGCCAAATGCAGAGGTGGACCATCTTCAGACAAAGCATGTAGGGAATTGGAATGTAATGAAGTCAGCCAAAAGCTAAGTAGCAATTAATAACAAGGAAGGGACTCAAGTATCTTGCTTCTGTTGAGATAGACACTATGATTGAGCCTCAAGACTCAGTTTGAGAATTTATATGAGATTTTGACATTCTTGATAAGAGTTCACCAGCCAATGCATTTTATGTATTTCACTGAGAATTATGTTTACTTGCAAACTTGTGCAGAGACCCAACTTTTCTAGGCTTCTTTTTAGTATGCTTTCTGTTTGCCTACTAGCCCATCTTCACATTCATGATAATGTGAGCAACTGGAAGTGAGTATTATATTTGACATGAAATTTTTTCAGGGTCTATATATTCACACAATTTTTGTCTAATTCTACTGAACATATATCTATTAATACAGGATCATATTTTTCTTCAGTTGCTTTTAGAGAGTGAATTCCTGTTCAGATGAAGTATGTTTTGCCTCCAAGTGCAGAACTTGACTTTTATAAAGGTGAACATATCCTATTGCTTTTCCTTACTCTAGTCAAGGGTGCATTTTTTTTTTCTCATGTTGATCTTTCCTTCTTCATGCTGAGCGCATTTACCGATTTTGTAATATTAATGTCAGTTGATTTTATCCATATCCTGTAATTTTTCTGCTAAGATCCTTAATGAAAACATTTTAAAACATTGAGTCACAAATTTATCTCATAGAAGATCCACTAATAATCTTTTAGACAATAAACATTCATTGTTGTGTTTTTTAGGTCTTGTGAATTCTTTATCCAACTTCCAATATCTCTGTTCTCTCTCCACCATCATCAATTATTTCCTATAAGCCAAATGAGTTTACTTATGGAAAAATTAAAGAAAGTAATTAAATTAGTGTGGCATGATCTTAATTTATTAAAGTTATGCTGCATTTTATTAAGTTTTTCATTTGTGTCCAGGCTCTATTTTACTCTTTTTCAAGCCTTTTTTATAAGCCAGGACATTTTACCCTCTTTGTTAATATGAGTTCTTCTGGGCTAGGATTATCCAGTCTTCTCAACTAGTGTGCAGATTGTGAGAGCAAACTCCATCTCCATACTTATTCATATGCCTGTTTTGGTTTTGCTCTGATGGTCAGTAATATCTTGTAACTGGAACAGTGAAACTACATGTTAATTCAGTTTCTAATTAATGTACCAATATCGTTTAGCCACCTCCATCTTCTCTCCCTAAAAACAAATTTTGTTTTAATACATCTTCTAGTTTGACATACTTTTCTTTGCTGATCATCTGTCCTTTTCTTCACTCCTTTCTGATGCTATATACAGTTTGAATATCTACCTCAAGGTGTTCATGCTGGTAAGTGTACTCTTTTTTTCTCCAAGGATTTCTCTGACTTTTTCTGAGATATAGATCCTATTTATAGCACCTTCAACTGAAATAAATTCTTGGCTTCTGTCACACTTATGTCCCTCAGCAGTTTTCTTGGTCTTCCCTAAGTCGTTCCATTTTTTTTTTCCCCTAACTCTATCATTTCAAAATCAAGTACCTTAGTTATTCTTATTTACCATTTAATGTACAGTCTTCCAACTTTGGTTGTTTTAAAACCAGCTGTATCTTAAGCACCTATGAAAACTAAGTTTAAAATAGCATTTCTTCTTTTGTACTCTAACTTTTTGATGAAGAAATCTCTCAATGACCATCTCCAGGGCTAATTGATCCTATGAATATTTGCTTCAATTATTTGTCAGTCTACCTCCAGTAGCTCTGAAGATTCTCATGGATGTATAATTTCGTAATATTTCTCTAGAAACTCCGTGAAGATCTCTATCCTTATCTATATCTAATCCCAAACCTCCGAGTATCCTACCTGTAATTCATCTTTTTTCATGGTCCTCACATGATTTTGGCACAAAAACATTGTGCTTTATGCATCTCATATCTTCTTATTTCCTGAATTTTTTCATATCCTTAAGATACAATCAGCTTACGTCTTTATTTCTGTCTTTTTTGAACAATGCTTGTCTTTTCATACCTGTGTCCCTGACACAGCTGCTGTTTTAATATGCTTCTGTTACCTGAAGAATTATTATTTCTCAGGTCATGCACCAACAGTTATTCCTGTTTTGCACTGAGACTGCTGGCATTCATACATAGCATTTCAATTACTTTTTACTGACCAGAAACTAATTTCCTTAGCTGGATTAATCTTTCACTATCAGTTTTAGCTAACTGGCTACAGCTCTCATCTATATGAGTACCTTCTGTTTTCTATCCATTCTCCTGACGACTGATAATCTTTTATTCTTTGCTGTGCCTTATCTGATTTCTTTCTCCCTGTATATTAAAACTACAAAAATATCTGTAGAAAGAACATTAACCCTTAGAAGTTAAAGTAACTGTTTATCTTTAGTTTAAAAGTGATCACAAAATTGGCTTTTAAAGGCCATGGATAGGATCACTCCAGAGGGATGGCAGAGATGCTATGTTATTAGAAACTTAATTTCTTTTAACCCAAAACACCCATTAGTGCAAAATGATAAACTCTAGAAGCCATTGTTGATCCTCATTGCTCCATTTCACTGTGTTTTCTTTCATCATTATTTGAATCTGAGCACAATGACAGGTAAAGAAGTCTGCTTTCTTTCCTTCAAGCTTTATAGAGGGAATGATTTTTACTTCAGCTCATTTCTGAAATGAATGCATAATGAACGTTGTAGAGTATATGAAAGCCAGCTAATACTGAGATGCCTAAGAGCATATTTGCAGGATTGCAAATGACTGAGGTGCCATCACCTAGTGAAGTACTCCTTGCAAGTATTTTACTCAGATTTACTGCTGAGATGCAGTAAATGCATGCAATTAGTCCATTGCAAATGTAAGATAAATGGATTGACTTATATAGACTGTTGAAAACATAAATATAATTTGAAATTCCACTGAAAACTACTTTCTTCAAGTTTTTGTTTTGTATTATGAAGTGATGACTGGCTGTAGTTTCCCTAGAAAAGTAAGCCAGCAGTGTTTCAGCCAAATGGCTTACAATAAATTTTTATTTTGCTTTTCTAATTATGTTATTTAACCTCTGTCAGGTTTGATGTAATTTACAGTAGCTTAGTTTTAGTATTTTTAATTCCTCTTTTTAGTGTTTGCTATAAAATTATAATTACAGTGAGTGACTCTTGGTTAAATAAGCAAAATGAGTGAAAATCTGCATTAGCCCAAGTCATTCAGACTCTCTAAAATGCTTTCTTATATTTCCATGCTGATTTTCACTTACTGAATCTTCTTTTTCACCTTTTAAAACAAACAGGATTCTTGTAGGACTGCAAACACACTACAAATATTTATTTATTTATGGGAATCTACAGATGCTGAAGTTGCTCAGGCTCTTCCAAAGTCAGGTTGAGATTTTGCATGGGGTTTCCCTGAGAACAGTATTTCATTGTTTCCTCCAAGCCTTCTGTGTTCAAAAGACCGAAACAACTGCACAGAAACCTCTCTAATTCTTATTTTGTGGCGTATATTCAAGCTGCAAGGCTATGAAGTTATTTACACTATTTGGCCTCTTTCTCCCTCTTACAGGAGAAAAAGCCTCCAGCACTGTCAGCACTGTCAGCGGGTCTCCGCATCTGCATCTGTTCTCAGTGCACTTCGACATACAGAGTGGCCAGAAGCCTTCTTTCTCCATGGCTGTGCGCTGTGTTTTCTTGCTCTACTGACAATTCCGTCAGCAAGATGGGCCTTTCCTCTCCTCCTTTCCAACATTTCCACCCCAGATAGCATACTGCTTGGTTTTGGCCCAGCAGGGGGCTAGCTGCTATGCTCTCACATAGTCTGTGGCTCAATGCCTAATCTGATGCCCAGTGACTTCGGGTTGTCACTGCCTTTATATACTTGAGAGTGGAAGTGGGAGCAAAATCAGTATTTGTGCAGAAATAAGAAAATTTGGTTTTGGGCATCATATGTCAGTGATCTCAGACAGAGAGCTGATGAAACATAAACTGTAATAGCACTTAATGACCTTGAAAAATCTTAAAGATGCTCATCCTCTGGACAGATGGCTAAGGAAATTTCAGCTGATAAGACAAATGGTAAGTACCCATGTGCACAGAAAATAATTACAGGATTTATTTAACAGACCTTCTCTGTAGTTACTGTTTCACTAGGTCTTTTATAAGAAACCAGTGGGTTTGTATTTTTCCATGTTTGATCTGATCTTGATTTAAGAGGAAGGAGAATTTTTTAAAAGTAAAGAAAACTCTGTTCATTCACTTTCAGGTTATGTGAAGGTGAAACCAATGTTGCTTTTTCATTACACAGATAACAGACTAAAGGCATCCCAAAAGTGCAGCTTCACAGTTGGGAAATTTGACTGATAAATAGTCAGCAAACTTCATAGAAGTGAATTCTGCTACTCAAAACTAAAGCGTATTTTTAAGTATTAAAAGTCCACTGTTTTCACTTTTAATGATTTTTAAAGGTTTATCCTCCCTTTACCATCATACTATTTCCTAAATTTTAATGTGGGGACTGATAACTAAATAGTTCCTAAAGCTAATCCTTCAAATGTTGAGCCATCTCTTGTAATTACCTCAATCTCCAGATTTTATTAATATTTGCTAATTATTGCTACTCTCAACTAAATGACACAGAACACAATATAGGCCCAAAAGCAACAATCAGGCATCACTGGCAATTTTAAAATAAAACACTATGTTTTCCTAAAAATACAAGAGTTAATTTAGGGAAGTTCCATGGTGGTTCTTGTACAGGAGATTGAATATCTTGGTCATTCTAGCTTCTTAAGGTCTTTCAGTCTACTCATATCCTTTTTTCTCAAGGCAATGTACTTAGGGGCAGACGTGTTTGTAGGAATCATGCCCAAAATTCAAACAGAATGAGGAAAGGGTAAACCCCAAGTTCATAAAGGTTCAACTAGATTATGATACAGTGATTCCTCTTCTTCACTGGACAAAATAAAGGATTATCCATCAGGTTTTGATGTTACAGTTTTCATGTTTAATAAACTTCACATAGCAAGACTGACAGCTTTCTGTCTTTGTAATATCATTTTGTATGTTTGTATGTTGCCATTGTTTGTCTAGAAAGTAGTATTGCTGTATTTTTTTTACTTACTTAAAATACAGTTGTTCAAGACTTAACTAAGATGATAGAAGTGTCTTTATTTCCAAAATTAGTCTAGCACCTTAGCTACTATCCTACTAGTGACTAATACCGAAAGCAATTGATATTGCCCAGATAATACTTGGTAAACCAGATGTGCCTAGTTTACTCACATTGACTGCTACATTCACTTAGTTATCTGAGAGGAAGAGGACATGTAGGCTCCTAGAAAATATGTGTTCTGAAGACCAAAAATGACAAGTAGGGCCAGAAATTCCTAAACAAGGCACATTTTTTAATATGCTGTCTGGGTCTATATTTCAAAATGACTGCTAATTTGTCATGTTTGTGAATATGAAGAGTGATAGCCTGCTCCTCAAAAAGTGCTGTTTACTGGCAGCCCTGTTGACTAAATATGTTTTTGTCAACACACTCGAGGAATTTGAGTGTCACATTGTTATTGTTTATTCTAAGACACAGTATGCTAAGCAAAATAACACCCAGATCTGCATGCTAATAAGTGTTAATTGGTTCCTAAGCTACAGGTTTTGCTGTTCTCCAGAATTAAACTAATTTATAAAGTTATTAAAAAATAAAGATGAGTAATACCTTGTAAGTAAAATAGTTTGGGATATGCCCTTGATAGTTTTTTCCTGTTGTAAAAAGCACACGTCAAAATCATTGAGCAACAAAGATATTTGAAAGCCTGTAGGAAGTAGCCACTTTTTGCCCAACTCCAAGTGAACGGGGAAGGGGCAAAAAGTAAGCATCTTTTTATAACATACAAATGCTTGAGATTCCCAGGGCTCTCTTTGAGAAAGTTAAATTTTCAGTCTCCTGTGGGGATGACAGGGAAGTCAATGCACAGATAAGCAACTTGATGCTACTCCATAACCCACAGCACTCGCAATATGGAGAGTCTGAAAGGTCCATTATACTATAGGTGACATGAAAGAATAGTTTTCAGGACAGAATGTGGCCCAGTGGGATATTACAAGGACTAACACACAGATGGCTTATTAAAAAAAAAAAAAAAAGAAAAAAAAAGAGGAAAACAACCACAAAAAAGCATCTCTTATTATTCTTGGTAGTACTGGAGGCATTAAAGTAATATTATGAGCTAAATCATAGTTAAATCATAGTGTCAGTGGAGGATTTCATTAAATATGTCCTGCTTAGCCTTCCCCAGAGCAGGAGGGACTCTGTTCTTTTTCAGGATACAATTTATTCTCCAGCATGAAATCTAGGCAAACATCAAAACAAAGTAGTTCCCCTGCCTACCACAGGTAAGGAAATTGAAGAAACACATACTCCCCACTGTCTTCTCTTTAATCCCCCCGCTTCAGGCCTGTTGCAGGATCCTATCTCCCCCCCTGCAGCTCTCAGTTAGATCTGAGCCACTTGCTGATTTTTATAATCACCGGTTTCTTTCCCAGTAGGCCTTATAATTGAATGTGTGCAGCTGACTGCAGGCTAAGTGGGCCCTAAATGGCCAAGCTTCCCTGTTAAAGGAACTGGTGTTCCTTCGATAGACTAGCCTTGTCATAGCAGAAGAGGCTCCTCCCACAGGCCTCTCATGGACTACCTCATTTCTTTTATAAAATTCTTGCAAATTTCTGTAAATAACCCCTATTATTTAATGCTGTGAAACCCAGCCTAATTAGCCACATCCCATGTGTCCGTCTATCAGGCTTAGTATTCACAACATCAGCAGCAGACAAAGAGCTCTTATTCTTGTGTCACTGTATTTTCTTTTATCACCTGTATCACAGAAAACAAACAAAGCCCCCAAAACCAACAGAGAAACATCCTGAAGATAATTTAATCAACACTTTCCAAAAATAAATGACCCTTTTAACTTCCTCTCCTTGCTTTTCTCCACGTGTTCAGATTCTGTCTTTGGAAACAGTGCATCGGGACACAAGAGAAATACGTGGTCAGAGAGTAACTTGGATTTTATGCAAGCAGAGTATACATTGATTCTAGAAACTGCTTTGGCTCCTGTCTGTCCTGACTTATCTAGGCTCCTGCCTCGAACACCTCTGCTAACTGCCTATACCTGAGGAGAACTTACAGCGGTTCTGCATTTCTAAAAAGGACATAATACTTTCCTACTTTACAGTGCTACTGTGAAGATAAATACGCTAGAAAAGAGGTTGGCTGAGAGGGTAGTAGAGAAGATTGTTAAGATAGATACTTAATTTAATGAAGAAAATAATGTACTATTGTCCCTTGAATAAAACACTTAGCTCATCTTGGCCTCTAATCATATTTACTTAATCATTTGAAGGGAAAGTTTTAATTATACAGTTGCTTTTAGATCTTTTAAAACATAACATTGAATCACATACATTCACGCATCTGTGAAGCAGATTTTGTGGCACAGTGTAGTAAACTGCAAGGTCTGTAACATCAGTTAGTGTTTTAGAAAGTCACAAGAACAGACTGCTTAGGCACTATAGCCTGCTAAGCTTGCTTCTAATGGATGATACATACCAGATACGAAAGATAATGCTCAAAGAGGGAAAATTATTCAATATTGCATTTCTCTGTGACATCTGCAGCTGGACTGCTGGTATCAGCTCAGAGAAAACAAATATTTAATTTTATCTGGCCAATCATCATAATAGATCACATAGCCAATTATCTTGGATACAAACCAAACAATGCACAAATGGAAAACTTTTTCTGATAGAGCACTAGCAACAGACAATGATTTGCTGCTTTCTAGTCACGTTTCTTTTATGTATCACATTTAGTTGCATAAAAAAAATAAGCATATAGATGAAAATGTAGATCTCAGTCATGTTTCTGTATTAAACCAAATCGGCTTGCAAATGAGGTAAAGTGAATATTAATTTAAGAGACATAGAAGTTAAGGAATTATACCTCAAATAAATGGTGGAGTACCCCTCATGTTCGGTTATATTCAAAATAATGAAAATTGGCTTAAAATGAATTTTAATGCAAATTAGAAACACTATAAAGCAGCTGCTTTCAGTTTTCTTAAAGTAAGTAACCATTAGAAATGTCATTCAATGCAATCATATCTCCATATTCTCTGGGCAGTGTATTATTCTTCTAGATGATTTTAGGAAAATGACTCTCTGAAATTCATATTGGGTTGTTTACATTCAGCAAGTCCAAGGCTTGAAAAAAAAACAGGCAAAATAAATAAGAGGAATCTGTAAAGCTATCTTGCTGAGATGATAATTGCATTTTGACTGTGGTTCCTTGTTTTTGCAGTACTAACACATAGGAAATTGTATTACATTAAATAATAATTGTTTTTCTAAAGAGATAAAGTTCACTTCATGCTGCAGTACGTTAACTTCATACAGTAGCACACTACTGCATTAATACATTTAACTCAATTTTCTCGAATGCCTTTATTGCATAGATCTATGAAGCTGCATAACTTGGTTCTGCTAGGCTTTGTAGGAACCTCTACATTAGTTTTAGTTTATATGGATATATGTCTCTTGAGGTGCATGAATTCAAAGCCTCAAATGGCACCTGTTTTCCCATCAAAATGTAGATTACATACACAAAATTAGATCCAAAAGAATTGTGTATAAGAATACAGCCGAAATCCTCAAAACCAGCCTCCGTGTAACCCTGGACACACTTGAAAATTACTGGCACATCAGGTGCTAAGACTAATTTCCCCTAGATCTCAAAAAATCAGCTTCAGGATAAGCCCTAAAGCACTTCTAGTTAGACAGTGCCAAACAGCTGGATGTGTGGCTCATATGTGCCAGGTACCTTTGTAAGAGTATTTCTCTTCTTCAGAGGTCATGCCTTGGTGAGCCTGGTCAGGTCCATGTGAGTACTCTTAGCTCTAGCTCACAGGTCTGTGGCCAGGAGCATCACCTGGACTGGGAAAGGTGGAAGAAAAGTGAAACGAGGGCACAGGTACAGGGGAACAGACTGTCAGAACAAAAATATAGACACCAAGAGCGCAGCCTCAGTTTACCTCTGATTTCCTCATTAGCCTCTGTTTACTCCTGTTTGCTGACTCACCGTCAAAAGAATAAAGCAGTTTTCTCTAATTAACATGTTTCCAAAGGGCCACCTATTTTTCCAGATTATTGGTTTAGACCAAAAAATGCTTGCCTCTTTTAGAAATATTTGAGCTTGTACTTGTGGAGAGGAGAGGAAGAAGAGGATAAGAAAAGCAATATATT